>NC_049236.1:20195116-20861983 GCF_011100685.1 Canis lupus familiaris
ACAGCCATGTTATACTCCTATTCAGAGCTCAGGATGGGATTCATACATTTTCTTGCCTTCTTTTGCCAGTAGTAGAAAGTCTTGGTTTGTATCTTGTTTCCTTGAGGATAAAGCCTTCCCACCTTTGTGCATTGGTCCCAAATGCAAGTCCCTCTTGGCTAGTGCCCAAGGCCTTGCTTGCTTCCTTAGCAAGCTGGTTTCAAGATCAGGAGGGACTCCAAGATCAGCCATAGTTTTTTGGGGGTGTTTTTTGTTCTTTTTTTTTTTTTTTTTTTTTTAAGATTTTATGTATTTATTCATGAGAGAGAGAGAGAGAAAAGCAGAGACACAGGCAGAGGGAGAAGCAGGCTTTATGCAGGGAGCCTGACATGAGACTCGATCCCGGGACTCCAGGATCATGCCCTAGGCCAAAGGCAGGCACTAAACCACTGAGCCACCCAGGGATCCCCTCAGCCATAGTTTTAGCATCAGGCCATATTACCACTCTGCTTTCCAGCAACCTGGTCTTTGGGACTTTCTAATTCCCTTCTATTTCTCACTGTTGATTTGTTTTCTCCTTCTAAATTTGTACTTGACAGAGATTTATTTGTTTCGTTATTTTGACCCAAGAATCAACTCCTAGACTTTTTTAAAAATTCCATTGTTTTGCTGTATTCTGACATTAAAACTTTATTTTTTTATCCTGCTTTTCATTATTTTGTTTTGTTTTTGTTTTGTTATTGTTCTTTGTTTTTCTTATTAATTATTCCCATACTTTTACTTGTAAGCTTTCCCACACATTCTGTTTTGGATTTCTTTTGTTGGCATATATTGGATCTTCACTTAGCATATGTCTTATATCTTTAAGTTAACAACTAGTGGAATTAAAATGTGATGCAGACCTTTCAAGTAGCTAAAGAAAAAAATAATTAAAACATAGTTTATGTTATGAAAGATTTAAAAAGTAAGAAAAAGGGATCATAATACCTACTTTTATTAAAGGGAAAAAAAGGAATTATCATCCACCAATTATGGAAAAGGGAGTGTTTTGAATCTTTATTTAGTATAGAAGTTAAATTACTTACACATAGTTATAACTGATAGATTTCATGCTTTCTGTTTTTTCTTTTTGCTATTTCCTTGTTACTTATTTTGTGTTATGATTTTTGTGATTTAAACTAGTATGTATTTAGACTATATTTTGTGACCAAGACAAGAATAGGAACATTTTTTAGAAATATTCTTCTGTAAGAAATAAAGATTTTTACATAACTAACTATATAATTAATTGTATTATTCCTCCATATGTTATTTTCTCTCTTTTTGAATTCATCAAAGACAGAAAAAGATATGTTAAAGTCTCCCACAAAAATTATATTTTTGTCTTTCTCCTTGTTTTACAACTAGTTTCTGGTGTGTGTGTGTGTGTGTGTGTGTGTGTATGCGTGTGTTTATGTGTGTTTGGGACCATACTGTGCAGTCTGTTAAGGTTCATGATTTTTATATCTTTCTTTATTAATATTGTACTGTTTGATTTTTAAATCTTGAATTGCTGGGATGCCTCAGTGGCTTAGTGGTTAAGCGCCTGCCTTCAGCCCAGGGCATGATCCTGGAGTCCCGGGATCAGTCCCACATTGGGCTCCCTGCATGGACCCTGCTTCTCTCTCTGCCAATGTTTCTGCCTCTCTCTGTGTGTCTCTCATGAATAAATAAATAAAATTGAAAAAAAAAATCTTGAATTGCATAGTACTTTACCCCCCAAAATATTCAACCCATATTTATAACCAATTATAAATGTCAAAAGTAAGGTATCTTTTTTATATTTTTTTATGTAAAATGAGGAACTTAACCCCACCTTTACCAGCTTTCATTCATTCAATAAAAAAATACCTCTTGAACACCTATGATGATTCCGTAGGCACTGTTTAAGTTGTGAAAAATAAGAATAAAAATCCCTATCATTTTGGAACTTAATTCTAGTGGGGAGAGATGGATAATAAACAATAAGTGAGTAAGTAAATGACTATATTTCATTGAGTCAAAGAAGTACTTTTTTTTTTTCACAATTTAGCATCTTTGAAATCAGGATGCCTTTTGCAACTAGTGATATATCATGTCCAATTGACTGCTTTCTTGGATAGGATATTTATGTCTTACATTGAATAAAATATTGTAGTTTATTCAATAGTGATAAATGCTATGGGAAAAAAGAAGGTGGAAAAAGGGGATGGACATTTCTGGAGAAGTGTTATATTTTTAAGTAGGATGATCAAGGATGCCTTGAGCAGAGACCTAAAGGAAATGAGAGAGTGAGTAGAAACACTGTGTGCAGTTGTGCAGGCCATACACTGCTTCACTTTTATGATTGCCATTCATAGGGATTATGTGAAGAGCCTTATAGCCATGTTCCATGCCTATGGAGGGAGCCATTTGGATATCAAGGGTAAGTGGGGTCCAGGTAAGAGTACATCATATACAAGGGTATTGATGCTGGAGGGCCCCTGGCATGTTCAAGGCATAGGGTGAGTGTGGGGAACAGTAATAGGGGATGTCGAAGAGTCAGTAGGGGCCAACTTTTATAGAGTCATAGAGCCATAGGGGGACTTTTTTATAAAAAAGATTTTATTTATTTATTTATGAGAGACACAGGCAGAGGGAGAAACAGGCTCCCTGCAGGGAGCCCGATGTGGGACTTGATCCTGGGACTCCAGGATCACGCCCTGAGCCAAAGGCAGACATTCAACCACTGAGCCACCCAGGCATCTGGGGAACTTTGACTTCTACCCTGAGTGTGATGGGAAACAATTTGAAAATATGGAAAAGGCAACTGATAACATCTGACTTACATTTTTAAAAGGACCACACTGACTACAGTGTTGAGAAGAGATTACAAAATGGGACAAAACAGGATATGATGAGATGGGTTAATAGGCCTGTTGCAATAATCCAGGTGTGAGAGGAAGGTGCCTTGGTGGAGGAGGTGGCTAGTGGTCAGGGCCTGGGTATATTCTGGAGGTATGTAAGACCAATAGCAGATGGATTAAATATGAGTGGGGTATGAGTCAAGAGAGGTGTCAAGATGTTTCCAAGTTTCGGGGGCCTACGCAATTGTTCTCACTTCTCTGTTTATATAATCTAGACTTTAAAACCCAAATTATACATATAAAATTACTTTTTAATAACACATATTTTTATTAAAGTACTACCACTGATATTTATATTCAGTTTTCTAATAAAATTTATTGTGCTTACAAACACTAAGTTAAAATGATTTTAGTTCCTAACTGCTTTATTATCATTCTTGGTTACTAGATATTGAGTTATTATTTGAACTATCTCCATATCTGACTTCTGTCCATAATATTCTGCTCTGTATTTTGGCATGAACAATTTCCAGCTCAATATGAGATAGGACATGTAGACAGTGAGAACAAGGACAATGACATTTTGATTTCCTGACCACCCATATGGTAGAGAGATAGTTGCTTGATTTTCTGCTTGGTATAAACTATTGTTTCTGAACCAGGGGAATGACAAAAGATGGAAAGGTGTCATTTGCCTACTTGTAAGGAGGCAGCCCTGCCTTTTTCTGCTGGTGTAACAGGAATAAGTCACTAATTAGATCTCTCAGTGTGGTTTCATTGGCCTTACAGTGAATAAATTTCCCTGAGTGATTATCAGGACTTGTTTTTGTCTCGTTCCATACTTTCACATCATCTAGTGGGCTGGTGGTGCCATGTGTGCCAAGGATGGTTTAGTAGACATTATTTTAAGCTGGAATTCAGAGGCTTTACATTAAAACTAATTTAACAAGCTGCCTTAATTGAAGAAGGCACCAGCTGAAAATAACTCAACTTGTTAAAGGGACTTTATCTTTATTGAACTAGCAGGGTTTTGTTTTGTTTAAAAGATTTTTACTTATTTATTCATAAGAGAGACAGAGACATAGGCAGAGGGAGAAGCAGGCTCCCTATAGGGAGTCTGATGTGGGACTTGATCCCAGGACCCCAGGATCACACCCTGAGCCAAAGGCAGGCACTCAATCACTGAGCCACCCAGGCGCCCACAGGGTTTTGACTTTTATCAAAATGGCACTTTTATCTTCATATATAATTATTACATGGAACATTTGTGAGGAATTATGTCTTGTGTGACATCATATATTACACCTTACTCCTTTCTCCTAAATAGGCATTCAATTTGTGTTTCCTTGAGCAGAATTTGAAAGCAAAGTCACTCCCATAAATGTAAAGACCACATCTTGATCCTGATGGAAGTGTATTGCTTTCACATAGACACAGAGAATTAAGAATTTTATTCAGGAATTTAGGAAGGTAACATTCGAACAGTGTGATAATGTGGTTCATAGTCAACACCCTTCTCTGCCTCGCTTGTTCTGTGCATTGTCATGTTAAGATATATTTATAGAACCTGCCTATATCTGAGCTCCTTGAGCGTTTAAGTGGAACAGCAAGAAACATTGGCTTTGCCCGCACCCTAGAATGCCATCTCTAAGAATACAGCTTTTATAGTACACGCATAGGAATAGTCAGTTCCTATATATTTCTGTACGCATTTTTTATTCCTAAATTATATATGGGAATGCAGTAAGTATTCTGGTCTGAGTCTTTACAGACAAAATAATATTGTCTCTTTTTAAATGTTGGACACGGCTAGTGCCAGCCCACCAGGAAGGCCTGCAAGCCTAGCCATCTGTCAGCAGAAGGAAAGAAGTGTTACCAACTGAAAGATAAATGGTCTTTGACTGAAAGGAGTTTTCCTTAGGATATCCTAGTCATCTTTTGTGAGTTTTGCTTCATTGAACGATAAAACCAAAGCCTGCTCAAACATGGCTTCATGATTCTGCAATGAAAATTTCCTCTTGTGGGTGGTTGTTGGTTATCAACATTCCACTGAATTATATATATATTTTTTCCACTGAATTATATTTTAACTTAAGTTTTATGGGATTGGGAAAATGGTACTTGTGTACCTAGTATTGTTGTTGCCAGAATAACTTTAAGAAAAAATTTTAATATTTGATGGTAATTACAAATAGTCCATGTTAACTTTAAAATAGCCACTCATCCAGAGGATATGAACAGTGGAAGTAGAGGTTTTTTGTTTTTGTTTTTGTTTTGGTCTCTGAGAATATTTATTCAAAAACAGGGATTGAAAAAACTGTACAGAGTGTCTGCTGCTGAGAATTCGGCCCCTGCCTCCATGCCACTCCCCCAGCTGCCCAGCAGGGTCCCTTCTTTGGGTTGCCCTCTGCCAAGCCCTGCAGGTCCATTCCAGTCAAAAGGGTATCGGTGGAAGCAGCAGGAATCTGCAGGGAGGTGGGGAGAGAAGCACGGCTCCCAGCCACCCCCCAGCCCTCCTCCCTGATCCCCACGGTGGGGCAGTAGGCTGAGATATGAACAGTGGAAGTAGGGCTGGGATAACATCAATTTATTTTTCTTTGTTCTTCGCCAGGAAGGCATATGTGGTTGAGAACTTGGATGGGAGGTGAAGTTTTAGGTCATTCTGAGAAAGTGTTCTCTTGACTGAACAATGTTACTACGAATACAAGCGTTATTTTTATGCACCTTCCATGTTTAAGGCCCTCTTCTGCATATTATGAGAACTAAAACAACAAATCTTAGTACAGTAGGAAAAAAGGTCATATTTTAGACAAACTATAGTAGAAAATAGGATTAATTTGCATTGCTATTCCTGTCTGGTTGCTAAAGAGGTTATTTTTATTTTGTGGAATTGTGGGGACTAACGTTTTCTAGTCTTTATGGATTTTCTCAAACAAAAACAAAAGCTAAATATAGTGTTATAAATCCTTCAATTGCTTTTATCTTTATTGTGTCCTCTAAGCAATATACATAGTCTTTCCTAAATATCTTTTAACCTGTGTAATTTTGGGGAGATTAAAAAGTTGTAAAATTTCAATGTTACATTTCAAATGCTTAAAGTCTAATAAATAACTGGATTAATGAGAACACTGTGTGCTATTGGACACAGTGTGGCTTACTCTCTTTTGTCAAGTGATTCTGCAATCGTTTCAATTAGACTATAGCTTCTAAACAACAGAATTTATAAGAATAAACTGTATTTACTGTCGGGAAGCATTGAGGTGAGGTACATGCTTAGAAAAAGAAGGCCACTCGTTTTTCTTGTTCTTCAGTCCTAGTCTCTGTTGCTGCTGTTTCTGTTATAGCCTTGTAACCTGCTCAGGTGGAGAAGCCACAGCTGCCCAGCTGTGCTAAATAATCTCCAGAATAGGGGATCCCTGGGTGGCTCAGTGGTTTAGCACTGCCTTCAGCCCAGGGCATGATCCTGGAGATCTAGGATCAAGTTCCACGTTGGGCTCCCCACATGGAGTCTGCTTCTCCCTCTGTCTGGGTCTCTGCCTCTCTTTCTCTCTGTCTCTGTCTCTCATGAGTAAAGGTTTTAAAACCTTTAAAAAATAAAAATAAAAAATAATAATCTCCAGAATTAATTCTCCGTGGACAATACAGAGCCTATCATTATGGCCTTCTTTTAGGAAAGCCTATACTACAGAGACCCACTCACAAAGCAATCTTACAGATCATTATTCACACTATGCAGGATTTGGGGTCGGGGAATTTACAAAGGGAGTTCTCCTGAGATTCCTGTAAAAATCAATCTCCCATATGCAATAAAACACAAATTGACTGCCACTATTTTTTTTTTTTTTTAGGGGGGCAGAATTTTCAGCAGGACTTACCAAGAAAGTAAGTAAATTGAATTCTTTCTAAGCATTTTTAGGAAAGGAATATTGACTGTCACTAAAGAGATCCTCAAATTGTTATTCTTTATAATTTTATGCCTTTCAGATCTTGGGCAGGGATTTTAAGTCCAGATATTAAATATTTATTAATATGCATTCCTCTGTTGAATTGCTTCCATTATCACCAAAGGATGGGTTTTGGTCCAGGAAAGTGATTGTTACAGCTTTTTAGTGAAATGACTTACCAGTTTATAATGTGAAAAGAAGAAACCTGTAGAATATTGGGTGGCTACTTTTGTAAACATTACTGGCCTTACTGCACCCTAAATCGTAACTGCCTTTATTTTTTGTGCTCAGGGGCTTGCGTATGTATATGTAGTTACTAGAGCAGGGATTTAAATGCTATATTTTCTCAGTTAAAAAGAATAAGGGTAGGGGATTTTTCTATCTAAGACTTTAATATTGACATCAGTGAAGGATGCACAGGAATGTGAGGTATAGAATTGGGTCTTTTAATAGCAGTTGCTGGATTGCAATGCTGTTTCAAGCCAGGTTCAAATCTCTTTTAAGGCAAAAGAAGATGTTTACCTTAAAAAGCTAAGGCACAGGAGCTCAATTGGAGACTGTTTGCTGCACAAACAAACGCTAATGTAATGGAATGTTATTTGCGTCAGTCTATTCCTAAATACATTAATTTTCTCTTTTGCTATTCCAAATGTTCAATTAGATTCTTCAGTCTTCCCCCACCCCCTGCCAGGAGCATACTTGAACATAGAATTAGTTCCATCTGAAACAAGACTATTAACCTGTTATTTCTTGGGCTGCATTTGTATATTTTATATACCAGTTTACAATGATTCAATAATGAATTTCAAATCATGACATAAAGTAATACTATTAACGCACTGAAATATGAAGTTCAATGAGTGCTGATTTTTAAACCAGGATTATCTTTTAATTATCTTTCAACTTAGCTTTTTCTAATTATAAACTTTTACAGCACATTCTTATTCTATATCTATTTTCATATTTATTTATGCTACTAAGAAGAAACTGCACAAAATGAAAAAAATGGATTTAACATAAAAATCCAGGTAGGGCTATGCAAATTGGAGATATCATAAAACAGCATAAATGTGTATCTTTTGTATAGAGCTAATGGCAGGAAGTTAGGATTTTATTGTGCTTTTATTTTATGAATTAATGGACATTGTTATTTGAATTTTGGAGAATGCTTACTACTTTTTTTTGAAATGTTCATTTTCTGCAATATGTTCTATATTAAGAATTAACAGATTTATGTGGCACTAAAGGAGTAAAAAAATAACATAATGAAGAGCTATCTATCATTGAAATAAACTCTCCTTTTTGCGAGCTCATATTGGAAAATCTGAGATAGAGTGATATAAACAATATCTATAAGCCCTAAATTTATTATAGAAATGATGAGCTATCATTTTTATGGAATCAAAATCAAAGGCCAAGAAGGGATGGCTTAAGGCCATCACAATCAGGGCCACTGCCTCATACGCCGGCCGGTTTAGACAGTTGGTGAACTCAATTCCTTTCTTTAGTCATTACTGGAGATAACCCTAAGATTCTTATTTATATATAAACAAAGAAAAACATCTTCTTATAATTTAGCTATAGAAGATAAATTTATAACAGTAAAGCCTGTAAGTATATATATGTTATCACTTAAAGCAAAAATACCTATTAAGATTAAAAATAGGTATTTTTAATAATAATTTTAATAGGTAAGAATAGGTGAATCTCATTTGGATTCTGAGTCAATCAACCAGGTCTGAAAGGACACTTCTGAGATACAGGGAAAATTAAACATAGATTAGAATACAGCCAATATTAAAAATTGTATTAATTTTGTTGGATGTACTAATAAAATAGTGATTTTTTTAAAAATCCTTATCTATTAGAGGTAAATATTGATGTATTTCTAGAAGAAATGACGTGGTGTTTGGGATTTGCTTTAAAATACTCCAGAAAAAGATTTGGAAGAAAGTTGAGAAGAAAAACAGGAGAAAGCTGTTGGTTTTCAAAGTTGAGCAGAAACACTTGAAATCTTCCATACAAAAAAGTTGGAGAAAAAAAGCATTCATGTCAGAATGTACACATTGGGGAGTCCCTGGGTTGCTCAGTGGTTTAGCGCCTGCCTTTGGCCCAGGGCGTGATCTTGGAGTCCCAGGATCGAGTCCCACGTCAGGCTCTCTGCGTGGAGCCTGCTTCTCCTTCTGCCTGTGTCTCTGCCTCTCTCTCTGTCTCTCTCTCTGTCTTTCATGAATAAATAAATAAAATCTTTGTAAAAAAAAGAAAATTATAAAAAAAAAGAATGTACACATTGAAGGGAGTGTTACCTTCAAAGTAGTCATCTTGGAAGGTTGTGCGCTTATTAAATACTTATTCCAATAGTGACAACACTAGCTAAAATAGCTCTGAAATACAGCTTTTGAAAGTGTGCTCACGACAGTAGAATTGTCAGCATGTGGACCGCGTGGCCCACGTTAGGATTTCGGTTTCCGGGTGGAGCAAGGCAAGGTGGGGAATCCTCTGTCAGCAAACACACTGCATCCAAAGGTAAGAGGAAAATTTTAAGTTAGAGGCTTGTTTTGAAAAGGAATAGTTCAGACATTGGAGAAGTCATTGCTACCTTGCAGTTCAAAAAAAAGCAGAGGTGGAATCAAGTTCTGGATTCAAAATCTGCGAGTCGGGAGGAGTAGGGTGGAGATTGAGATAAAGTTGGGGAACACTGTGCAATTCCAACAAGCAAGCCATCTAGTGTTATTAGATAATTGCGAACACCAGTGGGTGTTTGTGGCTCTAGCAGGTGTGCTGGGGGCTGGGGGGTGAGCAGAGGGGCCGCAGAGGAAAGCCATCGCTCCTGTCCCCCAGGGCCACCCCTCACTCTGGAGCCCGGGGCACCTCACCCCTTTGGGTCATCTCCTTCTAATCACCGGACTCAGCTCGGAATGCCTGTTGTGGACTTTCTCAGAGCAGATAGACCCGAAGTCCTGAAGCTTTGCCAGTCTGCACAGTAGTCCGAAGAACGTGTCCTGGGTCCTGGGTCCTGAAGGCAATTCCAAAGTGAGGGTTTGTGAAAGACTGGAAAATAGAATCCTCACAATAAACATCCAGCTTCCTTTCTTAAAGAGCACAAAATGTGTTTGCCTAATAGGAAAATTCCATTATGTTTTCTAAAATTTAGCCGTATCGTTAGTTGTCGCCCGTAATTGTTATTCATTGCTGTTTCTACTGTAAAGGTGTTAAGATTGAGCAGCAGAGCATGATGCCCGAATTCGAGAGGGAGAGAGAGACCTTTGCTTCGAACAGCCGGACCATTCTTTGGTCCTAGAACACCTGACTCTGCATCAGTTCCTGTGAGGAGCAGCACCACCCCATCTAACCGGTTCCCATATTCATTATTAATCATTCTAAGTGTCATCTGCTTTGCCATATAGCACAGCGGGGGAGCCCCTTACCTGATCAGCGGGGGGAGCACCTTACCTGATCAGCGGGGGGAGCACCTTACCTGATCAGTGGGGGAAGCACCTTACCCGATCTTGGCGAACAGAGCAAATGTAGTCACTTCTTTCCTTCCCCCGGACCTCTGACCACCTTGCCAGGCAGAGGTGAGGGTGCAGCTGGTAAACCAAGAGCTTACGCGGACCCACATCTCTATTCACACATCAGGCAGATGGACGAGAGCTGTTAAGACTGCAGTGTAGACAAATCATTGCCCAGATGCCCTTGATCCTACAGGTCTCTTCTCCGCCACCACCTCTGTGAACTGGAGCCTGCTTTGCCAGTGGCACTACCCTGGGGAGAGGAGGGAGGAAGACACTATTAGCAAATGTTGCTGCTTCTTTTCTTTTGTGTGTTTCTCACAGTCCTATTGTACACCTGACATCTGACACAATGAATGCATTATCAAATCATTAGTCCCCATCCAATGCGAGGCACCAAATCTGCAGTCAGTCAGTGCTGTAGAGATCCAGAGAAGCAGTTAAGTGTTAATGGATTTGCTTTAGGCATTTTACAACCTATTGGTCCTAATTAGACTGAGCAAGGGTTGCTATAGACAACCTGGAAATTTAAATAATGCATTTATTCTGATATATTCTTCCTAAACATGTCAGCAAGAATGTAAGAAAAAAAGAGAGAGAGAGAGTAGAGAGAGAAATCACCAAAGAGTGGAGAGATGAAGCAAAAATTTTACTTTTCAAAACCTAGAGCCTAAACCTCACTGAGTTATTGTGTATAGTTGATGATGTGGCTTAGCAAATCTTAAAATGGCAGCCTGAGTATAACACATTCCAGAAGCTTACACCAAGTGTCACCTAAACAATGTGGTTGCAAAAGAAATTTGAATTGATCACTAGAAACACAAAGCTAAATTGTAGAAAAGCACAGATTCTTCAGACGAAGAACAGGGATGGGATCTGAACCCAGCATGGGTCCTAGTGGTGTTAAGCCTGAAGAAGTAAGAGCAAGAGGGGTCACTTATTATACGAACTTTAATGAGCTGTCTTGCGGCAGCAACAGTGGAGGTCCTTTGAAGTACCCAGAACCCTCAGAAGACAACATTTGGAGAGACATACAGACATTTGCAATAATCAATAGCAACAGTGGCAAAAGCATTAATTAAAGCTGCTGCAGTTTTTTGCAACTCAAGGAGGTTGAGATTTCTGATAATTGTAGTACAGTAAATGGAATAAGGAAACCAAAGCTCTTTGTCTCATATGCAGGCCAATTTTCCATGCACAATCAAATTTTGCTTCTTATATTCCCTACCAGCTGCTCTAAACCCACTGAGGATTCGGAAGTCATGATACAATATTAGTAAGAAAATTAGAGTGGTAGCAAATCACAAGTTTTCGGAGCAACACAATAGGAGGTCAGTTCATATTAAATATCCACAGCCTGTGTGCACACACTCCATTTCCTAGGAGACTCTAAGCAAAATACCGCCTTCAGGGATATACACTTAGTAGCTTTTGCATAACAATAACCAAGATGCAGATCCCAGCTAATGAAATTCTGATGCTGAAGAAGGGCCCCCAAGGCTCAGAACAGAGGCCTGGAGGAAAAAAGGGATAAACTCCTTATTTAAAAAGTAAACAGTCAGTCTCCTTTATTTATTCATTTAACATATATTTATTGCAGGCCTTCTTCCTATCACTTTGGTTAGGCCCTGGAGCTGTCTTGGTGAGAAAATACAGACTCTGGCCCTGACCTCAAGGAGTTTAAACCTAAAGGGAGACAGATTTCATGAAACATTCACATAAATGTATATTTACAAACTGTGCAGTTGCTTTGAAGTAAAGGTACCCGGTGGTATAAAAGCATCTAACAGAAGACACTGACCTTGGCCATGGAGGGTATACAGGGAATATGAGGGATGACCAGGAATTCTAAGAGGAGAGAAATTCAAAAGAGCTCTTGTTTCAAGGGAAAGCATGTGCCAAGAGCCTGTGGCCTGAAGGGACACAATGCTTTCAAGAAATGAAGAGAGAAGGAACATTTGGTGGGCAGAGGGCAAAGAGCAAGATGCGAAATGAAGTAGAGACACATAGGCAGACACTAGACCATGCAGGCCACAGGAACTTTTTTTACCCTGTAAAGCAATGGGAAACCATTGGAATTTACATGGACAGCTGTCATGAGCCTTTTAAGTGATCACTCTGGATAAAGTGTGAAGAATGGGATGGAAGAAGTCAAGAAGTAGTCAAGTAGACAGTGGCTCAAGAAAGAGGATGGCTGTTTGGACAAGGATGATAATGAAGGACGTGGAGAGCCATGAACAATTCATGGAAAGATATTTAGGAAGTGAAATAGAAATTAAATTTTAAATATGGGTGGTAGGAAATGAGAAGGAGGTGTTGAAGATGAATCCTAGACTCTGATCTCCCTAATAGGGTAGATAAGGTATAATTTCCTTGAATAGAGAACCCTGGAAAAATAGCTGGTTTATTACAAGGTCACTACAAGTTTATTACAAATACATTGAGTTTGAGGATAACTGATGCTCATAAGTGGCTTTTGAGCATCAAAAAGTCCTATTTGTGACTCTTATTGGATTATTTGGGTATGTAAGTTTGTGTGTCATTGATAGGACACTGGTAATTGAAATCATGGGTGCGCATGAAATCATCAATAGAAAGAGCAGACAGTAAAAAAAGAATATGGCTATGACTAAGTCTAGGGAAATTGTAGTATTTAATATGGTGGCTCTCAAAATGTGATCCCCAGAGCAGCAGTATCGGAATCAACAATCATCTATTGGAAATGCAAACAGACATCCTGAATCAAAAACTCTGGAGGTGGTGCTCAGCAACATGCCCCAAAACACGTCTTCAGATGTTTCTGATGCATGCTCAAGTTTGAAAACCACTAATAATGGAAGGGTGGAGGAGACCTGTCTGTAAAGATTACTGACATTGAGCTGCTTGCCAGTCGGTAAAAGAGAAACCAAGGGAGTCCTTAGGAAAAGGGAGGAAAATATTTCAAAGAGAAGACAAAAGTCAACAGAATCAAATGTAGTTGGGAGATCAAGTGAAATGGTGGTCACTTCTGACTTTAGAGAAAATTATTTCCATCAAGGACTGGGATGAAAATATACTGGAAGGATCCTGAGGAATGAGTGAGAGGGGAAAAAAGGAGATAAGTATAGACAACTCTTCTTTTTAAACTTTGAATAGACTGAATCTGGAGGAGAGAGTGGAGATATGTTGTAAAATATTAGTGTCCTGAGCATGTTTTAATGCTGAATGATAAGATCAGCTTGAGAGAGAATGCAGGAGACAAATGTGGTAACTCAGCAGTGAGGGTTCTTGGGAAGGCAGAGGGTGTGGGTTGCAAAGCCCAAATGGAAAGACTATATTAGATCCGCTCTCTTGTAGCTGAAGGATGAGTGGGGACTCTGTGTCATACCATTCTCCTCCTTGCTTATTGCTTACTGTGCTCAAGCCACATGGATTTTTTTTTTATTCCTGAATATGTAGTAAGTTCGTCCTTCTTCAATCGTATCTCAAATGTCACCTCCTCAGAGAAGTTTCCCTTGACACTGTATCTTATGTTGTCATCCTCTATTACCATCTCCGATCACAGCCTAATCCTTGACCCTATCTCTTACACTTTATGGCACTTTTCTGTCTCTGAAGGTATCATAGGTTTGTGCCCACTGTCAGGTAACTCCCGGGACAGACAGACTTTGCCCTGTCCATAGGTATAGCTCTAGGGTTTAGCACAGTACCTGGAGTGTGGCAGGCATTCTATAAACATTTCTTGAAGAAAAGAATAAGAAAAGGGGTGCAGATGATCTATCTGTATATTCGATAGACGTGGGTAGAAGGGTTTCTTGCTACTAGATCTTATTTTCTCTTCAAGTAATGTCAGGAGACATTGGATGAGTGGAGGACGTTGATTGAGGATGTTGATTTGCTGAAGAGTGGGAACTAGTTCCAGCTAGTCCAGAAGCTGAGAGGGTAAACCATATGGATCCAGAGAGAATTCCAGGTGGGGTTGAGAATCAGTTTGGGGACGATAACCATGACGTGGAATGGCACACATAGCTCTGCTGAGTGACTTTCTCCAGTGATATTCGGATAAATGGAGACGACATGGAAAAGGCAGATGGTTGGGACATCAGGGCTGGTGTTTTCCAGGTGGTACAGCAAAGCTCCAGAGGAGCAGGAGACTGTAGAGGATTAGCAAGAATGTTACTGAGAACCATTCACTTCAGGGCCTCGCCCAGTGAAGGGGTCATGGCAGGAATAGTTGAGCAAGAAACACGAAAGTTTGGAAAGTTGTGACCGAAGATCAAGATGCCTGAATTAGACATGTTCGGAGTCATGCTTCCCTGATGACAGGAAGAATGTGTGGTTGAGGTGAATGTGGAAGAAGTCATTAGAAAGGAGGTTCCGTGGATTTAGGTTTTCACATCCACAATCTTTCAAGGGCCTGAAATGTCTTACAAACCAACCAGATAGTTCAAATCTTAATGTAAAATTCTTAACTAAAAATAAAAACAGGTGAAAACCGCCTTACTGCAGTGGTCCTATGCTGTTTTTGCGTGGGTCTTAAAGTTGCATCTCTAAATTATGAATAATAAAGTAAAACCTCATTAGCTCATCCGCTAATTAAGAATTAGTGATAATTTGGTTAGCGGGGCTGATACTTGGTTTCATTAGTGAAAGAGCTGTAGAGTAAGAAATGGATTTGTATATTGATTCTGTCGCTTTTCTGAGTGTGTGTATTGGCCTTGGGCTAGGTTCTTAATCCTACTGAGCCTCTGCCTTTGCAAAAAGGAGGAAAAATTAAATGTCTCGCAGCATTATTGTGAGGCTTAAATGAGAACATGTGTGTCAAAGTGTCTATACGTGATAGTTCTCATACAACTGGAAGGCCTTATAATCTACGGAGAAGACATTTGCTATGGAAACAACATTGTAAAAACACTTCAACCAAATGCTTATCTTTCCCACAATTTTTAGACCCTCTTAGAAACACTATTTACAAATAATACATAAAATTACAAATTTAAAGTGGACCAAAAATAACTGCCCTGTTTGTCAGCTGTACCTGAAATTAATGAAAACATATGTATTAAAAATAATTTATGATCCTGATTTTTCCTGATGTCAGAGGCTTTTTTTCTCAAAATATAAACTTATTTTGTTATTTTAAAATATGGCAATTCCAGTGCCATGACTGTGGGTGTGTGGATAAGGGAAGTGGGGAGGTGGGTATATATGGATACCATACCTATAACTTCTGTAACTTTTTTCTTTTCACATCAAAGTTGATATCATAATTTTTATTCTCATCTGGACTCATTCAATTGTGGGAGCATCAATTTCATATATCAATAAATAGAATGATCAATACAACCTGTCTACTAAAATCTGCAATCTGACCAGTTATTTCAAATCATAATATGAGATACTTAACTGAAAACGAGAACACAGCATTCTTATATAGACATAAATTTTTAATTGCATTTTTGTAGTAGTTTTTTTTTTTTTTAATTTTTAGGGAGACATGCATTGGCCCAAACCCTAATATTTGGTGTTGTGAACAGAAAGAGGCAAATGCAAAAAAAAATAAAAATAAATTTTAAAAAAAGAAAGAGGCAAATGCAAAAGGGAATTTATTATTTTGTCGAGAGATGAGAACAAACCTTTCATTTTTACAATACGATCGGATTACAAAATAACTCCAAATTTTCTATTTACTGACTTGACAACATCTCATACCTCCCCAACACCCTTTCTAGTTGGTGACTCAATGGGGGTATAATTGAAAGCAGACTAATTACTCCGATGTATGAAAAATTACATCTGTATCTCCTCTTCAACGTGTGTTGTCTAGGCACTGTCAAATGAAGATGCCACTTGAAAGTTTGCATGAATATTTGTTTTGATTACTTACATCCAGGTTGTCTCAAACTATTAAGAGCAGGAAGCTGTTTTTTTCCACATCAACTCACTAAAGTCTGAGCTCACCTATCCATCAAGTGAAAATGGTATTTAATTGGCGGCTGCTGAGAAAGTTCAAAGAAAAGTCATCAATACAATTTCCCATGCTGTAGCTGGTTTCTGAATTAAACTTGCCAGGATGCCAGCAAATGTGAACCAATTTTCAGTAAACATTCTGTTATTTTAAAATCCTTGGTAAGGAAATTCTTAATATATGTTTTTTCCTCCACTTGTTTTGAGAAATATCTCACTCAGGAACAATACAAATCATTGTACTGTAGGTAGAAATAAGGGAAGTAGAATATTTAAATGTTGTCAGAAGGGAAAAACAGGTCAAACACAATAATATTTGTAACAATGATACGTGGGGGTTTTTTTCCTTTCAAGTTGAATACAAAGTAGGAAATATAATTAGGTGAAATAGGTTAGTTTCTGATTAATGCTGTCTTGTGATTTAAAAGAAAAAGAAAAAATAGTGATTTGAATTCTCTTCCATGTTTTTCCATCTTGTTTGGGAAGATCCCAGAAGCCAGATTCTGGCCATGTTGCTTTTTACAGAGAAAGCATCCTACCCCCAGAAGTCAAAGCTGACAGCACGTCGAGGTCATATATGGGTGTATGTCACCCACCAAGTAGCACTAACTCGTGTTCCAAAGTATCAGTGACAGTTGGTTACTGTCGACCAGGCCATGACCAGGAATGGATGCCTCAGAGACCGCCTGCCCAGTTAAGTGCATTGGTGTCAAGGCAGGGCAAGGCCAAGATACAGAAATCCCAGTAGTATCAGGCACTGTGCCTCCTTGTCATTGCTTGACTCACCACACCCCCCTCCTCATACTTTGATTTTCAGGCACATGCAATTTCTTTGTTACTCAAACAGTGGTGTATCTGGAAACAAAGAGTGGGGTTGGGGACAGAGGAACAACCACTATCCCTGAACACATCTCCAAGAGCAGTGCCTTTTCAGACCATAATGGGGGGAAGAAGTTTGAAGAGTGGCCCACCTTTGGTAGCCCCTGACTACAACTATGATTCAAAGGGGCCATTCGTTCTTCCACTGTCTCTTCCCAGGCTGTCCACATGCCTTTCATTTTACAAATTTAAAGTGGACCCAAAATAAATGCCCTATTTGTCAAATGTACCTGAAATTTTCTCTTGTCTCTTGAATAACTCTTACTCAGACTTCAGCCTCAGTTAAACGTCACTTCCAATAGGAAGCCACCCCCATCTCCCCCGATCTGGGCTCCGTACTTCTTTTCCATGTATCCATTGCCCCACTCCAGACAGTTCAGTGTTCATTACAATGTTTTATGACAGCCTGTTGACTGGATCTCTCACTAAACCACATGCTCCCGTCCACCAAGAAGAGGCTGTAAAACAATCAGAAGCATTATTTGGGGTCTTTAGGGAATGCAATCTGGGAGACACAAGGTGGGCCAGAACGGTAAGTGTGCTCTGAATTCCAAGTGAGGGAGTGCAGGCTTATAAAGGCAAAACTCACAAGGTTACATCACTTGTTTTGCAGGAATTATGATTGATGCTGACAGAGTTAAACTGGCTAATATGTGATTGGCTGTTTAGCCAACAGGTGTTACATTATCTCCCAATCAGTCCCAAGTAGGAAGATGTCTGCCAAAAAGTTGTTGAAGTGCAATTGACAAGTTGTAATTGGCAAAAGTCAAGCATCCAGTGTTTCAAAAATTGACAAAGGATGGACACCTGGGTGGCTCAGTGGTTGAGCGTCTGCCTTTGGCCCAGGGCATGATCTGGGGATCCGGGATCGAGTCCCACATTGGACTCCCTGCATGGAGCCTGCTTCTCCCTCTGCCTGTGTCTCTGCCTCTCTCTCTTGCTGTGTCTTTCATGAATAAATAAATAAAAATCTTTAAAAAGAAAAAAAAATTGAAAAAGAAGCTACAGATAGGCCTGGCTTCCTCAATATCCTCCAGACCCTATTTTGAATGACTCTCTTAGCAATACTTACTTCACTTTGGAAACTTTTTTCACACTCTTCAGGGGAAAAAGCCCTTATTTGTCTGACATTCCCAGTGTTTGACATCCCTACTAGAAAGTAATAGGCATGCAATAAATATTTGTTAAATGGATGAATGAATGAGTGATCTGCAATACCATATATACCATCTAACCTGGGTTTGAAATACAGCTCTGTTTTAATTTTGAAGTCACAGGAGCATAGATAAAACATCAGAGCTGCAATGGCAGGGGAAAGCCGTGTGTTTTGTTTTGGTCTAGCCATCTATTAGGAGACCTTAAAATGGGACTTTATAGATTGAGCTCAGACTGATTAAAAATATCTATGTGATGACTTGGTTATTATTTATACAAGAGAAGCATGTGCATGAATGATGGTATAAGTTAGTATTTATGCAGTTCCAATTTTCCACAAATATCAAGTATCTGTGGCAATGAGCATAAGTTTTGAAACTGAGAAAAAGTTTTTTTTTTTTTCAAGTCTGAAATAAATAGGGCACCAACAAAGCCACCTGAGGATGCCTTGCTGCTTGTGTAAAAGGAAGTGGGAGACACATTCTAGATGTCTTTAAGGCAAGGCAGGAGAAATTCCTGCTGAGGATCAAGTTTGGACTTAAATATGATGGCTGAAAATAAATGTTGGCAAAACTCAGAGAGGCTAATAGTCATGGATTTAGGCATCCCTGGCAGGCCACCGGCAGAGGTTTGAGTATCAACTTTGAAGGGAGTAAAATGGTTTTATTTTAATAGTTTAATACCTTGTCAAACAATGACTTTTAGGCAAAGGAACATTTTCATATTTCACTATAATCTCAATACGTCTGTTGAACTGAAATTTCTCCATCATGTTAATTTTACTACCTAGCTCTTTAATATACCACCATGTTTGTCATCACTGCTTTTGGTTTGGCCTCCTTTATCTCTTTTACCTAGACCACTGGGTAGCCTTCTGATTGGCTCTTGTTTGATTCTATTTTTTTCATTCTTCAATAAATTTGTTACATTCATTGATGTAATCATCTAAAGCAGGAATTGGCAAACTCTTTCAATAAAGGGCCTGACAGTAAGTATTTTAGACCATGGGCCACATGATCTCTGTTGCATCTGTTCAACCAGGCTGTTGTAGTGTGTAAGCAGCTATAGACAATACATAAATGAATGAATGAACATGGCTGTGTTCCAACAAAATGTTTCTTATGGATGCTGAATTTTATATCATTTTCATGGGTCACAAAGTATTATTATTCTTCTGGTCCTTTCCAGCCATTTAAAAATGTAAGAAAATGTCTTGCTTATGGGTCATAGAGAAACAAGAAGTGAGCAGCCTTTTGCCAGCCCCTGTTGCAAAGCAAATTTAATTGTAACTTCTCCACTTTCTACCTTTAGGTCCTTCCTCTTATTACAGTTAATTAATTCACCTGCTGTGACAGGGGGCCACTATACATTGGTTTACACTGGATTAAAGTTGACATTTATTTTTGTGTACCAGTCCAAGTGTAAATAGGCCAGGGCACGTGTAGCAACGTCTCTCTGGAGCTGGAGACCCAGGCATCTTCAATCTAGTTGCTTCCATTCTCAATGTGTGCTCTCATCTGCACGGTCCAATTTGCTTCATCATCACCCATTCCCATTCCCATGAGAAGGAGAAATAGGGAAGGAGAGGGCAAGATTCCAAATTGCACACGTTACTTTTGCTTACTTCCTGTTGGCTGGGCCTTGGTCACATGGCCACATCTAGTTATTGAGAGAAGCTGGCAAGTGCATTCTTTATTCTTTGCATTGATGTGTCTAGTTTAAATTGTGGATGCTAATACTATGGGATGGAAGAAGGACTATATGGGGGGGGGGGGTAGCGGTATCTGTTCTCTCTCCATGTATTCTAAGAGAATACCCTGGCTTTACTATTCTGGCTCCATTTCCCATTCCAGTCCAGTTTTCCATCACTTCCTGGTTTGAGTCTGGGTTCCAGTTTTATACAATATCTAGTAATTCTCAGAGCCAAGGCTCCTTCCTGCTTTTGCCAAAGTTCTCTTCTTTGCCTGGAGTGTACTCCCTGCTTCCTTTCCACCTGGTAAAATGCCTAATTCTTTCCAAGACTTCAGATGTTGCTTTTTCTGGTAATTCTTTTACTAAATTTCATTTCATATTGCATTGTTCCTTGCTAGAATATGAGCTGCCTGAGGGCAATATTTTGTTTCATCTTTGTATTCCTACTACTTATCACTGAGAAAAATCTCAATCTGTATTTACTGAATGAATAAATGACAGGACACTTTCGTCAGGCAATATTAAGCTAGATTTTACTGGCTGTCAGGAGTCTTTTTGATTGTGTGAAATGGAAAGGAAGGAGGATTGGTTGGGGTCCTCTGGTTGGAAGGAAACAAGATTCAGTCTCAAAAATTTAAATAAAGCAGAGCTTATAAAAAATATACTAAAGCACTCATAAAACCAAAAGACATGCTTACCAAAACAACCAGGCCTAAGGGTGAGAAAGAAGCAAAGGCACATGGGAGACGGGAGAGTTCTAACAACCAATGCCCTCACTCCTGGGGGAGAGGGGATGACTGGCCTAACTTGAATCAAAGACCACGTTGTGGGTAAGATATGGAGAAATATTGTCAGTGATAGTTTCAAGAAAGCATGGAATGGATAAGGGGAAGTTCCTTAAAGAAAGGGATTCTTTGCCTCCCCAGAACAACAACAGCAACAGCAACAGCAAAATAGGGGACTATCAGAAAGGCTTTGAGCAGCAATAATATATTTCTACTCCACCATTGCTCCTTCATGGCTCCTTGAAGATGCTACTATTACTCTACTATAGAGATAGCATATTACTCTTGAAACTCTACCCTGAGATCTAGGCATGAGGCCTGGAGGCAGTAGAGACTTTCCTTTCCTAGTCTGTCATAAGAGTCTTAGCTCATGGAGAGGACAGGCTCTGTCCCTGTGAGTCTTGCCAGGGCATCCATTGTGAAAACTTGCCAGTCTTTCTACTATACTTGCCAGGAATAGAAGGAAGGATAAAAATGTAGGAAAAATACCTGATGACATTCCAAGGAGAGAAGGGTAAAGCAGCAAGAAATGCAGACTTCTTTTTTTTAAAATAGCCCTTCCTAGATCTAATTCTAAGTCACTGATTGACCTTTTTGATTGGTTAATTTCTCCAAGACAGGGAATGGCGATCATATTGAACAACCTTATTTTGGCTACTTTGTTATATTGTTCTTCTTCTTCCATAGAAAAAAGCAGAGGGATTTATTGTGAAATTTATATTTACCAAGATAAAATGGAAAAATATAACCTCATCAAAATTGCAGATAATATATATCACTAAACGGCTTGAGCAAAACAGTGGCGTCAGGGTTGAGACAGAGAAGGAATTTTAAATAGGAATTCAGCAAAAATCATGAAAGACTAACCTGCAATTAGACTTCAGAAAGGAGGCTCTTGGACAAAGACGTCCCTAGAATTCCTTGGACAATGACAGAAGACCGGTTGTAGAACTTTGGAGGCAACCAAATATCCTGAGGGAAATTGTGAGCAGACTTGTAGGAGGTTGCATTAGGGGTAGCAGATCCAGGCAAATTGACTGCATAGAGAACAGTTGAATACACTGAAGAATTACATAAAATGTCATCCATTGCATCAGCCAGAGTTCAGTGTAAGGAACAAAACACTCCATGCCTTTAATTAGGGTTACATGAAATGCATATGATGCTTATTGGTTGTTTGAAGGAAAGAAGTAGTTTCTAGAATAGGCCTCCAGGAATAAATTCCAAAAGAGTTCATAATTTATATTGGGGATAGTACTATAAGTGGTGCAATGAGCTCAAAAACACACCCCATCACTTTGATTCCAGGTTAGTCATCTGTAATAAACCAGTTCTGTAATGAAGCTGCTGCTGTGGACAACTTCTTCTCATTACCCAGGAATCTGGACGATGGGCCCATAACTGACCCAAAGACTAGATAGAGATGACACAACCAATTCTTTATTTTATTTTATTATTTTATTTTATTTACATTCAAGTTAGTTAACATATAGTGTAATACTGGTTTCAGGAGTAGAATCTAGTGATTCATTACTTATATAAACACCCAGTGCCCATCCCAATGGGTGCCCTTTTTAATACCTGTCACCCATCTAGCCCATCTATCCTCCATCCACCTCCCTCCATCAGGCCACAACCATTTCTTAATAACTACACAGCTGGGGAACAGATCCTGGATCATTGCTATGGAGAGCAACTTCCTTTTCCGTGACGTTGCTTGCCAGTAGAAAGAACCAAAAAGGAACAGGCCAGTTCTTTCAGCTGACATTGTCTCCCAAATTTCACATAGGAGCATCCAATTGTCATGACTGAATTTACATCAAGAATCTTAGATTCAAGGGAGTCTAAATATTTTGTGTTAAGCTTTCTGGCCTCCTCAACTAGAAGGAAGATAGACTGGAGCTTGAAAAAGCTATAGCTAACTTCCAGTATCCAGCATATCCCAATGGTATTTACTTACGTGTGTTTATGTATTTGTGTCGTGTGGATGTTTCATGTATTTAGATATTTGTACCATGTGAAGTGTAAATGTGCCTTATATGTTGGTACTCTGTGTATGCATGTAGTACTTAATTAACCCGTAACTGAAATGACAAAGTAGGCTTAAAGCTCTCAGGAAAATGACACCTATAGAAAAAAAAATGTATATTTGTAGTTAGCTCTACTTATAGCTAAAGAGGGAAATGATACAAGGTTGATGTTCTGTGCAACTTAGTAACTAATGCGTGTATATATAAAACTTGCTAATTTTGTTTGTTTGTTTGTTTGTTTATTCATAAGAGACAGAGAGAGAGAGACAGAGACACAGACAGAGGGAGAAGCAGGCTCCCTGCAGGGAGCCCGATGTGGGACTTGATTCCAGGGCCCTGGGCTCACTCCCTGACCCTAAGGCAGACCCTCAACCACTGAGCCCCCCAGGCATCTCCAAAATGTGCTAATTTTTAAGAAAAGCTCCCCAAAGTCAATAACCTCTACCTTCAGTGATTCTTTGAGTCTTTTATTTATAGATTGTCTTTCCCACTCTCATCTCCCCCTTACATCACAGAAACTCTGGCTTAATATAAAGTGCTTCATCTTTGTGAGGTATCAGCTTGCCCTCTAGTTAGTCCTCTTCTTTATGCAGCAATACAGAGTGAATATAACCACAATGAGCTAATTCTTACCAAATTTCCTTCTCCTAGGGAACAAGACAAGGGAATGTAGTTGACCTCAATAAAACAAAATGGATCTGTATTAATGGCATACTAGGGAAAATCCATTAAAGTCATTTCAGATGATAAAGAAATTTGTTGAGATTTTCAAACCGTATTAAGGTTTTGTTTTTTTTTTTTAATTTATTTATGATAGTCATACAGAGAGAGAGAGAGAGAGAGAGGCAGAGACACAGGCAGAGGGAGAAGCAGGCTCCATGCACCGGGAGCCTGACGTGGGATTCGATCCCGGGTCTCCAGGATCACGCCCTGGGCCAAAGGCAGACGCCAAACTGCTGCGCCACCCAGGGATCCCCGTATTAAGGTTTTTAATATAAAATAACTTTAATTGTTCTTATCATTGAAATAAAATTAATGTGCAGTTCTTTTCTTATTTCTCTGGTTGGAAAAAAAAAAAATGCAAAGGTTTGGGTTAACCACCCTACCAAGCTGAATATACACAAGTGCAAGTGGAGCTTTTCAAGATGCTTGAGCAATTCATCCAGGAAACAAAGACTCATTTGAGGCTATTCTTTAGTGGTACTTCTGGAGCCAAGAAAAGCGATACATTGGAGAAGGAAGAATCATGCTTGAAGAGTAAAGGTTCCCAGATGTTTCAGATAAAAACAAATAAACAAACATAAATATTAATAACTTTTTGTGAAATGAGGCGATAAAAGGATTAGGAAGGAATGCTTTTTGGTTGTTGCAATTATGGGGATTTTTAATGGGCTCTTCCACTCAATGGAAGATAAAGGCCATATTTAGCTCTTTTTCTTCTGCCTCAGAGAATGTCTGAAACACCCTTCAGTCGCTGCAGGGCAAGAATATGGATGGGGCAGACAGACTCGCAGCTGAAAGTTGTCAGGGCTGGAACACAGAAAAGCCATTTCAGGTTAATAACTGAGTCATGGCCTGCATTGTATAGAACACATTGGTTGGAGAAAATATACTTAGGAATTTTTAAAAAATGGATAAATAATTGTAAGTCAACTTACAACAAGTCCATAAATGGAGATTGAAAATGATACTCTTAAGGCAAAGGGGTGACATCCCAGAACAGGGCAACAGGGACAAGGAAATGTAGGACACTATGGCAGGAACTAGACTAGATACAGCTGACCAAATAATTTTCCTTGGTATTTTGCTTTTCTAAATTTATCTACCCATTTCATGGGATTCAGTTCAGGTCAATGGCATGTGGATAAAAGGGGTAGAAGCCATTATTATGAGAGCCTACAGATGCCTCTCTCAAATTTCGTTCATTAGCTAGTCTGCATCTAGAGATTCTAGGGATGGGCTCTGAGGTTTAGTCACTACTAGAACGCAGCAGAGCCAACCGTTGGAAGGAGCCTGGTCCTTCAATGATTGTGTGGAGTGGGCCACTCTTCCATCTATCTCACTCAATCTGCATTGGTTGTGACCCAAGCAAGAAAGACACCCTAGTTGGATTAAGCCACTACAGTGTATGGGTTGTTCATTGCAACAATCAGCCTCATAATAAGTCCAGTAATTAATAATCTTAGTAATATTAGTAATCTAATATTATTATTATTAAATCTAATAACAAATCTAATCAATCACAGAAGAGCAGAACTTGGAGATACAAGAAGAGGTGTTTAGACTAAACTATAGAATAGAAACTAGAATGAATGGAGACTTACTGATAGAGATTTTATAGCAGAAATCCTTGGATAATGTTCACAATCACTAGCTACAAAATTTGGCCAAATTTATTCTAAAATGCTCATTCAGTTTTTAAGTTTCCTTATTCTCACTTGACATTTTGTATTCCCTAAAGTATTCCAAATTAAAGATCCTCTCCAGATTTTATTAAATAATTAAACCATTCTACTGGAAGTGGAAATACCCTCAGATGAGGTTCTGATGCTCCCAGTAGAAATATCATTTGGACATACTGTGTACTACGAATGCATGCTATAATGCCATCTAAATAATTTATTCATTAATTTGTTCATTTATTCACTTAGTCAACAGACAGAAATGAGAAACATATGTACTGGGTAGAGTGGTTGGGTACGTGGGAGAGTAGGGCTTCCTTCTATGGGTAGTGGCCCAAGTACCCCACCTGTGGTCCACATCCCATTATTAGGACACTTTTAAAATTTAAATATGGCATTTTGAATGGTTGCTTCTGGCTCAGTTACTATTATTTTTGCTCACTTTTCTCTAAGAAACTGTATCTGGCTGTATTAGACATTCAGCAGTTTCATAGAAAAAGAATATAAATCTTAAGAGACAAGGTTTCAGTGAAAAGCAAAGGTTGGTAACCCCAGTTTTCATCATGATTCTTGGGTTTTCACATGTTATTAGTCCCTCTAGATTATTATTCCTATTTCAGTAAAACAGGTCAGCTCAGTTACCTTTACCTCCTAGGATGTATACAAATAGGATATGCCAATAGGATGTTTATTCATCCCGAATAGGAATGCAAGTCAAAGGAAAATATCTCTCATATGCAGGTTTGTAAATATTTTCTTTCAAGTTCAAATGTTGGAGCAATTGTGCTGCAGACATTGTTAAATGTGAGATTGAGCTTTTGTTGCTTGAAAGGAAGAATGAGTCATTTTTATACAAATAACTGAGCAGAACACCAGGAATCTTGATACAGAATCACCAAATCAATTTTTAGAGGAGTTCTTCTCCCCACTCAGAAAATCTCATAATTTTTCTTCTTTAGAGCACAGTGTTCATTAAATTTTCCTTTACCTTCTACTGGTATTCTCCTGCAATGTCTTTACAGGAAAAGAAAAAAAAAAAAGCATTTCTTTATAAATTGTGATTACCCTTGCTTAGGGTCTTCACTAAAATTTATTTTATGTTCTTTATGTAGGTCGCATTTAAAAATTCAATTTCTTGAATAAATACCTTTATTGAATGCTATGTGCTGGGAGGGGTGCTGATGACCATTAAAAAAAAAAAAAAGCCATGGCTTTGCCTCATGAAATGGAGGTGATAATATTTATCAAAGAATCACACAAATAAAATGACTACTTTGATAAGTGTGATGAAGGGGAGACACATGAAAAAATGAGACCGGGTGATTGAGCTGAGTTGTTTTCTGAAGGAGGTGATCACAGAGCTGAAATCTGAAGGAAGGAATAGAGAATCTATACTTAACTAGGTGCAGAACAGGGTACATGTAAGGTCAGGGATGGAGACGGATTTTTCACCGTATTTTAAGTCCCTGAGGTGGAAGGAAACAAGGACTTGACGGAGAAATTGGAGGAAGGGGCATATAATAGGTAGCAGAAAGCTGGACAAGGAAGGGTAGGAGGGCCTGGAGAAGGGACTATGAGATCATGCATTTCCACAGCATGGAGGCACAGAGTTATGCCCCCTCCCCCACAAATAATAATGAAAAATGAAAAACCATTAATATGATTAAGAAGGGAATTGGGGGTTGGGATTCACTTAAAATGATATAGTTTGTCCTTGGCTTATTTTCTTAGTTCAAGCTACTACTTGTTAGAAAATTAATTATAGGGTTTCCTGTCATCATATAGAGTGAAACACACAAATAAGAGCTACCCCAGACATAAAAATAGGGTCAATTTTACTCTCTGCAGGAGCAAGAGTATTCTTTTTTCAGGAACAACAGGATTCTGAATTGAAGAATGAAGGCACAATTTGTGCATACTAAAACCTTCCCAAAAGCAGAGATAAACCAGTCTATTCTAAAAAGTATTAATTGCTTACTTGAAGGACCTTTGAGGTCTTTTCATTATCATCTTGGGTAAGATCATTCAGCTTGATGGGAGATTGAGTGTTGTGCCTAAGAAAACACTTTGAAGACGGTACTATTACATTCCCAGTAGACTGAAAGATGCAGTTTCTGTTAAATTATGTAAAATATATCAGAGAAGTTTCCTATTTATGGTAATCTATACTCATAGATTGAATTTTGTTGATACATGGGCAATAGAATGAAGAGATTGAATAATGAATTATATCCTGATGTTTCACATAAAAAGAGAGGGACTTTTATCAGTTGCCTAAGTGTCTGGACTGAAACTGTAAACATAGATGGGAAGGACATGATTGGCAGGATTTCTACTCAGAAGAAAAAGTGGAGATCTTCATTTCTTTGAGTCTTTCTACCTTAGAAAATGAGACTTGGCTGATATCAGGGACAGCAACCTGGCAAACTTAATGTCTTCAGTCTAATGCCTACTCTGATACAAGGCAAGTAGCAAAGCTTCAATGCTTAGGAACACGACAGCAATGAGATTCACAAAGAACCACAGGGAAGAGCGTGACACGATTAGGGACAGCCTGGAGTTGTACGTATGACCAGGAGATGATTGGTCTATCTTGACTTGTTTTTTGAGGATTGATTTATATGTGTGGTACATAGTTTTTTTTTTTTTTTTCTCTTCCTGATGTTCTCTAATTTGTATTTCTTGATTCAATTTTTTCTAGAATGTGGTTATATATGCAAAAAGGTATAAATATTTTACATGAAAATGACTTTCCCAGAATGTCTATCATCCCCCAAGAATAGAAACCTGCTATTTGTGTTAAGAAGGGGAATGTGTCCATTGTCACCTTTGGATAGGCTCTTAGTTTCTTGACAGACTTCATTCCACAGGACTTTTTACTCATTAATCACAGTAGGTTCTCTCCTGCATTCAAGGATTCAGATTTCTATCTTCTAACCATTCCCAATCTTCTGGCCCATTTCTGTTGGATACCCATGGGTCTACAGAATCCTTACATTTCAGACACCTTGACAGTATTATAAAACATTCACTAAGTTCTTTCATGCTCTTTTAACAATAAATCTGCAGCAGAAGGCAAAGAGAAGCTATAGTTGAAGAATAATTCTTAGGCCATTCAAAATATTTAATTAAAGCTAAATTTTCACCTGTTTTAAATCTTGCCTACCTTCTTTCAGGCCCTGTGTTAGCATTTGTAGTTGTATGGTGTGCTTTTATTATGTGCTAGTATAAATCCAAATCTGGCTTACACATACCTCTAGATTTTTTCCTTAATAGATAAGCTCATTAACAACCTCAACTCTTGAAAGAAAAATCAAAGTAAATATAAGGGTTTAGTCATCCCTGGGAATATATAGTGGAGAAATCTGGGGATGTTTTATTTTCAAGGCGAGAGATTTGTCACTTGAAATTTGATATTAAGAAGATACACTATTTCTCTCTGAGAATAAAATTTAAAAGACCTTTGTAGGATAAAGTTCAAGTGAGCTGATTATGGTACACAGAACATAAAGAGTAGGGCTTGCTGAGGATTATTCATTAATAACATCTTTTAAAAAGATATTTATTTATTTATTTATTTATTTATTTATTTATTTATTTGAAAGAGAGAAAGACTGCGAGAGAGCACAAGCAGGGAGAGTTATAGGCAGAGGAAGAGGGAGAAGCAGGCTCTCTGCTGAGCAGGGAACCCAATGTGGAGCTCCATCCCAGGACCCTGGGATCATGGCCTGAGCCAAAGGCAGAGCTTAACCAACTGAGCCACCCAGGTGCCCCATTAATAAGATATTTTTTAAAATATACTTTTTCCAGGTTGTGAGATGATATCTACTGAGTCTAATACTTGATTGAATCCACTCAGAAGATTTGGGGCAGGTTAGGGTTAATCCTATTAGAGCCATGTTATAAAACAAAAATGTGAGGACTCTCTTAAGAATGATTTGTGCTTTAGTAGAAAGGGCTTTCTTTAAAAGGAGACTTGAGAATATGTAAAATATTTCTGAAAAGATACCCTCAAAGCTATTAACACTGAGTTTTTCTGAGGATCGGAACAGAGGCCCGGGCTTGGTATGAAATTTAGACTTTGCATCCTACAGCCCTGTTTGCTGTTAAAAAACAACAACAAGAAACACAATAAAGCAAAACCAGAAAGCCCCCCCAAACATAAACCATGTGAATAGCTTACTCTTTAATAAATAAAAAAATGTTCAGATAAAATCTAGGACATGCAACAAAGGATGTAATAAGGATGTAATTTTGGCGAATTCAGCTTACAGTTGTAAATGGAGATCAGGAAAATGAGTAAGTGACTGGACATCT
The DNA here is from genome assembly GCF_011100685.1 of Canis lupus familiaris. Taxonomy (NCBI): domain Eukaryota; kingdom Metazoa; phylum Chordata; class Mammalia; order Carnivora; family Canidae; genus Canis; species Canis lupus. The sequence continues at coordinate 20,224,622 of NC_049236.1, forward strand.
TCATGCTAACCTTTAGCAGAAGGAGTATAACTTTTGCAAGAGAAATCAAGAAGGGGATTGTTTAGTATAATATATCTAAAAAGGCTTTTTATGCAAATCATGGTTGTAATTCTATAACTGAGTCATTTGGTGTCTAGTGGTGATTCATAACTTACTGGACACTCTGGTTAAAATGTCAACACTGCTTAGGATGAAAATGTGGTGATATCAAAAAAAGGAAATGCAATATTTTGGGGAAATCAGCAGACCATTACTGTGTGACCAAGCTCTGTTAAAGGAGCATGATCTCATAGTTTTTCATGGAACCAGTTTCTGTATATGAGAGAGTGATTAATATTATGCATTAGAGAAGCTAATGCTTTGTATCTTTAATGCTCATGGCTCTATAATCACAAATTTTTAAAAAATTAACATGCAACACACATAAAGGAATGAATTTCAAAGAACACTTACACATTGAGAAGCAACTTTATTAAATGAGGTCCCATATTTGTTTTCTTTCACCAGGTTCCAGAAAATCTTGTTGATTTTAGAAATCTACAGCTGATTTTTTTTTTAATTAACAAAGGGATCTGAATATCCAGCTGTGATCTCTTTTGCTTTTCAATTTTCCACCAGAACTCAACTGTAAATTGCCTGGTTCCTAAAGCAAGATGTAATTCAACTGGTTCTTTCAACCATCCTGTGATAGACCCAGTGGGGAAGGCCCTTGAAGATTATTTTAGTAAATCTGTAATTCACTGACCTTAGCAAGTTTGCTCTAATCTCCTTGTTTCTCATTTTCTTTCCCATTCTTCTTCATTTTCTAGAGTATTTGTGAAAATAATGAGATGATAGGTTATACAGAAAGTGTTTTACATTCTTGGGAAAAGGGTATGATCTGTGAAGTGAGTAGAATGGTAGCCCCACAAAGGAAGCATCCACCCAGAACCTGTGAATGAGACTGTTATTTTCAAAAAGCGTCTTTGTACATATGAGTAAGGATCTTGAGATCATCTTGGATTCTCCTGTGAGCCTTAAATCTAATGAAGAGGAGGGGACATGGAGAAGATCATGTGAAGATGGAGGCAGAGGTTGGAGTTCTACAGCCACAAGCCATGGGGCCTGGAGCCACCAGAAGCTGGGAAAGGCAAGGCAAGATTCTCTCTGGCCCTCAGAGAATGTGGCTCGACGGTCACCTTGATTTTGGACTTCTTGTTCCTAGAACTATGAGAGAATAAATCTCTTCTTTTAAGCCCTCAAGTTTATGGTAAATTTTCATGGCAGACACAGGAAACTAATACGAGGGGTCCTAAGTTACCATTGTCATCTGACATAAGGTAATGAGTAAGCATATGATAATTACTGGAAACAGGGATCCCTGGGTGGCGCAGTGGTTTGGCGCCTGCCTTTGGCCCAGGGCGTGATCCTGGAGACCCGGGATCGAATCCCACATCAGGCTCCCGGTGCATGGAACCTGCTTCTCCCTCTGCCTCTCTCTCTCTCTCTCTCTCTCTCTGTGTGACTATCATAAATAAATAAAAATTTAAAAAAAAAATTTAAAAAAAAAAAAAAAAAAAAAAAAAAAAAAAAAATTACTGGAAACATTGTAAAATTGCTGCTATAAAAGTGGTATGATGTATGGCAGGTTTTCAACTGGGGGTGACTTTGTCCCTAAAGACATTTGGCAACATCTAGAGACCTTTCTGTTGGCACAACTGGGGAGAGGCACTGCTGGTCTCTAGTGGGGAAGCCAGAATGCCACAAAACATTTGGAAATGCACAGGACAACTCCATGCCCCCCCCTCCCAGTAAAGAACCACCCCACTTACAAGATCGAGGGTGCTGAGATTGAGAAATCCTAACATCGGAGGAAACTTAGCATTCTGAGATTAAAACCTTAGCTCTGCCATGAATATGGGAGCAAGATGATTTACTCCAGGTAGTAAACCCCTTGGAGCTTTAGTCTTCTCATCTGTAAACCACTGTGATATTGACACCTGCCAGAGCTTTGTCAAGTTCCAATGAAATCATGTTCGTCAAAGAATTTTATCTTTAAGAGTTCTTTAATGGTAATGAAGAGGATTTCATTACTATTCCTGTTTACTTCTTTCATACAAACAAAAACAAACCTTTGATTTTTAATTAATATAGCTAGGAAGTCCACAATGAATGGATTCCCTGAGCTCCGGGGGACTCACTTTTATATGTTTATGGTTATTATCTGAAATAGAATAGTTCTCAGAAATCTCATGACTATTACTGTTTAATGATGTTTTTCAGTGGAAGGGATACTCTGGAAGTGCTCATAAAGTTTCTCTGGGGAGCTTATAGTTTATGTCAGATGAATAACAAAACCAAAGCCAAATCGAGGATTGGACAGAATTTTAATGTAATGTGTGTAATAAAAGCAGAGCTAGCACTATGTAGCCTTTAGAGTGCTTTTTGGTATATTTTTTTTCTAATGATTATGACAACAGTCCTGTGAAGCTAGTTGGACGGGTGTTATCTTCATTTGACTTAGGAGAAAACTGAGGATTGGAGGAGCTATGTGCATAGTTAGCAAAGGGCAGGGTTACAATTAGAACTCAGATTTTCTCACCACTGCAGAGTATTTGTAAACGTCAGCCTGTTAGAATAGGTTATGGCAGTGATCACAGAAGTGTGTCCAGAAAAGTGGATATTTACCTGAGAATAAGAGGCTAGAAATTATTTGATAGACATTTCTAGGCAGAAAGTTTCAGTCATAAGACGAACAAAAGAAGAATTAAACTTGCTTTGGAGGCAGACTAGGAAAATTTCTGTGATGCTCAGTCCTGGACCTTCCTAGAACTTTTAGTGAAGACCTAAAGTACAATGACCAGTATCCTAGATACTGTGGAAAGGGGAAAGGGGAGAAGGAATAGGCGTACTTTTTTTATTCAGAAAGGTTATATACTAAGAAAAAAGTAAATTATTTAGATCAACTTATGCCAAAAGGTAATTCGGTATAGAGAATGAATACATTTAAGGTAGTATTTTTAAAAAATGAGATTCATGAGACACTAGTACCTTGAGATATAGTTCTTTAAAAAGCAAGAGATTCTTCTTTGGTCAAATAAATTTGGGAATAACTGTATTGCCATTGATTCTAAGAAGAAATGTGTGTGCATGTGTATGTGTGTGTTTGTATGTTTTCAGGTTTTACATCTCTGAATTCAAGATGTGCCTTACAAATGTGATCAGCTGATTGGCAAGTTATATATAAATATATATAATATATTTGAGTACTTGACTGGTCCCCCAAAATTTCTTTGACATCTAATGAAGAATGTGCCAACATCAAAACTTCCAGAATAGGTATAAGTGTCTTGGAGGAATATTCTAGAGACAATAGTGAAACACTCTTAAGAACTAGCACATCATGGGACCCCTGGGTGGCTCAGTGGTTGAGCATCTTCCTTTGGCCCAGGGCATGATCTCAGGGTCCTGGATTGAATCCCGCGTCAGGCTCCCTGCATACAGCCTGCTTCTCCCTCTACCTGTGTCTCTGCCTCTTTCTCTCTCTCTCATGAATAAATAGATAAAAATTAAAAAAATTTTTTAAAGAAATAGTGCATCATCAGTGCTCTAGGGGAAAATATTGTATGGAAAAATGATAGTGATATCATATCAGTGCTCTAAGGGAAAATATTGTATGGAAAAATGATAGTGAAACTCAGCTGAAAAGTGATTCAGAAAAGTCAGACTTTGTGAAAAGATTTTGTTAATACTGTAATTAATGACATTTACGTATATTTTCCTTTTTCTATATGCATGTGGGCGATACATGATTAAGTCTATCTATAAATCTATAAGGGCTCAGTCAGTATTTTAAAAATCATAAGTGATTCAAAAAAATCATCACGTCCTATTTAATTGCCATTATTACGTCCTGTTTAGTGGTACCTAAAGTGATTGTCTTAGACAGCATTAGACAGCACTTTAGATTCGATGAAATATAATATATTTCCCTTTTGGAATATATAGAAGGGTATACACTCCTACATATTAGCATATAGAGATGCTAATGATTAACATATTAAAAACTCTAAGAGGTTTTATTGCAGAATAATTTTCACAGCATTTTATGATACCCTTCCTATTTTTTTTAATTTTAAAAAAAATTTTTTTTATTTATTTATGATAGGCACACAGTGAGAGAGAGAGAGAGGCAGAGACACAGGCAGAGGGAGAAGCAGGCTCCATGCACCGGGAGCCCAACGTGGGATTCAATCCCGGGTCTCCAGGATCGCGCCCTGGGCCAAAGGCAGGCGCCAAACCGCTGCGCCACCCAGGGATCCCCCCCTTCCTTTTTCTATAAAATGTATTATGTCTCAGATGACTTAATTTTATATTTTTCACACCAGTTAATAATACAACTTTGAAAAAGACATGTAATACAGGCCTACTTAACTTTTAAAACTGCATTTGTATCGTCTTCTTCAAATAAGGATTATTTTTATTACCGTTAAAATCAAGTACTAAAATCAATCACTGCTATTTGTCTCCTTAATTTATTATGGGTCAGGCTTCTAATAAATTAGGAGTTTTAAATAAGTTCTTTGGAATTATTTTTAATTAGAATATTACTACTTGGCTGAAATAAAGAACATATATGTTAGGGAGCAATAGCACTCATGATGGCTAATGTTATGTGTCAACTTGACTGGGCCATGTGGTCGCCGGATATTTGGTCAAACATTATTCTGGGTATGTCTGTGAGAGTGTCTCTGAATGAGATTAACATTTGGATATGTGGAATGAGGTAAGCAGATTGCCCTTCTTAATGTGGGTGGCCCTCATCCAGGCTTTGAAGGGCTGAATAGAATGAAAAGGCTGACCCTCCCATGAGTAAAAAAGGAGCTCCTCCTACCTGATGACACCAACATGGACATCAGACTTCTTGCTTGGGACTCAAACTGAAACAAAACTTTCTTCTTGGGTCTTGAGACTGGCTGGCTCTCAGACTGGAGCTCTCCATCTCCAAATTGCTAACTACAGATCTTGGGACTTCTTTGCCTCCATAATCATGTGAGCCAATTTCTTAAAACCTATCTTTCTCTCTTTCTCATATATATATGTATATGAGATATATATAATCATGATATTGTATTATATATAAATTATGTGTCTATGTAATATATATGTGTATGTGTATATATGTGTATATATATGTATAGTCATATACCTGTCTTATATATTCTTTATCTCTGGAGAACCTTGTCTAATATAGCACCCAACCTCAATAAATACTTTTGATGTTCTTGCTACTCAAAGACTGGCCCCGGACTAACAGCATTGAGATCCTTTGGGAGCTTATTAGAAATGCACAATGTCAGACTCTCAGGCCCCATCCTAGACCCACTGAAGTAGAGTCTGTATTTTGACAAGATCCCCAGGTGATTTGTATGCACATTAAGTTTGAGAAGCACTTCTTTTTTTTTTTTTAAGATTTTATTTATTTATTCATAGAGACACAGAGAAAATGAGAGGCAGAGATACAGGCAGAGGGAGAAGCAGACTCCATATAGAGAGCCTGACATGGGACTCGATCCAGGGTCTCCAGGATCACACCCCAGGCTGCAGGCAGCACTAAACCACTGCACCACCAGGGCTGCCCTTGAGAAGCACTTCTTTGGAGTATCTTGAAGTCTTGCCTATAATTTGTGTTACTGAAGAAGAGTAAAAAAGAACCTTATCATTATTTGACATCAATACTTCAGGAGAGACATAATAGGGAGATTGTAACACAAGTATTTTTTTCTTTTTTTAAAGAATTCTGCATAAGATTTGGCAAATGCTTTTACAATGACAAATAGAAAAAAAATACCTTTGAAATTTTTATTCTTAGATAACTTCTAGATTTATCAGTTTCTAAATAATGCTATATTACAGTTGACATCTGCTTATCCTTAAGGACTAACAAGATTTCTGAAATTTATTTTGCCAATAAACCTTATGGATAGCAGCGTAAGCACCTTCAAACATTTTAACATTAATTTAGAGTAGATTTCAGGCAGCCTGTGTGGCTCAGTGATTTAGTGCCGCCTTTAGCCCAGGGCGTGATCCTGGAGACCCGGGATTGAGTCCCACCTTGTGCTCCTTGCATGGAGCCTGCTTCTCCCTCTGCCTGGGTCTCTGACTCTCTCTCTCTCTCTCTCAAGAATAAATAAATAAAATCTAATAAAAAATAATAATAATTGAGTAGATTTCATAACTGGCTTATGATAACATGTGCCCAACAGTCACAGCCATTTAATAATTATATCTTGAATTTTCTTACGCTAAGAATAACATTTTACAGCACTCTATAGTTTTCAAAGTAGCTTCGTGTACATCAATAGCTCATGAGATTCAGTAAACTTGTAAAATAGTTATAGGATATTTCTTCTAAAATACCTTTACAATTATTCCTTCACTTGTATTCTCACCTTTCTCAAGTTATAAAACGTCAGCTCGAATTTAAAGGTAATAAATATTTATTGCCACTGGTTGAATAATTTTATTAGTTTCGAGTATTTTTAGTTCTACTGCCTACCAAGACTAGATTGACTTGTTGTTGACTGAGTTCCACTCTGCTTTCTATTTAATGTGGCAATGAAATCAGGCATTGTGGCTTTTCTTTTCAGCCCACTTGCCTCCTTTCGGTGTGCAATACCTACCCGTGACTCATTTGAGTCTCTGCTTCTGGTTTCCGGAGAAGTAACTGTACTTAGTAATCATCACCCAGAAGTGGCTAGCTGTCGGGCAGAGATGAAGTCGCTGTTGTCTGCATGTCGAGGGTAGGATTTAATTGTTAGAGAAAATGATATCCTATCACACTGTAATTTTATCTTGCCCAAGGGACATTTAGGCACGGGAGGTTAGCCAAGGATGTCAGGGAGCAGCTGATGCAGCTGAGACTGGTTCTTGGTCCTAGGGAATTGGGCGGTTAGTGCTTAGAGGAATGACAAGGATGAGAAGGTATTGTCAGAAGTACAGTATTTTACTCTAAATACAGGAAATAAACTGCCAGTTTAGAATATTGCATTCTAATACTTGGTATTTGGAAGAGCTTAGTAATGCAAGAAATGAGGAAATCACTTTTTGGTAGCTATTCTGCTTCACAGATTCATTTATATACTTTTCAGAATAATATATCAGTTTATTGGAAGGCAAAATGATTTTGGGGGAGTTGGAGTATCGCTGCTATGAGACAAAACCCTTAGGAGTTTTTTTATTATAATAAATTATGTGAGCAACATCTGGTTGATTTTTAGAGAAGATTTGAAATTCCCTGGTGGATTTAAAAAAAATAATTTATAAATGTAGAAATGGGTCAACAATAAGGCTGATTACTCAGAATTTATATTTCTTTGTAAAACTAGTTAACTGTTCACAAGGGTATAATGGAATGAAAAAGACTTTGTTTTTATGAAAGCAAAGCCGTAAAAGCAAAGGGCAGGGAGACAAGGAGAGCTGATAAAGAACCATAGACTCATTCCATGCATAATTAAATGAAATTAACTCTTTGATAGAGAATATAAAATTGCTAATTATTTGTAATTAATGTCAAAACTTCACATTTTTAACATTTACCATTGGAATCACTTAGCTTCTATCATAACCCCTCTGTTCCCTCTCCCTCTAGGTTTCTTCCTGCTTTCAAGCAAGTAGTTTGCCCCACCTTGATACAAGAGAATAAAACAAAACAAAAAAACCTTGTAGCTTGACCCTACTGTTCCCCTGAGGCCCACTTGGTGTTGCTCAGTTCTTTCCCTGCCAGATTTCTCGGTTTTTGTGTCTCCATATCCAAGGACGCTGCTGGAGATTTTTCTTAAAACATTTCATGGAAGTAGCAGCACCTAGCACATAGTTGGCATTCAAACATTTGTACTTTCTCCTTTGTATAAAATCCAAAGGTTTATTTTCAGACTTTGTCTCCTCTGATCTCTCCACGACATTCAATACTGTTGACTTCCATCTGGTTGAATTTATCTTTAGATTTTCCATGTTTTGTCTCTTTTCAGATTTCTGTTTCACTGACACTCATTTCCATTTCCAGGTCAACACTGCACTGTCTTTTTGTCCATACTTTCTTTGACCTCTTTGATGACTCATCTTTTTCATCCCTCTCTTTGCCATTATTAATAAGCTCATCTGTGAGGCTACAATCCTTTAAAAGTGAAAGACTCCCAGTTCTGTATAGTAACTTCTAATCCTTAACCATGCTCTGTTTTTTAAAATTTCAAACTGTCCATTAGATATTTCCACTTGCAAGTTCTACTATTAGCTCAAAAGTAATATTTCTCCAACTAAACTAATACTCTCTTATCCTAAATCAGCTCCAATTACTTAGCTCTTACTTGTTCATCACATCAGTATTATCCTCATCATTCAGACTGGAAACTTTTTTTCACACTTGACCTTATTTTGTCTTTCCCTATTTTATTTTCTGGTCTATTAAGAAGCCTGATCAGTCTCTAGGTTCAGTAACTTTTCTTGGGAAATGGCTGTGGTTGATATTCCATCATTTCCATCCGCAACACCAAAGTTAATACTTTTCCTAAGTATTTGTTAAATCACAAGACACTCACTTGGTGAATAGCAGACACTTTCAGTTGTGTTAATCTGTGTATAGAATACCAGAGTTTACTTTTTTTAAATCTCTCTCAAGAGAAGTGCCAAAATTTTGCCTAGGAATCATAAAAGGCATTAAGAAACTTCATCTTCCTACAGAGATATAAAGGTTCATAAATAGCAGGGTAAAACTATCTTTGACTCACAGTATTACTTCCTTAGAGGAGTAACGACTTTGTGTTTGGAGAATATAAGATGAAAAGCTGCCTGACACCCTGAGGAGGGAAACTGAAGTAGTCTGTGGGTGGCTGACACTGAACCAATCCAGACCCCAAAGTTTTGAAAGCTGCAAATGTCAAGAGCTCAGGGAAGGGCAGGCACTCTTGTCCTTGGTTAGCACTGAGGAAGTGGGCTCCTGCTTCTTTGCAGAACTATGGTGGCCTGCACTTGGATCTGGATTGTCAAGTCATGACTTCACTAATGGATTGGCAGTGACTCTGGAATTTTGGGAATCTAGCCAACCACAGAGTAGTGAGAAGCAATGCACGTGACTCCAGTGTTCTTGCTTGGGTGTGCAAGTTGTGTGGGTGTGAACACTGGGGTTATATGGTTGATGGAGGGAGGGTTCTAAAGATTAATTAATTAATTCATTCATTCATTCATGAGAGACACAAAGAGAGAGAGAGGCAGAAACATAGGCAGAGGGAGAAGCAGGCTCCCTGTAGGGAGCCTGACGTGGGATTCGATCCCAGGACCCCAGGATCATGTCCTGGGCCGAAGGCAGATGCTCAACCACTGAGCCACCCAGGTGTCCCAAAAGTGTTTATTTTCAAAAGCTGTCATCCCAGCTAGACAAAAAGCTGGTTCTGGATAACTTTGGTGATTTCTTATAGTGGAATGCATTCATTCTTAAGGAATGCCTTCTTACTCTTCTATCCAATTAGAACCCCTGAGATATATTTAAATTTACACTTTGGCAACAAACAAATATTTTAAGCAAAATTATAAATTATATTGAAATTATAAATTGTATTGAAATTATAAATGCTAACAGAAGAAAATGCTATATTTGAATTATTAAATTGCGATGCTAATGCAAGCAGTAAAGGTCTTTGCTATATTAAAGATAATGTAAATCGAAATAGCTTTAATGAACAAGGTTAGGGGAAAATGTGTATTACTGTATTATTGCTTTGAGTACTTGATATGTACTCTGGAAAACTCAAAAATCATGAAATTATAGGTTATAATCCTGATGATTATTTCCAAAATTATTTTTTTTAATTGATACCCTAGACACAAATCTAATCAACTTGTGTGGGTAGAGCACATCCTCACAGAGTTTCTGTTAAGGAATTTTGAAGGATTTCAATAGTTAGATGGTCTACAGAAATAACATGCTGTAAACTCTCTTCTTTTTGGAACTTTGAAACAGAGTTAGAAACCTCCCACAGACATCAGGATATAACAGCCTGTAGAAGGGCTGGTGAAAAGTTTGGGGGGAAAAAAGTAATAAAATGGTCATAAATCTTGACTGCAGACTTTGGATTTCTGTTTTCAAGTGAATATACTGATTGAATCATCTCCTATAACTCTCAAGAGAAGTCAGATGCTCCTGAGTAAATTTTATGGATATGTATGTTTCAAAATACGTGTTTTGCCAGGGGGTTTACACTTGCCTTCAATGGGACAAATATATGTCTGTGATAATTTTAAGTTTTTCTTCAGGAAAATCTCATCACTTCCTAAGGATCCCAGAGTTCAGGAAATAAACTGGAAGGACCATATAGTTTCTTATCATTTATCCATTATTCTCCGAGATTTTTGTTCAATTTTGTTTCATTTTTAAATTAATGAAATATTCTCAGGGCATGTGTTCTTATGACCAGCATTCCATTTATATTTCCCCACTCATTCCCCTATTTGGGTGCATTGGTAGGAAAGAAATGGTTCTTACGTAGATGCTTCTAGAGATATTAGTACAAAAAAAAAAAAAGGAAGAAAGAAACAATAGAGATATTAGTACAATTTTCTTGTAAAGGAGATAATCATTTATCTTCATCATCAGCAGAAGCCATCGTTCTAACTGGATACTGTGTACATCTGAGAGTAGGAGACTTAAATAAGCTTTGATTCTTATGTGGAGTAATGATAACTGGTATGAACCCAGAACAAACCTAGTTGTTTGACAGAAGTAGCAAGCGCCACCCTTCAGGTGAGACTCCTGATTAAGCCAGGAATGAAGCACTGGAATGAAGTGCTTATGACTTCAAGCTTATAAATTACTAGGAAAACCTCCCTAGTCTGCAAAACATCAAGGAGACAGGCATTAGCATTTCGCATCTGCTCTCCTGTGATGGTTATTACAGGAGCTGAGATATGACTCTGCATTCCCAATCACGTGATGCAGTCCCTATCTGTCCTTTCAGGATCTCAGATTGCAGATTGTGACTTGAATCGAGTGTTCGTGCAGAAGAGTTGCACAGTGAGTAAAATGTCTGGGGTTTCAAAATGAAGTATCCTGGTTTGTTATACACAGAACAGGGGGTGCTTATTAAATTTAATAATATGTTCCTTTTAAAGAAACAGAAAATGAGGATTTCCTGAGACTAGGACGTCAAAGCTCCTGTGTACCTACATTGTCTCATCCACATGCTTATGATACTATTTGAGTGTCAATAAGGAAGCACTTAGATAGTGGATTTTAATGAAATATCACAAGTGTGATAACTCAGTCTTATCAAACATGTAGACTGAATTCTTATATGTAAAATACTAGGAACTCAGGCTTAAACGTTTTTCATGCAGTAAATCACACAGTGTAGATTCAAGTATCTATGTAATCTATTTTACATAAAATGTTAATGTGTAGCTTAAGTATGTTGGGATCGCATGCAGTAATAGGTAGCTGTGGATTAGATTAAGTTATGAAAAACCAGCTGTCTTCAACTTATTTTTATTTTTTAATTTATTTTTATTTTTTATTTTTTTTCAACTTATGTTTAACTAATTATTTTGCCCAAAGACTGTATCTTCTATTTGCCTGTTATTCATATTTTTAATAAGTTAACTTTTCTATGTTTGAATTCCCACCAGCTATGGTTAAGGGGGCATCCTGTGAGTGGAATAAGCAAATCAATATGCTGGTCTGTGCTAGTGTTTTAGTTCCTAAAGGTGCCTTGCCAAAAATATCAGAAGAAAGAAACCAATATCCCATAAATGGAAGCTAATGAAATTCCTCCCCAAACTGGCCCTAGTCAATCCCTTGGTATTCGAAAAAGCTACAGTCCTGTCATCATGCTTGGTTAGAATAAAAACGAGTAAAATTTTACTAATATCTACCCATCCCCAGTTACTACAAAAGTTCAGGACTGTTCCCTCGCCCTCCTGTCCCAAGTAACTTCCATTAGGACTTGGAACTTTAAACACATAAAAGTGAACAGGACTCCTTTTAGAGGAAGCACATTTTACAAAGACCTGTTGATTTGAAGAGCAAAACTCATGTTTCTGAACTTTTCACATATGCAACAAGATTCTCTACAGGGCTGAATAACTAAGGGGTGACACTAGCTTTCCGTTTATGACTCGTTTTATACTTGTTGAGCTTTTCTTGAGAATGTGGCTCTGTATTCACTGATAAAGACGACTGAATGTATAATTCCTCTCCATATATATTGAGCTACTCAAATAGAAGTCCTCTTACTCAAGTATTTCTGAAAGGAAAAGAGAACATTCTTCTTTTGCTGTGTCAACCTTGCAAACACATCTAAATTTTTGATTTGCACTATCCGTGTGAGTCAAGAGGCGATGAACTTTTTCTAACTTTTATCTTTTTCTCTATATCCTCTGGCATGTGGGGAAAAAATCATTCTCTGTTCCATTTTATTTTCATGCTAGCTAATTCTTCCATTTTTGCTTGTTTTCCCCAAAAGATAAGAAATCTGTGCAAGTAAGAGTTGACCAAGTACTGGAAATCAAAATCTTTTTTTTAAACCTCCTACCACCTAGAAAATCTAACAGAAACAGAGCAGCTGCCTTGAAGAAATGGAATACCCTGGCTCCCACCCCCCCCGGCTTATTTTGATTCCATTTTTATCTGTTATTTATAGGAATGTGGGTCTGCTAGGGAATTCTAAGTCATAAAGCTTAAGGCAGGTGCCAACTTCCTCTTATTTCATGATCTGGGTGTGACTAGGGGGTAGGGATTGATTGTTTTTTTGGGGGGGGGTTGATTGTTGCAGGCATTTTTAGAGGAAACCTTAGCCTCAATCAGTAGGATCAGCATCTATGCAAATTTCGCATAAGGAAAGACATTTTTATGGATCCCCAAATTCATGAGAACAAGTAAAGGTGATTTAATGATGGAAAAAGACATTAATAACGTGATCATGTCATGGTTTCAAGAGTTGTATACATGCTACCTTTTCTAGAGGTTTTTAATTTTACTGTCATAGTTTGCAGTACAGAAAAGTACTCATCTGCTACCGGTGTTCGACTGAGCGCCTCTGAGGAACTCACACAGCGGCTCACAGCTCTTGAACCTATCCTTGTAGAAGGCTCTTGGTGCTGCTGATCTCCAGACCAACAATAAGGGTTGTTATGAGGCCTCTGGGAGAGAGAAATGTGATTCTGAGCAGTGATGAGCACAGAAATGCAGGACTCACAGCTGGCCAGTCTTGCTCATTTTCTTCTGGGTAACCAAAGCTATAAACAAGGGGTAGTGGGAATGGCCTGGAAATCAATCTGCCGAATATTAAAAAGGTCACCATGGTGCAGAGAAGGATGCTAGCAATACTTGGAATATATGATGTGCTAAACCTGTGTGCCACATCTCTAATGACGATAATTGTTACACAAGAGCGGAACACATCGCCAATCTCCCGTTAATGGGTTTTAGAACAGACTGAAACCTCTTTTCAGGACCCTCGTTGTAAGCTCTTTTTGTATTGTGCCTTTGGGTAACTTATTTTGCAGCAATTTAATTAATTAATTTTTTTAATTAAACTTTTTACTTTTGAAAAAAAGAAAAACCTGCGGACATGCTGCAAGCCTATTACAATTCACTTCTATTCACCTGTATCACCTTTCATTAACATTTGTCACATTTGTATCCTCTCTACACACATAGGTATATGGAGATACTTTCCTACTTTCACGTGCAAATAAGAAACCTTCTTATTCTTAAATAAGCATTTTTTGGCGGGGGGGGGGGCATTTCAGTGTAAATTCAGCTGACATCTCCTAAGAACAGGAACATTTTCTTATATAACCTCACTGCTACTCTCAAATTCAGGTAATAATCTATTTTTGAGTCCTTTGATATGAAAATTGAGCTTCTATTATCTTTTCCATGGAGATCAACTCCAAAATGAAACAATGCCAGATATCTGTGCATAACTGACCCTGTCCAAATGAAGGCCACCTTGCCACTCAGCAACTCCCTTCCCAAATGTTCCTACGTGCCCTTCTTGTCATTATCTTTATCTACTTTTTGTTCCCTTTACATTTCCCCTTCACAATTGATATTTTTAAAGGCCACTTACTGCTGTTCTCCATTCACCTAAGTAACTTAATTACATTTCTTGGAGCTGCATTGCTTATTTAAGTGTATATGCCTATAAAAAGAAATCTGTGTGACATTTTGCAGTTTGGTGGTGACTATTATTTCCTCCAGCCTTGGTAGGAGGAGATTTCATTCAAACTTTAAGAGCCTTCTAGAGGAAGTAGTTCAGTAGCTGATGTAGTAATTAACGTTGTGGCTATTTGAAAAAGCAGAGGCAAACACAGGCTGGGGGATCACTCTCAGAGAGCTTTTCTCTTGTCAGCAACTCGGCACCTGATGTTGTGGCTGGCAGATCTTTTAGGACCCTCTCCCCGGAGCTCTCATCTGTTAAACACAGAAATGCCATTGATCCTAAAGGAGTCTCAGGAAGAAAATGCAGTTTAGCGGCCTATTTTGGAACTTTTCAAAAGCAATTGCCAAGTTGAGAGGCAGGGTCTCCTCCTAAGAAAAGGAGCTTATCCCCAAAAGATTCTCCCCTAAAGGACCCAGGTTAGTAGCCTAAAATCAATTCAAGCAGCTAAAAGGATGAAAGGAGATTTCATGGTCTGGGGTGTCTTCTTTTGAGTCTCTGGTTGGGGGTTTTCTTTGGCTGCCTGACTAGAGGCAAAGATTAGTAACACAGTGCTTGCTTTCAGTGATCTGTGCTTCTACGCTTTTCCCTGGAAGGAAGCCCAGGCTGTGGGAACCAGGGGTTCTTTTAACGTTTGTAGGTCAGGATGGACAGGGTTTATATAGCTACATTCACACCAAGATACCAAGGAGGACAGTATTTACTTTTTGAGAATGACAGGTTTTTCTTTCTTCTTAAAGCTACTCTAGAAAGAAGAGCTGCTGCCTCTCTGGGGGAAGGCAGGTTGGCTCATTTGTGTAGCCAGAGAGGGCGAACTTTTCATCAGCTTTTATGCTCTGGATCTGGTGGTTTGTTTTGAGGAGGGAAGGGATCATCTTTTTTTCCCTAAACTTTTTGTGTAATCTAGTATAATCGCTGAGGTCTATAGCTGTGGTCCCTGTAGCTTTTAGTTCTGAATACACTTTTTTTTTTTGACCCAGTATGTAAGAGTAGGTAAAAAAAATCATATATATATATATAAAATAAAATAAAATAAAATAAATATATACACACACACACAATCCTCCCATAACTTTTTACTTTAGGGAATTAGGGGCAAGAAATTTCTTTTTATAAGCTTGATGTAGCCACAACATATTGGTTTCATTTTGGGGTAAGTTCTGAGGGGGAGCAGAGTACATGACCCCAGAATGTGGCCCTTTGGCATATGGATGATTTTGAGCTGAAGGCAATGAAGACCCAGCAGACTCAAGGAAGACTTCTTTTCTTTTGCATCTCTTTTTAATTAAAAAGAATTTAGATGGAGGGCCTGTACTAGGAATGGATATAGGAATGATCAAAGATAACTTTTGCATTAGAAATATTTATCTGTGTGGCATGGCAAACATGTTTACTAAACATCTGTTCTTCTCATCCTCCTATGAATTGTCTTCTTCCTCCTTGAGGTCCCAGACCCCTAACCCCGTCTTCTTAGCTCAGGGTAGTGTATGAGCCTCAACTGCCTGTCTTTGGGGCTCCCATACATACAAAATTTATTTTTCTCTTGGTTAATCTGCTTTGTATCAATTTATCTGTTAGACCCGTCAAAGAAGCTAGAAGGAAAGAAAGGGAGTTTTCCACTCTTACAGTTCCTTTTGAAAATAAAAAGTAATACATATCTCAGGATTCTTAATACTTAATATTAGGGGTTGGCATATAATGGGACAGTGGTTCTCAAAGTGTGATGCCTGGCCCTGCGGCATCAGCATCACCAGAAACTTGTTAGAAATGATCTTCAGAACCACCACAGTAAGAGCTCAATAGATCTTTGCTGAACATAATGGTGAATTCTTAATTCTAAAGGAGAATGACACCGCTAATACCCTGTTATAAGGCAGTGGTTCTCAAACTTCAGTGTGTATTAGAATAATTAGGAGCACTTGTTAAAATATAGAGTCCTGGAGCTCACCAAGCACTTCTGACTCAGTGGATCTGAGGTGGGAATTAGAACTTGCATTCCTACCACATTCCCAGGTGATGCCCATGCTACTGTTCTGGGGTCTCTGCTCTGAGAACCATTGCTCTAACATAGTGATTCTCAACCCTGGCTCAACATCTAAATCACCTGGGGTTGCTTTTAACCATAGGAAGAACTGGGCCCCACCCAGACCAAATCAGAGCCTCGTTGGAGGAGCCTGTGGGTGGAGGCCTTTACAATTTCTCAGGTGATTCAGATGAATAGCCAAGTTTGAGTTCCATTGCTGATCATCTCAAAAGATGTGAGTCTCAGCCCCATTAAGATAATCTGGAAGGCTTTAGAAGTCCTGATGCCAAGATGCCAATCCTAGAGGTTCTTATATAGTTGGTCTGAGGTGCAACCTGGGCATTGAGACCTTTGAGAACTCTGAAGGTGATTCCAGTATGCAGCTAAAGTCAGAATTTCATGCCTTTAGCTTAATCCTACATTCAAGGAAAACAAACATCACTATAGGGAAGTAATGATTTATTCTACCATCCCATCGTTCCCCATTTTATATAGAACTCATTTTATTATCTATTAACATTGGTATACTTAGAGAAAATTAGCTAAATGTTTAATTGAAGATTTATCCCAAATAACCATAATATCCACTTACTTCCAAAAAGCTCACTTGTGTGTGTGTGTGTGTGTGTGTGTGTGTGTGAGGTTTGGACAAATATCAAAGGGAGCACACATTTTACTTATCATGCCTTTCATACATTTACATATTTTCTTGCCAGTTAATGTTAGTACTATCATAGTTACCTCTATGATAGTAAAATGTGGTATAATGGAAATATGGACAAGGAAAGGACTCTGCTCTGGTCTTGTCATTATAACAGATGTTTACCTGTCTGGTTTGGTTGGTCATTTAAAAATTTATATAGCATTAAGGATAGTAGAACGAGACTACTCAACAGTATCCAGAGAAGCCCTTCACATCAGTTGACTGTTGAGTCAGGGGAGCTAAAGACTATGTGATGTTGAGCCAAGTCCTTAACATTTCCATGCCCTGAATTTCTCATATGTCATGTAATATTTATCTTGCAGGGTTTTTTTTTGAGGAATAGAGGAGGTAATATTGTCTTCGTCTTCTAGGATTGCCCACCCTGGGTGACTTACCCAACAGGCATTTATTTCTCTCAGCTCTGGAGGCTGGGAAGTCCAAGATCTAGGCACTGGCAGTTTCTGGCACAGTTGAACTTCTTGGTTCATAGATGGCTATCTTCTCACTGTGTCCTGAAAAGGAGGAAGGGCTGAGAGGCCCTTCTGGGGTCTCCTTTACAAGGGCACTAAATCCAATTCATGAGGGCTCTATCCTGATGACTTCCGAAAGCCCCCACTTCCAAATACAGTCATGTTAGGGGGTGGGTTTCAGCATATGAACTTGGTGGGGGGCACAAAGCATGCAAAGCATTTAACTCAGTATCTGATACATGCTAAAAGCTAAATACTAATTCCCCATTTCCCCCTCTGTCCTTTCTAATGTTACTGCTACTTCCCTTATGTCACTTTTTTGTCTTTAAACATCATTAAAATCATCAGCACTGAAAAAATGTCACCTCTCTCACTCTCATTTGCTCCCTCCCTCTCCTGCTCCCATTTATTGAGCTGCGATGTCTTGAGCAATGTACTAGGCACTTGCGGATACAGGGATAAGCTAGCTAGTCCCTGGCCTTAGCCTACCCAGTCTACTGAGGAAGCAGACAAATGACCCTACAGTTATTACACTTCAGGTGGGAAGAGTGGGTACAGAGGCAGCACAAAGAGTGGGACCTAAACTCAAATGTGGAACCGGGGAGTTTTGGCAAGGCATCCCAAGGCTTCATGTTAGAGGTTGAACAAGTTGCCAGGATGGGGCGGTGGGACCTGGGGAAAAGGGCAGGGGGCAGGATTCCTGGCAGGGAAGAGCATATGCAAGTGAGGCTGAGGGGGTGCTATCTGGAAAGCATAGCCTAAGTTAATCAGTTTGCCTTGCTTGGGACATGTGGGGGCAGGTGTGAGGGATGAAGCAGGAGAAATAAGCAGGGGCCAGATCATGAATGATGGATGCCAGGGGTTCTCAGAGTGTGGGTCCCGGACCGACAGCGCCCACATCACCTGAGATCTTGTTAAGACTCTACATTCTTGGGCCTCACCCTAGACCTATTGAAAGCGAAAAGCTGAGCATAAGCAGGGAAGTCCTGGAAATCTCTTGATAAGGCCTCGCGGTGATTCTGATGCATGCTAAAATTTGGGAAATGCAGTTCTATTCCATATTTTTTTTTTAAAAAAACTGGCCATTTTCCTGCAGGAAATGGAGAACTCTAGACGAATTTTAGATAGGACCACTATGCTTCTGAAGGCTTGCTCTGGAAGCCGGGAAAAGACAAACAAGATAGAGGGTGAGTGCCCGGGGTCAGCCTGCAGGCACAGGCAGCGGAGCCTCCGGGGCCCGTGGGTCAGGACGCGGCGCAGGGCCACGGGGAAGGCCTACGCTTCCCGCCCACGGGGGCTCATTCCTTCGGGGAACGCCGGGCCGACCGCGAGTGTCACCCTCGTCGCTGCGGCTGGCGGAGCATCCGCTGCTCCGTGCGCCCGTGACTCTGCGCGATGCGCTCGGGGCCTCCGGACAAGCCCGCGGGGAGGCAGCGTCGTCTTCTCCGCCCGCCGCCCCCGGAAAGCCTGCGCGCAACTGGTGTAGCGCCCAGAGGTTAAGTATGGACAGCGGTGGAGGGTGAGCCTTAGGGAAGAGCGAAGTAAGGGGCCTCTGCTGCTCCAAATAATGCGCGGTGGCGATTAAGCCACGTGCATTGGTAGACGCGCTCCCTGGGGGAGGGGGGCTGGGTGCAGGGGCGGGGTGGGCGCGCGGAGCAGCGCAGGCGGGCGCCTGGGTGCAGGGGCGGGGGGAGGCGCCGCCGCCCGCAGGTGGGGGGCTGGGCGGGGGCGCAGGAGGGCGGCCCGGGGCTGCGGGGCTGCGCGTGTCCTGGAGCCCGTCCCCGGGGCGGAGAAGGGCGAGGCCTCGCTGGCTGCGACAGGAGGGCCGCGGGGGCAGATCTTTCAAGATCTCGGACCGCGGCCTCCTCCCGCCACCAGCTTCCCTGCGCGCCCACGGGCGTCTCCGCTGCGGGTGGGGCGTAGAACGAGGAGGGCGGGGGGGGGGCGCGCCCCGTCTGTGCCCCGTGCCTTCGGCGAAAAAAGTCGGTGCGCGAGGAGGAAAGCCGGCGCGGCTGCAAAGAGGCGCACGACTTGTTGAGCACACACGTCACGTCCCCTCCGTCTCCGAGGGAGGCTGTGCCCGCGTCCCGGCAGCCTGGGCTCAGCGGCGGGAGCGGAGGGAGGCCTGGGCCTGCGGGGTCCGCCGCGGCGGGTGGGCGCCCGGGGAGGTGCCGGGGCCCCGCCCCCGCCGCGCATCTGTCTCTTTAAATTCCAGCTGCGCGGCTGCGAAACAGCGCCCCTCGGCGGGCGGGCCGGCTGCGAGCTCGCTCCCGCGCTCGTTCCCGCGCTCGCTCTCGCGCTCTTTCCCGCGCTCGCTCCCGCTCCCCTTCTCGTTCCCGCGCTCGCTCCCGCTCTCGCGCTCGTTCCCGCGCTCGCTCTCCCGCTCGTTCCCGCTCTCGCGCTGGTTCCCCCGCTCGCTCCCGCTCTCGCGCTCGTTCCCGCGCTTGCTCTCGCGCTCGTTCCCGCGCCCGCGCCCGCTCCCGGCGGCGCGCCGCGGAGGGCTGCTGGTCCGGCGGGCTGCTCGGCGGCGGCGGCGGCGGCGGGCGGGGCGGCGGCGGCGGCGGCGGCGGCGGCAGGAGGCGCGGCCCGGCCCACGAGGGAAGAAAGAGCGAGCCGGGCCGGGAGACGCGCCGCACCCGGTCCCGCGCCCGCGCTCGGCGGCGCCGGCAGCTCCCTCCGGGGCGACGACGATGAGCCCGGGCTGCGGGCTTTTTTTTTTTTTTTTCCCCTTTCTTTTTTTCCCCCCCCTTCCTCCTCGAGGCGATGTCCGTCGTGAGCCGACCGCGGGGCTGAGGACGGCGACCCCGAGGACCTCCGCCAGGTAACGCGCCCCCGCCCCGGGCCCCGCGGGCCCCGCGCTCCGGCCAAACTTCCTCCGCTGGAGCGTCGCCCGCGGCCCCCCGGGACCTAGTAGCACATCATTTAAAAATTTTTCTTTCTTTCTTCCTTTCTTTCTTTTTTTTTAATTGTTATTTTGGCGGTCCCCCTCCCCTTTTTGATGTTCCCCGGACCTGCTCTTGCGCAGACGGGCGCGGGGGGCGCGGGGGGCACGCGGCTTCTCTCTCCCGGTTCTCTCCTCTTTCTTCTCTTCTCCTTACCGGCTCCATGCTGTTCCCTCCCTTCCCTCCTTCCCCCCTTTTTCCCGTCTCCCTGTTAGACGCGGGGACGCGGGGACGGGGGTGTCTCGCTGGTGACCCCGCGGCCCCGCTGCCGGGAGGGGGGAGCGTGCAGCCTGCGGCGCGGCCTCCGCCCCCGGGGCGCCCGGACCCGCCCCCCCGCGACCCTGCGGACCCGCGTGCCAGGTGCATCCGACCTGTGCGCTCGCTCCGCGACTCCTACTGCAAGGGCTGCGTGTGGCTTGCAGCCCACGGAAGCCACGGACAGAATGAAACCCATGCTCCAAAATTAAAAAAAAAAAAAAAGAATAAAAGAAAAAAAAATCCAGCCCTCGTCTATAGAAACTCCCCCTTTTCAAATGATCGATACACACTTTGCTTTCTTTGCTATTAATTTTTTTGGGGGGAGGGGACCCGGGAGCCGGCCCCCTCCCCTCCCTTCCCTCCCCTCCCTCCTCTTCCCTCCCCTGCTACGGGGAACGCGCAACTTCTGCTGCCTTAACGGTCTCCCCTTCACTTTCACGCCTCGCAGGTGCGGGGACTGAGCGGGGCGCGATTGAGGCTCAGCCTCCTGCGCCCCCCTGCGCCCCCCTGCGCCCCCTGCGCCCTCCTGCCCCCTCCCTGCGCCCCTCCCTGCGCCCTCCAGCCCCAGCTGCCCGGAGCGGCAGGTGGAAGGTGCTGGGAGCATCCCGGGGGCGGGGGGCGCGCAGACCCCGCCGGGGAACAGCCCAGACCTCGAAGCCGGGTCCAGCCTCGATGGGCGAGGACCCCCGACTTGAGCTCCCGGTTCCCGGCGTGCGTGGGCCCCCCGCCGGGTGAGTGCGAGTCACAACTTAGTTACCCGCGGAGCCCCTCCGGGGTGGCGCCCGCCCTGCCTCTCGGAGGCCCAGCCGCTCGCCTGCTCACCACGCTTTTATTTTTCTCTTAGAGACCTGAGATGTCTGCAAACAAAGGATAAGTCAGGACGGCTCGTTTAGAACCAGAGATACAATTTATATGGATGTGGTTGTCGTTGTTGTTGTTGTTTCCCCCGAAAGAGCAAGTTGTCACGCTCTCAAGTTTTTCCGAAGTCAAAATATTCCCTGGGTGAGAACCATGCTAATCAGTGATTATCCTCCGCTCTGCTTCGCTGGTGCGCGCGGTTCACACCGGGAAAGGTCTGCGTTTCACCGAGCTCCCCTTGCCTCCTTCCCTTTGTCTGCGCATTTGTTTTTAAATCCAACTCTCCGTATAGAATGGGGGGGGGGGGGTGTCTTGGAGCAGAGACTGGATCAAGGAGAGGACACACTGCTGATATATCGGAAAATACAGCCAATAATCCTCAGCGAGAAAACAATTACTGCCCCGCCACCCCACTCTGTTGGCTTTGTTTTTGGCCAGTTAAGAAGCTGTAGGTTTTAAAGATATTTTCATCTTCTCGACTCTGCACCTAATGCTGTTCATGCCACAGGTCATATTTATCCAGTTCAGATGAATATTTACAAAAGACTTAAAATTCCCTTGCAAGTGAAATCTAAAAAAGCATGTTTTTTTTTTTCTTTCTTTCAACATTTTCTTCCTTCTAGTGAGCCACGGTAGTAGTAATGGTCCTACATTATTGTTTTTGCCTGACTCCTGGTTTCGGTGTTTCCTGGTTGGGTGGGTTCTCTTGACATATGTACAAGATGCTCCTGGAAGACTGCGCGGAACCTGAATGCACAATTAGTTGTAGATGCAATAAAATGTTGATTTTTTTTTCTTCTTGCTCTTGGTTTAAGAGGTGTCATGCCCTCCTGTACATTTAGTATTTGGATGCAACATCCCCCCCCCCTTTTTTTTGTGTGTGTGTGTGTGTGTGTGTACATGACGGATTTAACATGAAGTCTGTTCTGATTAAGCCTTGCATGATTTGAAATTAAAAGGTATATTAGCGACAAGCCATAAATTATTCTTATTTCGGTGCATTGATCCTGAAACTGCTCCCCCCCCTTGTGATTGCATCCTGTAATAAAAGGTCGGTAATAATGAGTTATCTGTTTTATAAGAGGGAAAACAAAATCCCTCAAGTTTACTTACCTCAAGTCCCCATTTTCATGCTGAGGGATTGACAAATGTTTCTGATCTGATGTTTTAATAGACTGTATTGCTGAGCACTGCCAATTACCAAGAATATATTTTGTTAATTCTGAAAATGGTACAAGATAAGACATCTTTCAAGTTGTCTGGAGGGTTCCAAGTGACTCATCCTTGTAACCCATGGCAACAGGAAATGGTTGTCCTGGGTGCAAGCTGTAGTGTGGACACAAATCCACACTTTGTGATCATTCAGGGACTTGATAGGGGAAGTGTGCCGGCCCTGGCTCCTGTGTGGAGTCAGTCTCCTGTTAACTTTGGGACTTGAGTCAGAACGGTGATTCCCAGGCTTAGGTGTACAGTTTTCCTTAGCTCCTTATTCACTTGAGGAGTGTTCTGAAATTTTCAGAAGACGCAGGAGTTGAATGTCATTTTTGTAGGAGACAAGAATTTATGAGGACGTGTGCGCGTGTCTGACTTTGTGTGGAACTGGGATGATGAGGGTGAGCATATCGCCAAATGAAATGAGAGACTGCCAGTCTTAGAAGTGCTGGGAGTCAGGGAGCTGTACTTGAAGCAGGAGCCAAGAGACCAAGGTTCTATTCCTACTTGTCGCCGTTGGGGAGCTGCTCTTGGGGTGGTCTCCTTACTCACGGATGTCACTTGGCTTTGTTTTATCCAGAAGAAAAATGGGTGTCATAATCTTTTTTTCCTGTTTTTGAATTCTCAAATATATATGTATATATGACATAATCCTCCATATGCACAGGTGTGTATCCGTAGCCTCGGTGGATACTAGGATACATTCCACACACACACTCAGGGGCAGAAGACAAGTCTTCTGAATAGAGCAGGGAACTCTTTCCTTATACCATTGACAGATGGGCAGTGATGCGGGGTGTTTCTTTCCATTCCGGAGAAGGTGATTACTCTCTGTATTCTATGGATATAGGTAGTAGATCCTTAATGGCTCATCACATACTCTAATGTGCAGAACTGAATAATCCCAGCAGGCATCACCCTTTTACTTGAATGCAAGTGAGTAATAAATTTCTCCCACTTTTTAAAAAGACAATTTAAGATCTCCTTCCTCCCCCACCCTGCCCCATTTTGTAAGGAAAAGTAATTTTCTGTAAGGTTAAGTGGACCTCAGGGTAGGAAAAAAAATCCCCAGAGCTTTCTTTCTGCTCAGACTTCATTTTTCCTCCCAAGTCTAACTGTCAACAATAATATCTGATATGAGCCTCTGGTGGTGATGTTTCCATAGGTCATCATCCTTCTCCGTCCCAGATGAAGTCTCAGGACAAGCAATGCAGTAGCATAGATGCTGAATTTAACGTATCATTCAAGTTGGTTATGTAACTCAGCAGTCTTGTTTTTTTTTTTTTTTTTTTTAAAAAAAACCGACAAAAAACTCCCAAGTCTTTAAAATTATATGTGTTTACTATTATCTTAAAATGATTTTTTACAGTGTTCCAAGAAAATAAGCTTGGTCCCTGTAGGGATTTAAAAGCTGCTTGTTCATGTCATTAAACAGCGTTTGTACAATGATACTTTTTGTTAATCTGTGCAGCGTTTTCATGAGAGTATAGCAGTTGGGACAATTGCTGGTTGTGCTTGTTTGGGTAAGTACTTGATGTAATGGGGACCTCGAGATTTCGATCTGGAAATGCTGCCAATGACACAGGACCAAAGTTTCCTTGAGGCAGAAAAGGGAAAATCAGTGTTTTGACAAGTAATTTATAACAGTTCAGGTATAGTCAGGAGGATTTGAAACAAGCTTTTACATTCCTTTTGTCTTGTTTTGTATATATTTATATGTGGTCCATTTATATGTGGAACCACGGGCATCTTATTCAGCTTTCAGTTTTTCCCGCTGGGGGATGTCGGCCAAGTCTCCAACCTTACTTGGTTGCTTTGGGTAGGTTCGTAGGGACAGCATGAGGAAGGAATGGTATCTTCTATGTGCCAATGTTCCAAATACAAATGAGACCACAGAGTCCTACCATTAGGAGTTTTTTGTTTTTTTGTATTTTTCAATCCAAAGAAGCATTGTTCTTGAACACCTTCTTATGTTACTTTATTACATGGGATCAAATATCATGGCTGTTTGATTTTATTACTCCATTTTAAGGCTGTATTGCACAGGAGTTAAAGACTTAGCACCCGGAGTAAACTGCTTGAGTTTGAATCTCCACTTACTCTGCTTACTATGTAGGTTATCATTGGTGATTATTTTAATCTGAGATAATAACTTAATCTGTAAAATAGTCATTGAGAAGGATTTTTGTGAAGATTAAATGAGAGAATATATTGATTCAATATCGAGGAGTGTTCCTGGCATGTAATAAGTATTCATTGCATATGCACTATTACTGCTGTTGCTGCTGCTTCTGAAATGCATCAGAAAGCCATCGTTCCATAGTTATGTTTATGTTTAGTTTTGCTTTTCCTTCAAAGTCTGATGTGACCCATATAGAACACTTTTCCACCTAGGAGCTGTGCCGCTTCATTCTTTCCCTCTTCTCTGCCATCCCCATCGTAGCTTTTCCCTATAGTTTCAAGCTGAAAATAATAACCAGGTACCTGGGAGAAAAGAGTGCATCTGTTTCTGGAGGGTGATCCATTCTTCTAGTTTCCGGAAAAGTTTATCCTTATCTTTTTTTATATGCAATATCAACATTATCTATGTTTTGCTCAATTCAGTAATTGAAACTCAAAATCCGGATTAGCTTAAAAACAACCTGACAAACCTAAAACTCCCAGCTTTGGTGTTATAGTGCTTTTTTTCCCCAAAAACTACAACTGACTACTGTTACCCTAATGTAATCCTAAAGCAACAAACTTTTGCTAAAGAAGGTTGCTGGATAAATTTTTTACATTGTGTGTGTGTGTGTGTGTGTGTGTGTGTGTGTGTGAAATTACTTCAGGTCTTATCGATAAGAAGATGTCATTTGTTTGAAGATGTCATGTTTAATCCTTGCTTTTTATCTTTCTTTTGTGAGTTCCAGTGTTAAGAGCTGTATTGAATAGGTAAATTTCTTTACATATTGAGGGGATGTCTTTATCTGTAAAGTGAATGTATTGGATTAGTGTGCTTCCTAAAACATTTATTGTGGAAAAGTCTTGAATAAACACAAAAGTAGAAAGGATGGTATAGTGGATTCCCAAGGACCCAGCTTCAGTTTCAACAAATTAGGTGACCTCTTAAGATCCTTCTGGATTCTGTGATCCTGTGACTATGGAAACTTTACTCAGGTTTTGAGGATCTAGAATATTTGCTTTTAAAATAATATTGGTAGTACTGTCAATATTCTAAAATAATATAGTTATTAAATTACTGTACTGAGCGACGCCTGGGTGGCTTAGCAGTTGAGCGTCTGCCTTCTGCTCTGGGAGTGATCCTGGGATCAAGTCCCACGTCCGGCTCCCTGCATGGAGCCTGCTTCTCGCTCTGCCTGTGTCTCTGCCTCTCTCTGTTTGTCTGTGTCTCTCATGAATAAATAAATAAAATCTTAAAAAAAACAACCAAACAAAAATTACTGAGCATTTAATGGCAAGTCAAAACAGCATACATACCATATTTAAGAATAATTATTAAGAAATTGGGCTATAAAATGGAGGTCTGAAGCTATATTCTTCTTTCTTTCATTTGGAAGCTTGTTTCAAGATTGTAACGATAGCCAGCCTGCAGATGGTCCCCAGTGGTCACTGCCTGTTGAGATTCATGCCCTTGTGAGGTCCTGTCCCACCTTGTATCAGGGTTGTTATGTGTGATGGATAGGAGATGGCAGATACGACGGTGTCGGACTTCTGAGGCTAAGTCATAAAGGACATTGCCAGTGTTGCTGGGTTCTCTTGACTCACTTTGGGAGAAGCCGACCACCATGTTGTGAGGACATTCAGGCAGTCCATGGAGGTTCACGTAGAAGCGAGGCCTTTGCCAACAGCCAGCAGTTTCCCAGTCTGTCAGCCATCTGAAAGAGCCACCTTGGAAGAGGGGCCTTAGCCCTGGTATAGTCTTCAGCTGCCGGCGGTCTTGGGCAGCACACCCACCGTATGCTCGGGAGAGATCACAAGGCAGAGCCATCTAGCTAAGGCACTTCTGAATTGGGAACTCCTAGAAACTGCATGAGCTATTACATGTGTACTGTTTGAAACTGGAAAATTTTGGAGTAATTCGTTATGCAGCAGCAATATAAAAACTTTCAACTGTCTCAAGGTGGTTCTTATAAATACTAGTTATTGTTTTATAGATAGGTACAGATGCCAGTTAATAGAGTTCTGGTGGACAGAGTGCTGATTACAGTGCGCAGTTAACCATAGTGAATTACTGGCATCCTAGTCTTCTATACTTTAACTCCTCAGAAAGGATCTCTTGTGGACATTATCCATAATTAAATGAGGACAAAAGACCTGATGTTTCTGCTTTCATTAGTTGCTAACTTGGAACTTAATCCTGGCCCTTCCTTTTGGCACTGCTGTGTGTGAACAGTTCACCTGTTTTAGAATTTTGAAAGCCATCGCAGTCTGGGGATTGAGGACTGGGATAGGTTTTAGCTGATACTTGGGTAAACTTTAACGCAGTATCATAGTTTACCTTCAGGTTGCTCCCAGCACACACAAAGTCCTTAATGATTTAGGCTTTCATTGTCGCGTAGGCCTTTCTTCTGTTCCTGCTAAGCAGGGTAAGATTTAAGTGCCCCAAATATAATGTCCAAATGATGTCCTGGTAACGTTGTTTCATGGGGCCATTCTTTATGTATTTGTACTCAAGGCTTTTGTGTATATTGCTAGGTTTCCCTGCTCAGCATGGTTCTGGATTATATATATCCATCTGTTTTTCTCATTGTTATGTCACAAGTTTAATGAACTCTGAAAATTAGATATTGTCATAGGTAGAATAGATCCTATCAAAGTGCAAAGTTTTGGTATACCTGAAATGGTGTGGATCACAGAATTGAGAAGAGACAGTACCTTCACTTTTTACTTAACGGATCTGTTTTATCTATATAAATCACCATCCGTAAAAACTTAAAAAACATCTTTACTATGTATAAGTTGGTGCTAGGAACCTTGGAGAATAAACACTAAGAAGTAAAGGTCTTGAGTCTCTAAGTTGGTGTGAATATTGGGCTCTCATAAATGAGCCACCCTGTCTTACAGTTTGGAGTGTAAGGTTTTAGTACTTCCGTGTACTTTGTTAGGTAGGGTAGTTAATAGGATTCTTGCCCCTGGGAATTTTTTCAGATCCATGGTTATCCTGGTATGAAACAGTTATGGTGTTCACTGGCCTACACCAATATCATGCTCCCTGGGAATTGAAATTGATTTTTTTTTTTCCGGTCTTTAGCTATTTGAACAAGCCTCACCTGGGAGGACCAGAACACCACAAAGCAGTCATTCAGAAATTAGTTTTTAGGACATCACAAATGAGTTGCATCACAAGCCTCAGGAAAAAGTTAATGAAGTTCCTAGTCCTTGATATTTTCATGTTTCAGCACAGTGTACAATAAGAAATACCTTTAGAATTGAGGATGAATAGTACAGACCAGATTTTTTTTTGTTCTTTGTGAATTGTGTACAAATTAAACCACTCCCAAGTTGCCAGTGAAAAGGATCTACAGCAGACATGTATGAAGTCTGAGAGTGTTTCCTTAGATGTCTTTTGATAACATGCTTTTGTTTATTTGTTGGATAATATGTCCCATCTTGTGTGTTTGTTTTATGTGCTTTGTACATTTGGCATTGCATTAATTTACTCCGTGAAGTAAACATGATGTTTAAACAAAAGTAAAGTTTTATAGATACACATTAGTTGCTTTCTATGCTGTGATGAGGGCATCAGGGATACAGAAATGAGTAAGAAAAGGTCCTTGCCCTGGAGGAAGTTGAATTTGCTTAATTTAATTTTTTTTATTTTTTATTTTTCAGAGTGTTTAGCTGCTTATTTATAGCCAGACTTTACAATTTATTATGGTTAAGCTGCACTCAACACAAGATCGAGTTGAATTATGTTACCGTAATTGAGACTTACCCTGGGTTCTACACTGTTAATGAATGCTAATGCTCTTTTGAAGGTCTCCTATATATGGTCTCAATAACCACAAAGGCTTTTCTGCCTACAGCAGATAAACTCTCAATAATGTCACAGGAAGTTGCATTGGAAATCATACTGTTACCTATAGTTTTTTCCTCTTTTGCCAACTAAAAATGTCTCTTCAGGGTATTCCCTATAGGGCAAATGTCTGTATCATACTTTGGAAATACATTTTTTTCTTTTTTCCCTGCCAGAGTGGAAATGCATCTCATGAACTTTGAAACTTCCTGATGTTAGTGCTTGCTAATTGTAGTTTAAGAATTGAGGTGGGATTTCTTTAGTAGTATGTTAAGGTCCCAGAACTGCCTAAATTTTCCCTGCCAGTTACGTCCATCCATGTGCAAGGGATGCTATTCCCCAGGGAAGATCTATGTAGGCAATAGCCGCCAAATGGTAATCAGAATACCACTTTATTAATAGTATGAGATGGTGCAGTTGACCCTTGGTGCAGGGCTCTTTGGAAGATGGTGGTTTGGAACACATATTTAGTCTTGAGTCCAAATATGTAAATATATTTAGTCTTGCTATGCTCTGGTCTAGCCACAGTTTAGGAAGAGGAAGTCCAAAAAAGAAAGAGAGACCCTAATTTCAACTCAATAGCCATATAAAACCAGGAAGTCAAAAGAGCACAAGAGGGAGTAGACCTTGGTTTTGTGCCTTTTTTTTTTTTAATTTAATTTTTAGAGGAGGGGTGCAGAGGGAGAGGGAGAATCTTAAGTAGTAAGCTCCATACCCAGCATAGAGCCCGACTCAGGGCTCGATCTCATGACCCTGAGATCATGACCTGAGCCAAAATCAAGAGTCAGATGCTTAGTCAACTCCGCCACCCAGGACCTTTAAAGCATAATCACTCTGTTCACTAGTAATTAAAGTCCAGGCACTGCTTTTGGATCTGACTTAATAGAAGAGCAATTCTTTCTTTGAAGGGAGTGGACGGAGGGAGCTCTGGTGAGTGGGAGAGAACAAACTATGGTTAAATTATGGTACGAGTCACAGTCTCTTAGTGAAACCCTAAGGATAAATAAGAAATACTTCAGAATGTGGATATTTTCATATTTTAGAAAGACAGTGGAGTGTGTATGTATGTGTGTGTGTGTGTATACACAGTACATTATGTGACAATCCAGCTGTGGCCTGGGGCAGCTTTTTTTTTTTGCTCAAAAATGACTATTCCAATAAGAAAATTCATAAATAGAATAAGTGGGAGTAGTAGATAGAATCATGCCCTTCTCCCAAAATATTCACATCTCAATCCCCAGAACCTATGACTATGTCACTTTTCATGGCAAAGGGACTTTGAGTTTATAATTAAGTTTAAGGGCTTTGCGATGGGAATGTGACCAGGATTATTTGAGTGGGCCCAGTCTAACCACATGAGTCCTTGAAAGCTGAGAACCTTTCCCAACTGTGGTCAGAGTTGGAGATGTGATCATGAGAACAGGGTCAGAGAGGTACGAACTGTGTTTGAAAATGGGGGAAGGGGAACATGGGTGAAGAAATGTACGGTAGATGCTGGGAAGGGCCAGGAAACAGATTGTCGCCTAGACCTCTAGAAAAGAATGTGGTCCTGTTGGCACTTGGATGTCAGCTCAGTGAGACCCTGGCTGGGCTTCTGAACTCTAGAACTGTGAGACAGTCCATTTTGTGTAGTTTTAAGCAGCTACAACTGTGGTAACTTATTACAGAGCCATAGAAAACTAGTACAGTTAGACAAAGACTATGTAACTTTATTTTACTTTAGGTTGGCTTATAAAAAACTTTATGATTTTCAGAGCTTTTTAAAAATTCTTTTAAAGATTTTATTTATTTGAGAGAGAGCGAGCGCATGCATGCGCTTGAACTGGGAAGAGGGGCAGAGGGAGAGGGAGACTTAGACTCTCCCCGAGCAGGGAGCCTGATGCAGAATTTGATCCCAGGACCCTAGGATCATGACCTGAGCTGAGGGCAAGATACGTAACAGACTGAGCCACCCTGGGGCCCGATTTTCAGAGCTTTTGGATTGTGAATTGCATTTAGGGATTGTGGACCTGTAGAGGGAATCAGGAATCTTGATGTTTTCACTGGATGACTTTACAAAGTTTGAATTTTTAGTCATGGGAGGAGCTTCTTAGAAGAAAGCCTTTTAATTGTTACCATCCTAATACTTAAGCCTTTGCTGATTTCTTTGTATTCATTTCCATTGCCTTTATGGATCTTACAATAGTGGATGATGGCTCTGGCGAATTTGACTAACCATGGACCTTGGTTCACTGTAAGTCAGGTTAAGGTAATAGAGGTGAAGGGACCCAGACTCCAGGGTACTGTGCAATTGCACATTGGTCCTTGTTGATTGTATTTATTATTGAGCAGCTGCTTCCTGGCTTTCCCTTTTGCCAGGTTGGAGGTTAGGGGGGAAGAAGTACCGCAGGATGATTCTGCGAATGTGGCAGCAGTGCTGACCCTTCCTTCTGGCTGCCAGAAATCCTTCTATACCTCAAGTCTCTTAAAGTGGGTATGGTTCCAAGTGAGGTGGCACTTGGAATGAATGTCTCATCACCGAAGGACGAAGGACCGGAAACCCTTGGGCTCATCCGTGTACCTCATCGTCAGCCATTTACATTTAATTATATGAATATGTTATGTGAGGAAGGAATCTCCATGTTCTGCTTCTTCCCATGATAGAAGCCAGGGCAAAGTCTACGTGTGGAAATTTTCTAAAAAATGTCCCACAAATTATAAAGTGCACTTTATAATACAGGGGAGCACTTTACACTAAAAATGCAGTATTTGTTTCCTTGTGATGCAAAAAAAATGTAGTATTTGTTTCCTTGTGATGCTTTTGTAGTATATCCATTATGAAATGATTGTAGTTGTCTGATTCATGTTTGAAGGTTATGCTTTCCATGAAATATTTCAGAATGATACTAGCTCTGCTTCAAATTAAAATGCTAACTTTGAGCGTGCCCCTTGCAATGTCCTTGATTTGTAGCTGAATCTTTAGGAACACCAGTAGTCCTATTTATTCTTTCCATGTCCAAGTGCTGGGAGACTGAGTCTTACTCTGCCTGGCGCGTGCGTGCATGTGCGTGTGTGGTTGTGTTACTGTTTTTCCTTCATTTTCTCACTTGACATCTTTCCTGTAATTGCTGTGATGTATAATCATAAATTTGTTTCGACACTTACTGACTACTGAATTTTAACTCAAGTGTATATTTAAAATAGTTTCGGAACCTAGAGAGTGCCTTATTGTTCATACCGCAGTATACACTGGGCTGTGGGCTAAGTGCTAAGGGTGTAGACTTTGGCCTTAATGAGTTTATCTCTGGCAGGTAAGGGAAGACTTGTGTAAAGGAAAATGTGGCAAGTTCTGTAGACAAGTACAAGTATCAGTGGAAGGGAACAGATAAAGGAGGGGGAAGGGTTCTTCTGGTTTGGAAAAATGTGGAATGCTTGATGGACAAAGTGGCTTTTGAACCATGAAGGATAGCCTTGAGACATGCAGAGATACAAGGATGTATTCTAACTGGGAAATGGGATAATAGAATATTCAAACAAAATTGAATCTGTTCCATGGCATATGGATCCTTGGGATTTTTGCCCTGCCTCCTCTTGCATCTGGCCATCTTTACCTCCCATTCTAGCTGTGTGGAGCTATTGTAGTGTCCTCTTTCCACTTTGGACTGGTGCTATCAGGTATAGTTGCTGTGTAGTGAGCTTTCTGTTTTGAGGGTTTTTTTTTTGTTTGTTTGTTTGTTTTTTTGTTTTTTTAAGAACTCAGTTTAAGATGTAGACCTTACTCTCTGTAAATCACATTCAGTCCAAGAATTTCAGAACTTGTAGTATGGAGTATTTGTTACTCAACTCTGCTAATGCCACTTATACATTTGTTCCTTTGCTTATTTTTTTTTTTTTTAAGATTTATTTGAGAGAGTACATTAGAGAGCATGCGTGCATGCATGTGAACAGGGGGGAGGGGCAGGAGGAGAGGATGAGAGAGAGAGAGAATCTTAGGGCAACTGGGCACTGAGCATGGAAACCCACGTGGGGCTCCATCTCATGACCCTAAGATCATGATGTGAGCTAAAATCAAGAGTCAGGAGCTTAACCGACTGTGGCACCCATGCAGCCCTTCCTTTGCTTATTCTTGAAGCCCATCTATTGCCAGAATGGCAAAGATGACAAATAGTTGCTCCTAAGGAGCTAAGGAGCTCACACTGGTGAGACACTTGAAAATAGTTTTAATATGAAACTTTCAAAGTCAATCTAGATGTATGAAGAAGATGCATGGGAAAACAGAAGTGGGAGTGTCCATTCTGCCTCAGGGCGTCAGGGAAGGATGCCCAGAGAAGAGATGCTTGAACTGAGTCATGAAAGATGAGTGGGAACTTACCAGATGGACAAAGCAGTAGGCTGTTTTAGGATGTAACTCTGCAAGTGTAGAAAGACATAAGGGAACATGAAAAGTTTGGGAACAGTCAGTCTCTAGGATCAAAAATGTGTCCATAGGTCAGGTAGGTGCAACCTGGTGAAGCTGTAAGGGTAGGCAGCCCAGAAAATGTATACTTCTGGATTAAGGAGTTTGTACTTTATTCTGGAGGTAGCAGTGATCATTGAAGAATATATCGAACAGGGATGCCATGTATATAATTCTGTTTGAGAGGAGATATTAGAATTACAAGAACTTAATATAAAATTGTTTAATAGAGGCAATACCATGTAAAGAGCTGAGTCTTTACAATATGCTAACACTTCTTTTTTTTTTTTTAAGGTTTTTTATTTATTTATTCATGAGACATGGGGAGAGAGAGAGAGAGAGAGAGAAGCAGAGACACAGGCAGAGGGAGAAGCAGGCTCCATACAAGGAGCCCAATGTGGGATTCGATCCCAGATCCAAGGATCACACCCTGAGCCAAAGGCAGACATTTAACCACTGAGCCACCCAGGCGTCCCATGCTAACACTTCATTTAGACTGTGTGTATGTGGACAAATGATTCAATTTTTCCAAATCTCAGTTTATTCATCTGCAAGTGGGAATGATAATAGTTAGTACCTGTCACAGAATTGATGTGACAATTAGGTGGGCTGTTGTTGCTAAATAACCCAACAATATAGTAAGTGCATGCATTTATGCAATAAATGTAACATTACATTTATTATGGATTTTGATTTTATTTTTTAAATTTTAAAATTATTTATTTATTTATTTATTTATTTATTTATTTATTTATTTATTTATGATAGTCACACACAGAGAGAGAGAGAGGGTCAGAGACACAGGCAGAGGGAGAAGCAGGCTCCATGCACTGGGAGCCCGACGTGGGATTTGATCCCGGGTCTCCAGGATTGCGCCCTGGGCCAAAGGCAGGCGCCAAACTGCTGCGCCACCCAGGGATCCCGGATTTTGATTTTATTAAGAATTAGTGAGTAGGTGTTCAGCAAGAGGTTGGCAGTGTAGGAACTGGATGCTTCCTTTAAGGTCAATGGCAGTGTGTTCTTATTTTAACTTTATAACAAAGGCCCAAACCTGTAAGCTGAATTTTAAATATTTTTTGCAATCTGAGATTGTTTTGTTTACCTGCCTGAGGAAGGAAGATGTTGTAGAAATGAAAATTGAGTTGCTAATGTGGCAAACAGTGTTTGGGACCCTGACTGGGATTAGTCACACTTAGACGAGGTCATTGGAATCCCATCCCGCAGTTAGCATCATTGTGTCCCAGTATCAGCAAAGGTACAATCACTGCATGAGGTACTCTATGCAAAACGGAATGTTGAAGGTTGAAAGAGTTTCCTCTGCTCTGACTCAGTTGGTCCAGAGCAATGTGAGCTAAAGCCTAGGGCACAAAATGGTGTAAAGGTTACTCCGTGGCTTCTGCTGGCCTTTTAAGGCTCAATGATTGTCAGTGACTTGTGGCTAGCCACAAAACTGTGTGTGAATATTCACTCAAAAATCCCTCACATACCATTCTTAGAGATGATGGATCAGCAGATAGTAACCACCTAAATGTAGTAAGTATTTTTCAGGAAAGAAGAAGACACAGATTTAGTGGTTCTATTGGTAAAAATGTGTGTATTAGTGAGTACAAAGTATTTCATAAAGACATTCTCATAGTTCAGTACTTTTGTATATCAAGCTGTGTTCTATGTATCATTGGCTTTTCTGTTAGTAAAATATCAAATAATATTTTTATAAGATAGACTGATACTTTAGCATACTTATGGTTTTATTAATTGATAATTGTATTTTCTTTGCTATTTTTTTTCTTTGCTATTTTAAAAAGTGTTTCGAACTATCTCCCTATTACTGTAGCAAGATTTTTAAGGTAATTACCATGATAATTTCTTTGAGAGTGGTTTCATCTCACTGACTTTCCAACTGATGTTGAAACATTCTGTTTCTAAACAGCAGGACTTGTTAAGTGTTTGTAACTTCTTATATCATCTGTCTAATTTAAAGGTGAAATCAGACCTTGGTCTTTTTTTTTTTTTATGAATAATTCTTACTTTCTCAGTTATGTGAATCACCAGTACCAAAGGAAGGCACAGTCTAGAGAAGTTTTTAATGATAAGTTAGTGCCATTAATGAAAAAGAAGTGGGTGGTAAATTATAGATCCAAGCCCTTGAAAATTAATCTCTAGCTCATGTTATTAGTTTCATTTTTTGCTTAGAGCTACAGTTTAAATTTTTTGATAAAGCAGTTTATTACCCTCTAAAAGATATTTAAATTAGAAAAATACTTCTTTTGTGTTGCTTACCTGAAAGGAGCAATTTACCAGTGGCCATGTAATGGTTGTTTTTCTCATTTGCATTCTGAACCCCCTCTTAGGGCTCTTGTTAGGAGCCCGTATAGATTTATTTGTAGAAGAGGACACATTGAATCGGACCTCAGGATTAAATGAGTTCCATGAATTAGAAGGATGACCTTGTAGACAGAGAAAGATTTCATTGTATGTCTTCCCTGCTTCCATTATAATAGAATTTGTGTTTGTGTGCCTCACATTCAAACCTTTTGTGCGTGCATGTGTTTGTGTCTGTGTATATGTGTGTATGTTACATCGAAAGAATAGATTGAAATTCAGCACTCAGGCAGTGGACAATAAATTGGCTGAGTTCTAATTGTGAGGATTGTAGAACTACATTTTATTTTACTTCCTGTCATGCTCAGCAAGTAAATAATTCTATTTATATTTCTGCCTCCAAACATCTCTGTCATGATGGAAATACCATATGGGCAAATGGGTTTATGGTTAGAATCCTAGTATACAGATTTTTATTTCTTGTGTGTGTAGCCAAGTAGTGTAAGGTCTGATATTTTGCATGGGTGTTAAAGCTTTGCAGGACTGAGTGAGGATAAGATAGAGGAGGATGGAATAGTGGAATTGCCAGCGTCTTTTTTCGAGTAGAAACACAGTTCACAGCTGTCTACTGGAAGGGGAGGCTTTGGAAACTTCAAAATGATCAAACCAAATGGCAAGTTCTAACAATTTACTGCTAATTGATTAGCTTTAGGTTTAAGGGAATACAATTACATGCTATTGCAGCCAACTGTTGTTGTTGTTGTTTATCTGACTTTTAAACCAGATTCATTTGCTGCCTGTTCAAACTGGTTTTATCCTTTTTGAGTGCTGCTTGATCGATTTGACCAAGGACTGAGTCTTCATCATGGCTAGCTGTGACAATGGGGGGTAAATTAAAATAGCCTATGGCCAGAGTCAGAACATCTCTGAGAAATAATACAAGAGTCCCTAAGGCCTGGTGACTCAAAGTGCTCAAATTCTATTTTCTACTCCAGTTAAAACAATTTTAAAAATGGTAGCCTTTATGTGAGATACAATACATTGTCTCCTCTTTTTATGAATTGGTTTAGAAAAAGCCTCTAGGAAGACTACAAAGAAATTTTACCATTCCTATAGCAGTTTAATGTCAATAGGAAATAACTAGTTGGTATTTGTTACATTTATATAGTTAGTTTGCTTTTTTTCTGAAGTATTTTGGCATATAATATTTTCTGGTTTTGGGGGCACACAGTATCTATATTGACTCCCAATTTGTAGGCAACTAATCTGAGGCTTGGAATAAACTTCAGGGGTTTAGTTGAATTCACAAAAGTGATTAGTGGTAGAGAGAATTAGAACCCAGTTTCACTGATGTTTAGACTTTTGAATTCACATCTATGATTAAGAAAGGCATGTAGTTCCTAAGGCAGTGGGGCAGGGACTCTGTTACTCATTGTTTCTGGGGCATTTTCAACATGATAGGCCTTTAGTTAGGCCTCTGCAGCTTTGAGGGAACCCATACCTATTTTAAAATCAGTAATGACAGTTGAAGGAGGAAAAAAAAGCCTGATCTGCTTGTTTTACCAGACACAAGTGGAAGGAACTATTCTTTAAAACACTTTTTCCTTGTGTTTGGGGTCAGCGTGTCTTAGTTGCGACATGGGTTTCTGCAAAGCCAATAGTTTTGCGAGTGAATGGTGAAATTACTGTTTCACAATGCAGTCTCTCTCTTCTGCATCATAAATCGATCAAGTTTGATAATTTTTGTTGCTATTCTTCTCACTGAAAATGATCATTGTGGATACTTTACTCATTTTTCCCAGGAGTGTATGATTTAAAGTATTATCATATTCTTTTCATTCTTGAAAGGGACTAATAAAACCTGCCCCTGGGATGAATAAATACATTATTATAGGTGTTGAAATTGCTTAAATAGGAAACATTTATCCTTTCCTTGATTAAAGATATATTATCTCAGACATAAACGTTGTCAATTAAAGGGTTTGAACGTGTCCTTCAGTCAACTCAAGATCAGTTTGTGTAGCTAGGGCTCAATCAAATACCACTTTTAATCATCTAATTACATAAAGTAGATCAAGTTTTCTTGCCAAACAAATGACTGGGGAGGAATAATTCTGTTAAGTATATAGTCCTGAGTGCCTCCCCCACTAACAAAAATAGTTTTTTGAAGGAACAATGCTGACATGGTCAAAGTTGCATATGCCTTAGTTTTGGAAGACTCATTCCTTTGGAAGGAATATGGGAACATTTTATTGTATTTAGGAGGGAAATTAGTTTGGCATTCTGTTTCCCTCCCCACCATCCCTGGCATTAAATTCTTGAATCTCCACATTTCCCTTTCCGTAGTAACGTTTCCCCTCGAAGTTGTCCAGGTATCCCGAGGCTCAGAAGGCCAAGAACACAACCTTTTTTCCTTGCTGACAGCAGCAGTTTGTCATAGGGACAATTTCCTGGATCTTACAGGAAACTGTTTTCAACTTCCTGTGGTTCTTTTTAAAAAAGCCATTTGCTCGTATATGGCTTTAGATATTTTGAATAAACCTTATACAATTCTACATTAGTCATATGCATGCTCACCTCACTGAGGCCCATTGAAAGTAAGAGATTTGCTCAGGCAGATTTGTGTTGGATTGGAGATAGGGATGCAGGTCTGTTTCTTCCTGGATCTTTGCATTTAAACTAGGAAATTGAAGGGAGTACAATTGCCAAGGTGAAATAACCTGTTCATCTTCCTTGTTACAGTACAGTCTCCGTTACAATAGGAAGTCCTATCTCAGCTAGGCATCTCTTACCTAGAGCATATGTAATAAATATTTTCAAAAACTGAAAGAGTTGAGAAAATAACATAGTGTTCCAATGCAGGGACTATTGGAAAATATGCTATAGCTTTTCTCATCACTGTTCCATTGCTGATAGCCTACTTCTACTATTTAGTTTTTCTGTCACCAGTAAGATTTCATGTGAGCGTTAGGAGCCAAAGAGCAGAGATTAACAAGATTTTATCACAGCAACATGTTAGAATATTGCTGGGAACCTGGGAGCATACAGTATTGGGAATATATTAATAAGGGGCTTGGCATATCGTTGTTCTTTTCTCTTTGCATTTGCATTTTCTAGGCAGGCCCCTGGATAGGAAGGCAGCATGGTTATGCTGAGGTAATACGGCTGGGTCAGCATTTGTAGGGCAATGCATAATTTCAGCTTGAGTGTGTTTCAGAAATCTCTCTTTCTCCTAGCTAGCCAGAAGTCCTCTTAGGATGTTAATGAAACAAATGGGACTTGGTCCTGAGAATTGGGTATAAAAACAGCCCTTTTCAGGGAAGCACAAAATAAGGGATGCTCTATACACAGATGAGGTTACGTTCTGAGAGGCAAGGGTAGTGACTTGTGGCATGTCAGGGGTATTAGCCATAAAGAGTGTGTATGAACCACCTGCAGAAACATTTATCACCTTGTAGTACTTGTAATGATGGAAGGAGACTGGAAATACATGCCCTAAGGTTCATGGGAAAAAACAGGAAACTGCTCTGAAATCTCCCGTTTCATCCTAAAAATGAATGCAGATTTTACATTCTACTTCATAATTTTTGTGTTATTTACATTACTCAAAAATACGTAAAACTGAAAATCTGTAAATAAGGACTGTCTATACTGGAATTCTATCTTTTGGTGGATGTCTCTGGGTCATGTTCAGACAGTTTTTATTTTTATTTTATATTTTTTTAAGATTTTATTTATTTATTCATGAGAGACACACACACACAGAGGCAGAGACACAGGCAGAGGGAGAAGCAGGCTCCATGCAGGGAGCCCGACCTGGGACTTGATCCCGGGTCTCCAGGATCACACCCTGGGCTGAAGGCAGGTGCTAAACTGCTGAGCCACCCGGGCTGCCCCTCAGACAGTTTTTATTGCTCAGTTTAAGTCCTAATTGTACTGGGAAAAAAAATAAGTCTGATTTTTCAAAAGGACCATACAAGCAGGCTCTATGCTGTTTGATTAATATACAAGGCAAAGAATCCATGTGGTGTAAAATAAGGAAAAATGTGCAGTGACCATTTAAATTCTTTCTATGACTGTTACTAGGTTATAATGGAATTCTTTCTCCTGTTGGTGAAAGAAATAAAAACAAAAAGCAAATAAAAACGTGATTTATTTGTTAAGAGAATAGCAGTGTATGGGAGGAAGAATCTTAGGAGATGATCAGATACTGGCTGAACCACATGAAAATGTGGAGGTCTCTCAGGCAGACCTATAACCTTTCTTTTTTTTTTTTTTTTTTTTACCTATAACCTTTCTAATGTGGGTGACCGCATAACTTATTGTTCTTTGTGGAGGTGCTTTTCAAAATTACAGTGAGGCATCAGGCGTAAACCTGGGCCATCCTGGGCAAACCAGTTACCCTCTTCAGTATTTTCGTTTGTTGGTGAAAGGAGATGTTTGGATCAGGTTAGATGTTTTTAAGCATTTTGTTCCTTAAAGAAGCCCAAGTGTAAAACAAATAAAAGGCAAGTTCAAATTGAAGCCTGGGTGGGGGCAGGGTTCCAGTTCCCCACCCTCCTGCCCAAGCACACCCCATCTAGCGGTCCCATGGGATCGCTGAGGCAGCTTGAAAACTCTGACATTCCATCAGTGTATTCCACCCATCATTTGCCCTTCACTGGATTCCTGTGCCGCGTCTTCTTGTCCTGAAGATGTCAGGCAAATGTGCATTCTCAGTATTGGGCCCATGCAAATCCTAACTGAAGAAAAAGGATGTAATGTCCCCTAAGGCAGTGGAGTATTCCTTTTGGACTTCGTCATCACCTCTGTGCTTTCCCTTGACTCCTGTTAGCCTCTCTTGGTGGTAGGAGCACGGGCACATTTTGTTTCCTTCGAAACTTTTTATTGTTTGTTTGAAAGACCTGCA
Source organism: Canis lupus familiaris (assembly GCF_011100685.1). Lineage (NCBI taxonomy): Eukaryota > Metazoa > Chordata > Mammalia > Carnivora > Canidae > Canis > Canis lupus. Next base: position 20,264,962 of record NC_049236.1, read on the forward strand.
CCTTCAAAAGTAATTTTAGGGGTAGAGATATAGATAAAGCCCTTTAAAAACAAATATTAAGTGAGAGGTTCTTTTTTGTGCCTAGGAAAGGGACTGGGCTCTTCCCTGACCCTCCAACAGTCCTGACGAAGAACGTTCTAGTGCCAAGACCCTGGGTTCTACACAGTGTACAGGTAGGGCTATTTTCCGGTAAGCCCCGGTAGGGCTTCTTATTACACAAGAAAGTAATAACCTGGACTTGCCTACTAATTTCCCCAGTGCAACTGATCAGTTAATTCTATCGTTTGTTCTCTGTCTCCTTGTTTCTCTGCTGTATTCTCTTCCCTGCCCAGTCTCTTTATTGCAGACATCCCATCCATCTTCCTGCACATGATCTGGAGTGTTGTTCCAAAGATCACCCTAATCGCTGTGTCTGGACAGTTCTCTCAATTAAAGCTGCCTCTCGGCAGGCCCGTAACATCCAGGCAGCAGGAATCCAAGATCCTTGCAGAGGGAGGGGGATGAAGTCAACCCTCCCCTCCTCTGCTATGTCACTGATGTACTAGCAGCAGTGCTGCCAAGAGTGAACGCAATACTCGATTCACACTAGACGTTAGCTGTAACAAAAGGGAGGGGAAACCACCTTCTGATCACTCCTGTGTTTGTTTTCCCTCATTATTGACTGGGGCAGGCTCTTGCATTTTTGTGTCTCATTCCTTCTTCGTTACCATTGGGAGGCTTCTTACAGATGCAGTCGGATTCGTAGGTTCTGTGGTTGTAGACCTGACCTGAGGCAAGTAGACTTTTTTTTTTTTTTATTTCTTTTTAATGCACTATGTTTTTTTTTTTTTTTTTTCTGCTTTAAGTTACAAGAGTGCCTTGGGCTAATGATATTCCTGTGTAGGTTTGCTCATCTTTGGAATTGAGCTGCTTTTTTGTTGATGGTACCTCCCTTTCTGGTTCATTCAGTTGTCTGGACTATTTCAGGTGCAATTATCTGAGAACGAATGGCTAGAGGATGATCTCTATCTATAACCGTTCGCTATGTGGTAGGAGGTCCCCAGGTTGCTAGAGGTGACAGACGTTGGCTCCAGTGGAAGGGTGCATGACTGGTTTCTCAGAGAGGCATGAGGTCTCCCTAGTGACTGACTGGCGTCTCCCGAAAATGACTCAACAACCATCATTTATTCTGTGCCAACTGTGTGCCATGTTTTTTTTTCACATACTTTTCCATTTGACGTATTGATAAGGTAGTTATTAGTATCCTATTGCTGCTGTAACATCGCCAGCAATGTAGTAGCTTAAAACAACTATAATAAATTTGATATAATTATAAATTTAAAAGGTCACAAATTTCTTATAGTTAGAGAGGGCAAAAGTCCTATAAATTACGGTGTCATCAGGGCTGTGCTCCTCCTGGAGGCTCTTGCCTTTCCCAGCTTTGGGAGGCTGCCCACGTTCCTCGACTTGTGGACCATGTTCCTCCGTCTTCCAAGCCAGCAGTAGGTCATCTTCAGAACTCTCCTCTGACCTCTGGATCTGTCCTCACCTCTTTTTCTCTCATTCTGATTCTCCTTCCCCCTTTTTCCCTGAGGACTACATTGTGTCTGCCTGTAATCTTCGTATCTCAGGATCCTTTATTTAATAACATCAGCAAAGTCCCTTTGACATGGAAAAGAACATGTCTACATGTTCCAGGGATTAGGATGTAGCCATAGTTGGGGGCCCATTTTACTGTCTCTCCTAGGTAGTAATGGCTCCTGCCGCCAGACCATGGCAGTACTTTACATGTATTAAGTGCCCACTCTGTTCCAGTCAGGAGAAAGGTTTTAACTTAACCTTCACCACAACTGGAGGAGGTTGGTATTTTATGGGAAGGCATTGAGGCTTGGGGAGGTTGAGTGACTTATCTAGAGTCCTGCAGCCATTTGGCAGCAGACAGGATTGCAGTCCAGGCTGTTCGATGCCAGTGTTCATACTCTTAACCATGATACCATTCCACATTTATTACATTTTCAGTACAGGCAGGCCTAAGTGAAAAGAGGGTGTTTCCTCTGGCTCATACAGGTAGTTTGTAAACAGGGTCAATATTCAAACTGAATCTCTTGGATCCCAAAACCTCAGTGTGAAATGCTCTTCTTCATGTGCTGATATCGGATCCTTGTCCTACTGAGATTTTTGCCTTCAGCTGTGGTTTCCATGATCTTTGTTTTGTTTGTTTGTTTGGTTTCCCATTCCAGATCGTGCTTCTTTATTGGTGAAGTCAGGTGGAGAGGGTTGTCACTTGGGTCATGATGTCGTGATGTTGACAGTTAATGGGCAACGGCCTTTGGCCTGGTGCAGCTGAGCTACCCTGGTATGTGGCTGCTGCTCTGTTCTCTTCAAGTGGAGTTCTCAGATTGGCTTATCCTAGGTCGAGGTGACCACTGCTGTCTCATTTGGAGCAAAGACCCTGACTTACATTGAATTTTAAACACTGTCTCTGCAAGGGAAAGCTAATGTTTTATGGAACCAGCCACAATTTAGTTACCATAACAACTTGGTAATACTCATTCTGTCTTGGCTTACTGCCTCAGAGTGTGATGTACAGCAGTCATTCTGGCCAGCTGAAATGGGCTCTTACCTTATTCTTGTCAGGATATTGATAAACAGCTCTGTTTCATGACACGTTTCAAAGTCATCCCCCCTCTTTTTTTTTTTTTTTTATGTCTCTGACCTTCTCTTAAGCTGCAGGTTGTATAAAGAGAAGCTGCTGGAGTAACACCATGATTTACTGCTTTTATATTCCTGAGCTATTTTATCATGAAATCATAGGTGTGGGGGTAAGGAGAGATATAAGTAGATGGTTGGGTCCATATTCTTAGAGCAGACTATCATAGTATCATAGCAGTATATTTCTGTCATCTGCCAAAAAGAAAAAAAAGAGCTCGAAATAATGTTAAATTTAATCTCATTCTTTATGCAGTAAATTTGACGTACTCTGGAAAAGGTGTGGGCAATTCAGTCAAAGAGAGGATTCATTTTTTTCATTTAAGCATTTTATATGCACTAAACCATTAATGCCTAGTATTGCTTGATAATCAGTAACCTGTAGCAGAATTTAAATTTTACATAAGGAAAATTTTGCATAGATGGGCTGATGGGAATTTGAGAGGAAGCAGACATAGGGATTTTGTTCTGTTATTCTAGTAGGTAGGAGAGTGCTCTCTGTTTCAGGAAGGATTAATAGGTATTCCTTGGGGAGGTGGAGAGGAAAAGAAAGGGTAATGATGCATTCTTTATTCCTCTCTGGGAGATACAGAATCTATATTCACATTCCAAGGCTCTGAAAGGTCCAGCAGCAGAGAAACCTATTTAATTAACTGTTTTATTCAGCCATGGGGGCTGAGGGGACCCCCTTTCCAACAGAGCATCTGTGAATATCTCCTAGAACACTGGGAAATGGTGCTTTAGAGTAATAATGATAAAGAGGAAACTGAAGCCAGGATTTCACCTTCTGTTCCTAACCATATCTGTAGTGATTCAGCTATGGGACAGATTCAGTACTTTTATTCTTCATTATGAGCTGATGTGTTGTCTGCTTCCCTCCTCAAATGTTTAAAATGGGCTTTCTTGTGGTTTGTGCCTTTCAGGATTCCACATATGCACTGATTTTCAGCAATTTGTGCAACATTCTGTTCAGCTATTTTTTCTCTAAATATGTGAGTTCATTCTTATGAAGGTTATGAAGGAAGGTTATGAAGTCTTTGGAGAATTTAAGGCAAAGTACTGACCATTTTTGGGGATGGCTATGGTTCAGTCCTCTGAGAAACAGGTAATGATACATACACTAAAATCTGTAATTTTATCCTAATTATTTCATTTAAAGATATGGCAATCCAGTGCTTAATAATAAATTCTAAGCTCTCTGTGTACATTGGAGAGAATCTTAGAATAAATTAGTTAATACATCTCTTCCTCTAAAGATACAAAAAACTCATGTCTAGAAATAGGACTTACTCAGTATTACCAAGTAAGAAGACTGGCTATAGAACTTGACTTCCTAGAAACGCATTTCCGTGTTTTGTTATGAGTAATTTTAAGTAATTGAACTAAGCAAAAGTATTTAGCAAAGAGCTATGAAACCCCTCTCAATGGCATCCCATCTTGAAGAGGCAAGGTGGAAAGATGTGTGTCTTCCTTCTTGTTAATTCTCTAACACATTCACTGTTCGAGATAGCTTTTATTGAGGAATGGAATTTTTAGGATGATTTTCAGAATACATGCCTATCCAAGGTATTATCTGGTGTGAATTTTTTTCTTCTAGTCCAAAAGAGTTGGAAGAAAGCATATTTGAGTTATTGGATATGGAGGAACAAAGTTGTTGACTACTGTTTACCTCGTAGATGTTCTGAGATCCATTTCTGGCCCAGCTGGCTTGTTGGATATTTGACACAATCCCATGAGTGCTAGTGGTCAGTGTATTGTATGTGATTTAGCAGAGTCAGTAGCTTTTCTAATTCAGAACAGCTTTTGTGTACTTTGTCTACCCCTGGTTCACATTATCCAAATGACAGTGCCACACCATGATTGTGAGGCAATTGTCACTCTCTATCTGATGGAGCTTCCTTGTGTCCCGTTTGTTAGAATTTAATGTGCCTCTTTCTTTCTTTGTTCTTTAAAACAAATCTTTTATTATTATTATTATTTTTTTGACAAGCAGCGTTGTCTGGCATTTATTGGTAGTTGATTTTTACATTTACATTTTGGTTAGAAAAATGGCTGTGGTTCTAACTGTAAGCAAGGTGGGTTGGATTTATTCAGCACTATGTTGTTAGCCAAGAGAATTGTATGCTAAGGTAACCTAAGAGAGCACCCAAATGTACACTTTCAGTTAAAATTTTCAAGTCAGGACGCCTGAGTGGCTCAGTGGTTGAGCGGCTGCCTTCGGCTCAGGGCGTGATCCCAGGATCCTGGGATGAGTCCCACATCAGGCTCCCTGCATGGAGCCTGCTTCTCCCTCTACCTGTGTCTCTGCCTCTGTCTCTCTCTGTCTCTCTCATGAATAAATAAATAAAATCTTTAAAAAATTAAAATAAATAAAAATAAAATTTTCAAGTAATTTCTCCTTTGGTGGTACAAAATTGGAACTAGTGGCAATCAACAGATAATAACTGAAAGTGTTAATCCAAGATGTTTTGAAATATTTGGATATTATACACAGCTCAGGGAAAAATACCCACTCGTGTGTGAGTGGTGAAATGCTGACTTTGTTTATTTTCAATAAACATAATAACTAGTTTCATAGGAGTACATAATTTCTTGGAAGAAATTTGGAAGAGCTGGAGTAAAGTGGAACATACATAAGAACATATATATATTTACCCATCAAAAACATACTTCCTGATACAGTCACTCAAGTTTTATTTTTAGGAGGGAAATCAGATAAAGGACAATGTGTTAAAAATCTTTCTTGGCTTCAGGAATGTTAGTAGTTTGCATATTTTTTTAGGTGCTGTTAGCAGGGTTACTCATTTCCTGGCATGATATGGTGAAAGTATGTCTTTATGACAATTAAAATGAGAAAGAAAAGCAATCTAAGGATTGGGCTTTTTGAAAATTATCTCCCAAGGCAGGGTAGACAAAGAAATCATCTGTGTTGCTTCAATGAAGCTATAAAAATAAGACCTGCTCTGGGCATGAATAGGATCAGAACCCAATGACAGTCAGATATAATAAAGACAAGAAGAAATTTATTACACTGTCATTTCATGCTTTATTTTTATTTTTTTTCAGTCCTGAATAGATGCTGTGATAAGGTATCTAATGTAGGTCATTAAATCTTTGTATGTATGTCATTAAATCTCTGTATGTCATATAATCTTTGGATAGTATGAGTATGATTTAGCTTTTTCAGTCTGATCAACACTTTTTTTTGGGGGGGGGTGTCACTGTTAGAATTGAGTTAATAAGAACCATACCCTGGATTGTGGTACCCCTTTTCAATACCCCCCACTCTCCAAATGACTTCCATAGAAAGGGTAAGCACTCTGGGGGCATTAAAAGAAAATGCCTACTTTTTGATTGTCATTTCCTGTTGGGTGGTGGTTGCTGGGGGGTGGCTGAGGATCATAAAAGTTTTCAGAAGAGATGTTTGAGTTGAGTCTTGTAGGATTTGCAAGTTTTCAGGAGGCATGGAGAGGTGAGGCAGGATGGCATGTGTAGGGTACTACAATTGTGTTGGATTATTGGAGCCTCGAGCACATGGTTGGAAGGGGCAATAGTTTATATCTCCAAAGATAGACAGGGACCATATAAAGCAGGGTCTCACATGCTGTGCTAAGGATTTAGAATCTCTGGCCTTGGGGAGATAGCAATAGGCTTGCCTTTTATAAAGATAAGTTTGGGGGATGAGTATGAAGAGGGTTGAGGCATGAGAGTAGGAGTTTGGTAATGAAGTAGCTGTTAAGCACTTTCTTTGAAAGAATTTTTTTTTTTTTTTTTGAGAGAAGGAGCATGAGCAGGAGGGGAAGAGGGAGAGAGAATCTCAAGTGGACCTCATGCTGAGCACAGGGCCAGTTTCAGTTTTAGGACTTTGAGATTATGATCTGAGCTGAAACCAAGAGTCAAATGCTTAACCTACTGAGCCACCCAGGCCCTTGAGCACTTTGTTAAAGGAGAAGAGCACCTAAATTAAGGTCCTGGCAGGGGAAACTGAAAGGGAGGAGATGGCTAATGAGAAATTTAGGTGCTATGATTCTAAAGACTTGGTAACATATTAGAATGAGGAGTGAAAGATTGTGGTGAGAATTAAATGAGATAATATATTTTAAAGACTGTTTAACATAGTACACAGTACCTGGCACATGGTAAGCACACAGGATATGAGAATTGTAATTGTGGTAGTTATCAACACAGACAGTAAGAAACCTCTTGGAGATTCCTATTTGTAGTAACAATAACTCAGGACTTCTCCTCTATATAGCCCCATCTTCAAATGTACACCCTAGCAGATTTCAAACTCTTGTTTTTTGCTTGTTAGGGAGACCATGGCCACTTTGTGTTCACTTTATGTTATGGCCTGACTGTATTACTGAGGTATTTTATAGTTGTTAATAATATCTTAATTTTGATATGTCCCTACCCAATGACCTGATGCATGTTTGAAATCCCACTTAAATGTGAAACATACCTGTTTACCTTTATGCTGTCAATCAAAGGAGAAAGGGCCAATCCTGACTCATATTTGATTTTTTTGTCTGAGGTTTTATCCTGCAAGTATTTTCTTTCCCTTCATGTCTTTAGAGTTTCATCCTTGTTTCAGATCGGTTACTTGTAGTTGAATAAGTTAGGAGATCAGTTTATTCTTAACTCTGTTGATAATACTAGTGAATAGTTCTTTGATAGGATATGTTTAGGGTAAAACTAGTACATTAGCCTACTTGGGCTGCCATAACACAGACTGGTTAGCTTATGAAACAAGAACTTATTTCTCACAGTCCTGGAGGTAGGCAGTCCAGGTGAAGTCTAAGATCAGGGCATCCAGGGATTCTGTTCCTGGTGAACACCCTCTTTTTGCAGACAGGTGCCTTTTCCCTGTGTCCTGACATGGAGGAGGGTACTCTTTCCTTCTTATAAAGCCACCTACCCGGGGCGCCTGGGTGGTTCAGTGGTTGAGCATCTGCCTTTGGCTCAGGTCATGATCCTGGAGTCCCGGGATCGAGTCCCGCATGGGGCTCCCTGCAGGGAGCCTGCTTCTCTCTCTGCCTGTGTCTCTGCCTCTCTCTCTCTGTCTGTCATGAATAAATGAATAAAATCTTTAAAAAAAGTCACTAATCTTGACATGAGGGTGTCACCCGCATGACTTATCTAACCTTAATTACCTTCCATAGGTCCCATTTCCAAATGTTGAGGGTTAGGGCTTCAATATATGGATTTTGAAGGGGACAGTTCAGTTCATAGCAGCTGGGGTTGAAAAGTGTGAATTAGGTTATTTGCAGGTCTTGTGTCCTGCTTACCTTCTACCTTTTACAGATATGTCTTGATGGTCGTCATAAGCCGATTGTGTTGGTTGTTTCAGATGTTGTAAGGAGTCCTACATTAGCCATTCTTGAGACAGATACAAAGCTAGGATTCAGAAGTCAGTAAGATAATTTTGCCCTTAAAAGCTTTTAAAGCACCCATAGTTTTTTAACTGGAAGGAAAACAAACACATGTGCAGATTGTTATGGGAGTAATTGTCTCTTAGGGGAAGGGGAATCAGAGAAGGTACAAAATCAGAATCTTAGCAAGAAGGTTACTCTCCTGAGGTCCCGTTCAAGGCCAATATGGCACTTTATGTGCTGCTGAAATTGACATTGCATCCTGCTATAGTTGTGTCCTCTGATTAAGGTAATGATGGAGTTAATCTCACTGCTAGCATACTAGTGGGGATAATTTCCCTTCAGGTGTGGTCCTGAATTTAAAAGAAGCTGTTAATTTAATTACTTTTAGTTAGTATAATTTTTCTTTAATGCTGAAACCTATTTTTCCACATTTTAAGATCTCTTAAATCAGGATGTATCTTAGTGGTGATGCATCTTAATCGGCACTTTTTTCTTTTCTTCCCTATTACAGTGTATTCTTTATTTTACATTCTTTTTTTATTATAACATAGTACATTTTGCATTTGGCATAGAATACTCAATGAAATACACTTGTAAGAGCTAGGCTAATATGTATATGAATGAGCTCTTTCCTTATTATCTCATTTAATGCTCACAATGACCCTATTCTGTTTAATTTGTAGAAGGTTTGATGATATTAAGTTACTTGCTCATGGTCATTTCTTTCTTTACTAGTTTAAATTATTTTCTCCATGAGATAAATACATATTCTTTTCTTAGTTAGCAAGACCACAAATCTTCTGGTAATTCTCCAAGATGGCATATTTTAAAGGAGAATATTGGGGCACCAGAGTGGCTCAGTCGGTTATACGTCTGCCTTCGGCTCCTGTCATGATCCCAAGACCTGGAATCAAGCCCCACATTGGGCTCCCTGCTCAGCGGGGAGCCTGTTTCTCCCTTTCCCTCTCTCTCCTCCCTCTGCTTCTGTTCTCTCTCTGACTCTTTCTCTCTCTCAAATAAATAAAAATCTTTAAAAAAAGAGGAAAATATAGATGAGTTTTGCTCTGAATTTCATATGAATTTAAATTACACAGTTCTTGGGGAGGAATTCTATCTCCTTATATTTGCTATGTTCCATATATAGTATAGTAGTTTTATCCTTCAACTTATTAGAAGATGAGTTCTTTCAGGACAGCTGACATGACACCCCTGGACCCTGGCTTCCTCCAATTCCAATCTCCGTTCCATAGCTGGGACTCCTCAGCTCTTGTTTGTAGGATTATTTTCAGCCTAGTCACTGAGGGGAATCTCTTAGAGGGAATTTCAGAAACCTAGGCAATTATCTTGATTGGTTTAGCATAAAATTAATCATGATACTGGTCCTGCTGTTTACAGTGGCTGAGTTCTGTTTACTAGGTTCTCCAGTGAACAGACTCTGAACCCAGTAGCTAGCTGAGTGTATATTCTTATCATACTGGGGACTCAGTAATGGTTCTTTGCCCCATCTTACAGGATCCAGGCCCTGCCTGCCCTCATGCTCCCTGACTATGGCCTGTATCTAGACTTGCTGTTTAATGCTGGTGCTGGGATCCACATTCTGCCTTTCTTTGGGAAATTCCCTATTGAGCTCTGCTGGCATTACCTGGCCCTGTGTGTGGATGGTGAGGTCTGGGGCTCTGATCTCTCATTCTCTGCCCTGGGTTCTGATGCAGACCTCCGGCCTACACCTTGAATACTACCGAGCTCTGTCTTAGCCTGCTGCTATTCAGGGCTCTCCAAAATCTGCCTCTCACTTTTCTTTCCAGCAGTTTGCACTACCCAGTACTATCAAACTTTCTTATGGTAATTTATTTTTACTGTATTATGATTTTTGAATTTGTATATTTGTTTAAACTTGGCTAGTATACTGAGCTTCTTGAACATGGGTTCTTGTCTTTTATATATAAAAGATAAAGAAGATCCCTCCCCCTCCTAGTAACTTGCACATAATAAGCAGAATGAATAAATGGTAGAATGAATATATTAGGTATCCAATGCTTACCTGATGACTAAAAGCTTATAATAAACAGAAAAGCATTCATAGGGAGTGGATCCCATAGATCACATGATCTATGCCTCATGGGGCCATACATCTGGACTTCAGAATGATGTTCTTTAGCTTTTTAGTATTTCCTTATATATGTTTTTTGATCCATCTAATGTATAATCTATTAACTTTCCATAGAATTCTGTTTTTTCCAACTTCTGGGATCATATTTTACATGATTTATACGTGAAGTATATACATTATGTAGCTTTTATAAATGAATATTTAAAATGGTTTAAGTTTTTCATGGGTCAAGTACTTTAAGAACTATTTAAATGTGTCACTAGAATATAAGCTTCTGAGGGCAGTGGCTTTCTTGAGTTTATTTCTACATGCTCAGTTTCTGGAATAATGTCCAGGTGCTCCATAAATATTGAATAGTAGGTGGTCCATAAATAATGAGTAAATAAATAATTATAACAATTTCTGCTTTCCCAGGGAGAGGGAAAAGCCAGTATTTCAAAATTCTTCAGATTTTGTATATTATTTACAGTTTAATTCAGCTTTAATTTCCAATTTGTATGAGCTTTTAGACTCTTAGGTTTGGAAGGGGACTTAAAGCTACATGTAGTCCAGCTTCTCTACCATGGAACAGCTAACAAATGGTATCATGCATGTTACTTAGTAGAATATTCAGAAATTGTCACAGGATGGTGACACCAGTGAGGAAAGACCAGTTAGTTCCTCAAGCACTTTTCCCCTTTGCCCCACTTCTGTTATATGGGAACTGCAGAAAATTACATGATATTAAAGCGACTTGTGATGTCAGCCAAAGGGGCACCAAAGTGGCTTGTTGCTGATTTGAGAGATCAGAGGCAGTTCTTCTGTTGTGTTTATTCTGTTTCTGTTCCATCTTTTCTGCCAGTGGAAAATGGCCTCAGGATATGGAGAAGGAAAGGGATATGAAACATTTGAGCTGTGTTTGGTGTCATATTGAATGTTGAGAGCATTTGCTTTGTTCATTTGCTTAGCCCTATTTTGATTAAAACCATATTTCTGTAAAAAAAGGAAATAAGTATTAATAACTTCTGTAGTTGACCATTTGGCATTGGCAGCAAGTAATAACGGGGTAGCTAATTAGTCCTTAGGGTGTGTCAGAGGAGAGTATATCATTTTTCTATTCTTGGCTAATGATATTTCCAGCGACTAAGCGTAGTCTATCTGGTCCAGAAAGACCTGAGATGTTATGGAGTTATTTTTCTTAAGCTTAAATTTTTTCTGTCACCTTCTTCTCAGGTGTTCTTTCTAGATTATCCTTCTCTACCAACGTACAAAGCTTTTTCTATCTTTATTTATTTATTTATTTTTTAAATTTTTATTTATTTATGATAGTCACAGAGAGAGAGAGGCAGAGACACAGGCAGAGGGAGAAGCAGGCTCCATGCACCGGGAGCCTGATGTGGGATTCGATCCCGGGTCTCCAGGATCGCGCCCTGGGCCAAAGGCAGGCGCCAAACCGCTGCGCCACCCAGGGATCCCGCTTTTTCTATCTTTAAATAATGCTGTTTTTTTTTTTTTCCAGAATAAAAATTTCCCTTATTTTCATTGTCCTCTGCCTAAACCTCTTACCCATTGTTACTCTGTGATACCTGGAGCCACCAAGAGCTTGTCTAATTCCCCTCACATATAATTCCCTTCTTGAGTTGTCAGCTTCTCAGATTGGATAACTACAAGCTTTCAGATACTTCTCATATTCCATCACTGGACCCCCTTACTATCTTATATCTTTACGTTAGTTACATCTCTTCTGTTAATACGCGATTAAATCATGGACAACATGGGCATAGAGTAATAATAGGGGTTCCTCTTGAAATAAGTGAAATTGTATATCGTGAAGTAAAAACTTTAAACAATGAAGCAAATATTCCTTTTCTTATATTTGTAGTGTGTTGAAAATGGTCACTGGGCCTCTGGATCAGCTAATGTGATCTTTTTTTTTTTTTAAAGATTTTATTTATTTATTTGAGAGAGAGAGAGGGCACACATGCATGAGTGCATGAGTGGGGAGGGGCACGGGGAGGCAGAGGGAGAGGGAGAAGCAGACTCCAGACTTTCCGCTGAGCAGGGAGCCCAACATGGGGCTCAGTCCCAGAGTTCCGGGACCATGACTTGAACCAAAGGCAGCCACTTAAGTCACTGAGCCAGCCAGGTGCCCCTACTATTGTGATCTTTACAACAATTCAATGATCGTGAGTTTTCCTTCAAATATAAACATTTACAAACAGAATGGACATAAATCTGAAATTGCATAGCTGAGACTTAATGCCAGAAAGATTGTTTAATAATCTATTTAGCATACATAAATGAGATTAAAAATGAGAAGCTATATCCCATGCATTTGCTCCAGCCCAATCCTGTTTGTTAAAATGAAAAATGATTCATTCTATTTTGGAGCATTGCCATTATAAAAATAAATGTCAATATGTTTTGTACTTGCAGACTTTTAACACTTGTCTGCAAAATGCCAGAGGATGACTACACCAGTACTTCTGGGTGTGGGCAGTGTATTCACAGTAGAATGACATAGATTACAAAAATGTAAGATTGTTTTAGAGGAGTTTCCCTGTTGTGATATTTATTTAATTACACCAAATGCCTTTTTGATTGGTGAATTCTTAGAAGATAAGAACAGCCTAGGTGTGGAAGTATTTGGTGTTTTCTCTCTACCACTTGCTATCATCTAGTTCCTATTCTCCTTTCATTTTCCCTCTGGCTTTTCTAAGTCCCTCTTCAATCATTTTACCCCTGCCTTGCACGGAGCAGCGTGGGCATTACTATGTCCCATTGGTGGCATAGGGATTTAATAAGATTGCTGACCTCTGGGCCAGAATGACTCTTGCCTGGCTGACAATCGTTAACTCCTCGTGGGCTATGTAGGTAAGAAAAGTGAAGTGCTAGGATTCACAGGAGCTGCTGAAACAGAATGTGTTGAAGAGTGGGGACCTCGGTCAACAATTTTTTTTTTTTTTGGCCTTTTTTTCTTTTCTAGCACTGGGTCTGGATAGGTGATGATCTAATTGATTCAGAATTAAGTAACAGGAAGGGATTGGTAGATTTGCCTTCCAGGATGCTTTTAATCACATGTCTTCACTATACTCAAGGCTGTACATGTGGTAAAAGGAAATGAGAACAGCATAAAGAGGTGCTGAATAAAACATTTGTATTTTCCTTCTTTTTTCCTTAGAGAAAGGTTTCTGGTTTTGGGTGTGAAGGTGGAGCTGCTATGTTAGTGATGAGGATTGGGACCCATAAAGTGGGTTTGGATGACAAGGTTCTGAGAATGTTGGGGCTGAAGCCCTAACTTTAAAGACATTAGCAGAGTAGAGACCTGTAAGAAAATATTAGTTCACTGTTTGCACAAGTTAAGCCAGCTTACAAATTATGTATTTGCCTAACTTATTCCTGTTCCACAGTAGAAGTGCTGTGAGGCATATCAAAATTTCTAACTTTGGGACTTCTTTTTTTTTTTTGAAGATTTTATTTTATTTATTTATTCATGAGATACACACACAGAGAGAAGCAGAGACACAGGCAGAGGGAGAAGCAGGCTCCATGCAGGGAGCCGGATTCGGGACTCAGTCCCAGGACTCCGGGATCACGCTCTGAGTGGAAGGCAGGTGCTCACCCGCTGAGCCACCCAGGCACCCCTAACTTTGGGACTTCTTATTATCAAACTTATGTATACAGTTTTTTAAACTAATGAAATATCCTATTCTGAATGCTGATATCTGTGACTTGTTAATACCTTAGAATATGAATTCTCTGTCTTATGTATCTGATTTGAAATAAAAAGATACTAATCACAAAGTGGTTAGTCCTGCAAGGTATCTGTGAAGTCCTAGTTGTGGGAACACAGATCAGAGTCAGGTAAATAGCTTGCTCTGCCTGTTGATATGTAACCATTTTCTATGAGGTACTGGAGGCATAGCGGGTAGTTAGGTAGTTTTCATTAAAACGTTAAATGTTAAGTACAAAAATCAGATCACTAAAGTAATCCATTTCTGCCCCTCTTCCCCTTCCCCTCTAAGTACTTGACAGGGATAAAGGATCTGAAATTTGAACATACTTCCTTAAACTATTCTGCAAATATTTCTGTTCCAGTTATTAAAAAAGAAAAGTCTTTTGTCTTATTTGATCTTCTCCATCCCATTCACCAGTAAACAAAAGGTAGTATCAAGTAAGTGTTTAAGTTAGCAGTGATTTATGGGGAACCCATTAAAGTACTGCTCAGACAGGAATTGTAGAGATTTGATGAATCAACGAAGTAGCAAGTGGAAAGTACATCCCATTCCTGAGTTTTGTGAGTCAGGGGATTGTTTTATTTATCCCTAAAAGCAATATTCTTCCTGTTAGAGCAAGGGATTTAGACAGTAGAATCAATAACTAGGTTCCACGTGGGACTTGCTAATACACAAATTAACGTATGATGCTTATGAGCTTGATAAGCTTGAAAGGCCATGTTCTCTCAGTATTTCATTGCCATGTAGTCAGATGAAAGAATAGATAGAAACAATGTAAGGGAATGAAACTATCTATATCCTAAACTTTCAAGGATGTTAATTCACATGTGTAGTGACCACAGCAGTTACCTATGTATTAGCTAGTCGAGTGACAAACACTTGTGACAAATTGCTGTATTACATGTGATGTGTTTTAAAGCAAAAATCAGATAAAACCTGGTGGTGGTGGCTTTTTTTTTTTTTTTTTTAAGTAAGAACTCCTCCTTTGGCAGGTATAACTAGAAAGCATTGGCAAATGGACACCTGACTATGAGATTCATTCCCTGAAATGCTCTTTTCAGGGTTCTGTGTGAAAGCGTTAGCTGTGTCAATTAGTTGAGATGAAATGACATAATCTATTGACCTGTGGTGATAACTTTCTAAATACATTGAACATTTGGTGCCACATAGCTGAATGTCTCACTAATTGCTTAGACGCATGCCTGCTTTTGTAATCAATGTGCTACTTGGGCTAGCTTCAGCAGGATTTATTGCCTCATTTTCTATTTCAGACTGCTTAAGCATTCACTGGGTGGTATCCCTGAAAATGACAGTCCCTAAGGATCAGAATCTGTGTGTCAGAGGGCAGAGGTCTGTCTTTTTCATGGCTTTGGAATCACTCTTTCATATTCTAAGAGGAAGGCAAAGCTGGCAATTTGCATTTAAAGCACTGCTCTCCAAGGTTACATTCTGTTGAGTATATATTTCAGATAGTGGACATTTATCATAGTGTAGCTCTCAAATCTGAAATTGCTGCTGAAGGTATAGCCGAAGAGCCATCACAGTCTTGGGGAACAGGGTAATAAATCAGAAGCTGCCACATGATCACTATGGTAACCGTCAGGCCCTGTCACACTGCAAGCATTATTGAAGGGTAGGTACAATGTTCAGCTCATCAAGTGTTTGTGATCATAAACCTATTGACACTATAGATTTGATATGACCATATTATTATCTTTGTGAATTGAAAGGGACTGCTATCCTATTTAAGGTAACATTTTATGACTGTAGACTTGAACTTGTCAATGCCAATTGGCTTAATACAATGGTATGTAGTTCTTTTTTTTATTTATTTTTATTTTTTATTTTATGATAGTCACAGAGAGAGAGAGAGAGAGAGAGAGGCAGAGACATAGGCAGAGGGAGAAGCAGGCTCCATGCACCGGGAGCCTGACGTGGGATTTGATCCCGGGTCTCCAGGATCGTGCTCTGGGCCAAAGGCAGGCGCTAAACCGCTGCGCCACCCAGGGATCCCTGTAGTTCTTTTTAAAGATAAAATCTACCTTTGCAACATTGTGAAATTAAACATTTTTTTCTAATGAGACCATTTATGCTGATCTGAACATGTAGACATATGTAATTATGTATCCACATTGATCCAAATGACTCAATTCTAACATTTTAACAACATTTAACACTGTTATTTGACAGTTTATCATGATTTTCTGGAATATAAATGTGAGGTCTTGGGATGATGCTTTTTGCCTTCTTTTTTAAATATACGCATGTAATTGTGTTTTGAAAATTTACAACATTTAGGTTTAGATATACGTAGCATCTTGATTAACATTGTTGATAAATTTGTTGTGAAGCAATTAGAATATAAGGCCAAGATTCTGAAAGGTAATTACTTATGTTTATAAGAAGTGTGCATTCTTGAAATTATGACTTTAAGTAAAAACATATGTTCTCTATGAACAAAGTTCATATTCATATTTTATGTGAATATAGTAGCATTTTCAGTTACATTTATTCATAATAGAAGGTGATTCCCCCAAACAATGTTAACATATAATTGTCTAGCATTTTATTAAAGAACATATATTTAGAACTAATCAGGGGAGGAAAACCCCCATGTATTATTATAATACAGTTGTTAATATTTTCATAAGTATTATTGCATTTGAACATCTTTCTTCCAACTGAACCAAGAGGGCATTCCTAAATGTTAAAGGCAGTAACTATGGTAATTCCCTTGTGAGAGAGAAAACTCTTTAAGATCATAATAAGGCAGTCACTTCTACATATTCCTCAGGATGATTTGGATTTCCTTCCTTATCCCTCATTTGAGAAGGGTGACCCAACATTAAATTAGAAAGCACGTATCCATCACTACATCTTGAAAACATCCAATTCAGCCCCCCTACCCAGGGATAATACAGTATGCGGTTCGCACTGAGCGTAGTGCTTTGCTCTGTGTTGGCAGGTGGGAGGTAATGAAGGCCAGAGGGGAGGAAGGAGGGAAGCCCTTGAGCATTTCCCGTCTCCTTACAGTGCATGAGTTTTGGACACAGTCATGGTGTTCAGCGACTATCAGAGGAGGAGACTGTAGATACTTAGCTGTTAAAACAACAACAATAACAAAACAACCAAACTTTCTGCCTTCCATCCTCCTTTTTATGTGAACAGCAGCCTGTGATGGCAGTGGCCTGTTGCTGCTGAGATGTGGTGCAACTTGGTGATAGGGCCTGAGCAGTAACGTCTGCACCAGATCGTGCGTGCTGCTGTTTCATGTGGGATGCTGAGCCGCTGTCAGATATGGAACAGCTTTACACCATTTATGGGCTAGAGTTAGAGTGGTAGGCTGGAGAGGGAAGACTTGGGGCCATTATGAAGCTCTGTCTGAAAGTGTTTATAAAGGCAGCAGTTACGTGCTACTTATTATCTTCACTCAGTTCACTTTTCTTGGTCTGAGTGTCCATTATCCTTATGACATTGGATTCCCCCCTCCCCTCCCCATGACATTAGATTCTTATTCAGAGGCCCTGGCTCTAGCATTTTTATACATTTTGAAGAAGTTCGGGAAAATTCCATGCTGTATAGGAAGAATACTAATACTTACTGCTCCCTTGCTGTGTGCTGGGTACCTTGGCAGGTGTTTGCATACATGCTTTAATCCTGACAGCAACCCTAAGAAGTATTATAATTCCCATTTTAGTGATAAGAGGGTTGAGCCTAAGAAAGATTTAAATGCCTGGAAAGTGGCAGAGTTGGATTTTCAATACCATTTTCTCTGATGCCAGAGTCTTAGTTTCCTTCTATTTTTTTCTGTCCTGTTTGCATGAATGTTCAAGAAGGCATAACTTCTTCCAATTTCTTTTTTATATTCCTATTGTGGTAAGAGCACTTAATATGAAATCTACCGTCTTAACAAATTCTTAAGTCTACAATGCAGTATTGTTACCTGTAGGCACAGTATTGTATGCCAGATGTCTAGAACTTACTCATCTTGTACATGAAACTTGATATAATAGCAACTCCTCATTCCAGTCACCCGCTGGTATCTGGCAACCATCATTCTACTCTCTGCTTCTATGAGTTTGATGACTGGATAACTGAAGTAAGTAGAATTGTCCTTCTGTGATGGGCTTGCTTCAGTTTAGTGTCTTCATGTTCATTCATGTTGTCTTGTGTTCTACTTGTAGTTCATCAGTTCTTAGAATTACATTCAGACATTATGCTTTGGTGTTAGAAAAATCTATCCAAATTTAGCCTTCTATACCCTTAGCTTTAATGGAGTCAGATTGGGACGAGAAACTCATGCCGTACCAATCATACTTTTTATTCGCTTTCAGGCCTTATTTCATACTAACTCTTTAATTTGGGGCGAATAACTCCACCTTTTTGGATCAGATCCCTCTTTTGTAGGGAAGAGATGATAATACCTACCTCACCACATTGTAGTGAGGATTGAATGAATTAATGGATGCCAAAACCTGGTGTGGAGTAGGTGCTACTCATCCTCCTTGACTTGCCAGCACTTCCGATTATAAAATAGCTACAGCGTTAAGTTAGGGTAAGCCAAAAAATTTTAGATGAAGGTCAATATTTCATTTTCATGCAACTCCACTGTTACAGTATATTCATTGATAGTGTAGTCAACATTCGAACTCATGGTATTATATTTATATCTTCCTATTAGAGATTAATTCCTACATTTAAAACCAAGCTGGTATTTTGACCATTGGAGGCAAAAGTGGAAAAGAAAATGAGAAGCACTCTTCTTCCCAAATCAAAATCTGCAGTGGAGCCCTGGGGGTCTTTCACCATCGACCCTGGAGTCTGTGCAGAAGAGAATCTTGCTGATTAGAGTCAGGAAGGCACAGCCTAATGCACTAATCCCTAGCATTTCTCTAGGAATCTGTCTTATTTCGTGTCTGCTTCTGTTGATTTGCCTGTCTTTGCTTTCCTGTCAGTCACTCTTACTCTTCAGAGCAACATCCTAAGATTCGTACTTTGCACCTTGTATTGCAAGGATGCAGAATAAACCTTTCTACCCAAGGAAGGGCAGTTGTTTCATCTGGTTTGTTATTGTTACATTGACTTTTTAAATGGTAGGCTCCTGATCTTGCCAGCCCAACCCCTCCTGAAATTCAGGTAGCCTGCAAATAAAGGCTCAGCTCTCCCCTGATGTGGAGAGGCCAGCAGCATACTGCCGAGGACCACACATGGAGGTGTTATGGTTACAGTGATGTCATTGCCAGACTGATAAGCATTCTTTTGCAATAATGGCAATTGATTGATTAACTAAAAGATCTTTCTCATAATAAGAGGTTGTTTTTTTTAACAAAAGGTATATGAAAAAGGTTTCAATCTTAAAATAACTTTTATTTCAATGCTGTCAATAGTTTTTTTTTTTTTACAAAAATTAAAAAGGTTTCACTTTTGTAATAACTCTTACTCATTTCTGTCAGTTGACTGTTTTGTTTTTTTTCTTTGTGTTATTTCAATGGCTTATGGATGTGTGTAGAAAGCAGATAAAATTCTGTAGGTTTTGTTATCTCAGGTAATGCTTAAAGCAGAATTGCAATGGTAAAACATGTTTGGGGAGAAATTCTGATGACATTGACTTTTCCTCTGTCACCCCTATTCAATTCTCAACAACAGGCAGAAGCTTGAAATTCTTGTTTCTGTTAGATGAAAACTCACCCTTTTAATGAAATATTTTATATATCCTGGCTTTGCCTTTCCAGTGGTAAACAAATAAACATTACTGTTTGCAGAGCCCCAGACTAAGATGAAAACAGGCCTTTATATTTAGGCATCTTGATCCTAGTTCTACCAATACATATATTTTGCTTCACTGCTTTCTAGGAAGTTGAAACAGAAATATACATAATTGATGAACCAGGGAATTGTGATTAAGTGCTTGATGTGCGTATGCTTGCTTATTGGTTTCCTTGTACCAAATGTGATTACTGCATTTTCTTATAAGATGTGAGAGAACTGTAGCTAAATGAAAGGCAACAGGAGATGTAGGATATGAAAATTACTTATTTTTAAACTTATATATGTGGTATTTAAAAAAAATTAAAATATTTTATTTATTTGGGAGAGGGGCAGAGGGAGAGAGAATCTCAAGCTGACTCCCTGCTGAGCATGGAGCCCCCTTCGTGGGGCTCCATGTCATGACCCTGAGATCCAGACCTGAGCTAAAATCAAGAAGAGTTGGATGCTTAACTAGCTGAGCCACTCAGGCACTCCTGAAATATATATGTTAAAAGTCACTTTATTGATGAGATTGTTCTATGAATTATGGCAAATTGCAGCAGCACAAGGTTCATAATAATTTCTTCCCTTCCCCAAATTCCTTTATGTCCCTTTGAAGTTAAATCCTCCTCCTGCTTCTAGCTGCCGATTTGTTCTTCCGTATAATTTTGCATTTTTCATAATGTTGTATAAATAGACTCCTATGCAGTCTTTTACATTTGAGCTTTTTTCAGATAACAGGATGCATTTGAGATGCATCTAAACTGTTTTATCAGTAGTTCCTTTTTTATTGTTGAGTAACATTCCACTGTATGTATGTACCATAGTTTGCTCACTCCCTTACCAGTTGAGACATCTAGGATGTTTCTGTTTTTTTGCAGTTATGAATAGGCAGCTGTAAACATTGCATATAAATTTGTATGTGAATGTATTTGTCTCTCTTAAATAGACATAAATACCTAAGACTGTGATTGTTAGATCATAGAGTAAAGGTATATTTAGCTTTATAAGAAGTTGACAAACTGTTTTTGTTTCATCTTCAAAGTGACTGTAACAGTTTGAACTACTCCAACCAGCAAAGTATGAACATCTCGGTTTCTCTCCCTCTTTGTTAGCACTTGGTATTTTCTTTCTTTCTTCCTCCCCTGCCTCCCCTTTGGTTTAGCTATTCCAATAGTTATGTGGTGGTATCTCATCGTAGTTATAATTTACATGTTGCTAATGACTGATGTTGGACATCTTTGTGCTTGTTATCTGTATATTCTCAGTGAATTGTTCAAACCTTTTGCACATTAAAAAAAAAAGGTTGTTTTCTTACTAAGTGCTTCTCCTATACCTTGGGTAAAAGTTCTCTGTCCTTTATGTGATTTGAAAATAATTTTTCCCAGTCTTTGGCTTGTCTTTCCTAACAGAGGCTTTTGTAGAGGTAGAAGTTTTATTTTATTTTATTTTTTTTTAAAGATTTTATTTATTTATTCATAGAGACACAGCTAGAGAAAGAGGCAGAGACCCAGGCAGAGGGAGAAGCAGGCACCATGCAGGGAGCCCGATGTGGGACTCTATCCTGGGTCTCCAGGATCACACCCTGGGCTGCAGGCGGCGCTAAACTGCTGTGCCACCGGGGCTGCCCAAGGTTAAAGTTTTAAATTTGATGTCCACTTTAACCGTATTTTCTTTTAGATTGCAGTTTTGATGCTGTTGCTAAAGACTGTTAGCCTAACTCAGGGTCCCAAAAACCTCCTCTTATGTTTTCTTATAAAAATTTTATAGTTTTACAAGTTACGTTTAGATCTGATCATCTATTGTCAGTTAATATTTATATAAGATGTAGAGTATATGGCAAGGTGTTTTTGTTTTTGTTCTGCATATGGATGTTCAGTTGTTCCAACACTAATTACGGAAAAAACTCTTCCTTCTTTGAATTGCCTTTTGCATTCTGATCAAAATTGATTGTATTTGTGTGGTTGTACTTCAAGTATCTTTCTGTTGTTCCACTTTGATGTGTGTTTTTCACAGTACTATCGTCTCCTTATTACTATATATTTATAGAAAACCTTAGAATCAGGTACCATGAGTCCTCTGACTTTGTTTTCCAGAATTGTTTTTGCTATTTTGGTTCCTTTGTCTTCCCATAGAAATTTAAGAATCAGCTTGTTGATAGCTACAAAAAATTTCTCCTGGCATTTTTTAGGGGTTATGTTGATTCTATTAATGCAATTTCTGTGGATAAATTTGGGATAATCTATATTTTAATAATACTGAATCTTTCAATCCATGAATATGATGTATCTCTTAAAAAATTACATCTTCTTTACTTTCATCAGGCTTTGTAATTTTCAGCATACAGATACTGCATATTTTGTTGAATTTTCACTGATCTCAATATTTTGGGGTCTGCTGTTAGGGTGCTTAATTTTTTTTTTTCCATTTGCTCATTGTTCCTTCTAGCAATATTATTGATTTTTGGATTTCTACCTTGTTTCTGGTGACCTTATTAAAACTCACTATTTACAGAACCTTCTTATGAGGATTTCTTGAGATTTTCCACATAGGCAATCATGTTTTTTACAGATAGGCATAGTTTCATTTCTTCTTTTCCAATCTGTATGCCTTTTCTTTTTTTCATCTTACTGCAATGGTTAGGACTCTGAAGGAGATGTGAAACACAAACGGTGAGAGCAGATATCTTTACATTTTTCTCGATTTTAGGTGAAAGCATCCAGTCTCTTACGAAGATTGATGTTAGCTATAGATGTTATTATGTGTGTGTGTGTGTGTGTGTGTGTGTGTGCTCTTTGTTAGGTTAAGAGAATTCCCTTTTACTCATGTTATGTTGCTAATATGATTTTTTTTTCTTAATTATGAGTGGGCATTAAATTTCTTAATTTTTTTTTCTGTATCTACTGATGTAATCCTATGATTTTTTTCTTCACTAGTCTACGAATATGGTAAATTACATTTATTTTTAGAAGGTTGAAGTAGATTTGTATTGTTGGAAGAAATTCCAATTAATTATGAAATAATATATGTCTCTATGGGGTTTGTATGTGTGTGAATAAATACACACACATATAATCTTATATTTTCTTGAGGATTTTGACATCTGTATTCATGAACAATACCAGTAGTTTTCTTGCATGTCTTTGGTTTTAGTCTCTGAGTACTGTCAGATGCCTATAATTTGATGGGACGTTTTCTTTCCTCTTCCAGTTTCTAAAGGAGATTTTGTGGAGTTGTTATGATTTCTTCCTGGAATATTTGGTAGACTTTCTCAGTGGCACCATTTGGGCCTGGAGTTTTCTTTGTTGGAAGTATTGAGATTATGAATTGAATTTTAAAAGTAGTTGTAGGTCTCTTCAGGTTATCTTTTTCAGTTTGGTAGTTTGTTTCTTTCAAGGAATTGTCCATTTCATTTATGGTTTTATTTCAGTTTATCTTATTTGAGGTTCACTGGGCTTAGTGAATCTGTAAATTAATATGTTTCTCCAAATTTGGGATGCTGTTGGCCATTATTTCTTCCAGTATTTTTTTCTGCACCATTATCATTCTCTTCTCCCTCCAGGAGTCCCATGACACAAATGTTTGTCTTTTTGGTATTGCCCCACATGCCCCCGAGATTGTGTTTATTAAACAGAAATCTAAGCTGAAGAACAGAGAGGACAGTTTCTGCTGCTCTGTCCTCAAGTTCACTAACAATGTCCTTTTTCATCTTGATTCTTCTATTGAGACCATCTACTGGATTTTTGAGTTTCAGAATTTTAAATTTCATAATTTTTTTTTTAATGTGTGTGTGTATGTTGAAAGAAATTTCTTTTTTGTTTTGCTCCTGGGTCAACGTAAGGAGATAAAGGAGGAAAAACAAAACTAG
Organism: Canis lupus familiaris; assembly: GCF_011100685.1. Lineage (NCBI taxonomy): Eukaryota > Metazoa > Chordata > Mammalia > Carnivora > Canidae > Canis > Canis lupus. Next base: position 20,288,467 of record NC_049236.1, read on the forward strand.
TAAATGTGCTTTCTTTTTTATGGTTTCTTTATCTCTGGGGAGACCTTGCTCTTTCAATTCATTTCAAGAATATGTTCATATTTACTACAGTTATAATCGCCTGTTTAAAATCTTTATTGATTTTAAAGATCACAGACATCTTGGGCTTGCTCCTGTTGTTCGATCTTTTCCTTGTGAATTGGTCAGATGCAATGAAACGCTGGAACACCTGCACCCCGATGTTTATAGCAGCAATGTCCACAATACCCAAATTGTGGAAGGAGCGTCGGTGTCCATCGAAAGATGAATGGATAAAGAAGATGTGGTTTATGTATACAATGGGATATTACTCAGCCATTAGAAACGACAAATACCCACCATTTGCTTCAACGTGGATGGAACTGGAAGGTATTATGCTGAGTGAAGTAAGTCAGTCGGAGAAGGACAAACATTGTATGTTCTCACTCATTTGGGGAATATAAATAATAGTGAAAGGAAATAGAGGGGAAGGGAGAAGAAATGTGTGGGAAATATCAGAAAGGGAGACAGAACATAAAGACTCCTAACTCTGGGAAACGAACTGGGGGTAGTGGAAGGGGAAGAGGGCGGGGGGTGGGGGAGAATGGGTGACGGTCACTGAGGGGGGCACTTGGCGGGATGAGCACTGGGTGTTATTCTCTATGTTGGTAAATTGAACACCAATAAAAAATAAATTTATTATTAAAAAAGAAAAAAGAATTTCCTGATGTTTTATATGTTGAATATGTTGGGATTATATCCTGGACTTTTGGAATATTATTTTATGAGACTCTGAGTCTTGTTAAAGTCATCCTGAGATTGTTGATTTCTTTCGTTTCTTTGTTTTAGTCGGCAGTGAACCCATTTAGGTTTGTACCACTTCAATGAGTGGTTTGCTCAATGTTTGTTCTGTTTTCCAAGGCTTTGCTGTGCTGTTTTGTGTCCATTTTGTGCATTCCCCACTCTGGGGTTCATTTGGGACTTGGGTGGTGGTTTTGATCATAGCTTAGTTCTCAAAACCTTTGTTAGGTTTCTTTGTGTCTGTGTTATGAAAGTGCACATTGGGGTAGACCTGGCATTTGTATTGTTTACATACCGCATTAGAGGGTCTCTTCTCCAGTCTTTCCTCATTGGATGTTCTCCAGTACTTTCTGACTCCTAGGATTCTGTTTTCCTGTTTCTTTGGCAAAAAAGGCTAATGTTTGGCTCAGTTTAGCACCCTGTGCTGTTGTACAGTTCTGCCTATCTGGGCTGCCTTTGGGATTAAGTAATGAGGGGATGGGGTGAGAAGTTTGGAGGAAGACAGGGACAGAAAGAGAAATGCTGATAACCTCACATTCTTTAGATCACTTGGGTTCATTAGCTCCATTCCTTTGAATCAAGAAATAGGTTTTCTTTCCAGATTTTAAATGCCTGTGTCACAGCTGTGGTAGGTAGTACAAGCTTGTGACTACAAGTGATCTCTGAGCAGGACTGGGGAAGGGAAAAAGGAAGGATTCCCTCCATACTCCTCTGTTCACAGGAGTCCATTTTCCAGTTGTCTAGAGGGAAAGACAGACTTTGTCTTGGAGTTCTCTGCCATCTGTATCCACTATGTATTTCAGGGACCCAGACCCAGCCTTGGGTCAAAGCAGGAATATAGATTATTGTACTGATCATTCCTTAAGTTTTGACTTCTCTCCCTAAATCATCTGCTCTTGTTTATTTTTCAGAGTTTTCAAGTTGTTGCATTTTGTGTTTTGTCCAGAGTTTTTAGTTATAATCAATGGTAGTGAGGGTATAGTGGACTTATTACTTTTTCTTGGCTGGTATCAAGTCAGGATCCCAAAATAATGTTTTAAAAGTTATATATTATTTTATTTGCCAATAATCTGATAAGAAAATATAATAACAATAAGGAAAATCTGGAAAATACAAAATTATAATTAAACTACCCATAATTCCACAATTTAAAATTAAGTACTCCCAGCATTTTTTATGTATACCATGTCTGTTCACGTTTTAATGTACAGGTAGCTGTTTTTTAGAGTTGACCACACATTATATATGATTTTGTATCTTGCTTTTTTCTTAGTTACTACAAAAGAAGTTTTTTTAATGTTATTAAAATTATACTTGCAATGAGTTTGAGTTCATTGAATAAATACATTATAGTTTATTCAGTTTTCCCCTATTGTTAGACATTTGTTTTTGAAGTATTTGTTACCATAAAATTGTTGTGATTAGCATCTTTGTGTATAAATATTTCCCTAAATTGAGATTATTCTTTAAGCTATCTTTCCATATGCATAATTACTAATTCAGAGAATATGAATGTTTTTAAGGGATATGTTGTATAATTATACATAGTATAATACCATCATCTTACCAACAAACTATCCCCCTGGCATTATGTAAGAGTGTCTGATTCTTGGCAATTGAGGTTGCCCCACACATTTCCAGAAGTCCTTATTCTAATCAAGGCTCTATCCATTTCCTTGAACCTCAATCAAGACTCTGCTCACTACCCTTGACACTCCTATTCTGACCACTCTCTTGGTGTACCTTAAAAGCTTTATCACACATGTTGACCTGGTGCTGTCATGACTTGTTCAAGACTTGTACTATTGGAGACAGCCACTTGAGAAGCTCAACTATAACCACTTCAGTTTCCTGTTTAAATCCTCTTACTCTGGTGAGAATGAAAGCTAGTGCCGCTACTCTGGAAAACAATATCAAGGTTCTAAGGAAAGTTGAAAATAGAGCTACCCTACAACCCAGCAATTGCACTACTGGGTATTTACCTTAAAGATACAAATGTAGTGATCCGAAGGAGCACCTGTACCCCAGTGTTTACAGCAGCAATGTCCACAACAGCCAAACTATGGAAAGAGCCCAGATGTCTATCAACAGACAAATGGATAAAGAAGAGGTGGTGTATACAATGGAATATTACTCAGCCATCAAAAAAATGAAATCTTGCCATTTGCAATGATGTGGATAGAACTAAGTAAAATAAGGCAATCAGAGGAAGATAATTATGTGATCAGAGTCATATATCGAATTTAAGAAATGAAACAGGATTATAGGGGAAGAGAGGAAAAAATAAAGACAAAATCAGAGAGGGAGACAAACCATAAGAGACTCTTTTTTTTTTTTTTTAAAGATTTTATTTACTTATTCATGAGAAACAGAGAGAGAGGCAGACACAGGCAAAGGGAGAAGCAGGCTCCATGCAGGGAGCCCGATGTGGGACTCCTGGGATCACGACATGAGCTTAATAAGGCAGATGCTCAACCACTGAGCCACCCCAGCGTCCCAAGAGACTCTTAATCATAGGAAAGAACTAAGGGTTGCTGGAGGGGAGGAGGGTGAATGGAGGCATAAGTGGGTGATGGACATTAAGGAGGGCATGTATGTAATGAGTACTGGGTATCATGTAAGACTATTGAGTCACTGACCTCTGCCTCTGAAACTAATAATATATGTTAATTAATTGAATTTAAATTAAAAAAAGTTAAAAACCCTGTTATTCTACATTACTTAGGGGAAAAAGTCCAAGTTTCTTAACATGGAATAAAAGGCATTTCGCCATCAGCCTTGTTTGTGATGTTCCGTTTCTTATTTTTCTTGCCTCACAAATTTGGTTTGAGGCATACTCAACTGTTCTTTTATAATCTGTTCTTTCTTGCTTCAGATCTTTATTCATGTTCTTTGTTCCTGTGTCCTGCCTTCTTCTCCCTTCCCCTACCTCTGACACATAATTTCTGTCCCTCATAAACAGAAGGAGACACACAAACTTTCAAGTGCCTTTATCTTGTATAACTTAGTTGGTGTGTCACTTCTTCCTTCAGGGTGTTTTTTCCTGAACAAACCTCTGTACCACTCCGCTCACTATCATAGTGTATCTATTTGTTGAAGCTGCATTCAAATTACTTGCCTATAGGTTTTTTTCCCCCTTCGTCGTAGATTATGAACCCTGCACACCAGAGCCCAACACAGTCCCTGATGCATACTGGGACTTGAAGAAACACGGCTTAGTTGAATGAATGAGTATATGAATGAATAAATGAATACCTCTGAAATATCCTTGCTTCTGTTCATTTTCATGTTTAGTGCTTAAGAAGAACGTCTCCCTGTTGTTTCCCAAGTATGAATATTTGTCACTGGTGATGGTAGTCAGTGACATGGGGACAACCCTCTCAGCATTGCCCTCACACTATGAACAATAATCATTGAAGCACAAGGTTAAAATGGTCATAGATTCTTGAGCAGTTATTTCTGGCTCTAGAGTATGGCAGCAGTACACAAACGTTTGTATATTTTTGGGTTAGCTGATGTTGTTTGCCGTGGAATAAATGCTTTTTTGTTATTCTCTTTTTTTTTTCTACACTTTTTCTCCCCTATCCTTTCAGGTTCTATATTTCAGGCTGTATAGTTGAAATTATTTTACAACTGGTCAGTTAGAGAACTATGAGAACCATTTGGCTTCACTCACATAAAAACACTAAAAATGATAAAATGTTTAAGTGGTTATTTGGGAAAGGGCAGTTGAGGCTGTAAAATTATTTATCTGTAAAACTATTGGTTAGTCTTTCTGCTTCTTTTCCTCTCCCTTAATTCACTAGGACACACCCAAACTCCATTAAATACAGATTTTAGTACCAAGTAAGTATTCAGTTTCAGGTAAACAGCCCATAAAATCAAATGTAGGCAAATAAGTAAAGCAGAATATAAAGCAGAAATAAAGTGAGATCAGATCTCATTGGAATGTCTAGCTACATGCATTTCCTTTGCATCTGAACCTATTAATATGGACTATAAGTTAAAAGTCAGAATTGTCATCCCTTGCTATTCACCTTTTTTTCTGGTATTTTCCATTTTTCATTATTAATAATTGTCCTTCCACATCCTTTTGGAAGTACCATCATGGGCCAAACATCTACCTTTTTCTTCTCTCATTTCCTAGAATATTTTATGCTACCTTGGAATTGCTTTTAGGTGGTCTTGAATTCTTTAGGAGCTGACTCAAGCTCCTGCTATCGCTATCTTTGACCTCAGGATAGGTTGGGTTTAACATCTGCCAGCTGGTTTGGTCTGCATTCATTCATAAAATTTTTGGAGTGTCTTTTAATGTGTCAAGCATAGAGGATACATGAGGACAAGGCACCATGTCTGCTGCTAGGGAGCTCAGAAGGGGAACAGCCCAGTGATGAAGTGACCAAGTCAATAGGCGATTGTCGGTGACACCATGATGCACAATGTATCAGGATAAGAGTGAATGGGAGGGTCTTTGAGTGCATCTAGAGTAACTTTGGTGGATGAGGAATAGTTTTTTGGAGGCAGTGAGAACTAAATGTTGATGTTACTGAGTTATAATTTGGAATATAAAAAAATCCGTCTGTGCTTTTGGATGAGAGTGTTTAGCTCTTAGCACTGGGTTTCCAAGTATCTCCTTATTACCCTGCACCTTACTACTCTACCAATCTGTCCTCTCTCTTTCTGGCATTGTATCTTTAACACTATGGAACATCCAAAGAGCTCTTCTTGGAATCCATAACCAAATCCATAAGGCGTATTTATGCAGGGCACCTAGCTTTATTCCTTCCTCTGTATTTTTTAGGCCAAGTGGGAACAGTATTCTCATCGATGTTTGCCAAGAGCAATTGCCAGCAGGAATATTGCAGGAAGCAGGTTGTTAAGGTGAGGTTATGTGAGGCCCAGCTCACTCTTTGGGTATTGACAAGTCGTAGTTTAAATTACTTAGGGCAAAAGAGGTAACTTTTGTCAGCAGTTTTGAATAGAGGAGAAAGTGCTGTCTCTAGAGAAATTACAATTTAAAGCATGCTGTTTTTCATTTTGGAGCTGGTCCTAGTAGCTGTGTGTATTTTCTCTTCCTAGCTGGGTGAATGACACTCCATAGCGCTCCAGCAAATTGGGGTGAGTGTGTTGGATCCAGTCCCATGGTTATAGCTGAGTAACTGCAAGTGCCATGTTGGCTACACATGTATCATTGAACCACACAAGTACAATAGGAATTTACATCACAAAACAAACAAGGGTGTGTTGGTCTCATGCATCATTTCTAAAATAGATTCTTAAGTATAATGTGCGGGGTGCATTTAAATAATTAGCTGTTTAATATTTGGTATAGTCAGCAGTAGTATAGACTCTAGATCTGGATTGTTTGGGTTCACATTCTGGCTCTGTGTCTCCTTGCTAACTAAGTCTGTTACCCTCCTTGAGCCCCATTTTACTCATGTGTAAGGTGGGAATAGTAATAATCACTTATTGTGAGAATTAATATGTTCATTTACATAAAGTACTTAACATACTACCTGGCATGGAAAAGTGCTCAAGTGCCACTTAAAAATTAACAAACGCTGAAATATGTGGCATCAGAGGAAAAGAGAATAGGAAGGATGAAGGTTTTGTGATGAAGATCTGCATAGCCATTGAAGGTTGCTTTGTGAGAGGCATTGCATACATATATACACTGAAAAAAAAAAATCTGAGTCTGATAACAATTTCTTTATCCACTGCTATCGCTCAGGTTTTTCATTTACACCTTCTCTGTTCCATATCCAAGGAAACGTTTTTGTTCCCTTTGAAATATCTCCTTCCTTTATCAGAGTTAGTCATCGTATAAATTAATTTAAATCATCCTTGAGGTTTTGTAATCCAGAGTTATCCTGTGGCAGACTTTTTAAAAGAGTCTCATCTTAAACAAGCTTTATAAAATACAGCATGCTTCAGAGTCTTGGTTGGTTTGTACTCTCCTTCATGTTATTTATGTACTTTCTCTGTTATAGCTTTGGAGTGCCTTTTTCTCTTTGCTTGAACTTACTATGTTTTGTGAATTGAGGTTTCTCTCTTGGTTTATAATGTGGCTTTGTGATGCATTTTGTCCTTCCATTTTTTCCTGTTTGAATTTTTACCAATTGGAGGAAAATTTTTCTCTCAGTAATAAGGTCTTGAAGTGAATGTAATTCAGTTTTTACATTGTCTTATTCTTGTATTCACATGTGAGCAGTGAGTGAATCTCAGGTTTAAGGACCATTGTTGCATTGCCAGTAGTGTGCAGCTTCAAAAGCAGTGTGAAGCATGACTTCCATTTGGTGAAATATGACTGCAGTCTTCATCTCTACAAAAGTTATTTGAAATCACTAGGTTAGGGATCCCTGGGTAGCTCAGTGGTTTAGCGCCTGCCTTTGGCACAGGGCACAATCCTGGAGTCCCGGGATCGAATCCCACGTTGGGTTCCTAGCATGGAGCCTGCTTCTCCCTCTGCCTGTGTCTCTGCCTCTCTCTCTGTCTCTCTCTATGTCTATCATAAAGAAAGAGAGAGAGAGAGAGAGAGAGAGAGAGAAAGAAAGAAAGAAAGAAAGAAAGAAAGAAAGAAAGAAAGAAAGAGAGAGAAATAACTAGGTTAGAGGATCCTGGGTGGCTCAGTTGGTTAAGTATTTGCCTTTGGCTCAGGTCATGATCCCAGGACCCTGGGATGGAGCCCTGCATTGGGCTCCCTGTTCACCAGGGAAGTCTGCTTCTCCCTCTCCTCCTTCCACTGCTTGTGCACATGTGCATGTTCTCTCTTTTTCTGTCAAATAAGTAAAATCTTTAAAAAAAATCACTAGGTTAGGTTCTTTACTGAGTGCTTTGTTATGTATGTGGGTTCTGAATCTATGATAAAACTTTTAGTGTCCATGTGTCTCATTATATACGTTGCCCAAACTAAAAGGAACTTTGTATTATGTCTCATTTTAGTCTCCATTCAAGGAAAACCAAGAAATGTGCCCTTTGGTTGGCTTAAACATATCTCACATTGAAGTCAGTAAGCTTTCCCTGTGTTGCCCTTCCATGGCTTATATGGAAAATCTTTTTTTTTTTTTTTTTAAAGATTTTATTTGTTTATTCATGAGAAACAGACAGGCAGAGACACAGGCAGAGGGAGAAGCAGGCTCCCTGCATGGAGCCCGACGTGGGACTCAATCCCAGGTCCTCAGGACCAGGCCCTGGACCTAGGGCAGTGCTAAACCACTGAGCCACCTAAGCTGCCCGAGGAATCTTAACTTAAAAGATAAAAGGATGTTTAGTAAGGGAAGATGTTATGTAGCAGCCATTAAGAAAATTTTGGCAAGGGGTCATTGTGTAGGTACAGTATAGTCTCATTTTTTCTTTATATGTTGAATTCACAATTTCCAGAGTTTTCAGATATGTTCTTCCTACTTGTAAATATATTCTTTTGTGTCTCCCTTGGTATGGACCTTTTCTATTTTGAGTCCTCTTAATTTTATACCTTTTTTATTGATCTGGCAGCTTTGAACATACTCAGCTTGTTTTGAATGATCCTTGGTTCGTCTAGTTTTTCTTTTTTTTTCCTTCTTCAGATTCTGTAGAGTATAGATATTGTTGCTGAGCCGTGAGATATCAGGTGGGTTGTTAAACGTGGAAGTGCTTTGTTTTGTTATTTCATTTACCTCAGCAAACATTTATTAAGTGCCTGTGCTGTGCCCAGATACCTGAATACAGAAGAACAGGTCCCTGCTTTTGAGGTTTAAAGCATTGGTGGAACTATCTGTCAACGTAGAATTTCTGTATACAGTGATAATTGTAATGATGGACACACGCATGGCAAGCGCTGCAAAAGCTCAGAGGAGGGTCACATAGATAGCAAGCCTGGCAAGCCAGGAGAGGTTTTTCTGGATAGGCTAAGTCTCAAAGGGAAGCAGGATTTAATTACACAGGAGCAGTGAGCCTGAGCCTAAGACGTAGGATAGAACTCTAGACAATGGGAACAGTTTTAACTGGTGTCTAAAACATGAGAGTGCATGTGGTCACTATAGGATACAGTTGGCTCTGCTGTAATGTGACCTATGCATTCCTAAAGATCACTGTTGCAAAACTGTACAATGACAAACTTGATTATAAGAAAAAAGGCATCGAGGCAAAGCAGTCAAGAACTTCATGTGCCATGGAAGAAAATAAGATAGGAATCTAATAAACACGATAGCACAGTCTTACACATGTCAAAAGGTTCAGAATTTTATGAGTACTACAACAAATATGGCACATTGCCTTGAAAAAGATCTGAAGTTTGCCTTCAGAAGTTGGCATCAGAAGGGTTATAGCTTGTGAATTATTGTGAAGTGGTGGCGAGAGGGTTATCTGAAATGGGAGTGAAAATTATCATACCAGATGTGTGGCTCATAATACGGTAGCTAAGGGAACTGGTGGGTGTTGAAGTGTGTGCATGTGCATGATTTTTAAAATTTATTTTGTCTTCCTGTGTGGCTTGGTTTTAAGGGTGCCCTTCTCTTTGTTCACCTAGTCTTTCCCAAAGATGAAATTGTGCAAATGCAAAATGTGGTTATGCTAAATTGTTTGCTAATGTAATCAATCATGTTGGGACAGATTCATGTTTTCAAAGCAAGTACTGTATCAGAATTGACCGGCTTCCACTCTTGGAGGATAACAAGAGATGCCTAGAGTGGCCAGAAATGTAGGGGGCGGTTCCAGCATAGGGCTTCCATTTTTCCATTTCTGTCCCCAGCAACTTACTAATATTTGCAGTTAAATAAGAGTATTATTGAACTTCTAGCAAGTTCATATGATCTCTCCTGACACCTTACTGGTTTTCCGGTTAATTCTGTTCAGTATCCTCCTTGCACCCCGCTGGGAATTTTCACTGTGGTCATTGTTTATATCTGACCCTTGTCGCTCGTGAGAGTGACCCACTTGGTTGTCAGTGGCCTGGCTTTTCCTCTGCCTTCCATCCTCTCCATTCAGGCCTTTTCTACATGAGTGCAAGAGCTGTTGGGAATTCAGTCCTATCCTACAACTGCTACCTGGATTCTGTTTTCCCTCGACCAACTACCCTGATGTGCTTTGGTTTCCATGCAGATTGGTTACTTGCACCTCATTTATTGCTGCTGGTATGTTGCCAAGCTTTGTGAAAGTTTACCCTCAGGTGCTCACTGCTAGAATCTATGCTTAGCAATTAAAGTAGACCTGAGGGGAATCAGGAGTTCTTTTAGATCATTTACCTATGTAGGAAAAGTAAAACCTTGCACATCTCTCAGTTGACAATCATTTAATTGTAATTAAGTAGCTGCCAACCTTTCCTGAATATATAGTGTAATGACAGGCACCGTGTCACATTAGTTTACCTGGATATTCTCATTTCATCCTCATAATGGTCCTAGGAGGTTACTATTAATCTCTGTTTTACACATAAAGCTACTGAGACTCAGAAAGTTAAGTAACTTATCCAGGGTCACACAGATACTTGTTCAAGGTCACATGGTAGAGTGCCTTTAAGAACCTGGGTAATTTAATCCAGACCCTATGCTTTTAACCATCACTGCATAATTGACATCATTCTTTCAGACACTATTGTGGGCACTGTGAACTTATACCAGGAAGAAAGCATACTTCCATGTGAAGGACCATGATCCTTGCATAGGTCTCTGCCCTCAGTTACATAGGTGGGTCAGTGCTTTCTATCCTGGGCACTCATCAGACTATTTTAATAGTACCTGAAGAGATGTTGGCTGAATTTTAACTAAACTTGGTTTGTAATGGTAGCATAGACAGGAAGGGGAGAAACAAGACCTCTTTCCTATTACGGTTATAGAGCCCTACCATGTATCAAAGTGTAAGGTCCCAGTGCACATGCTGGGATGGGGGCATGCATGCAAAATAACCATGAGAAATATGCTCAGATACAAAATATGAGAATTCAGGACTATAAATAAGCCAACTATTTGGTTCTGTGTTTGTAAGCAAGATAATGAAGTTGATAACTGAAAACCAGGAAGCTCTAACGCCACCTCGTGGAGAGATCACTGCAGTCAGGTTCGCCCCTCCTTTGCCCATCCTTCTGCTGGTGACCTGTGGTGATGGGAGGTGACAGTTTGGATGGGGATGTTGTGGTGTGCCTCTGCTAAGCACCTATGTTTCTAACCAGATGTTTGGCTTCCAAGAATTAGAGATGATGAAGTTGGATATCAAGCATAGTGGGTAACCTTGACAGTTTATGGGTACCCTTCTATAGGTATTATTTTATGTATTGCATTTCTGTAATGTAGGCAGGGAAGCTGTTATTCTTATTTAATAGCTGAGGAAATGGGTATCCTGAGAGGGCTAATTGACTTGTCCAGGGTCACAACCAGTAAGTGGTAAAGCTGTGACTTGAAATATAGTCTTTTGTGTCTTAATCCAGGGGATTTTCCTGTTGTACTGTGTTCTTTAAAATAGATGAGACCGTTTCATGTGCAGGCAGCAGCTGTTCCATCAGACAACTGCTTTTGCAGCTTCTTTTCCTTATTGTTTTGTATTTTGATGCCTTCATCATTTTCTGTATGACTGGCGGTCTGAGAGCTGAGGACTTCAAATTCTTGTCAAGAAGGTCCTAAATCTATTTTTTTCTAGAGTTAGATGGATAACAAGTGGCAAGTTCTTATGTAGAATCTTTGTTTGGAATTTGCCATCAAAATGATCTTCAGCAGGGAGAGAGCTCTTTCTATCTGAAAAGGGGAGAAAGGCTTCATTTTGATTTTTTAACAGAGGAGAGGACTCAGCATGTGATTAAATTGCATTGCACTGGGCTTTTGCTTCTGTTTCAACGTTGTGGACTTTAGGGGTTGGTTGGAGTCTGATGACAGTCCCATTCTGCACATTCTGTATGCCCACTGGTTTCTGAGTTGTCTGAGATCAAGGCACTTGTGTGTCTTTTTCATTGCTGTATTCTTAGCATTTAGGAGATGCTTAAATAATTGAGTGATAAATGAAGGAACATTGGTTGTTTTCTTTCTCTTGGATCAGTGCTGTGATTCATTAGGAAGTTAGTGTGGCACAGTAGTTGAAGGTAGACTCTGGAGTCAGACCTACTTGGATTTGATTCCTAAATGTCATCTTTCTGATTATTACCTTACCTCTCCAAGCCTCAGGTTTTTTTAAATTCAGTAGAGTTGACGTACAATGTTACATTAGTTTCAGATGTACAACATGGTGATTTGACAACTCTATACATAATGCTATGCTCACTACAGAGTAGCTACATCTGTCACCATACGCCATTACGATACCACTGACATTAGTCCCTATGCTGTACCTTTTATCCCCGCAACTTATTTATTCCATGCTTAGAGCCTGTATTTCCTGTTCCTCTACCAGTTTGCTCAATCCCCCATCCTAATTCTCTCCTCTAGCAACCATCAGTTTTCTGTATTTATGGGTCTGTTTCTGCTTTTTTGTTTGTTCATTTGTTTTTTAGATTCCACATGTATGTGAAATCTTATGGTAGTTGTCTTTCTCTGACTTATTTCATTAGTATAATACCCCCTAGGTTCATCTGTGTTGTCACAAATTTGAGCCTTAGTTTTCTTAACATAGAATGGATAGTATATAATGATATTATGCTTGTAAAGAATTTAGCACATATTTGGCCCATAGTTAGTCTTGAATCTGTGCTAGTTGATCTGGTCATAATCATCTGAATTCATTTGGACTTCTGTACTTTTCATAGGATGAGCTAAAAATTCCAAGGTTATAATGTTTGCTTTTGCTACATCTCTAAATATGGTGCCGTTCTTGAGATTGTGGTATCAGCCCAACCCATAATTCTTCATGTCAAATCGCTTTGCATATTTGAGTGCCAGTGCACTGACTCATGCTCATTTTCTTTGGTCAGTTAGAGATGAAGGCTTGGATATGAATTAGACCCTTTCACACTAGTATCTATGTTTATCTTAACAATGTTTTGGAGAAAACCTAGGCCTGATTCTGGGCTGTGCAGATGAGCACGAGTGAAGTGAAACCTCTGGAAAACCTTTTTGAACCTGGCAAGAGATCCTTGTTTGATTGTTCCTACTATCATTTTTCATATTTTACAGAAGTCTAGACCAGAGTTTTTCAACCTCACCACCCTTGTCATTCTGAGCTGGATAACTCTATATGTGGGTGGCTGTTCTGTGTATGATAGGATGGTCTCGCAGCATCCCTAGCTGCATCTGTTAGGTGCCAGAAGCATTCTTCCTCTTCCAGTTGTGACAACCAAAAATGTCTTCACATTGTGCAGATGTCTCCCAGGGAAGAAAAATCACTCTGGGTTGAGAACCCCTGATGTAAACTCTACTGAGTTTGGTTCCTGCAGGATACTGTCTTCTTTTAACTAATGACTGATTTTTCTCATTTATTTCTTACTTTCTTCCTGTCATTCATTCTCAGCTCACTTCTTTTCCCTCTGAGAATACTGATGTGCTTAGGTCGAGGGAATTACTAAAGTGCTCTATCTATGTGAAGGCAGAGGTTTAGAATCAACACTATTTTAAAAGTGCTCAATGATTATAAGTCTCAAGGGCCACATTTCCCAGAAAGTAAAAGTACTAAGTGTTTTTGCTCCTCTTTAGCAAATTGTCCTTTAGAAGGAAGGATAGAATTTTGTCAACATGGAGGCAAGTGACATTTGTCTTGCATTCTGCTCTTTCTTTCCTCTTACCTACTAATGCTCCCTTTCCAAAACTTCAAACTTATTCCTACTTACCTTCTGTAATGCACAGCAGTGCACAACATTTTATTGTCAATCTTCACTTTTTAAGGAGTTTCATGTGCATTGGCTTTCAGCTAATGAATAGGAGAGCCAGATGATCAATCAGATTTGTTTGAAATTGGAAATAATTCAGAAGAGTTATTGTATTGGGCCTCTTAGCATGTGCATTTTGTTAAAAGTACAGCTTTCTAACTTCAAGAAGTCTCATGGGTTTTGCTTCAATGAAATAAAGAATTGTCGGCAGATGGGTGAGATAGTTTCAGATGTAAGAGTCTTCCCTGCACCTCATAGTCATGTCTCCTCAACCACCACTTTTTCTACATAGAGACAACCAACATTCATTTCAAGAGTGTATTTCTGTTTCTTAAATAGGAGCCTAACGTGGGGCTTGACCTCCTGATCTGGAGATCAAGACCTCAGCTGAGATCAAGAGTTGGATGCCTAACTGACTGAGCCACCCAGGCATCCTTCAGGAGTTTTTTAAATAGAGATTGTCCCCCCTTCTTGGTACCCCTCTAACTTCTTGGTGTCCTCTCCTATTTGATAGAATCATTTCTTCTGATTATACTAATTTTCTTGCTTCTTGTGGTATAGTGCTATTCCGTATCAGTGGTCTGTGAGTAGATAAGGATGTTGAGTGGAGGGACAGGTTGTGCCTTGATGCAAGCACTGGAAGACAGAAACTAAGTTTTAGAGTTGTAAATTATGTGGGAGGCTTTGTAGAGGTGGTCACACAGTTCTAGTGGTGGGAAAGAGTTAATTTATTCTGAAGATTTAAATAACTCTAGAGGAGAAAAGACAGCTGGAAAAAAATTTGAACGTGGCAAAGTTGAGATGTTATAAAGAAGATTGGGGGTAGACATACTAGAAGAACATTTGCTGCCTTGCCTATAAGAGGAGGGCTAGGAGGATTTATGTACAGTCTGTAAAATGAGAGTATTGGCTTGCTCCCCTCTGAGTCTAATACTCTGTTATTACTAGATGACATTCTTGAGAAGCTGGGAAAGCAGCAGTGTTTGCCGTATAATACCAAAAATGCAGTAGGAGCACTCTTCTCTCTGTACCTCATTACAGCAAAAATCATGTAGTTGAGAGAAATAACTGCAGAATATGGGAGTTGCTTTAGACAGGAACTTGGGCCTACTTCCTCTTCTTCTTGAGTATGTTCTATGCTTGAGTATATTCTGTGTTCATTGACTTAAGACTCACACATACCTGAGTTAGGTTCAAAAGTGAATTTATCACTTAAAGTATTTTCATAAGGTTACTTAGGTTTCTTAGGTCTTGCTTTCTTTCAGGATGTTACAAAGTATCCTATAATAACATAGTCATATTTAGAGTCAATATTGCCTTTCATTATTCCTGAAATTTGTATAGGACAATCTTTAGGAACAGGGCAATAGAGCCAGGACAGATGCAGTCAAAATGGCCTACAATCACAAATAGAACATAACATTAAAAAAGATAATTCTTCAACAGCTCTTTGTTAAGTGCATACAATACGCGATGTATTTTGCTATGTGCTGGGGCTGTAAAGAGGAAACAAACAATCAGACAAACACAACAGCAACCATTTGCAAATTATAGTTTGCTTTTCTCAGTTTGCAACAGCATGGTGATTAGAATAGAACCATCGCACAATACTAGACACCCTCAGGCGTGGAATACAAATGCATGTGAGGGCCCTTTGCTCTAGACATTGCTCCACATAGGGTCAGCTACAGAGGAAGTTACTGAAGGCAGGAGAAGTGGAAAATGATACGTCCATGTAAGAGAGTGGCCTAGAATACCATTGGATTCATTTTATGTTGTTCTGGATACATTCTTGGAACCCTGCCCCATTTAAGCTTTTCTGAAAGATTAATTTGGGGTTCACGTTTCATCTGTAAGCGGTATGGTTTTTGGATCTCTTCTGTAGTTTGGGACTTGACAAAAACAGATGAAAATTCTGGGGCAAGTCCTGCTGTCATAGAGGGTCCTCCTACCTACAGGTGGTTTACCCGCATGCTTTTGCTTTTGTTTTTATGGGGTCTTCAGGCTGAACTCCACTCTCCTCAATTTTCTTCAGGGAAGTTCTGGCACTCCCAAATGGGCCAAGATTTAGAGGGAGGCTCAGGACGGGAGGGTTAGAGGTAGGTTGTAAATGATGGTTTAATACATTCTGTCCTTATCCTGGTAGTAAAATGTCCAACTGGCAAAGAGACTGAGTCCTCTCTGTCTTGCAGCCTCTCTGTGACTTTGGGTAAGTCATGCTTCCTCTCCAGGACTCTTTTCATATCCATAAAATGGGGGAACTGGAGTAGATAATTTCTATAAAGTCAATCAAAGGAAAATTATCTCTAATCGTACATCTTCTTGATAATTCTCTTTTAAGAAATAGGATCGGTTCTAAAGCCTTCTCCTTAGGCTGAATTTTGCTTGTAAAATTTTACTTGCTTGTTCTAAAGAGGGTAGCCTTTTAAGTTGAGAATGAGCATCCATACTCCCTCTTCTGAGTAACTTAGCCTAATCAATTTCTACTGTAAAGACCAAGATGGGGGGCAGCCCTGGTGGCTCAGCGGTTTAGCGCTGCCTTCAGCCTGGGGCGTGATCCTGGAGACCCGGGATCGAGTCCCACATCAGGGTCCCTGCATGGAGCCTGCTTCTCCCTCTGTTGTGTCTCTGCCTCTCTCTCTGTCTTTCTGTGTCTCTCATGAATAAATAAATAAAATCTTAAAAAAAAATACCAAGATGGATTATTCAGTTACCTGTAGCATCCAGAATAGTGGCAATCAAATGGGGAAGAATGAGTTGAGTAATTATTATTGCTGCTTGAACAGACATAGGAGTAGGACTTCAGAATTCCTGGCTATTTATTACTGTCTTGTTCTTGCCACAGCTATAAAGAAAACGCAACCAGAATAAGAGGTGTATTCCTAAGTCAGAGACACATTTTTTTCAGGCACTGCTTTATTTATTTTTGTTTTTAAATCAGTAGAAGAAAGGGGATCCTAGAAGTTCACTGATCTGAGCAGCAGTAAGTTTGTACATTTGTCTTTTTTGTTGTTTTTGTTAAATATGATTAAATCACCAGACTGCTGGCACACCTCACTTGCATGCAATTCTGCACCATACATATTAGTTGTAGTAAAGTTACAGGCTCCCCCCCATCCAAGGAAAAGACAAAAACAGAAACAAAACTACTCTGGAAGAATAATTTTCAGTGAAATCTAACCTAATGTTGTTAAGTGGACTGTGACAAGGTTATACATGATAGGATAAATGATATCAACAAATGTTATTTCTGGGTGGAAATAAAAGGGTAAAAATGAAGGATGGGATCCAACTTCAGAAAATGCAAGATTGGTTTGAGATGAAAACACCATGATGTCCAGAAAAAAGATTATGTATAAATGGCACGTTCTGACTGAAGTTGTCATCAGCCACAGTGTCTGATGCATCCCTATTTCTTTTGCAGGAAAAATAAAAGGTAAGTATACATTGCTATTGGCATCAAAGAAGCAATCCAAATCCAAAGAAAGAGCTGGAATCCTTTTTCTTGCATTATCTCCAAAGCTGTCAGTGATGTAAATTATGCTTGCAGAACTTCTGTTATTGGGCAGTATTATAAGAAGGAAGAAAAGAGCTGTATTTTCAGATCCCAGGTGGAACACGTCTGACTGGCACTTATATCTCAGATTTTGATTTATAAAGCAAGAACAAAATCATGAAGGGAGTGTGCATGTTGCCCCACCTAATCTGTCATTTTTTGAGTTACGTCCAGTTTTATAACTTCAGGAAAGTTTTTTTTCCTGCTTCCCTCACATGTAGAAAAATAAATGCAGTGCTGTCATTGTTAGAAAGAGAATTCCAGAGTTTATTGTATTTAGAGAGGATCATAAATGATTTATTTACATTAAGAATGAGAGTTTCCAGATTGGTTATTAAAAAGGTTTTCAAATTCTAGATTAGAAATGTGGGAATTTCCCTTTGTGCTAACCACACTTTGAGAAGTTACAATTATATGACTCCTAGGAACCAATTAAAATTAGTCATTTGAGTTTTATTGTATTCATGGCAGTATAAACCTTACATGTTGTGAGTTTTGATTCATCTTTTTTATTTGGAATTAGAATGCCAACCCTTTATTGATATTTAAAAATCCTAGGGTTCCCTGACTTAATGTAGTTGAAACAATTCCTAAGAGGCACATTTCTTATCCCCTGACTAAACCCCTTTGTACTTCTACTTTCTTCAAACAACTAAACTGGAAGTAGGGCTGTTTAAACAGGAATGTAGCATCCCGTAATCACGAGTAATCCTTCTCCAATAGTCTTTCCTAGAAACATCTGGAATATGACTAATGGTTTGGGAAATAGGACCTATGAGTAAAAGTTAACAGGAATTGAAAATTATTTCACATGTAGATAAATAAGTGGTGATTTACATACAAATTGTAAGTCCATGAGGAACATTTGGAAGGACAGTAAATGTCATCTATTTTTCTGAATAATAAAGAGCATATATAACAGGAGAAATTTGTGTCAGGAATAAAAATAAAGAGTTGTAGGAATGGCCGAGATAGAGGTTAACTTCTACAGTGCATTCGAGAAAAGACAAAAGTTAACTAATTATAAAACACCAGGTTTTGGGGGAGTGTACAAAATTATTTCCAGGTCTGTTGAAATATTTTTCATTTATCAGTGAAGTGATAAATATGCACCCATATCCTTAACATTGGTATCCCTTGTATCTATTCTTCTGCAAAGGTGTGGTGACAACCTGGTATTCCTGGAAGCAAATCTCAGGTACATAGAATTGGTTGTTCTAGAACACATATTCCAGGAATCAGAGACTCTCCTGGGTTCTCTACTGAGAATGTTGGAGGTATTCTGGCAAGAAGTAAACCACAGTAAACTGTTAATAACCAAAAGGAGTCGCTGATGTCATGAGGCCTAAAAATATGTAATTAGGGAATCATAATTTGAAGTAGAGGAGTTGTGGGCAAATAGAACTCATTGGTTTAAAAAATATTGGAAAGTGTGTGTGTGTGTGTGTTTTGGTTATCCAATTTCCACTGCTGAAAATAGGACCCAGTTTAGGAACTCAAAATGTAGCTAGAGCAAAGTATTAGACACAGTTTTCTGTATTTTTGAGAAAGTGTTAAACACATTGTAGGTATTTCTTGGTTTAATGGCATTCTTTGTATTTCATGATGCGTTCTTTTATTCCGTTATTACCTCCTTTCTTCCTCAATACTTTTGTGTGGGCTTGAAATAAAAAAAAAATTCAGAGCTATACAATGCTGTCAAGCCCATAATGAAATATAGCTTTATTGATGTGTGCTTCAAGGGTTTAGAGCAGCCTGAGCTGCTAACTGTGGTGTTAAACATTGTTTGATACTCCCCTCCCTTAAATCCTTTGAAAAGAGCAAATTTTTCATGTTCATGCAAAAGATCCCTTAGAAGATAGTGAAGGAGGCATGTGGTTTGCTCATACATGGGGTTATTTTATTATTATGGAACCTGTGCAGTTGTTAAAGGAAGAAGCAGCTGTGTGGTAAAGTGGTAGCAAGCTGTTTCCTATAAAGTCCAAGGGCTCTACAGTATAGGAAATTTACAGAAAATCTCAGTCATGCCTATAAATTTCAGTTATATGAATGTGTGACCAATGTGTTATGATATAAATGAGATCAGAGTATGAGAATGGGACCCCGATTATATCTCTTAGTTTATATATCTAACATCAATATTTTAATTTAAATGACTGGGCAATTTAAAATTTTCAAATAGCCCAACAACAGATGATAAGTAGAATGATGATTTCGTAATGGGGCTTTATGACCATTTTAGGTTATCTGAACTTTTTCCATAGAGACTAACTACCTTGATCTTAAATAATCACAGCCTTATGTTTGCATCAGGATGTCCTTAATAACATATGCGAAGGGACGAGGGTACCTCACATTTAGTCAGAGGAGTAGCCAGGGGAGGCTACTAGAAGAGCTGGCGAGGCCAAACAATTAGGAGTGTTAAGGTCGAAAAACTAAGGGACATATAGAAATGTGCTATTCAGTTAGCAGGACCTGCGGCCTAGGCATCACCTGGGTGCTTGTTAGACCTGTAGAATCCAAGGTACAACCCAGACCTAGTGATTCATAGGTTGAAACCTAACCCCCGTTGTAAGGGTATTTGGAGGTGGAGCCTCTGGGAGGTAATTGGGCTGTGAGGGTGGAGGCTTCATGATTGGGATTAATGCCCTTATAAAAGAGGGTCCAGATTGCTCCCTTCCTGCTGCTGCCATGTGAATCAGGTCTGGTCTTTGGATCAGGAAGCAGGTCCTCACCAGACACTGCATCTGCTGCTGCCTTGATCCTGGACTTCCCAGCCTCTAGAAGAGGGAGAGAGAAATTTCTGTTGTTTTTAAGTCATCCAGTGTAAGGCATCTTGTTATAGCAGCCTGAACTAAGATAATATATACATTCAAGTGTAGGAACATGGATCTAGTTCCCTGAGATGGAATGGGTCTGAAATTGAAATTAGGATATATAGAGTGAGGCATCTTGAGCCTGGGAAGCTCTCAAGTACAGAATCAGGATCAAAGGAAGGTATGTGAGTTTGGGTCGGTTTGTTTCAGTGGTGGGAGGGTAGGTTAAGGGAGCAGATAGTATTTTGAGTGGTTGCCACAGTTAAAACCCTCATTATTGCTTGGCATTTGGTTTTATGGAGTGTGCGTGAGGGGCCTTGTATACAATTAGGGGTGAAACGCACACTAGATGACTGTGGAGTCTGGCAGCTATTAACTGTTGGAAAAATCAGAGACTTGGACGTCTTGTGAGAGTGGAAGACCCCAGCTGAGTCAAGTTTAGGCAAATGAATGTTGTTGGCCGAAGGTGAGTCAGCCTCTTGGGGGATGGAAAACCAATCAAATCTTACTCCTTAGAGAAAAGACATTTTATTGGTGGGATGTTTGCTGAGTCTGGCTTAGCTGTGTCCTGTCTCTCAGGTCAGATGAAGAACTATTGCATGCACGTGTTCTCTCCAGAGGTCAGTGAACCTGGGACTTTGGGGCCAGGCCCAAAGATAGAAACACTAGTAAAGCATTAGGTTTTGCTAAGTTGAGATATGAGAAACAGTAAAACCTACATTTTCTGCTGGAAATGACAGGAAGCCACCGATCTTATGGCTGGAGAACTGTCAATAGTTATTCTTTGTTAATTTAAAATTTTAATTTTAATTAAAATTTAATTTTTATGTTGATTTTTGTTAATTTTACTTAAATGCATAATATAATACAAAAAATATTGAGTAAAATTTTAAATCAATTTGTACTATAGTATGTATGCAGCTTTCCATATTTTGGGAGGAAAAAGAATTTTATTCATGAAAGCACTTGAAATTTTCAGAAGAGAACACAAGCATCTTTCAGTAACAACGGTTCTTTTGAATAAAGAATGTGTAGGGCTTATTAAGGCTATAATAAGGACCAAAAGTCGAGATCTTTCTATGAACTACTAGCGCTGTAGGCAGGAGATGATGAGATGGGTTGCAGTATATTTTGGTCTGTGCCAATTATGTCAATGAGATCAGAGGTATATGTAAAATATATTTTTAGTGGTTGCACAGCACTTAAGCTGTGGCAGTCCTTATCCTACACTCTTGTGGTTTAGCTTGGCAGATCTGAGATGGGACATAAGCCACAAAGTGCTATGGGTCTTGGGACAAAATGAAGTCATGCATTACGGTAAAGGGGGGGGGGGAGGAGGAGGAAAATCAACATTTTCCAGTAGTCAAACTCTACATAGATACTTCAGATACATTTCACTCTTTCTGTATTTATTGCCTACTAAAACTCTATAAAGATTGCCTTAATTTCCCTACCTATAGATTTATGGGACTCCATGTCTTGCAGTGAACCACGTTTATGTTCATGGTTTCTCAGTGCTGAGTGGAGTCCTCCAAAGCAGTGATCTCTGTATACAGTGGATGTTACATGATCAGTTCTTTTGTTCATTGATACTTCGTTGAGTGCCCACGGTGCAGCTTGTTGTCAGTGTAGCCATTGAGGACCTACTGAGGTCATTCAAGTGATGGGAGGTATGAGTCTGGATGGAGAGGTAAATGTGAAGAAGTGAGGAGACAGTATGGGTAGACTCCAGGCAGACAGGAAAGGATGACACTTAACACCAGTGGTGACCAGGCAGCTGGTGTGGCTTGACCTCCCCGGTGCTCACTACTTGGGATGCCACCTGTAGAACATGCCTGCGGGAGCTCCTGGACTGTGACTTAAGTAGGATGGCTGGGAGGCTGCCTTTGGTCTAAGTTAGTGTTTCAAACTGGAAAATTGGAAAAACTATCACCAAAGTGTAACCATCCCTGGTAAAAGGATGCTTTGTTGAGATAAGCTAATCTTATTTGTGTTCTTTTTTTTTTTTTTTTTTGTTATTTGTGTTCTAATTACCTGTAAATGTTAGAATGAGAATACATGTGGTAATATAAAAACAAACGGAGATATTGATCTTAAGGGTTGGTTTTATTGTGTTTTCCATTCAGAATCATAATTATGCCTTGTTTCTGGCACTTGATTATTCTAGAAGTCATGATACAAATCCTTATAGAAAATGGCTATTTTTAAACTTTTTTTAAAATGTAAAATCATTTTGGTCTTTTCAAGGGATAATTTGGTTGATATAAAAATGCTCATTCATTTGAGACATTTTCTTCTTGCATGTTTCTTGTTATTTTAGCTTCATTTGACTCATGAATCTGTGCCCTGTGTATTTGTGTATTATTCCTCCTGATTTGGGGAGTATATTCCTAGGCTTAAATCATCTCAACTATACATATGTATTATGAGTTCAGGAAGGGGAACTGGAAACTATCCTCTGAATGATCCTGAGAGTTTTCTATTGTTATTTTTTTCTTATTTTTAAAACATTTTATTTATTTGAAAGACAGAGAGAGAGTGTGCACAAGCTGGGGGTGGGAGGTGCAGAGGGGGAGGGAGGTGCAGGGAGTCCAAGACAGAGTTCTGTCCCAGGAACCTGGGATCATGACCTGAGCTCAAGGCAGATGCTTAACCGACTGGAGCCACACAGCTGCTCCTGTTTTTTTTTTTTTTTTTTTTTTTCTTTTTAAGAGACACTAAAGGATATCCTGAATTATTCCCACTAAGATTAATGTTTGTTTCTGAATGGTCATAGATAATTGAAAATAATCCAATTATTATTTAGCGATAGGTTGTTAAGATTGACCTGGAGGTGTTTTCTAGGAGAAAAAAAATGTCAGCATTACAATTTGCTGTTTGGGTATCATAAGAATATAATGCATATTAAATACTAAATATATATGTTTGTATGTTAAAATCTCCCAGACTAAATTTGTATAAATGCATAGTAGATATGCAGTAGTTTTCTGTTAATGCCTCTGATTATTTTTGGTGTTCATGCTTTGAGCTGCTGTTTTCGAGTCAGTTATATGTGTATTTGTTTTTTAGAGACAGACGATTTTTCATGGGAAAGAGAGGCAGCCTTTTGTCTTTTGTAAGTGAATTCATGGAATGCATTTTAGAAATGGATTTTTTGTGGCAAGACCTGATCCCACACATTGTTGAAACTTTTATTAGTCAGGCCTTACCAAATTTCCATTGAGCACTTTTCTCCCTCCACTTAAACATTAGGACATGAAGAGAATTTCAATAGCCTAGAAAATTTACATACATCTATTCAGGGAATCAAAAGATTTCCTTTAAAATTTTTTATTTGACTTTGTAGTGAAAATTTTGTGGTAAAGGGTGATAATCGTTAATAAGACAACGTGGAGTAATAGAACTATAAGGCACCAGTGACCAATAAAATGAATAACAGTTTTAATGTGTATTTATTTTTTGGAGGGATAGTATTTAAGGTCCCATTTTTAAAAATTGCCTTGACACCAGCTCCTAATTCAATTAGCTTTCCGACTAAAAGCCCTTCTGTAATAATCAATTAGCAAGCCACGCTGGAGGAAACCTCACTGTGTGTAAATACAAAGAGCTTGCACCCTGTTTGTGTGTGTGTGTGTGCGCTCTGCGTGCCAGTAGAACTGAGGAGTGTGTGTATGTGTGCGTGTATGTATGGACTTGGCTGTGGGTGGGTGGGGGGGGGCAGGGTGGGAAGGTCTGCTTCTGAAGATGCTTTGTAAATGTCTTTTGTTTTCATGTATTTCTCTTTCCCTTTGTCTGCAGTCACTTGGATCCTTCTCGGCACCAGTGCCCTAAGTGACAGCCCCTGGCAGTAATGAGGCTGCGCGCGCTCCACTATAATTGAACCCTGTCAGCGCTGCCCATTAAGGCCGTGGTGTGCATGCCAGCTCTTTAATCCAAAACCCATTTCTTCTCCTCCATCATTTCCCTTTTACTCATGGCACTGTTTCAAGTCCTGATCCCCCTCATTGTGCATGTAGAGGTTCAGGAATGGAGAATAATTGGTGTTGGTGCACCCCTCTTAAGGAGCAACCCTGTTAATAAAGACGTGTTCACATCTGCAAACTAAGATCATTGTGTCATGATTGAGCATTGTTTGGGCTTCCTGAATAGTCTATTTGCAGTTAGGTTTTTTTTTTTTGGTGTGTGTGTGTGTGTGTGTGTGTGTATATTCAGAACCAGCATCTCAAACTCTCATAGTTCCGTGATACAAAGACAGGTCATTATGATGAAAAAACACACATGTTTAATTTGCTTTTATACTGAAACTAATTACACATTGTGAAATCCCAACGAAATGTAAAACTTCAAGTGGCCGTTAATTTTCTTCCAGGCACAAACATAAAAATAATGGGCTTCTTGATTATTATGCTCCTGGTTAGTCACAATTTCAGAGAAGAACTTCTTTCTTCAGATAGTTGTGTTGAATGTTATGATATCAACATCAAAATAATAGCAGGAGAACACCAGTGTGCTTTTAGCGGCTTTGCTTTTTCTTATACAATGCATTCAAATTTATCATTGTTTTCATTTTTGTACTTTGCATATATATTATCCTTTTGTGTGTTCAAATCCTCTGATATGAGCAGAGATGACTTAGTTATCACTTACATGGTAACAGGTGTAACTGTCTAGAGCCTTACTTTCATCTCCTCATGCTAAATTCACCCTTTTTTTTTTTACACTCAAAAATTGTAATGAAATGAAATCCCCTTTTGAATAATTTGGAATTTGTAATCTGATTGAAGCTTATCTTTTAATGTGTTTTCCAAGTAGGAATCAAAGAAAATATACTTTGGGCCTTAGTAGGAAAGGCAATTCAACTCAAGTATCACCTAATCGAAATATAGAAATATAACTGTGGTCCAGCCTATGGGTAGCAAATGAGGGAGGGATGTGGAAGGTAAATGGAAGGAGGTATTTTCAAAAATATATTAAAAATTCAAGTGAGTCCCTAGAAATTAATAGTTGTAAATAAGTTAGATTTATCAACATTATCACTTGCTTCTAGATAACTTTGAAGCTTTGTTTAAACTAAAGAAGTGGGAATGCTTTTTTAAATGAATGGAAATTCTTGATATTTGTTAATTAAGTTATTGTCTATTAAACTCTTTTGTTAGGCAGGCTAACGTGGGTCTAAGTATTCCAGAACTCACTTTCTATAAAAGTAAAAACCAGAAACAGTTATCAGGAAAAAATATCATTGCAATTTGCGGGTGAGATTTATTTAATTATTATTTAATATTCTATAGTTGCTGTAGTTCAGTGTTTGAACACAATAAAATTTTCAATCAAAATTCAGTTCAAACGATGAAAATTCTGTGTGGGTAGATATTTTTGCCTCTGTTGTACAACCTCTACTTCTCAGAATGGCAGAAGTACTCAACAAATTTGTATTCAATTCATTAATTCATTTTATAATACGAACAGATTACTGTTACAACAAAGATTTTCAGTCTAGCTTCTAGGCTGTAGCAGAATAACCAAAGAAAGTATTCTTTCTTATTTTCTTATCGAGACAAATGTGTATCCAGGATGAAATTCAGTCTGTAAAGTAAGCTTTTAAACTTTGCACACCAGCTGAATTTGTAATTGTTCCTATCCTTATAATCAGATATCAAAATTATTTGTTTTAAACGCCTCATATTTTCCTGATAAGTTTTGTTTCACTAGATGTTGTCAGGTAAGATATTTAAAAAAAAAAAAAAAAAGATATTTTTTAAAAACAGTAATGCAGGGATCCCTGGGTGGCGCAGCAGTTTGGTGCCTGCCTTTGGCCCAGGGCACGATCCTGGAGATCTGGGATCGAGTCCCACGTCGGGCTCCCGGTGCATGGAGCCTGCTTCTCCCTCTGCCTGTGTCTCTGCCTCTCTCTCTCTCTCTCTCTCTCTCTCTGACTATCATAAATAAATAAAAATTAAAAAAACAGTAATGCAAATCAAAATTGAGTCATTTATCTCTATTAGAGGAAGCATAACCTATGTCTTGATTTTTTTTTTTTTTTAAGAAAATAGTTCAGAAAAGTCTTCTTAAGATGGTTGTTTGAGCTATGTGAAACTGGCACATTTTTAGTTGAAACCTACCAATTTATGTCTTATTTCCAGATCATGAGGTCAGAAGATATTTGAATTTTTCTCCTGCTCCTTTCTCTCTCCCCCTACCCACTGTGTGTGTGTGTGTGGGTGTGTGTGTGTGTACAGGGTATGTGTGATGAAAAATTTGAACATGACATAGGGAGCAGCAGCACATGCCATGTACTTCTAAATAAACCACCCAAGAAATAAGAGTGCTTCAAGTCTCTTTTTATCCTAAAAAAAGAGTTAAGGTGGGTGTGGGAGTCAAGTGGACTCCACCCTCTAATTTTAGGGCTCTCCTTGATTTTGATGTCATTAGCAATTTGACCCTTGATTATAACCATATGACTGGGAATTTTCACCAAGATAGAGACATGATTCAATGATTTTTTAAAATATAAAAGCCCAATTACAGTGAAAGGTAAATAAACATATGTTATATGTCTTGAAAAATACTTGAAGAATTTGTCATTGTGGGAGTTTCATATGCTGTTTAAATGAAGAGTCAGTGTTTAAGTTTGTTGCATTTTGAATACTTATGTGAAAGAGGGCATCAGATGATTTTCCTAACATTCCTTCTCCTCCACATTTATTCCCAAATTTTTGAAATCAATCATTATTATATTTCTTGCAGATGTCACAGTTATACAAGGGTCCTCGCACAACCACAAATGAGTGTTTCAGAGACTGAGCCTCTTGGAGACCTAGACAGTGTCGTTTTAGGAGTGGATGTATTTTCTGCCACAGGCAGAGGCCATGGGTTTTGCAGAAAACACGATTAGACTTAAAGATGACAAAACCAGACAAATGTACCCCTTTCCTGTCTTTCATTTAGGCTCAAGCAGACTAATACCGCCAACGTCTCATTGAAATCCAGTTTCTAAAGTCCTCATCAGATTTCTCTTAGACTCTTCCCTAAGATATTGGTGGCTGTATTTTTAATAAGAGTGTGACCTAGACTAGAGTCTTTTGGAAAGATCTTATAAATCAGGATGTAATTGCTTGTCAGTAACTTAGTTGGGTGGGTCAATTGTTTGGGGGAATCTAATGTTTGTTGGCTGTTAGAAGGTGACATTAGGTGCAGTGGATCCCAATAAACAGATTTATGAACAAGAAACTTGTGTATCATGCCTTAAAGAGTTATCATGTCCATTGACATGAATCAGCTCACCATCCACTGGATAAATTTATGTGTAAAACATTGACCATCTTCTTACTGAACCTTTAAGAGACTTGAATTGGATACTTTTGTTTACTGTGTTAGGATTGATGTTGCCTATTAATATGATATGACTGTTTTTGATTTGTCTATGTTCTTTCTTTAAATATATTTTAAGTTTCTTATTTATTTATGAGAGAGAAGGAGAGTGAGAGAGTGCACATGTGTGAGCTGGGGAAGGGGTGGAGAGAGAGGGACAAGCAGACTCCCCACACAGGGAGCCTGACACAGGACTAGATCCCAGGCCCCCGGGATCATGACCTGAGCTGAAGGCAGATTGCTTCACTGACTGAGCCACCCAGGCACCCCTATGTTTCTTATTGATAATAATTTTTCTTGGGATTATACTGTAGTGATCTTTGCTAAGAACATTATCCATGTATGGTCTTTTCACCTCAGAAAAGAAGGAACATACTGCCTTTTTTCCCAAGCATCTCACCTTACTCCTCAAACAGTACTTAGAACCTCTCTTCTTCTGAGTGAGAAAAATGAGTAATTTTTCAGCCTATTATCATCTTAATACTCTCCTTGGCACAGAATTACAAGACTAAAATTTTACCTGATGAAATTCATTCTTCTTATTTTTTTCACATGGTGTTATTTCTTCCATTCTGAGCATTGAGCTCTGAGGTGGTGGTGTTTTTTTTTTTTTTTCCCTACTGTGTACTTCAGGACAAATCCTTGTTTTATATTATTATTTTTTTATTGGTTGGTTTCCTGAAAGAAAGGTTAAATTTTAAAAATTTCTTGCAGTAGTCATCACAGCCAGGTGGTGGTTTAATGGATGCTATTTGTTGATGGTTTGGTAGAAAGTGAAAATGTGGGATTTTGGAGTCCTAACTCCTTTTAGTTAAAACTCAGTAGATCAGTCTTCTGTACCAGTTCTAGGGGTGTGAGAGGTTGTAGGTTTTCTAAAGGATACCTTGGAAATGTATAACAATGATTTTAAAATGTCCACGTTTTTTCAGGAATATTTCCTAAACTGTTAGGGATAGGCAAAGATTTGACCAGAAGAATGTCTTCCCAGAGTGGAAGATGAGAGAGTAAGAAGAATAATTTAAGTCTTCAAGAATAGAACTGTTACTTAAATTTGCTGTATTTATAAAGTGCCCACATAGCCATTCACAATGAAGCTGCATATTCTTATTTAGTACCAGTAACAATTGGGAAAATGTAGCACAGAGTATGATTCTATGTTTATTGAAAAAATGTGTCTTAGAATATATGCACTAAGGTACAAATGGACATTAAAGGTAAATCATGAGGATTATGAGCATTTCTTGCTTTTGTCTTTAGATGCTGTATCTTCTCTAATTTTTGTACAAGTGCATCATGCTCAGGTTGTACTAAAATGTTTTTCATATAAGAGCCCTTCACATTTATTAAACTGTAATGTTGAATGCTTAGCATCGGTCAAACTCTGTTCTAGGTGCCAAGGGCATATTTGTGAAATAAAAGCTGATTTTCCTGTAGAGCTTATACAACTAGAGTGAACTTCCTGCACCTCATAGCAGCCATCCCCTAATGAACAAACAAAAAGGCTATTGCTTTTATTGTCTTCACAAAATGATCATGGATATTTTCTACAGACTTGTGATTTTTATGGCCAAAAGTATTCCTATTGCTAGTGGTGGTTAAAAGGAAAGATGTTGAGGACCATCTTTAATTTTCCGTGTTTCACTTGTAGAGCTCAGCCTCATTCCATTGGTTCTGAGATTTTAGGCATGGAGGTCAAGACATTGAATATACATACTATACCCTGTAACTTAGGGTTTATATTTAAAAGTCTCTGATTGCTTATAAACTTAAGAAGCATGATTTGTAAAAAGAGAGAACTAAGCCTAATTAGTGATTTCATATACCAAGTGGACCGGTGATATATTTTATCTGGGATTTCATTAGTGGTAAGAGGGAGAGACTCAACAATCGCAAAACTGTTATCTAAATTGAATTCTAAATTAGCTTTATAATAAAATTGTAAATGGTATTGCTGTAAGACCTTAAATACTGTGGTGTCATGTCAATGTGTATTTTTAAAAAATTTAAATCATGTTTTATACTGATGTGTTTATATGCCAACCATCCTGCTGTTAATAGACTGAGTCTCATCTCAAAGAAACATAAATAACTTCTTGCAAATTAAAACTGCTTAAACTATTCAGGATCATAGTAAATGTACTACAGGTTAATTTTACTTAGTAAGTACTAAGTAAATACTTAACAGTATTTTTCAGATGGCTGAAACAAGATACCTCGATTAAATCATTTAGGAGTGTGATTTCATACACTGGTATCTTACAAAGTGCTATTTCTTGAGATATGGTAATGCTGGTGGTGTACAGTGAGGGGTTTGGATACCAAAAATAGTTGGGAAATAACGTATGCTATGTTCTCTTGGCGATACAAAAGCATGCCAGGCATATTGAAGGCTCTGAGAAGTCCTGCAGTGAAGAGGCCAGTTTCAATTTTGTTTAAATAATGTTTCTTAAGTTTATTTAACCAGTAAGTTTTTACATTTCTTGATATGCCACACCCAGGTATTCTGTGAACCCTCTTTGGCCAGGATGGTCTAAGTTCTAGAGCAGTGGTTCTGAAATTTCTGTGATGAAGTACCAACTTTTGACATTCTCACCTGTCACAATGGCCAACTAGTGATGACTAGCAGACACAGCTTGTACCATGTGAGTCTGACAACGTTTGGCCCATATGCTGTTTGTTTATTTTTATTTTTTAATTTTTAAAAAAGATTTTATTTATTTATTCATGAGAGATTTTATTTATTTATTCATGAATCTGCATTTTATCAAGATCCCAGGTGAATTCTGTGCACACTAAAATTTGGGGAACAGGAATGTAGAATTGTGCTCTAATAGAAATAGAATGAATGCCAGCCACATATGTAATTTTAAATTTTCTAGGAGGCTTGTTAGTTTCACATTTTTTTTTACTTTTTAATATCTTATTTAACTCAGTATATCTATGTAAAATGAGAAGATATTCTATATTTAAAAAAATAAGCCTTTGCTTTTTGGTGTGTATTTATAATTACAGCACATCTCAGCTCTTGCTGGCCGCATTTCAGGTGTTCAGTGGCAGCATGTAGCCCATGGCTATCATATTGGACAGCTCAGGACCTGATGTGATATCTGCTTAGAAAATATTTACAGAATGAGAGGAGTTGGGGGAAAATGTTTATTGGGAGACCAGCTCTGTGCCAGCTACATTGCTGCCTCATAATTTGGGTAGGTGATTTTGGCAGAACAGCACTTAAAACTAGGTTTCTGACTCCTTGGTTCACCCAGTTTTTTTTTAAGCTCTTGACTGCTTTTTATATTTTTATTTTTTGTGAATCTCTTTAGTGCTTGCAAAGTATATATATATTTTTTTGTTTCTTTAAAAACCCCCTTTCCCAAATATTCATAGGTCTATTTTAAATCCTTTCTGGAAAAAGTTCAACTTTAAATAGATAAATAAAACAGAATGAGTTTGTATTATTTCTTTGTCTCCTATAATTCCTTGACTTTTTTTTTTTTGTTGTTGCAGTTTGTGATTTAAATCTACTTTGGGAAAATTGGTCAGATATGTCTTCTGTTCTAGAAATTCTTTTTCCAAGTTTGATGAGAGAAGGATTAGGAGATTGAAAGCAAATGGTCAAATGAAGTCATAAATTGTAGCACTTTTCTATATAATGTGGGCCAATTTGATTAAAAATACTGTTGATTTCTGGTACCCAGGAGATGCAGAACCTTAGTGTCTTTGGACAACAAAACGAAACAACCAGAGGATCCTGAGATAATGCTGTACCTACTGACTTCTTATCCTCAGTTGTGAGAGGTTGGTCAGAGGACGAGGAGCAAGTTCTTAGTTTCTCCTAAGTTGCTGATAAGTTTTTTGAAAGAATTAAAACAGAAAGTAAATATATTTCTTGTACTGTCTCCTAACTTCTCCTGTTAATGAGGCTAATAAAATCAGAATAGTGACTCTGTGCACCTTCTAAATAGAGATTTTACAGCTACTATTACATCTCAGTGATGTACTGCTTGCCTTATTCCGTGAATCCTCCCAAGACAGATGGTGGTACAAGTTCCAGAATTTTAATTAAGAACCCATAGTATGTTGTTGACTCACAGGGGAACTTAGCAGACTGGAAAAAGCTTAAATCTGGGAACTAGGTATCTCAGATTTTAATCTTGGTTTTGTATCAGCCCAACTTTACTAAATCTCTGTTCCCTCATATGGCTGTTAAAAGGAGGATAATACAAAACTTACAGGATTGTTTTGAGAGGAGCAAATGAAACTCAAATATGATTTAAGATGCTTATAGAAACTTGGGCCAACAGAAATTATTTATCCATACTTTTTCCTGAGTGAGGGCATGGGAAACTGGGAGTTTCCATATACCAATGATGGATAGAGTGTTAATTGAGAGGCACTTTATGGAAGGCAGTTTGACAGTCTTTTGACAAACCAGTATTGCCATCCATGTACTTGTACAGCTGAAGAATAAAGTCTTAGGATCTAGGAACAATTGTGCTCATGATATCATTGTTTTAGATAGCAGATCTAAAACTGCAAAGAAATGCTGCTATATTAGGAACTGATTAAATTATGGCAAATCCATACAGTGAGATGTACAGACATTACAACAAATGACAGAAACCCTTGGGAAGATGTCCAAGACATATTAAGTGAAAAGAAATTACAGGATCCTCTTCTTTGTACAGAAAATATAGAAAAGAATATGCAGTTATTAAGTGGGTCACCCCTGAGAAATAGAAATGGGGTCTAGAAGAGAAGAGGACTCTTTTTTTTTTTCCCTTCTGTGTTTGATTTTTTTGGTATAAGCAGGCATTAGTTTCCCAAAGTACATCAATATTTATAATAGAGAATGTATTGCCTTCTAGCTAATTACTCTGATTTTTGGATGAAAGGACAATATGGGGGAGAAAGCTCAATATCTTATAGTGTAGTAATTTTGAAGTTTTGCTGTACAAGAACTACAAAAGCAATTCAAAAGCCTACATACTCTGTTGAATTTGATTCACGGTGTCAAGTCTGGTCTGGGAGTGATCCTTCTGGCGCTTTTCTATTAAGCAACCCAGCATTCTACATTGTAATTCAAGCGTTCTCGTAACAACTTAATTTGATATTTTGCAAGGATTCAGATGAATAAAGTGGATATGAAAAATGCAGCCTCAAAAAAGTCATATTGATTCCGTTTCTTCTCACCCGTCAAAGTAATATAAACTAACTAGGTCTGACTTAATTTTTCTGGAGGTCAGTTTCTAACTCATTTTATTTGCACTGCATAAAGAAAAATGAAAGACAAAATAAATTCAAATTGATTTATTGTAGGAGGGGCATGCTCTGAATGAGTTTAGCTAAGTAGATACTCAAACAAATGTGGCTTATGAAAAAAACACGATAATGTAAGGATTTTTCCTAATCCTGATTAGATTTTAAATTGTCCTTTCAGTAGTCTGCATAATTATAAGGCACTGCCATACAGTGAGTAACAATAGAAAATAACTCATTAATGCCTGTTTCTCTTTGGCGTTGTTCCAGGGCATGCAGCTTGATGTTTATAGAGCAGACAGTCTGTAGCGTTTCCCTGTCTGATACTGAACATCAAAGATTGCTCGGATTTCTCTGTACTCAGACATTCCTGATTTTGTCTGATGTGGTAATATCCTGAAAAGCCAATAACAGCATGAATTTTAAAGTATTTTGGCACTTCCTAGTTCTTGTATTATTTTCAAACGTAGTGATATTAGAGAAGTTGATTGGGATTTCTTGGCTTTTAAACAAAGTGAACTGTTACAAATCTAGTTTTTGAGCCCAAGGTTATAAGGTTATTATACTGCTGGTGACTGAACTGAATCACTTTCCAGAGATAGGTTTTAAATATCTGCCACTTATAAGCCAGTGTTTGTTTCATTAGCATCAGTGTGTTTTCACTGGTGCTGAGACATTAGATATGCATCCCTAATGAATAAATAATGAGATGTTGAATCTCGAGCACTGGAATTTTATTCTTTACTGTGCAGTATTTTTTTTATATGGATTGTGCCCAGCCATAGTGCATCAGGAAATAGTTGTATAGATGGCTGATACCTTACAAATACTTAGAAAATAAGCAGTTCCTGTCTTAATAGGGTTAAGACCATTGCCAGCTTCTCTGGGTTTAGACTGAGCAGCCCATTTAAAAAGAGCAGATCCGGGGCTGCCTGGCTGGCTTAGCCAGGAGAGCATGTGACTTTTGATCTTGGGGTTGTGAGCTTGAGCCTCATGTTGGGTGTAGAGATTACTTAGATGAATAAATAATTAAAACTTAAAGAGTGGAACCCATTGATATAGGGACATGAATCCAAATGTGGACCCTAAAATATATATTCTTCATGGGATAGACACTGTGGAATCAATAAAGACCCTCTTCTAATATAGTTCAGTAAATAGTAACCAGCTTTATATGTTTTATTTAACATCTAAATCTTTCTGTTGTTTCTTACTGGTAAATGCTTCATTTATCAGTTTGAACCACTCAGATGGTTATTCCTTGCATCCCTGCATTTTTAAAATGTTCTTTGGGTGTATCTACTTAAAAATACACTTGTATATCTACATATATATGAATGTTGAGATATATGTGTGTGTTTTTACTATCACCCAAGGACAGTTGGGCATTCAACAAGGATTACATAGTTGTTAGATTTTTATAGAATTTATATAATACATGTGTGTATATGCTCATAGGTGTATAGCGCCTTTGTACAGTCAATATTATCAATATTAAGTTGTATTGGTAATAATTTGAATGTGATGGGTATAGACATTAGTTGAAAATTTTTATTATTGAACTGGAAGAAAAAAAAGCTCATCCTCTCTCTAACTTTCGGCAATGAATACGAAACTTAGATATTTGTACAGCATATTCTTCAGAGTATTATTTAGCTTTCTCAACTAGCTGTATGCTTTACTAGTAGAGTCTGCCTCCTTTCTGGCTATGATGGTTATGGGCTCTGGGTATCCATGGCTATCAGGGCCCCTAGTTAGTGATTAGTTAGTGACCTTCCTAGGATTGGAGGTCACCACTTCTGAGGTAGGACTAGTAAGATGAATGCCGTCCTTGTTGACTCTACCTGAATACATGGAAAGGTAACCAAATTCAGGAAACATTTCTTATAGGCCTTTTTATTTCTGAATTGTAAAATCAATGTTTCTGTCTCCATACACGATCCATGGATTTATCAGCTACTCTGTACCTTTCTGACTCCTGAATAACTTTCCCTCCAGTTCTTTCTGTGGGGAATTTCATTTTGTGCCTTAAGAAAGTGAAAAAAAAAAAAAATCAACATAGAGTAACATCTCTTTAAAAAACATGTGGGCACTTTGGTTCAAATACATAATTGTATTACTCTCATGTCCCTCCCCATCTGTTTGGCTTAAAACAAGCCGATCATAATCTAGAATTTCAGAAGACGATAATTTCTGTGTTCTGCAGTAGCCACTGCAATACATGAAAGACATAATTCTTGCACAGAGGTTTTCCAGATGTGAGGAGTATCAAGCATAGTATATTCCGTGAAAATGTTATGAGGTCCTTGGTGTAGAGTTCTTGCATTTCAGTTATGTTCATCAGACATTGATTTATATTTTGATTATTATTTTCCTTGATTTTTAAGTTTTCTCCAAAGGATGTGGGTTTGCTGAATGAAATCTAAAATTCAACTTGTCAAAACAATAGGTAAATGAACCTATTATGAAAGAGGCTGTTAAAGAAAATAATTTATTACTGACATAGTTCATTATATCAAGCTAACGTGAAGAAATAATATAAACTACATGTAGATAGGCCATCTGTATTAGTTTCCTAGGACTGCTGTAATGAAGTACCAAAAACTGGCTGGTATAACAGAAATTTATTGTCGAACAATTCTGGTGGGTAGAAGACTACAATGAGAGTTTTGGTAGGGCCATGCTCTCCCTGAGTGCTCCAAGAGACTCTTGGCTCTTCTAGCTTATGGTGTTTGCTGTTTGCTGTAATCCTTGGAGTTTTGGCTTCTAGATGCATCATTCTAGTCAGGTGGCCATCTTTTTTTTTTGTTTGTGTTTTTACATTATTATCTTTCTATGTACGTCTCTTTCTTTGTCCAAACTGGGTTTTTTTTTTTTTTTTTTTTAATTATTGTAAGCCCTAGTGACCTCATTTTTACCCTATTTCCAAATAAGGTTACTTTCTGAGGTAGTAGGGGTTAAGACTTCAGCATGTTTTTGGTGGGTGGGGGGTGGATGATTCAACCCATTACACCATCTGACAATGGAAGTGTGGAGGATATTTATTCATTTAGAAACTATTTAATGAAATTAAATTATGGGACATGGATGATAAGCAAGGTAGTTGTAAACAAACATCTGAATGATCTCTGCCACTATTCATTATTCAATTATTTAAATAAGGTAGAGAAATTGCATAGATTAATGCAGAAGCAGAGTTAGCGAGGTTTGTGTGTTAGGAATATAGTGGCAGGGACTGTAATCAGGAAAAAAGGTATCGTATGAGAAAAGGTTTCTGTGGCTAACAAATACATAAAATGCTGGGTTAAATATTTAGAAAAGGTTCTTTACTGAAGGACTCCTCTGAGCTTTGAATATGCTATTGTGCTTCGGGAATATCCAGCAGGAGAGTACAGGGCTTCTCAAACCTTCTTGACCACATAAATCTTTATCAATCATCTCAAGGAATTACGTTCCTAGGAAAACACTGGAAACTAATTTAGTGTCGAACTAAAATTTGGTTTCAAGAGCAGGTCATTTGATCTAGGTTTTAGAGTAAATCAAATTTCCTAGATCAAATGTAGAAATCTGTTCTCTAGTAGGTATTTTCTTGTGTGTGTCATGAAAGAAATTTGCACATCTCTTGAAGAAGATGGACTAGATTTACACAAGAGTTTTCTAGATT
Organism: Canis lupus familiaris; assembly: GCF_011100685.1. Classification (NCBI taxonomy): domain Eukaryota; kingdom Metazoa; phylum Chordata; class Mammalia; order Carnivora; family Canidae; genus Canis; species Canis lupus. Next base: position 20,324,685 of record NC_049236.1, read on the forward strand.
TCTGAAAGCCTTTGGTCTAGTCCCAAGGACACTGAATTATCTTTGTAACCATTAGATAACTATTTAGTGACATTTTAAATATTATTCCAGGCCTTGAAAACATGTATATCCTGTATATACTTTTGAGACAGTTCCTTGTTACTGATTATATATCATCCTGAGGAAACATGAAGCTGTATACCAAATTATATTAGGAAAATCTTCCAGCAAATACACTTGAATTAGCAATTTAGAGTAGGAGATGTATCTGAACTCATCCTAACTACGAGAATTCTGGAAAATGAGTTGGCTAAGTAGTAGTCTTAATAGCACTAAGAACTACAGATAAACTGAGAGATGCTTAAGTGAGTAGCCTGACCCTACCTAATTTGAAGGAGATCTGGGATATAGATGGGATGAGATTGGAATGTTTCTAATGCTTCTAGAGAATAGCTTTATTACTATTTTCCCTACCTTTCGGAAACCCATTTGGAATCATGAAGTTATGGCCAATCTGAGATATGGTGGGGACTCTTAGACCTGATGACCCTTCCAGAATATGGAAATGAAAGTAAAATTTTCCTATAGTTTTTCAGGGACTGAATCCCCCAAGAATCCTTAAGTTGCATTGTCTGTGGTTTCTTAATTATTGCCCACCTCCTAATTCCTTATCTTCAGTGTTCCCTATCTATGCATTGGGCTTAGTGAGGCCACTCTACCTCAGTGCTTCCACAAAGGAGATGACGCGTCTTCTCTCTAATCACAGGTCAAATAACTCTGCAGGATTAACTCTGCATGATGAACTCTGATGATGTCTAAGTCCATGAATAATGATTTTCCAAATTTTCAGACTCCAATATCTCATAAAATGTGTCTATTTTCAGTTTCATGAATGTCATTGCTATTACAAAAAAATCTGCTCTCATTTGTCATTTGTTTTGTATTTAACTGCATAATGGCCAAAACCTTCCACATACTGGCCCAGGGTTGGTTGGGTTGAATGAAAAAGTTTCTGATCTATGTATTCATAGGAAAGCTAATTGCTCTGCGGAGCCAGACAGCAGTTTGAAAGGTTACAGTGTTCCAGAAATCGAAAGCCAGGGTATAGTAGACAATGGTTCTTGGTTGCCTTTTTGGGGCCTTTGTTGAGTCATCCAGCCTGTGGTATTTTTTGGTTGCTGAGTAATTCTGAAGGACTTGATGAATTCCTCTCTTCTGCCTTAATAATGGCTCGGTTTCAAAGATGGATGTAGAGACTCCCATATCTTTAAAAAATGCCTATCCATGTTAACAGCACAGAAATGTGAAACGTTTATTATTATTGATTGTCCTCTTTTTTGAGGCTACTCCCTGTAAAGAGAGAAAGCCAAGAACTTTGTATTCATTAAAGATTCTTAGGGAAAAGTAGAGGACAGTAGGGGAACTTCTGGGGTGGTTGCAAACTTCCTTCTGCAGTGGCAAACCAGCATCAGCAGATGTTCTTAATATCTGGCTGATAAATGGAAAGCCAGCTCATCATTTCAGAAATGCACAACATTGATCCAGTGTTCAAGTGATAGTGTCTGGGTGGAACACTCTTATGGATCATAGGCATTTCCTGACATTTTGGAAGTGGAAAAAAAGGTAGATTTAGAGGTATATTAAAGATTACCATTGTGGTGTGTATTCAGCCTCTGAGAGGAACAACCATGTAGTTGATTAGTTTCCAAGCATGAGTCCACAAGACACTGTTGTTTTTATTGAAATCATATGCAAAAGTTTTGTTTACTCAAATTATCCTTAGTTAATTGGAGCAGCTGTGGAAATGTATCTGGTTCACTCATCTAAGCTTAGAGCAAACTTTTCATTAGAAATCCCATTGAGGACTGGAATTGCTTCTTTTTCCCTTAAATCGGGACTTCCAATTTTATTTATTTTAATTAGGTTCCACACCCAATGCAGAGCACATTGCAGGGCTTGAACTCATGACTGTGAGATCAAGACCTGAGCTGAAATCAAGAGTCACACCCTCAACAGACTACCAGGCACCCTCGGACTTCCAGTTTTATTTTAATTTTTTAAAAGATTTTATTTATTTATTCATGGGAGACACAGTGAGGGAGAGGCAGAGACACAGACGGAGGGAGAAGCAGATTCCCTGCGGGGAGCCTGATGCAGGACTGGATCGCAGGACCCCGGGGTCATGACTTGAGCTGAAGACAGACTCTCAGCCGCTGAGCCACCCAGGTGCCCCGGACTTCCAGTTTTAAATACAAACCATTAAACTGTGGTTTCCGAAGCTTTAAGTCTTCCATTTTGTGTATGTAACTCATTGTTACCCAAGGTGGTTGTCATCAGGCAACTGTGTGTTTCTTTCTCTGGACGACCAATTAAGATGCTTATTGTGGGCAACTGGATGTGACCTCTGCCCAATTCAGAATGTCTTGAAGTATTTCAAAATGACTTTTGTGGAGAGGTAGCAATCTAAGTCAAACCAAATCGTGATGTAGCACTTCTGTTTGGCAGGACTAAAACCATTTACACATAGGAACTTTTACGGAGAAAAATACATTTCGATGTGGCCTATACATGTATTAAGTGAAGATGAAAAAAAAAAAAAAAAGAGTAGACCATAGGATATCTAAATGATTTGTTTTCCATTCAGATCATGAGTTCCTTGAGGACAGGGATGCCTCTTCTCAGCCGATGTCTCAGACCCTAGCCATTACCTGGCTCAGGTAGTTCCTGTTGAACAACATTTGCAGTAATTTTGAAGGGCTTTCTCAATAACCATTGAAGCCAAGTTTTATATCTGATTCATTACAACCTTAAAATCTTAGTTACAGATTTACAGGATATGAATATAGTTAGACTCTGATGGCTGTCACAACCCGGTGTAGAGAGAAAGACATGTTTTCCTCTCCATTTTTCATGAGTACATGATACTTTCAAAGCTGCGACTAAGATTTACCCATTAGGATGAGGGATTCACTGTTCTGACTGACCTCGTATATTTTATGAAAAAGAATAAATTTTCCAACAGTCTTTAATTCTTTGGAATTAACTATGAATTATGGGAAGAGGTGAATTGTTTGGCTTGTCACTTTTAAATGCATGAAAACTTGGAAAAGTAGAAAGACACCAAATTAGAATTTTATTAAAGATGTTTCGGTTTTGATAAATTTATTTAATTCTCTTGCTATTTCTGCCTGCTTCTACTTATGAAATATTTGGATGACAACATTTCTTCTTCCTTTATACAATGAAGTAGCTGAGATATTATAATGTATATGAAAACAATTGGAAAAATATAAAGCATGTCAATATGGCTTATCTCTGGGTGACTGGCATGTTGATACCTCTTATATTAGCTTTTGTGCTGCTCTGGATTTAAAGTTTTTCTTTTTATTCAGTCAGAAAATATGAAAGTATAGCCAAGTAAGGCATTATCATTTTAAAAACTTATTTGGGTAAACTCTACCTACCCTAAAATTCATTCACCGCAGTGTACAATTCAGTGCTTTTTAATAAATTCATTGAATTGTGCCACTATCACCACGATTCATTTTTAGAAAATTGCCGTCAATCTCCAAGTCCCTATGGGCATTCTTGTAGTCATTCTCAGTCTAGGCAATTACTAGTATCTTTTCTGTCTTTATAAATTTGCATTTCTCTGGATATTTCCTATAAATGTTATTAAGGAATATCTGTCTTTTGTGCCTAGCTTCTTTCACTTAGTATAACGTCTCTGAGGTAGCACTAACAGTAATTCATTCCTATTTTATTTTTAAATATTGCTCCATTTTGTGTATTGTCATATTCACTTGTATATGGACATCTGGATTGTTTTTGGGCTAATATGAATAATACTGTTAGGGGCATTTGTGTACAAGTCTTTGTGAACAGTGTGTTTTCATTCTTCTTAGTTAGATTCCTAGGAGTGGAGTGGAATTGTTGCATCATAGGTCTGTTTCACTTTGAAGAAACTGCCAATCTATTTTCCAAAGTATCTGGACCAGTTTCCACCAGAAACACACAAGTGATCCCAGTTTTTCCACATCCTCATCAACATTTGGTACTGTCTGTCTTTGATTTTTAGCCATTCTAGTTGAAATATAGTGGTGTTTCATTGTGGATTTAATTTGCATTCCCTAATGAATAATGATGTTGATCACTTTTTCATATGCTTATTAGCCATTCTTCTTTGGTAAAATATCCATTGTTTTGCCAATTTTTAAATTGTTTTGTTTGTCTACTTACTGAGTTGGAAGAGTTCTTCATATATTCCAGATACAAGTCCTTTATCAGATGTGATTGATAAATAATTTCTCAGTCTCAGGTTTGTTTTTTCATTTTCTTTTTTTTTTAAATTTTTATTTGTTTATGATAGTCACACAGAGAGAGAGAGAGAGAGAGAGAGAGAGAGGCAGAGACATAGGCAGAGGGAGAAGCAGGCTCCATGCACCGGGAGCCCAACGTGGGATTCGATCCCGGGTCTCCAGGATCGCGCCCTGGGCCAAAGGCAGGCGCTAAACCGCTGCGCCACCCCGGGATCCCTGTCTTTTCATTTTCTTATTGCTGTCTTTTGAAATGGAAAAGTTTTTAACTTTAAGTCTACTTTATGAATTTTTAAATTTTAGAGTTTTTGATTTTTGGAGTCAAGGTATTATTAATTGATATTATCATGAATTTTGAGTTCAGTATCCCTACTAACTTCTGTTTAGAGAATTAAAAAGTGAAAAATGAAACTTAATAAAGGCATGAAAAATGTCCTGTGAGAAATTTTCTAAGACATATTAAGGGGAAGGAAGAAACCTGAACTGATGGTTAAGTGCATGATTGTGAACTCTGCATTGGATGCCTGGGATACTGGGTACCTGTGAATAGTGGTGATGCCGAAGGACTGTCTTGGCTTCTTGTAATGACTGAGTCCTTGAATTAACATTGGTTAACATGAGAAAAATAGTAAAACCTCTGTGGGAGAAATATCTACTATATGCAGTCACTCATAGCATTAACATTTTTATGTTCTAGCTCTAACACATATAAGCTTACTCTTACAAAGGGAAAAATACGGGGTTTAACACCCTACATAGATTATTCTGGTAAGGATATGTTTCCAAGAAGTCTGTGTTTTAAAAGTCTTTAGGCTTTGTATTGTTTACTTAGTTATTAAAAAAAGAGGTAAAAGATATTAAGGATCCTTGAAGCTCCTTTTCAGAAGCAGTCTCATCTAATCTAACTCACTTCTTGCATTTCTTACACAAAGTGACATATACTGTAGATTTTATTTTTCTCTTGCTCTTAACTAGCATGCTGGTGTTAATACCAATATTGACAGATGCCCTGCCAATGTTAGAGAGGTGTAGTGTTACAGCAGGGCATAGAGGACACTACTGCTGAGGTAGTAGCATCAGGACAGAGGTAGTGTAGGGAAGAGAAGGTCTCCGTCTTCTCATTGCATTTTCTACCTTATTCTATTAGGCTCACATCACAGCTTGTCTAACCCCTTGGTCTTGGCGGGAGGGCTTTAAGCCAAGTTTGATTTGATTCCGGTTCTTCTAGTTACTAGCCAAATGACCTTGGACAGGCCATTCAGCATCCTCAGCCTGTGATTTCATTGCTTGGAAAATGGTATCACGGTATCTACTTGTACTGGATTATTTTAGGAAGGAGACACAATGTGCCTAGATCACCTAACACCATTATTAACATATGGTAGGTGCTTTATTGGAGATAGACTGTTATTATTGTTAATGTTTTATTTTCTAGATTCTTTTTGTAATAAGATTTTATTTATTTATTCATGAGAGACAGAGAGAGAGAGAGAGAGAAGCAGAGCATAGGCAGAGGAGGAAGCAGGCTCCATGAAGGTAGCCCGATGTGGGTCTTAATCTCGGGACTCCAGGATCATGCCCTGGGCTGAAGGGAGGCACTCAACCATTGAGCCACCCAGGCATTCCTATTTTCTAGATTCTTGATGATCCAGAGAACTCTCGTATACAGAAATATGAAGGACAAATGATCATATTGAAGATAGGATAGACTGAGCACTATAATGAAACTTAATTTATTTTTTTAAAAAGAGGGTGTTGTTGATTTTTCCCTAATATTCCAGATAGGAATTCATGCCTTTCTTTTCTCAAGATTTGTATTTTTCTTTTTATATCCTCAAAAATAGAATCTCTAAGAAGTTTAATGGGGAGGCAAAAAGGCTCTAGCATGAAGGGTGCCTATACCTTTGAGAGATTTGAGCCTTCTGTAAAAGCTGCAGAGTGTTCTGAGGTTATGGAATTCCCATACTTAAGCCATTTATTTTTTTTTACACATGGATCCTCAAAATTTAGAAGGTCAGAAGAGTCAAGACTTCACTTTTTGCTTTCTCTGAAATAACACTTTCTTTCTGATATTGAGTATGCAACAGTTTAAAGCCTGAACATGAAATTCTTTCAATTCATTATTAAAAGGTGCTAAGATCTTGCAGCTTTAACATAAAATCAAGTTAAAATTCTATTATATTGCAATAGACAAAGTTCAAACATCATTAGATAACCTAGACATGAAGTGAATAATTTCTCTCTTGATATTTATGTATCATTCATTATTAAAGCGAGTAATTTATTTAATTAACAGCTGCTCAAAAGATTGGTTTTTCTGTCTTTTAGATTGATTTTACTAAAAGTGTAGGAAAACTAAGATAAAATGACTCTGTGTTCTCATGCTTAAAATTCCTAATTTGTCTCTCACATGTATTTTCCTCTCATAATTACACATCTAAATTTCTGAGCTCAAGTAAGATTTATCCATACTAATAGAAATAAAATTTCTCCTTTTAAATTATTGCCTCTTATTGAATATTATAAGGCATTTAATTAGTTTTCATATCTACTATTAAAAATACTACTGAGATATCTTGACAACTAAGCCACATTATGTATTAAAAATAGTCCCAATTTGTATGAATTTAATGTATATGCAAGTCTTAAGTGTTAAAATTAGTTCTTATAAACAGGAGTAGAGCTTGTACTGGTACCACTCTATCAGTGGGGTATATAGCTTGCTATGGTGCCTTCGGCAGAGCAAGTCTCCCCCATTGGTCAGAAGGATCAAGTCTTTGTTTATTATCAGTGACCCAAGTCAGACTATCCTTCCATTGAAAGACTTTTTGTTTTTTGAAGGACGCTTGTGATATTTGATTTTTTTTTTTTTTTGTTAATGTTTTCCGTATTCAGTACTCCAGACAAAAGAACTAGGGTGTCGTCATGTCATATTTTTCTCTTGTAATTGAGATGAGACAAAGACAGGAGAGATGTTGGCTCTTATAAGTGGAGTGATGGGCAGTGTTCTTTCTTATGCCTCATCAGCAGCAATTATAACAAATTACTTAATGCGCTCATTAATATACTCAAAACATGAATAGTATTGCATGTCTGTTTAAACACCACCTGGTGGATATCAATAGACCACCAATGATCCGTTGACCAAATTTTGTTAATCACTGCTTTAGAACTTCAAATGCCTTGGAAATGACACAAATAATTTAATTTTGATTTAAAAATATTCTAATGAGCTATATAATTGCCTGCTATATTTGCAAGTAGAATTACTTTCTGGGATGTTTACAGAAAGGAAACCATTCATGTTGTATGGTTGGTACAGAATTTTACCTTTATGATATGTTTATTTTTGGAGTCTGGGCTCAAGATTTTTCTAGTTTCTTCTCAGTGATCCCATAAACTTAGGTTGCTCCATTTGACCAGTACTGTGTTGCTTAAATTCTCTTAAATTGACTTCTGAGAAAATTCCAATGAGCTAAGCATTTTAATGTGAAAAGAAAACTGAGAAAACTATGCAGTAAATAACATTTAGGATATAACAGAATGGCTCCAAGAATGGCTGTAAATGCTTTCTATTTATTTGTCCCTATGTAGCAGAGATTGAAGTAGATCAAGCTCAAGCTGGAATCACGGCTACTTTAGTCATTAAACTTCAATATGCGGATGCCACTTTATTAAGTGTCCTTTTAGGAGAAGACATCCAAACAATTTTTGCACTATCAAACAATTTTCAGACACATAAAAGAAAGAGGTAACTTGAAAATATTTTTAAAATTAATGTATTTTATTAAAAATGGCCTTCATGGAGCAAATCATAGCTACAAATTTGGATCCACAGCGAGTAAAATAATGTCCAATGTTGAAAACTGTCTCTGGCAGGGCAATTCAAAACATGGTACACAGGTAAGTACAACTTTTGGAGACCTGGAAAAAAAGAGAATTAGGGAAGTAACAGGATTGTATCTAAAATGATGTTTATGGTTTACTGAGCAGTTAATATTTGTCTTGCTTTTAGAAGCGGATCCATATGTTAGAATTTATGTACTATATTAAGGTAAATTTTCTGGAAATCGTTAAGTTTATTCAAGCCATTTTGGGAGAAAATGTTACTGTTTTTCTGCAAAGAAAACACTATTTGCATAAGGATGGTGCTTATTAAACATCAGGCTTGCAGGGTTAAGTAGGTAATTAGAATGACAGTTCATCCAGTAAACACTATTCTTTAGGCTGTATATAGGAAGAGAAAATAAAAATCCTCCAGGCACTTAAAAGGCCATCTTAAACCCAATGTACTCCTTTCTCTTTCCCCAAAGGTGGGTTCCTATCAGTTCTAGACTTTTGCTATAAACAGTTTCAGAAAAATTCATGCACAGTATACTTTGCCAAAGAAACAATGCTTTCAAAGGCTATTGAGTTTCTAAATAAGGCTAGACAGTTATAACAAATAAAGAAGTAATAACGTTGAATTTCAACTAAAATTCACTATTGTCTAAAATGCTAAAATTATGCTTTTAAGCATGTATATTGAATTTAAAAATTAAATACTATATTTTTGTTGTATAGGGAGTTATGATACATGGAAGTTAAATACTCGCATGAAATTTGATATACTTAAAATAAATATGGCAGGTATAGTTGTTTAATACTGGATTACCAGTAATTTCCTTGCCTGAGCATTTAGAAGAATGATCAGTGACTCGAGTTGCTTCTTTGAAATTTCTTTAAAATTGATCATTCCCATTTGGTTGCACATATTCCCATTATTTGAATCTCAGGTGAGATGTGAGATGTTTTAGTCTATTTTACAGCTCGGGAGACCTAGGCTCAGAGAAGCAGTTCACTTAAAGTGTACATGTTTTATTCAAGGTATTTTTTTTTTAAAGATTTTATTTATTTATCATGAGAGAGACAGAGACAGGCAGAGACACAGGCAGAGGGAGAAGCTGACTCTATGCAGGGAGCCCGATATGGGACTGGATCCTGGGTCTCCAGGATCACGCCCTGGGCCAAAGGCAGACGCTCAACCCCTGGGCCACCTATGCATCCCAATCAAAATATTTTTAAATCCAAGTTTAAAAAGCCCTTTCAGTTTATCATAAGAGATATTTGTTAGGATGCATTCTCATACACACTAAAGGCTTGCAAATGAAGTCCATTTGGACCACATGGTGCCTGGTCCTGCCGACTGGGAGCTGATTATCTGAAGTCTTTGGGTGGAAAGGTAAAGCATTCACTTGTCACAAACATGACTACACTTCCACAGAGTTGGTAAGGTGGAGTCGCTTCCAAATAAGGGAGTGTGGATAGGATTGGCATCTCGAAATAGGGCTGCTACAGAGCAGGGCCAAAATCCACACCTGGGTCTTCTCATTTCAAGTCAAGGCTTCCTTCTCGTGTACTTGTAGTAAAAGTTAAGTGCTTAAATATTCATTTAAAATACTGTGAATAAGGCAGCCCGGGTGGCTCAGCGGTTTAGTGCTGCCTTCAGTCCATGGCATGAACCCTGAGTCCTGGGATCGAGTCCCATGTTGTGCTCCCTGCATGGAGCCTGCTTCTCCCTCTGCCTGTGTCTCTGTCTCTCTGTCTCTCTCTCTCTCTCTGTGTCTCTCAGGAATAAATAAATAAATCTTTAAAAAAATAAAATAAAATATTGTGAATAATTCCATGGATGGATCCTAGAATTTTAAGTTTTGATCATCCTTTTATTTTTTTTTATTTTTATTTATTTATTTATTTTTTATTTTTTAATTTATTTTTTATTGGTGTTCAATTTACCAACATACAGAATAACCCCCAGTGCCCGTCACCCATTCACTCCCACCCCCCACCCTCCTCCCCTTCTACCACCCCTAGTTCGTTTCCCAGAGTTAGCAGTCTTTACATTCTGTCTCCCTTTCTGATATTTCCCACACATTTCTTCTCCCTTCCCTTCTATTCCCTTTCACTATTATTTATATTCCCCAAATGAATGAGAACATATAATGTTTGTCCTTCTCCGACTGACTACTTCACTCAGCATAATACCCTCCAGTTCCATCCACATTGAAGCAAATGGTGGGTATTTGTCATTTCTAATGGCTGAGTAATATTCCATTGTATACATAAACCACATCTTCTTTATCCATTCATCTTTCGATGGACACTGAGGCTCCTTCCACAGTTTGGCTATCGTGGCCATTGCTGCTATAAACATCGGGGTGCAGGTGTCCCTGCGTTTCATTGCATCTGAATCTTTGGGGTAAATCCTCAACAGTGCAATTGCTGGGTCGTAGGGCAGGTCTATTTTTAACTCTTTGAGGAACCTCCACACAGTTTTCCAGAGTGGCTGCACAGTTCACATTCCCACCAACAGTGTAAGAGGGTTCCCTTTTCTCCACATCCTCTCCAACATTTGTGGTTTCCTGCCTTGTTAATTTTCCCCATTCTCACTGGTGTGAGGTGGTATCTCATTGTGGTTTTGATTTGTATTTCCCTGATGGCAAGTGATGCAGAGCATTTTCTCATGTGCATGTTGGCCATGTCTATGTCTTCCTCTGTGAGATTTCTGTTCATGTCTTTTGCCCATTTCATGATTGGATTGTTTGTTTCTTTGGTGTTGAGTTTAATAAGTTCTTTATAGATCTTGGAAACTAGCCCTTTATCTGATATGTCATTTGGAAATATCTTTTCCCATTCTGTAGGTTGTCTTTTAGTTTTGTTGACTGTATCCTTTGCTGTGCGAAAGCTTCTTATCTTGATGAAGTCCCAATAGTTCATTTTTGCTTTTGTTTCTTTTGCCTTCATGGATGTATCTTGCAAGAAGTTACTGTGGCCAAGTTCAAAAAGGGTGTTGCCTGTGTTCTCCTCTAGGATTTTGATGGAATCTTGTCTCACATTTAGATCTTTCATCCATTTTGAGTTTATCTTTGTGTATGGTGCAAGAGAGTGATCTAGTTTCATTCTTCTGCATGTGGATGTCCAATTTTCCCAGCACCATTTATTGAAGAGACTGTCTTTCTTCCAATGGATAGTCTTTCCTCCTTTATCGAATATTAGTTGACCATAAAGTTCAGGGTCCACTTCTGGGTTCTCTATTCTGTTCCATTGATCTATGTGTCTGTTTTTGTGCCAGTACCACACTGTCTTGATGACCACAGCTTTGTAGTACAACCTGAAATCTGGCATTGTGATGCCCCCAGATATGGTTTTCTTTTTTAAAATTCCCCTGGCTATTCGGGATCTTTTCTGATTCCACACAAATCTTAAAATAATTTGTTCTAACTCTCTGAAGAAAGTCCATGGTATTTTGATAGGGATTGCATTAAACGTGTAAATTGCCCTGGGTAACATTGACATTTTCACAATATTAATTCTGCCAATCCATGAGCATGGAATATTTTTCTATCTCTTTGTGTCTTTCTCAATTTCTTTCAGAAGTGTTCTATAGTTTTTATTTTTTATTTTTTTATTATTATTATTTTTTATTTTTTTTATTTTTTCTATAGTTTTTAGGGTATAGATCCTTTACCTCTTTGGTTAGGTTTATTCCTAGGTATCTTACGCTTTTGGGTGCAATTGTAAATGGGATTGACTCCTTAATTTCTCTTTCTTCAGTCTCATTGTTAGTGTATAGAAATGCCACTCATTTCTGGGCATTGATTTTGTATCCTGCCATGCTACCGAATTGCTGTATGAGTTCTAGCAATTTTGGGGTGGAGACTTTTGGGTTTTCTATATAGAGTATCATGTCATCGGCGAAGAGGGAGAGTTTGACTTCTTCTTTGCCAATTTGAATGCCTTTAATGTCTTTTTGTTGTCTGATTGCTGAAGCTAGGACTTCCAGTACTATGTTGATTAACAGTGGTGAGAGTGGACATCCCTGTCTTGTTCCTGATCTTAGGGGAAAGGCTCCCAGTGCTTCCCCACTGAGAATGATATTTGCTGTGGGCTTTTCGTAGATGGCTTTTAAGATGTCGAGGAATGTTCCCTCTATCCCTGTACTCTGAAGAGTTTTGATCAGAAATGGATGCTGTATTTTGTCAAATGCTTTCTCTGCATCTAATGAGAGGATCATATGGTTCTTGGTTTTTCTCTTGCTGATATGATGAATCACATGGATTGTTTTACGAGTGTTGAACCAGCCTTGTGTCCCGGGGATAAATCCTACTTGGTCATGGTGAATAATTTTCTTAATGTATTGTTGGATCCTATTGGCTAGTATCTTGTTGACAATTTTTGATCCATGTTCATCAGGGATATTGTTCTGTAATTCTCCTTTTTGGTTGGGTCTTTGTCTGGTTTTGGAATTAAGGTGATGCTGGCCTCATAGAACGAATTTGGAAGTACTCCATCTCTTTCTATCTTTCCAAACAGCTTTAGGAGAATAGGTATGGTTTCTTCTTTAAACGTTTGATAGAATTCCCCTGGGAAGCCATCTGGCCCTGGACTCTTGTGTCTTGGGAGGTTTTTGATGACTGCTTCAATTTCCTCCCTGGTTATTGGCCTCTTCAGGTTTTCTATTTCTTCCTGTTCCAGTTTTGGTAGTTTGTGGCTTTCCAGGAATGCGCCCATTTCTTCTAGATTGCCTAATTTATTGGCGTATAGCTGTTCATAATATGTTTTTAAAATCGTTTGTGTTTCCTTGGTGTTGGTAGTGATCTCTCCTTTCTCATTCATGATTTTATTAATTTGAGTCTTCTCTCTCTTCTTTTTAATAAGGCTGGCTAATGGTTTATCTATCTTATTAATTCTTTCAAAGAACCAACTCCTGGTTCTGTTGATCTGTTCCACAGTTCTTCTGGTCTCGATTTCGTTGAGTTCTGCTCGAATCTTTATTAACTCCCTTCTTCTCTTGGGTGTAGGATCTATTTGCTGTTTTTTCTCTTGCTCCTTTATGTGTAAGGTTAGCTTTTGTATTTGAGTTCTTTCCAGTTTTTGAATGGATGCTTGTATTGTGATGCATTTCCCCCTTAGGACTGCTTTTGCTGCATCCCAAAGATTTTGAACTAACGGTTGTATCTTCATTCTCATTAGTTTCCATGAATCTTTTTAATTCTTCCTTAATTTCCTGGTTGACCCTTTCATCTTTTAGCAGGATGGTCCTTAACCTCCACATGTTTGAGGTCCTTCCAAACTTCTTGTTGTGATTTAGTTCTAATTTCAAGGCATTATGGTCTGAGAATATGCAGGGGACAATCCCAATCTTTTGGTATCGGTTCAGACCCGATTTGTGACCCAGTATGTGGTCTATTCTGGAGAAAGTTCCATGTGCACTTGAGAAGAATGTGTATTCAGTTGAGTTTGGATGTAAAGTTCTGTAGATATCTGTGAAATCCATGTGGTCCAGTGTATCATTTAAAGCTCTTGTTTCTTTGGAGGTGTTGTGCTTAGAAGACCTATCGAGTATAGAAAGAGCTAGATTGAAGTCACCAAGTATAAGTGTATTATTATCTAAGTATTTCTTCACTTTGGTTATTAATTGATTGATATATTTGGCAGCTCCCACATTCGGGGCATATATATTGAGGATTGTTAAGTCCTCTTGTTGGATAGATCCTTTACGTATGATATAGTGTCCCTCTTCATCTCTCACTACAGTCTTCGAGGTAAATTTTAGTTTATCTGATATAAGGATGGCTACCCCTGCTTTCTTTTGAGGACCATTTGAATGGCAAATGGTTCTCCAACCTTTTATTTTCAGGCTGTAGGTGTCCTTCTGTCTAAAATGAGTCTCTTGTAGACAGCAAATAGATGGGTCCTGCTTTTTTATCCAGTCTGAAACCTTGCGCCTTTTGATGGGGTCATTAAGCCCGTTCACGTTCAGAGTTACTATTGAGAGATAGGATTTTAGTGTCATCATGATATCTATTCAGTCCTTGTTTTTGTGGATTGTTCCACTGAACTTCTTAAAGGGGAATTTTAAGAGTCCCTCTTAAAATTTCTTGCAGAGCTGGTTTGGAGGTCACATATTCTTTCAGTTCCTGCCTGTCTTGGAAGCTCTTTATCTCTCCTTCCATTTTGAATGAGAGCCTTGCTGGATAAAGTATTCTTGGTTGCATGTTCTTCTCATTTAGGACCCTGAATATATCCTGCCAGCCCTTTCTGGCCTGCCAGGTCGCTGTGGAGAGGTCTGCTGTTACCCTAATACTCCTCCCCATAAAAGTCAGGGATTTCTTGTCTCTTGCTGCTTTAAGGATCTTCTCTTTATCTTTGGAATTTGCAAGCTTCACTACTAAATGTCGAGGTGTTGAACGGTTTTTATTGATTTTAGGGGGGGATCTCCCTGGACCTGAATGCCTGTTTCCCTTCCCAGATTAGGAAACTTTTCAGCTAGAATTTGTTAAAATACATATTCTGGCCCTCTGTCCCTTTTGGCACCCTCGGGAACCCCACTTAAATGTAGATTTTTCTTCCTCAGGCTGTCGTTTATTTCCCTTAATCTATCTTCATGGTCTTTTAATTGTTTGTCTCTTTTTTCCTCAGTTTCCCTCTTTGCTATCAACTTGTCTTCTATGTCACTCACTCGTTCTTCCACCTCGTTAATCCTTGTCGTTAGGACTTCTAGTTTAGATTGCATCTCATTCATTTGATTTTTAATTTCTGCCTGATTAGCTCTAAATTCTGCAGTCATGAAGTCTTTTGAGTCCTTTATGCTTTTTCTAGAGCCACCAGTAGCTGTATAATAGTGCTTCTGAATTGGCTTTCTGAGATTGAATTGTAATCCAGATTTTGTAACTCTGTGGGAGAGAGGACTGTTTGATTCTTTCTTTTGAGGTGAGGTTTTCCTTCTAGTCATTTTGCTCAGTGCAGAGTGTCCGAAAGCAAGTTATATTGGGAAAATGAGAAAAAGAGAGGTGAGAAAGAAGGAAAGAAAAGAGAAAGAGAAAAAAAAAAGGAAGAAAAAAAGAAAAAAAGAGAAAGAAAAAGAAAGAAAGGAAAAGGGTGGAGGAAGGAAACAAATCAAAAAGCAAAACAAAACAAAACAACAACAAAAAACAAACAAAAGAACCTCGGGGGAGTATCTTCTGATTCTGTGTACTTTAAGTCCCTTGACTTCCCCTGGAACTTGTCCGTCTAGCTGGTCTTCTGGGGGAGGGGCCTGTTGTGCTGATTTTCAGTGTTAGCACTTGGGGGAGCTGCTCTGCCCCTGCCTGGTGCAGGGCTCAGTGGGAGTTGTTTACCCCGTGAGGCCCCAGGAGGAACAACCGCATTGGCGGGGCCAGCTCTGGAGCCCTCGAGTCAGCTCCCGCAGTAGCTCCGTCTGTTAGTGTCCTAGGGAGCCTAAGGTCATCCCCGCCCTCCTGGGGTCCTGCTCCAACTCCCTGTGAGCCCCTTTCTGCCCGGGAAGATTGGTACAGCTCCTGCTTCTCCGGACGGAGCTTTCTTGTCCTGGGGACACTCGCCCCGGGCTGAGGCCCGGCTCCTCGCGGGGCCTCTCCCCCTTGGATGCCTTTGATCATCCTTTTAAATAAAGTATAGGACCTAAATATTTGAAAGCTTTCAAGATTTTAGGTGTGAAAGTTTGTGATTTATTTTTTCTTTGACGTCCCCTCCCCTCATAAAAGTAATAAAACCTTAAGAGGGTTAAATAAAAATATTCTAAGAGCAGAGAAACGGAGTCAGACTTCTTTGCTACTGCATTCTGGCTGTAGTGGGAAGTAGTTTACAGAATCATGGGATGCTTGTCTATTGATTAACCTCCAAAGTTTAAGCTCTGATGGAAGCACCCTTATATCAGCAGAGGCTGTGATATGCTGCACTAACCACCCTCCGACCTTCGCACCTTACAAAAATAAAAGCTTATTTCTCACAGAAGATTTTTGTTGTGATTTAATGCTATTCCTCATTTTCTTCAATTGATTCCCTGCCTGAACGATAGTAGAATATTGCTGCTCCTGTGGCAGAGAGAGTTCATGCACAATGCACTGGTTTTTAAAGCCAGAGATGGTGTGTATCCCTTCTGCCTACATTTCATTGGCCAAATCAGGCCAAGTAGCTAATGGCTGACTTAAACTGCTAAATTTTGGGGCAGGGATGGGCATCACAGAGGGTGCCTCAGAGCAAACATGTGGGTGAACAGAAATCCCATCTGCCACAATGGTCTTTTAACATCTTCAGTTGTTTCCCAGAATCACCAGAGACAAGGGGACCCTTCACTGATCCTTTTGGTTATGTTAGTAAAAAAAGAATATATAAAAATATATGTACTTTTATGCCATATATACATGTATGTGTCTGTATTCACACATCTAGCTACACACATATGCATACATTTAACAGCTGCCTTTTTAGTTTTGAGAGTTACATGCTTTACCCTTATTAAGACTTACTATCTCTATCAATATTTATTGCTTGCAGTGTACTAGGCACAATAGTACATTTAGACAATTTTATCCCCACTCTTGAGCAGCTTACATTCTAAAAGAAAAAAATCTATGCCTCTTCATTTTATTTTTTTTTTCAAGATTTATTTATTTATTTTAGAGAGCAAGTGAGCATAAGTGGGAGACGGGGCAGACACATAGGGAGACAAGGAGACTCCTTGTTGAGTGGGAGGCTTGACACTGGCTTCAGTCTCAGTACCCTGAGATCATGACCTGGGCGGAAACCAAGAGCTGGATGCTCAACAAACTGAGCCACCCAGGTGCCCATAGGCTTTATTTTTTAGGTAGGTTTTGAGTTCATGGCAAAATTAGGGGAAGGTACAGAGATTGCCCATATATCTCCTGCACCCGCAAGTGTGAAGCCTCCCCCATCATCAATACCCCCCATCGGAGTGCTACATTGATTACAACTGAGGAACCTACATTGACCTGTCCTTATGATGCAAAATCCATAGTTTACATTAGAATTCACTCTTGGTGTGTAGTACGTTCTATGGGTTTAGATAAATTTATAATGTATATCCATTGTTACAATCTTATAAAGAGCAGGGACGCCTAGGTGGCTCATGGCGTGATCCCGGGGTCCTGGGATCGAATCCCACATCGGGCTCCCTGCATGGAGCCTGCTTCTCCCTCTGCCTGTGTCTCTGCCTCTCTCTGTGTCTCTCATGAATAAATAAATAAATCTTTAACAAAACAAAAACAAACAAAAACCCCCAATCTTACAAAGAGCAGTTTCACTGCCCAGAAAATCTCTGTGCTCTACTTATTTGAGCCTTCTTCCCCCTAATGCCTTGCAACCACTGATCTTTTTATAGTCTCCAAAGTTTTGCCTTTTATAAAATATCATATAGTTGGAATCATACATATAATTTGTAGCCTTTTTAGATTGAGGTTTTCTATAATAATAGAATAATTGTACTATTAATAATATAGAATTTATTCTATATTAATATAGAATTTTAATAGAATTTTTGTTCCCTCATGTCTTATTCATGGATTGATAGTTCATTTCTTTTCAGCGTGGTCTTAAAAGCATTGTCTGAATGTACTACAGTTTATTTGTCCATTTACTTACTGAATGACATCTTAGTTGCTTCCAGTTTTTGGCTATCATGACTAATGCAACTACAAACATCTGTGTGCAGGTTTTTGTGTGGACATAAATTTTCAATTGCTTAGGTGAATGCCAAGGAGTGGGATTACTGGGTCAAATGGTTAAGGCTTGTTTAGTTTCTAAGAAACCACCAAACTATCTTGCAAAGAGGCTGTACCATTTTGCATTATTCCCACTAGCAATGGATGAGAACTCCTGTTGTATCACATCCTCCCTAGCATTTGGTGTTGTCGGTGTTCTGGATTTCAGCCATTCCAACAGGTATATTGTGGTATCTCACTGCTGCTTTAGTTTGTATTTACCTGATGACATATGATGTGAAGCATTTTTTCACATGCTTATTTGCTGTCTTTATATTTTCTCTAGTGAGGTGTCTCTTAAGGTCTTTGGCTCATTTTTAATTGGGTTGTTTATATTATTGAGTTTTAATAGTTACAGTCCTTTAGCAGATACATCTTGTGCAGATGTTTTCTCCATGTCTGTGGCTTCTCTTTTTATTCTTTGAACAGTAACTTTCTCAAAACAAAAATTTTTAATTTTAATGAAGTCCAACTTCTCAATTCTTTTTTTTTTTTTTTTTTTTTGGTATGGATCATGCCTGGTATTGTATTCTAAAAAGTCACTTGCTAAACCCTAGATCATTTAGGTTTTCTCTTATGTTATCTTCTAGGAGTTGTATAGTTTTGTACTTTACATTTAGGTCTGTGATCCATTTTAATTTTTGTAATGTGTATAATATAATCTAGATAATTCTCTTTTTTGCATGTGGATATCCAGTTATTCCAGCACAAATTTTTTTGGAAACAACAACAACAAACTTTTAAAATGGATTTTTGTTTGATATTTTCTGCATAGTACTGAGGAAATATTCTGTAGGGTGAGCTTTAGGTATAACTTAGCCTCATGGTTATTTTAGAGAGTAGAGGAAGGATTATTGAATGGCAACTCTGCTTTAGTTATTATACTATACAGTCTATATTATTTAGGCTTTGTAACAACCTGAGTTAGGTAGGTATTGATCTACCCATATTTTATGAGGCATTTCAGATGTGGAGCTTAAATACTGCTTCCGACTGGATTCACTTAGTATACACACATACACACATCTCTGCAAGAGTACAAGCTCTGGGAACAAGCCAGGGTTTGAATCTGAGCTTTGCCACTTTTTAGCCATGTGACCTCTGTCAGGTTATGTAACTCTGTTTTCAGTTTCTTAGTATAATGTGGATAACAATCATGTCCATCTTATATGAATTTTGTAAGAATTAATGCATGTGAATTGTTTACTGCCAGGCCTGGTGAGTAGTAATTGCTCAATAAACTAAACGTTACCTGTCATTCAAACCTGAACATGTCCATTCTTTTAACCTGATAATATTAGTCTTGAGAAGTGAAATAGCATATTTAGGCCTGGTTTTTGTGGATAGAGTACTGAAATTGAAGAGGAGAAGCTGCTTATGTTATATCACAGGAGGTGATAGTAGGATTTTTCCTCATGGAGACATAAAGTAATAATAGTGGTATAAAACGTAGTGTGACACTTTTAAAACATATGTTGTTTGCCATAATGAAATAATAAAGAGGAAATTGTGAGAGCTGCAAATGGAAGATTAAAGCTCAATGTCAACATAAGACAACATCTGTCAAGATTGTAGCAAAACTCTGATTAGCCTGTTTTTCATAAATTAAAATGAACTCATATCTGCAAAGGATTGCCAACTGTTAATACCCCATTCCACTGAAATATTTTACTTCATAATAAACTCAGAGAAGGATATCTCAACCTGATGTCTTTTTTGGGGTTTTTTTTTGTTGTTGAAAGAAGACATCAATGTAGTGGTTTTATCTGTAGTCAGTCTAGTGAACTTTAGGAATTTGTGTTCATAGGGCAGTTGTGGCAACTCATGTTTGTGGATGACTTACCAGGTGTTGGGTTCATCAACTATTTACTCATTTAATCTCTTCCAACAGTCCCATGAGGCAGGTGTTGTTGTCATACCCATTTTACAGGTTAAGAAACTGAGATACACAGAGGTCAAGAAACATGTCTAAGATAATATACCTAAATGATATGTGATTGAAGCTGAACTGAGATTCCTATCAAGATTGTTCTGTTCTCAGAGCCTACATTTAAGTATTCTCTAAGGGAGTGTGTAAATTGTTTTTATTCTCAAAAACTCTAAGCATTTATTGTTGTTACTGCTGCATAGACTATTTAAGACATCTTTTAGTTTGGGCTGAAATTACAGCCAATTCTTTTGAAATACAGGGTTGAAGGGGGAAAGTAACCAATGCGAAGAGCTTGGTTAGGAATTAGGAGATGAGACTAATATTTGCAGGAGGAGTTAGGAACTGATGTGCACATGGAATGCACTCCATCTGTAGAGGTGTTAGTTTACTTTAAACATTTAAAAAAAAAACTTCAAGTTTGGATACACATCATTAATGTGCACTTAGCATCCACCTCAGTTCCTGTACTTCCTCACTTCCTCCTCGTTGAGTGTATGGTCCCTAATCTAAGAGAGGCTCCAATTTAGTTTCCCAAAGTCGGGGTTGCTATTAGTTATGTCATTGAAAATAGTACAGCATTCCTTTCGTCCTATTTTTCATTTGCTGAAGCTTTTGAGGCAATATAGCTTTAAATACTAGTTCTAGTGTTTGGTCTTTGAGGTTAGAAAGTTGTGTTCACTGTACCTCTTTTGCATATACTGTGATGAGCCAGTTATTAACCTTGACCAGTTAATCCATTTATTTATTATAAGGATGGGAAGTAATTTTTTAAAAGACTTTATGTATTTATTCATGAGACACACAGAGAGAGAGAGAGAGAGAGAGAGAGAGAGAGAGAGGGGCAGAGACACAGGCAGAGGGAGAAGCAGGCTCCACGTAGGGAGCCTGATGTGGGACTCGATCCTGGGACTCCAGGATCAGGCCCTGGGCTGAAGGCAATGTTAAACCACTGAGCCACCTGGGCTGCCCATTTAGTAATAGTTGCTCGTGGGTTTTATAAAGAAAGATGCCCTATAAAAGGGTGCTAGAATTCTAAGAGTCGAAGTTGGATAATTAATTCTTACATTCTGTTGAGGAAATGCTCCTGCTAGACCCTGTTCCCCACTAGAGTAGTTTAGTAGAATGTAAATATATCACTAAAATTTATAAACACAAAAAAGATGTTTACCATTGCATTTTTTTCTTTTTCCCTTTTTGCATGTGCTTTGACTTCTATGTAAAAGTCAAGAGATTTGGAAAGCACTGACCACTTCCATCACTGAGCATTTTGAACGCTGTTACCTACTGATGTTATCACATCCTTGGGAGAGTTAAGACTCTAGTTGTTTAGATGAAATGTGTGTTTCATTGCCACAAGTTCAGTACATAAAGAAGTTCCTGAAAAGCTCATAATTTTGAGTATGCTGTAAGATAATACATTGTTTCTTTGGTACCCTATTTAAACTTCAACTTTATTGTAGAAATGTTGTTAAGTAGCCTCATGGAAGATGTGTTTTCAGGAAAGAGGTTGAGAAGTAATAGTGAGCGCTTTCAGTTAAGAATTTTAAAAGTCAATCCTATAGTATGTTTTCATGTGAGTCTTCAGCTGAATAACATGAGGTGGCATCAAGTTGGCATTTCCGGTGCAGTCGAGAGGCAGCATGGGATTAAGGGCACACACTCTGGACTCACATTGCCTGAGATTGAACCCTGGATTGGCACTTTCTTGCTGTTAGTTTCTGTGCCTTAGTTTCTTGCTGTTAGTTTCTGTGCCGTAGTTTCTTCACCTGCGCAGTGAAGCACCTCTCCTCATGCAGGTGTGGTGAAGGTAACCTGAGTTAATACATGGAGTCCACTTTGAACAATGCCAGGCACTCACATATTAAAAGGGTATGAGTGTCAGCCTTTATTGTGCGTGTTAGCCCATTGAGAACATTCTTGGGTCTTTAATAAGAAAAAAATAGACAACACTACAAGTATCCATACAATAGAAAGTAATTTATTCTCCAACTCTCATGCTGAAGAGTCATTAGGGAAATATTTCCTGCAGTTCTTCAAAAGGAGTTTGTATTACAAGCCTGAGTTATTTATGAAGTTCAAGCATCTCCATGTTGAGGTCAAGGTTTTTGACTATAAAAGCATTGCCATCCATCATATTCAAGGAGTACTCACCCATACAAGTATTCTGAATGGTATAGAACTGGATTGAGTCATCTGTTTATTTTTTTCTACCCTAATTAGCTTTTCAGAAGTGAAATTTGATGGCAAAATAAGTCTGTAGTTGTTTTGATAAATGAAGGAAGAATGAATGTAAAGATTTTCATACCACATGTATTCTGGAGCACTGATGCATCCATTGTCCCACATGGACACAAAGGGCTGGTGTCCTCATGAAGAGCTGAGAGTAGGTCCCAAAAGAGTGAAACCATTACAAGGTTTGCAGGTGCTCACTTTTAAACCGTAATCATTGCCTGGAGTTCACAGCAGGCCTAGTGATTGAATCTCCAGACAAAATTTCAGGTTTTGGTTGTTAAGAAACATCCAAAGAGTGAAGGGTACACGATTCACTGAGGATTGACAGTAGTCATTACACATTCACACATGCTTTCCAGCTTTCTGTATCACCATAATTGCTTCTGGGCCACAACAATGCACGATAGCTTGCTGTAATGAAGAACTCTAAATTTGACATTTACTTTGGGTGGGAAGAATCCATGAGTCTGTTTTTCTCTGGATCCAGGAGACAATGGATAGGGTGCTATTAAATAAGATAGAAATAGAGAGTAAATTGGAGTTTTCTGGCTTGTGTACTCAATGGGGGAAGTAGAACAGTTCAGGAAGAAGTTCTATAGCAAAGGTCTAAGCAGTCTGCATAATAGGGGGGGGAAAAGTAGGAGCTATATTTTTACCAACTCCTCAGCAGCTTGGAGACTCCTTATGGAGACAAGATGTTCATTAAAATCATACTTACTGTCCTCTGCACTCACTCTCCACGTGCCCCATTGGGTGGAAGAGGTGAGAAAAGCCAGGAAAGCCATGAAATTAACCACTGTTAAGCTGGCTCAAATCTTACATCGATACACACTTAAAATAAACCTAGGATGTTCTTTTCCTATTGATCCCTATGGTTCTAATTCTCTGTGATGGTCTATTAACATTTGTTTCAAGTAGATTTTTTGATATCTTCATATTAGCTTGTGTGGGATTTTGTAAATTGTAGATAGGTCAATGTAAACTTTCACAACTTTGCATTGCTTTCCTGAAGTAGAAACTGGATTTTTTTTTTTTTAAGAGTAGTTGCTATTTGTGCTGCAGTTATTTGCACTTCATTACCTATGAGCTTATTCCTTCATTATTTCTGGCCTTGTTTGTTCTTGCATTTAGCAAGGTATTTGGAATAAACTTTATTAATGTCCTGTGGGGTACATAACATGCCATGACTTCTATTTCATTCCCCACAATACCTGGCAGTATTGGCACTTAGTAGGTATTCAGTAAGTACTTAATCTATCAGTTTTACTTTCTGACTTTTCCAAAGAAGAATTAGGATAACTGTTATTTAGATTTAATCCCCAGAGAACTATTTCCCCTGGTTTCCCTGGTAAATGAGATTGCCATCGGCATTCATAGTTTGGCTATAAACCTTTTGCTTGTGATTACTAAGCCTTTTCTAATCTAGAGAGGATTGGACTCTGTTCTTTCCTTATGGTTATACAGTTGCTTGTTTTAGCAGAGACTGTATACAGTAGTGGCTAAAAGCTCAGGCTAATCCTGCTTCTGCCACTTACTAGCTGTATGACCTTGGAGGCCTTAATAGCACTCTCCCACTTGTTGGGAGAGTTAAAGAGATGTAAATGACTTACAAAGGATCCTGGGTGATGGACTTATTCATGTAGCTTTTACTAGTAGCTTTTAAAAAGTCAGTTTGTAAAAAAAAAAAAAAAAAAAAAAAAAAGTCAGTTTGTGACAGTTATTTTCTTTCATAAACTATGGAAATATTCAGAATTGGACAAGCTTTTGGGAAATGCAAGTGCTTATTTTATGTACACTAATTTGAGCCTTTTGCATTGGGTTTATTTCTCTTCACCTTAGATTCCTTTCTTCTTTAGAAGCCTTTTCCTTTAAAGATTTTACTCCCAGGAAAGACCATCATCTTTATGTCTAGGGGAGATAGGATAATTACAGAATATTCCTTATGTTCACCAGGTTTATTTTCAGTGTTCTGTTGAATATAGGTAGTCTCTAATGGGTTGATATGACCCTTGATGATACTAATATGTAGCCAGTTTAGACTTGAAGATTATAATTTTTTTGGATGAAAAGGGATTTTGGGGTCTTTCTTTTTAGCTAGAATAGTTTATATAGGAAGAGCACTGCAACTTGCTCTTTTCTTTCTTAATCACTTTTAGACTATTAGATCTTAATTCTTGATATTGAGGTATCATAAAGGCATTCTTCTGGTTTTAGTGGATGTGATAACATTGGGCCACGCACTTCAGAAAGCCATTAAACATTACCTTTTAAGAGTCTATATATAGACTATTAGATGAGTATTTTAAAAATTGATCTTCTAGGATTAAAAAAGTACCTTTTCCTCTCTCCGTGGCTCTACACAGATTTAAATGACTTAGTTTTCATATCCTGATACTTCTGAAATGAATTTATTCAGATCCATTATTGGTTTGTATGTCCTCTCTCTTTAACTCCAGGGGACTTGGCCTAACTTTACAACTCATCTACAATGCCAAGTTATCAATTAGCTGTCAAGTTTGCTGCTTTAGAAATCAAACAGCCTCTAAAATCCAGCTCTAAATCTCCATAGATTTCTTTCTAACCACATCTGAATCATGGTCTACGGTTCTAAAGTGCTGAATTAAATCAACCACTGACTTGACTTTTCACTGTCAAAATGAAACTTCTAGTGGATCAATTAGGAAACATATTGATTTTTTTAAAAAGGCTCTTATCCTAGAAAGAACTTATAAACCACAAGAGTATCTCTATATATTTGTGTACAGACTTGATCTGTAACTCAGATGGTTTCCCCAGTCTTTGCCAAGATGATGCTAGAGTACAGTTTGCTGTGAACTATGGTCTATTTTTTAAAATGGGCACCTGTGAGTATTCACTGCTTAATGAAAGCAGGAATTAGAGGCACCATATTTAGAGTACACATTTATTTTTGAAAGATACATATCAAGATTAGAGATAGTAAAGATTTTTAAATCCTCTTTTATTATTTACAATCTGTATTGGCTATTGTCTAGTTTGAGTAAATAAATTCACTAGGAATTTTAGGTTACTTATAGTCCAAATTAGAAAAAAAAAATCTATGTTCTGTGATAGTGTTTATTAAAAGCTCCTTCAAAAGCATCAATGAGGGCAGCTGGGGTGGCTCAGTGGTTTAGCACCGCCTTCAGCCCAGGATGTGATCCTAGAGACCTGGGATCAAGTCTCACGTCGGGCTCCCTGCATGGAGCCTGCTTCTCCCTCTGCCTGTGTCTCTGCCTCTCTCTATGTGTGTCTCATGAATAAATAAAATATTAAAAAAAGCATTAATAATCCAATTGTATTTGTCCTTTACTTAAAATATACATTATTGAGAAATAAACTTATTCATAAAATGCAGAATGCAGTTGGATTGATTCCATATCATTTAATTTTATTTATAGTTCAGAGGCGATGCTTATAACTAGAAGTTGCTTTTTCCCCATGTGAGCTCTCACTTTTAGGTACTGTAACTATTTTTATAATGAAGTATCAAAAATCATACAAATGATTATGTGATTATGGCTGTAAAATGATATGGAAGGTCACATACTTTTTCAACAAATGTTGCCACTATCAAACTTTTTTTGGGGGGCGGGGAGAGAGAGAGCGAGTGAGTGCATGTGTATGGAGTGGGGAGGGGAAAGGGGCAGAAGAAGAGAATCTCAAGCAGACTGATCTCAAGACCCTGAGATCCTGACCTGAGCCAAAAGCGAGTTGGATGCTTAACCGACTGAGCCACCCAATGCCTCTCAGTCATTCTTGTCACAGTTTTGGAATGTTACATACAGAGTTTGAGGCATACCAGTTAACTTTATAGAGCTAATTAACTTGTTAGGTGCATTGATACCCACCTCATTCATGAACTTTTGTCTGAATGACTTGGCTTTAATCAAGTATTAAATCCATTTTCAGATGATGAAGATACTCATGTGACAGTGATATGGATTCTACAGATAGTTCAGCTTTGGAACTATAATTATTGATGATTTTGGAGGCTTTTAAAGATAGAAACAGCTCTGGCACTGTAAAAGGAGGCCAAAAGTTGGAAAGGGTGCAAGTTTGCTGTTTGCTGGATAGGATAGGAGAGGAGGAGAGGGAATCAGCACTTAATACCTCACCCCATCTTGATTATTTTCCCTTTTCCATCCTTCTTTCAAATATATCTTAGTGCTGAGAATTGGTTTCAGATCTCCTAATGAAATACCAGATTGGTTTTATTTTGGGGGGACGGGGGGAATGATAGAGTAGTCAGAGTAGTCTTTCTTACCAAATGGAACTTTTTTAGGTATAACTGATGCCCTTAGGGAAGATACAAAATATAAAGGTAAATTACCTTCTCCTGCAACAGGTGTGATCCTCTTTTCTTCACAGAATGAAAATATGATGGGAGTGTGAGCATGTAAATCATAGTACAAAGGCCAAATAACAAGAGCTATGAAAAGTGAAATAGCAGAAGGCATTTTATGATTTATTAATAATACCTTACATTTCTTTTGTGTTTTATAATTGCCAAAATACTTCCGTGTATATCATCTAGTTTGCTTTTCATACTCATCAGGTACATAGGCTGGATATCCTCCTCATTAAATTACGATAAACAGGCTAGAGATTAAGGAGACTTACATGAAGTCATAATTAAGTAAATGTACTACAAGGGTCAAATCAAGATCCTTAAAAAATAAACTTCAGCATTCAAGATGACATGTTCAGAAAAAACTTCTAAAAATGGGAGTAGAAGGTGGATCTTGAGGAAGATACAGGTTGGATATTCTGGTAAAGTATCAAAATAAGAAAGTCCAAGCAATATTCTAGAATACAGTTATATCAGAGGCTTTGTGTGAAGGCCTATAAGGAGGAAGATTTCTGGAAAGGTGGTTTGTGGTTAGGTCAGTGATTTTCAATGGGGGGTGAAATTTAGCAATGTCTGGAGATGTTTTCTTGCTGTTGTAACTGGAGTGGTGAGGTGGTGATGTCGGCATCTAGTTGGTGGGGATGAAAGATGCTCCTAAATATTGTAAAATCCATAGGACAGGTCCATATAACAAATAATCTTCCAGCTCAAAACAGCAGCAGTGAGATTGAGAAACCCTGAGCTAGATTGTGGAGGGCCAACGTGTCCATTCAAGGAGTTAGAACTTAACCTGTGTGCGGGGTGGGGGGTGGCACTGAAGTTTTCATTTGGTTTAAAGGAGGGAGCAGCAATACCCAATGGAAGTAGGTCAGAGATGGTGATCTATAAAATAGGTTTGATTTTTCCAAGTTATTTGACAAAAATAAAACTCCAGACTTCTTATGCATGTAGGACTATAAAAGAGACTACAAAATCATTTTGTGATACGTTTTTCAGGAGCTCCTTGCAGGGAAATGATGGGTCTTGAAAGGTACTGAAACCTTTTAGGCAAATCCTTTCTAGGTGCGTGAGATAATGAGAATTCAGCTCACAGGAGATAGGATTGAACAGCCAATGTAAGTTTCTTTCATTGAAATGACTCGGGAGGCCCCTGTTGCGCCCAGCAGAGCCGAAAGGGCACCATCAGGCCGCCGATGCCTATAAATCACAGAGGTGGTTTATAGCACGGGCAGGCTGTGCTGACGTGATCGATGCTCTCCAGACCATCAACGGGACATTCCTCGCCTTGATGAGATGTGAATGCTGCCAGGGGTCATGTGAATCTTGGATTTATCCGACCATCCTGGATTCTGAATAGCTTCATCAAGTGAGAGTTTTCACGGTCCCAGCCCCCATTTGTAACCTTCAGCTGCATGAGATTTCAAGTCTATGAGCTGCAACATGATGAAATCTAGAGGCGAGTGTCTGCGACTTCTGTAATCATCTTCCAGTTGCTTTTCCGGCATTTTACTCTTCACTTACATAATGCTAGTTTTCATTCTGTCATTGGGCTTCATGCCATAAAAAGCTGGTTCCTCTCTCCTTTGCCGTTACATGCATTTCTCTGTAAGACATTCTTATGTGAAAAAAATTACATCCTAACAATGTTAAGGTGTCTGTTGCTTTAATGGGGTAGAGAGAAATGAAAGAGAAGTGCCAGGTTATCATTTGATGCTGTCCTCGATACCAGGATTAATGAATGCGTTGCTGTACCTAAGCAACTCTGTTTGGGGCTGCTCTCTGGAAGACAGTGATTAATGTGATACAAACTTCTCCCAATCTAGAGCAGGTAGGTTTTAGTTATCTGAGATAGGCTACCATTTGCTTTAAGCAAAAGTGCACATTTGCTACAGCTATAAACCACCTTGAGGGCCCAGGAAATACCAACTTACAGATTGCTTCAAACTAATTCAATCCTAGAAAAAGGTCAGTCTGCAAAAATTTAATTTTTATTTTTCCAAATCCTAAGAACGTGTGTCCTGAGGCAGATGCATTAGCTCCAGGGCTTGGGGCAGGGTGGGGGAGGACAGTCATCATCTTTTATTAATATTCTCAGTTTTCTGTTGCTTTCTTTTAAGTCTGGCCAGTTTCATCCTCTAGGCCAATGCTCATTTGCAGGGGAATGTACATCTATTTTTAGGTAGTTGCCTTTATCCAGTTTTTAAGGGAAAAGAACGTGACCATTACTCAGGAAGATATTTTATACCTTTTAGGTTGGTTTTGTACTCAGGAAAATCAAAATGCAGTTAGAAAATGACTTTGAAAAAAAAAAAAAAAAAAGAAAATGACTTTGGAGAGCAGGGCGTGAGGTAGGTGACCCATTTTGTTGGTTAGGTGCATTGACTCATAAATACATCTTAAACACCAAACATAAACTATGTGATACTGCAGGGTTAACAAAAATTTAGCTATTAGAATGAGGCTGCTTTCTGGATTTTATCAGTTACTCTCCTTTCTTATTGAATACATAGCTCTGGTTACTAAATATCCTTTGGACGTATTAATATATATTGCTGGTTGAATGTTTTTCTTAATATCATGGGCATGACATTTCCCTCATATTCTGAATATATACTAATACATTTTAACACATACATCCAGCATTTTATGGTTAGCTTTAAATTTTCTATTTTTATTTTTTAACTTTCTATTTTAATAAGTTTGTTAATGAATTAGATAAAAAACAAATGTAACTAATTAAAAATTTATTGGCACATACTACCTGGCAAACCTAAGAAATGAGATCTGTACATTTCATAGCCAGTTTTGGGAAGATAATTCCTACTTTGAATATGCTTGGAAAAGACCAATTAGATTTGGAAAGTATAGGTTTGTTATAAGGGAACTTGTAACTTACAATAAAGCAAAACATGTGTAGAAAAAGTCTTAAAAATTCTTAAGATGCCTGACATCATTTTGATGATATTTTTCAAAATATTGCTAGAGCCCTTTATGAGTTTTATGGCACTACACTGCATGAGAAATAATAGAACTCCCTTTATACAGCATTCTGGTAATATTAAAACATATAATATGATTGGCTACTGAACTTTTCTTACTTCTGTGAACTTTGAAAATTTTTATGCCGATAGTCCTGAAAATGGTTAAATATAGTCATTTCTATAAAAAGGTGTTTGAACCTTGAACATGAGTGCAGTCTCCAATTATAAAGTAATACTCCTCTTGCTTGAATGATGCTTACAGACTCTTTAGAAAAAACGATTAGCCAAAGGAGTACAAACAATGTATTTTTGCCTTTTTCTTTTAGTTTTGGGTTCTAAGATCTAACCTCAAAGGAGAGAGATCAGTATTCCTAAACTGTGTGAACTTGTATGACTTACTACAGTAAGATGATCCAGGGCTACCAGATAATGAGATGATTATCTATACAATCCTCTATGTATCTTTTAAAATTCAATAGATAAAAACAAAATTTGAGGCAATTCGTGCTTGTTGAGACATAACTTGGTTATGCATTGAAGTCCAAATTATTGTCAATATCTGAATTAAATAGCATTTATCTTCCACAAATAATATACTTAAATATCTAATCATTTGCTAAATGATATTTGAATGTTTGCTTAAGTGTAAGTCAGTTTGAATGACAACCTTTGCCTTTATACTACATTGGTTTATCTTTGATACATACATATACTCATGCCTTTCACTGAGAGATTTTTCTCCTTATTTATTCAATTTCACAAATCTGTGTAAAAGAGTTATGATGTTAATAATTCCTACAGATGGTAATACCATAGATATTAGAGAAGTGGAGTTTTGACTTTGAATAATAAAGATCATCATTTATATAAATTGTAGTGTACTCTCTGCCAGCATGTAATAGACAATAAAAAATATTTTGGTCTATTTAAATTGCACTTTACTATGGCCAGATTTAATCATCCCTGTTGGTTTCTCCTGTTTAATATCACTGGGAGGCCATACTTGTGATGGCTCTCTCTGTTGCCAGCCACCAACTGGAGTTGGCTAACATTGCTTTTCACAGGTATGGGCTGTATTAGTTTTCTTTTGCTGCTGTACCAAATTACCACAGATTTTGGGCTTAAAACAACATCGCAAAATCCCTTTTGCCCTGTAATGTACTCAGATTCTAGGGATTTGGGGATGGCCATCCAGTGAGTGTCATTCTGCCTCTAGGATGGCAATAAAAAAAGCTAAAGAACTAGCTCAAAGTCTCCCTCGCTAGCCAATTGTATGATCTCGACCTTTCAGTTTGCTTATGAGTTATGTTGGGCCATGAACTCTTAAAAGTTTTTACTACCTGTTGATACCATGAAGGCATGGACCTCTCTCTCTACTTGCTATCTATCTATCTATCTGTCTGTCTATCTATCTATCATCTTCCTTTCCTTTCCTTTCCGTGACGGGAAGGCAGGGACGTGAAGGGAAGGGAAGGGAAGGGGGGGAAGGGAATTTAGTGTATGGATCGGAGGGTTCTTTTATTTTGGGGCGGGATTTGGTCTGTGGGGGTGTGGGGTGGTCTTTTTTTTTCTTTTTTTCTTTTTTAGTCGTGTTCTTTTGCGACTTCGGCCTTCCTTCCTTCCTTCCTTCCTTCCTTCCTCCCTCCCTCCCTCCCTCCCTCTCCCTCCCTCCTCATATCATTTAATTTCTGCTCAGATCTTTTTATTTCCTCTATTATATTTGTTTTCACTTTTGTTTGCCTTTTTTTTTTCCTTCAGTGTTCGCATGTATTTCAGAGGACTATTGACTGGTAAAAGATTTGGTTTTTCATCTTTCATTTAATTTTAATATTTAACCTGAGTGGATGTGAGGAGATTTATAGTCTTTATTTCAGTTAATGTATATTGGTTTTGTTTTTTTAGGGAGCGAGCAAGAGTGAGGGGCAGTAGGGACAGAGGGAAAGGGAGAGAGAAACTCAGGCAGATTTCATAGTGACTGCAGAGCCAGTCATGGGGCTCCATCTCATGACCCTGAGATCACTACCTGAACTGAAATCAAGACCCAGATGCTTAACTGAGTGTGCTATTCAGGTATCTGTTTTTTTATGTTTTACTACAGGATATTAATGTGTTTGATTGTAGCTTGACAGAGTGTAATAGAATATTAATGTATTACCTTCCTAAGATCTTGAAAATTTTGAGCTGTTCAATAATCTGACCTCAATCATTTTGGATAATGACAACTTATTGGATGCTGTAGTCCTACATTCATAGAGTATGTCACGTGGTTTTATGGACCTTCTTTCCCTCTTTAGGACATTAGGTGTCAGATATTTGTTTAAAGTTAAATTGAATCACATTTTACTGTTTTGTTTAGTGTTTTTGAGAAGTGCCCACCCATTGTGCTAATGATACATATTGCTTTTGAGAACTGATGTCACAGAGCCAGGCCAGAGAAATAACTCCAAGAATCTGTTGCTAAAACTATTGAGACGTAAAATATGCATTAACCACGGACGGAGGAGACCTATATCTTTCAGGGATATGCTTGCTTGGTTTTCAGTTAAAAAAAAATTCTGGGCATTGTTCCAGAATTTAAATTTACAGTGTTGTTATCAACACTTGAATCTGAAAGTTGGAAGATTGTGCTAATCATGGTAGATTCCCATAAGATGTGCTGGACCTGTCCTTTGCTAGATGCAAATTGCTGGGAAAATTTACTGTGTATATCTAGCAGCCTTGTTAATTTACTCATTTGTTTAATTTATGATGTTAAAAATAATGCTTTTTTTAGCTTATTCTTTTGTATTTAGCTACCGCTAACACTACTTTATTTCTTCACTTGATTTTTAAAAGGCTAAAGAAAGCTCGTTCAAAAGTAAATCTATGGCTGATTTATAGATTGTTAATTTGCAGGAAAGTAAGTAATTGCATTCATTCTCTGGAAGTGTCACACAATTAATATTTAAGCCAAGGATCTTGTATGTTGGAGCTGTTGACATAGAGTTAAATTTCTCCCAGAGTAAGGAGCCACTGTTTTGTGACAATTCCCTGCCCCACCGTATCCCTTCTGGAGTTTTATCAGATAAGCTCCAGGTTAGTTATGTTAGCAATAAGCCTTGGGCCCTTGTATTTCTATCAGGATTTATTAGGATCTGGCCCTGAGAATGTTGCTTGGGTACTGTGAGGTGTAGGCTAAACGGATGAAAGTGGACTATGAACTTGTAGCTGTTTGTTATTTATGATTCTCCATGATTGCTGTGTTTTACTTATGGTTCTCCCTGTACTCCCTTGAAAGTACCAAGGGAGGGAATAGTGGTGTGGCTGCTATTACTACTATTTTTCGTATAATCTCATTGACTAATTTCTGGACTGAAATAACCTGAGTTAGATATCTGAGTACTCCTTTAAATGAATATTGTCTAAAACCTGACTAATCATAATGTTCTGTGACAGCATTGCAAATGATTTGGTATTTTGACTTTCATTTTCTTGGCTGATTTTTCTCTTCCATAGAAAGTAAATAGTAGGTAAAATGCAGATTTTTTTTAAGTTGTCCAGAACATCTTTACTTCTTTTGGATAGAGAACATTTATGGGGATTGACTTGCTACTCTAGTCTCTTACCCATCATGAATCACCTATTAGTATTTCAAAGTCCTTGGAATCAAAATTATATAATTCCTTAAAAAATGTTTATTTTTTCACATTCTGTTTATTCATGCTTAAATTTGTCATCTAATGATAAAGTAGCATTACCTTGTTTTTGTCCAAAAAATTTTCATCTTTGAAGCTTCAAGATGACTGTGTGGCATTTATGAGTGTGTGGAAATTATAGCTCTGGTGTTCTGTAATTTGAGAAATAAGATTACAAAATAATTTTTAACCTGTTTTTAATGTAATATCATTATACTTTTGATCAGATACTTCTTCAGTTTTTGAGCATAAGAAACCACTCCCTTGATTAGTGGTACTCATAGTTTGGTCTGAAGACCCATAGAAGTCCCCCACGTCTTCTTAGGTCCATAAAAGCTTCCACTTTACAACTATTTATCTATGTGAGGCCAGATTATCTTTATATACTTCAGCCAAAACAATACATCTCAATAGAGGCTAGCTGGCTTTTGTCAAGCGAGACTGTAAAAAGGTTTTTTTAAAACGGAGAAGGACAAACATTATATGTTCTCATTCATTTGGGGAATATAAATAATAGTGAAAGGGAATATAA
Source organism: Canis lupus familiaris (assembly GCF_011100685.1). Taxonomy (NCBI): domain Eukaryota; kingdom Metazoa; phylum Chordata; class Mammalia; order Carnivora; family Canidae; genus Canis; species Canis lupus. The sequence continues at coordinate 20,358,257 of NC_049236.1, forward strand.
GGGAAGGGAGAAGAAATGTGTGGGAATTATCAGAAAGGGAGACAGAACGTAAAGACTGCTAACTCTGTGAAATGAACTAGGGGTGGTAGAAGGGGAGGAGGGCGGGGGGTGGGAGTGAATGGGTGATGGGCACTGGGGGTTATTCTGTATGTTGGTAAATTGAACACCAATAAAAAATAAATAAAAAAAAAAGTTGATTAAAGTAAAAAAAATAAATAAAATGGAGAACAAAGCCACTCTACTAATTATTTTTGTTTTAGGAAATGTACTTATTTTTTCATAAAAGATATGTATTTACATTTAAACATGCAGTGGGCATAATATTGTTATTTAAAATGCATTATCAAATATGAGGGTCTCCTGGATGACTCAGTTGGGTAAGCATCTGCCTTCAGCTCAGATCATGATCCCAGAGTCCTGGGAATGAGTTCTGCATCAGGCTCCCTGCTCAGGGAGGGCTACTTCTCCATCTCTCTCTGCACCTCCCTCTTCATGCATGCTCCTTTTCTCACTCTCTCTTGTTCTCTCTCAAAATAAGTAAAATCTTAAAGAAAAAAAAATGCATTAACAGGTATTTAAATGCTTCTCACTTTTATTCTTAGAGGTAAATGTTGATAGATACAACCCATACAAATAAAAGATCACCATGGTCCTCAGTCGTTTTTAAGGGCTTACTGGGCTTCTGAGCCCCCAAATTTGAGAACACTTTTCATAAAGCTTCCTAAACTTGTATTTCCTTGAACTTTCTGTGTTCTACCACCTGGATATAGGGGACTTTATAAATATTTTCTCTTTAGTGTCTGATACTTTTATGTAGTTTTCTGATCTAAAAAAAGTTCAGAAAAGCAATGCTCTGTTTTCTGATAGATCTCCAGGAATGTCTGACTGGTTTTTAGGGTGTGGGGAAGAATTTACAGCAGAATGTTGGGTCTCAAACTCTTGAAGTCAGCAAAGCGTAAAGGAAAGAGAATGTCAAAATTTTGCATACTCAACTCTCAACTTCACAAATCTCAATATTTTGCTATGTTTTGCTGTCTGGCTATCCTATTTACTCCTTCTTATTAGGACCACTGTAATTACATTGGGTCCACCCAGATTATATCCCCGTCTCAAATCCTTAATCAAATCTGGAAAATCTCTTTTGCTGTATAATGTATATATTTACAGGTTTCCGGGTTTAGGAGGTGGATATCATTGAGAAAGCTATTATTCTACGTGTTGTGGGAATACAGATCTTTACCTTTACTAGGTGTTAACACGATGTTCTCCAAAATTGTTTTGCCAAGTTTTTCTTCCACTTGCAGTGCAAGAATTGTTCAACTTCCTTGTCAACACCTGGTATTATCAGACTGTAATATTTTTATTACTTTTTACTATAAAAGACTTTATATTTTCTTTATTGTTAGTTATGTTGATCATCTTTTCATTTATGTATTGTCCTTTTGTATAATGAGTCTCTTATTATAAGTCCCTATCACACAAATATAGTTTGGATTATTTTGGCTAAGAATGTTTACTCCCATTTCTTTGCACTCACATAGCCTAGTGCAATCTTTTTGCAGGTTATTTCTGTGATTGACACTTTAGTAGCCAGAAATATTTAGCATAATCTACCAACTGTAAGCCATTTATCAAGATGAAAAATAAAACAAATTTCAGGTTTAATGGTAATTGAAATTAGTCCAGAGATTTACCAGGCAGCTATTTTGTATATAATGCTATTCTTTGTAAGTGTATCCTTGGTTATTTAAAATGTGTATATATTCATAGACCCATTATGGCTCTTTGCATGATTATAGCAGGGGCATTGCTGCCTCTTGGTTTTATTCAGCGGGAATTCTTCTTGCGGTGCCTGACTTACCAGGCTGTCTGTATCCTTTGCAGTCTGGGCATTTCCCATAGTCTCTTATCCAATTTCTGTTCCTTTAGTATTATGTGCTGTCTGCCCAATCTATATACAGTTCCAGAACCAAACTCATCTCTCCAAAGCATACCTGTAGATAAATCCCCCTGCAAATACTCCCAGCAGATTTCATAACATTTCTTTTTTTAAGTTTTTTTTTTTTTTTAATTTTTTTTTATTTATTTATGATAGTCACAGAGAGAGAGAGAGGCAGAGACACAGGCAGAGGGAGAAGCAGGCTCCATGCACCGGGAGCCTGACGTGGGATTCGATCCCGGGTCTCCAGGATCGCGCCCTGGGCCAAAGGCAGGCGCTAAACCGCTGCGCCACCCAGGGATCCCAGATTTCATAACATTTCTTAATTCATGGACCCCCCCCCCCCCACTTTTTTTTTTTAAAAGATTTTATTTATTTATTCCTGAGAGACAGGGAGAGACAGAGACACAGGCAGAGGGAGAAGCAGGCTCTCTATTGGGAGCTCAATGTGGGACTTGATCCCAGGACCCTGGGATCATGCCTTGAGCTGAAGGCAGGCGCTCAACCACTCAGCCACCCAGGTATCTGCCCCCCCCCCCTTTAGAATTTAAAGACAGCTATAGATTGTTTCCCAGGGTGTATATGTGTGCGTGTGTACAGATACATGTGTACGCGCACGCACACACACGTGTGCACACAGTGTAATCACAGCCTCAGAGTGTTCAGGGATTACATTATGATCTGTGCGTCCCAAATTAAAACATCTCACTTGAAGGATAAAGATGGAACTGATTAGCCCACAATCCTATGCCATTTATGATCTGTTCCCTAGGTACCTGCCTCTCTAGATTAATTTCCTACCACTTTATCCTGCATAAACATTTTGCTACTTGAAATTCCTCAAACATTGTATGTTCTTACCAATTGAAGCTAACTCTAAGATTTATAGGATCCTGATAGCTATTTCTGGATGTCTGATGACCATTTTAATAGGTAGAAGACTGTTTATGCCTTTGCCAAATGCTTTAGATAGCTTTCAGTGATTTTTTTTTTTTTGTTATATCCTTCCTTGTTCTTAGTAATCATTTATCAGCATATCAAATTTGAATAGTTTTCATGCCAGTGGCCTTGGACAATGAAAGGCTATTTTTTGGGGGATCCCTGAGTGGCTCAGTGGTTTAGCGCTGCCTTCAGCCCAGGGTGTGATCCTGGAGTCCTGGGATCGAGTCCCACGTCGGGCTCCCTGCATGGAGCCCTCTTCTCCCTCTGCCTGTGTCTCTGCCTCTCTCTCTCTCATGAATAAATAAATAAAATCTTTAGGAAAAAAAAGTCTATTTCTTTCATAACATGTAAAAAAAAACCCCCACAAAAAACCTTTTTACTTATTTATTGCTCATTGTCTTTCTTTCCCTCCCTGCCTCCCTGCCTTGCTGTCTTCCTTCCCATTTCTTGATTTCTTGTAGTGTTTGACAGGTCATAGCTTTTTGAGTGATGGGCAATAGGAAAAGTGAGATCCCGTATAGTTTAGTGGTTATTAAGATGTGTTCTAAAGCCAGATGGACCATATGAATCAGCATCCTAACAGTTGTAAGTTTCAGAAAATGCATTGCTGGTTGTTTTAATGGAGGGCTGGCTGGCTGGCTGGCTGGCTGGCAGATTTGATCTCAGCTCCAGCACCATTTATCTGTAATTATCTGTGTCCTTATTTTTGAGTTGTCTTTTCTTTGGAATACTTTTTCTTGTAGGAAAGTGGCTGGCCTAGTTCTAGGCCTCATACCCTATATCACTCCATCTGAAAATGTAGAAAATGTTCGTTCTCAACCCTACAGTGGGAGCCTTAGGTTTTATTTTATTTGGAACAACTTAGGCCACATGCCAACCCTTGTGGTTAAGGAAATCTGTACTAGTTGGCTCATAAAGGGATTAGTGCTCATCAATAAAACAATTGTCTTTGAATAAATAAGTAACTCTGGCATATTTAACAATGAGTGCCTGGAGAAGAATATTTGAGATCGAGCTCAGGGGCACACATGACCCATGCATCACACCTGGAATCATAACTGAAATAGCTTGATTAATCAAAAAATTAAATGAGTAGTTTTAAGACACTACACTTTGCTTGGTAGAGTCTCAACAGAAAAAATACCTACCTCAGATGGTTATGACTATCAAGAAGTGTGAACATTCTGAGATTTTACCCTACTGGGCAAGCTAATAATTTAGCCTGCCCCAGTTCATGTTTGCTCAGGACTCCTAATTCGGGTGCAAAGGGTTTATTACGATGATAGCAGTGGAGGAGTGTTAGCGTTTGTACTAGTTATCTCAGGCCCGGTTCCCACAAGGCAACGCAAAGACTCCAGATGACATCTGCAGGTGCCATAGGTTGCATTATATAAGAGGACCACCCCACTAAGATTAGGGCAGCGGAATCTTTCATAACGTCCTCTAAGCAAATCTGCCTGGCCTTTACCTTGAACATAGTCGTTATCTTTATTATACTGGACAATAAATCTACCTTTTGTTCCAGAGAGAGAGTATGTTTGTCTTCCAAGACTTCTTCTACACAAGCATCCCTGAAAAGATAGCCTAGAACAAAAGCTGTTAGTGCCTCCACTTGCAAGATGTGCATAAATATGAGGGACCTGTGGAATTGTTTCCTGATGACATCGCACATTTCTGCTGCCTCTCAGCTTCTGGAGACTTTTCCCATGAGTATGCCACACCAGGGGTATTCTATGCCGGCCAACAGAAGCTGCATCAGATCTGTTTACTTCATCGAATGGAGTGTTGAATCAAGACTACTATCAACAGGATTCCAAGCAGTGTGGTGAGGCCAACCTCATCTTCCAGGGGTCCAGCCATACCCTCTAGGGTCCCAGACTTAGCTAACAAATCCCATAACACATCAGGGTCAGTGAAAACGTGGTGGGTTTATCCTTAAGTTTCTGTATTGACCTTTCCACTTGGTTTAGCTTTAATCCAGGCAGTGCAGGATGTATCTACTCTGCCTCAGCCCAATAGGAGTAAGTCTAGGGCACTCTGTCATCCATAACAGCCTTGGCCAGTGAGCTGAAGCTGACCTGAATGCTTTCCAAGGCCTGGTTGGTATCATTGATCACTTCAGCTCAAGTCAGGGATACATTTCACAGCACTTTTTCTAATTAGATGGCTCCTGTTGTAGGAAAAACTGCCCACAGAGTGTGCATAAATAACAAGTCAGTTGTGCCTCTGGATGGCTCTCCCAGGTGTGAAGGGTAACCTCCTTTTATATGGATTTCAGCAGTTTTCTGATAGCTACGTGATCTAGTGGTACATCTCTAGAGGCAGTTGTAGAGTTGCTTGAACCCCTCTGTGCCTTCCCATGTTTAACAGAATCCTTGAATCCCTATGTGATCTGGCCTTTGGCCATATTTCCAACTACATCTTGTCCCAGCTTTCCCCTTGCTCTCTACATTCTCTAATTTTCTTATGTTCGCTGTGCTCCCTCTTAATACGTAGCTGGGCCCTCAGTATAAAATGCTTCTCTCTCTCCAGTCTCCGTCTAATCAGTTTCCATCTCCCCTTTGTTGTCTCTGACCCCACCTATCCTTATTATCCTCTTGTACTGATCTTGTATCTTTGAGATGTTATGTGTATATTGCTTCATGGTACTCACCACAATTTCAGTTTGCATCTATTAGAGTTGTAAAAATAGACACACTAGTGTCTATTCTTTGCCAAACGATATGTTCTGTGATGGCTCGGAATGCATTTGTTGTTGCTTATCTTTATATTCCTACAACTTCCTAGCACAGTTTCTGGGACATAGTCAGTAGTCAGTAAATATCTATTAAGTTAATTAATATTTTTATGTATTTAAAATTAAACATTTGGAAAGGATGTTGGTATCAAGCCCTTGGGCAGAAATCGTTCATGCATCAGATGTGGCTCTTCACAGTTGGCTGTAGCTTGATTGACTAGGAAAGGAGATGCAGTTATAAAACACCAAGTAAAATATAGGTGTGATTAGCAAAGAAAGGAGCAATTAAGATTGGTCAGAGAGACTTTTTTTTTAAGATTTTATTTATTTATTCATGAGAGACACAGAGAGAGAGAGAGAGAGAGAGGCAGAGACACAGGCAGAGGGAGAAGCAGGCTCCATGCAGGGATCCCGACGTGGGACTGGATCCTGGGACTCCAGGATCATGCCCTGGGCTGAAGGCAGGCGCTAAACCGCTGAGCCATCCAGGGATACCTGGTCAGAGAGACTTTTGCAGCACTTAGGGAAACATGGCTTGAGCCTGAAGAGTGTTGCATTTATTTCCTTGAACTTAGCAACAGTCTATCAAATGGGCAGGCAGTAGTTAATCAGGAGGTGACTTAATGGGGCCCCTGGGTAGTACAGTTGGTTAAGTGTCCAACTCTGGGTTTCAATGCAGGTATTATCTTAGGGCTGTTAGATCAAGCTGCGTATCAGGCTTCACGCTCAGTGGGGAAGGGAGGCTGCTTGAGTTCTCTCCTCTGTCTGCTCTTCCCACTTGTGACCTCCCTCTTTCTTTCTCTGGAAATAAATAAATATATCTTTAAAAAAAAAAGGTAACAATATGTAACTAAATCCCAGGCTACTTGAAGTCTTAATGGAGAAGTCCTTCAAAGACCCATCCTGCCAATATGCAGGTAATGGATGATCCTGTTCCTCAGCTGGTTCCTCAAGGGGTTCAGGGTAGGCAAGGCCTCAAGGTGATGCTTAGGAGTTGGATCTATTCAGTCAAATGAAAAATAGTGATTGTATTCACTCGAAGCTGCCATTATAAATTCATCTGGAAGTTCTTTTTATTTTACTTGCACTTTTAGTTTTTTTATTGAGGTAGATGATTATTAGGAAATCGATTAGGATAGTGAAAACAGTCAAAATGTTTACTTTTAATTGTTTCTCCACTTCGCAATGAGCTGCTGAAAGTCAGGTACTCTACTTATTCCTTGTGTCTCAATTACTGGGATAGTGCCTAGGATGTACCAAGTGGTGACTCCATGGAGTTTTCTTCTGTAGGCTCCAGAGACTGCCTAGTTTCGACCAGGCTCTGCTGCTTCTTGCTGTGTAGCCATGGGAGTTTACTGAGTCTTTCTAGCTTCAGCTTCCTCATAGAGCTAATAGAGCATAGAAGATTCTTGGGAGAATGGAATGACATAATGTATACAGGAAGTCTTTAGGAAGTGCCTGGCACATATTTAATGCTTGATGAACATTAGCTTTCATTTTTAGGAATATAGCATCACACTTCCCCTACATTTTGGTCAGAGTTTGGAATCTTATTATTTTTTAAAGATTTTATTTATTTGAGAAACAGCACAAGCAGGGCGGGGAGGGGGGCAGGGTAGAAGAGGCAGAGGAGAAACAGACTCCCTGCTGAGCTTGGGAAGCCCGATGTCTGGCTTGATCCCAGGACCCTGAGATCATGACCTGAGCTGAAGGCAGCCGCTTATCTGACTGAGCCACCCAGGTGCCCCAGAGTTTGGGAATCTTGAAAATCAGTTGGAATATTAATAGCTATGTTAGTAAAGGCAATTAGTGGTAATTGTAAGTTGAGAGGCTATTCTTCTTCAAGTGGTGACTCAGGGATCCAGAATCTTCCTCTCTTGGTTCTATCTGTGCTCTATAGCCTCCTTGGAAATCCAGCTGCATCCCCCTATCCAGCTGGCTGATGAGTGAAGATCAAGAGTTTGTAGGATCAAACAGGCAGTTTTGGGGGCCTGGGGTAGCAGTGATACAATTCTCTTCTACCCATGTTCTTATTGACTAGAATTCAGCTATATAGCACCATATAAATGCAAGTGGACTGGAGAATGTAGTCTTTTTTTTTTTATAATAAATTTATTTTTTATTGGTGTTCAATTTACCAACATAGAATAACACCCAGTGCTCATCCCGTCAAGTGCCTCACTCAGTGCCCATCACCCATTCACCCCCACCCCCCGCCCTCCTCCCCTTCCATCACCCCTAGTTCGTTTCCCAGAGTTAGGAGTCTTTATGTTATGTCTCCCTTTCTGATATTTCCCACACATTTCTTCTCCCTTCCCTTATATTCCCTTTCGCTATGGAGAATGTAGTCTTGTGTGTCTAGGAAATGCTATGAGGAACTCACTGTATGTCTGCAAGATCTCATTAATAATCACCAAATATCTATAACCAGCTTAGAATAATACCATTTTCACCAAATTTAATCTGGTTTTGTTGATATTACTCTTGTTGTTTGCATTCCATTTGTTCTCACAGATTGCCTGGTATGGCCATGTCCTGCCTATAGGTAGATTCAGTCTGACAGCTGGAAAAATAGTAGGAATGATGAGAAAAAACAGGGGCCTTGCCTCCACACAGGCACCATGAAATTTTTGATGCTGTTTTATGTCTTGGAAATCATAAGAACTGCAGAGATATAGCTTTATGATATTTATTGATTTCTCATTAAATTCTCCTTTGATTTAATTGTAGTTTCACACAGATCCCATTTCAAATCTTTATAAGTTCTACTAGCTTCATATTTGACTTTGAGATTCTAGTTAATCTAAGTTTTATCTATTAGGAATCTGTATATGCTATGTCTATTTTATTATTATTTTTTCTGATCTGCTTTTAGCAGTTATTTTTCAAGATATGTCTGCTCCATGGATCAAATACTAATCTCCATTCCACCAAGTAGAGATACCTAGTTCTTAAACTAAGGCAATTGACCATGTCAGTTTGACATCTACTGGTTCTGTGGCATTATTTTTAGTCATTCTTTATTCTCTGTATTCTTAATTCATTTGATGAAGAGGGTTTTGGATTCCCCAAGCTAAGAAACAAAAGTGGCTGAGTGTCCTCCTTACTGCTTTTAAACCTGAGGGATTATCAGATGCATTACAACTCCATAAAGCTCAAGGCAATTTAATAACTTGCACACTCCAGATCATAAGAACATATAAAACAACTAGGACAGTAACAGCTTAAGTAGGACATTTCCTTTCTAAACAGTGAGAAGTCAAAGCATTAGACTGAGTCACAATGGAACTAAAACTCTACTTCTACACCTTGAACCTTTGCAATCATTGAAACTATTTATAGCAATTGGCTAGTTTACTTTTGAGTCTTAGCAAGTGCTTTTCTTGTGTATCATCAAAAGTATATGTGACATATTGATGGTTAGAGTTACATGAGGGTAACCTAGATCTGGATCATAAGATTATGTTAATACTCCTGCCTCTTGAGGACACATACTTTTATTCACACAATCCCCTGTCGCAGGACCTCTGCTCTGGGAGCCAGAGGCACACAAGAGTTGGGTGCAAACCTTAAGGTTTCTCCTCCTTGATTTTGGAGAGCTCTAAATTGAGATCATAGCGCTCTGCATTATGTCTGGTGAGTATTTTTGTGTTAGGATTCATAATATTAGGATAAAGGCTCACATGATTGAATACATTTCCCTTTAAGCCATATTCTTTCATATTCTCTGTCTCAAGAACTGCTAAGAAGATGAGGGGTGCTAAAGTTGAAGTTCGAGTTTTGTGGCTTTTTTTATCCGTGGTCTCCAGGTAGCTCTTTATCTCTTTATTCAGCTGTATTTAGTGACCAAATCTAGGAGCTGTTTCAACCAACTATGTGTAACTAAGATCGTCTTAAAGGGATTTGTTTATCAGCATGAACCTTCTATTCAGGAAGATGTCAAGGGCATATTTTTGTTGGTGGGACCTTTCTGGACCTTGGCTGGGACCTGAGGATTCAGAAAGAATGGCAGTGTTGGTTTTCTTTGATTTATCTTTTTTCTCAACTGTTGTATTTTTTGTGTTTTATGTGTGCTTAGCAGCTCTGTGCACAGTTTTATTGACTTCTAAACTAAGCAAATAGAACAAACTCTGGTGGTATAAAGTGCTAAGTGAGCGAGCCACAGGGAGCACATTATACCAAGGATCTTCACTCAGCTCTGGCTGCCAATTTGCTTTCAAGTGCAATTCAGGAAGCTGGTTATGGTCTATCAAGCCCTAAATAATCTAGGCCTTGTTCACCTCAGAAATTAGCTGCTGCTTTTTATACCATCACCACAATTAATCATGGCCCATCATTCTCATGTCACATGTGGGAAAGTTCTGCAAATATTTCATTTGATGAACTCTTCCTACAATCTCTCCCCTTTGTTTATAATGAGGGGTAGTGGAGAGGAATAGTTAGGAGTTGGACTTTTTGAGACTGGGCTTGAAATTCAGTTTTGCTACAGAATAACAATGGGATGTTGATCAACATACTGTAACCAATGCTACTGTTAATTATAAGAGCAAACACACAACACTGTGTGTCTGATACTATTCTAAGTTTTAACAAATATTATTTCTTTCAGTTATTGCTCCCAACCCTATCCTGCAGGTTTTATTGCTTTCCCTAATATGTAGGTGGGGAAACAAAAAATTACTGAAACTCTGATTCTCAGATTCCCCAACTGTAAAATGAGAGTAATAGTACTAATGTAATAGTAATGTGGTAAGGATCAATTGGAATTTTGTATTTGAAATGTCTTTCACCAAATATATCCTCAGTAAGTATTAGCTATTAATATTATGATCACAGTTTTATTAGGGTACTCCAGAGAAAGAGAAACCCTTATATCTATATCTATATCTATATCTATATCTATATCTATATCCATACAATATAATTAGGATTTATTATAAATGATTAATATAATTAAAATCTCTCTATATAAATATATATAAAGTAAATAAATATAAAAAAACAAAAAAAAAGAAAAAAAGAAAAGAAAAAAAATAAATATATGTTTGTGTATATAAATTTATTGTAAGGAATTGGCTCATGTGATTATGGAGGCTGGGAAGTCCAAAATCTTCAGAGGTGGACTGATAGTGTGGGAGACTCAGGGAGAGCCCACTTTCCAGTTAAGGGGCTATCAGGCAGTAAAAATCAGTGTTGCAGATGAAGTTTGAAGGCAATTAGCTAGAGAATTATGTCTTACCTGGAGGAGGGTCAGTCTACAGTTTATGCGGGCTTTCAATTGATTAAATGAGGTCCACCCATGTTATAGAAGGCAATCTGCTTTACTGATTAAAATGTTAATCTAATGTTAAGGTCTTCCCATTTAAATCTTAATCTCACCCAAGAACACCCTTCTAGAAACATCCAGAATAGTGTTTGACCAAATATCTGGCCACCTCATGGCTCAATCAAGTTGGCACTTAAAATGAACCACCATCACAGTAGTTTATCTGATGTACTAATCAATCTGATGAATATATTTTCCCCACTACATATAATCTTCTCAAGAGAGTGACCATGTCAGTGGTATTTTTGTTTTTTTAGGGCTTTAGTCTCACTGGAGATAATGTCATAAAAGTCTATGGATGCATATATACACTTATATGTGTGTGTGTGTATACACAGACAAATATACACACACAAATAGATAAACACACACAAATATATGAATATGGATGTATGTATTTTGTTTTGGATCTAAAATTTTCCATTTCATCCATGCAGACAAGGACATTGTTTTTTGTCCTTGATTGTTTTTTGTTATTTGTTTTTCTGCTTGAGGGAAGGAGTGTTCTTAACTCCTGGATTCCTGGGAATATTTGGGTATCCTTGAGGGATATTGAATGATGAATCTATTTTGCTCCAGATGTGACTATTGTCAGGCTAGGGTGTGCCTGTCATTAGCATGAGTGTTCTAAGGCTGAGACCCAATAGAGCTCTCTTGTATCAAAAATATACTTGCCCAGGAGGTGGTTTTAGAAGTTTACCTTAATATTTGGAAAAACTTGGTTGAAATCCACACTTTTAATACTCTACTGTAGTTTAGTTCCTCTATTTTAGTTATTTTTTTTAAAAAGGAGAAGAAATGATCTTTCCTGTTCATCAAGCTTTTCATGTCATATGATGTTCTTGTCACTGGATCAGCATGTAGTTATTTCAAGGCCTTAAAATGGACCCTGGAAGATGTAATTTAACTGGCTTTGTGTACAAACATGCAACAACCGTAATGAAATCGGCATTTTGTCTGGTTCTCTCTAATCATACAGTAACGTACCTTTGTATGCAGTTGGAGCAAATTAAAACACCATTTAATCAGAAGTCATTTGGTAATTAATCATTTCCTGTATTTACGTTTTCCCCTCTAACTTGTTTGCAAAACTCAGGCTTCCAAACATTGACTTTAACTTCATTTGGTTCATTGTTTTATAGTACCTTTTCAATGCTGAAGTGACTCTTTAACTTAATCTTTCATATAATAACTGTTAATATTTTACCCAAGCTGCTTTTGGACCTTCAGAACCATACTGAGATTGTGGATTGTAAGAGAAAAGTCAGAAGCAGGGATGAAATATTGAAAATTTGACTCGCTTTAGCAGGTTGAACCTCTATGTTAAAAATAACAACAGGAGGGGCGCCTGGGTGGCTCAGTGAGTTAAGCATCCAACTCTTGATCTCAGCTCAGGTCTTGATCCTCAGAGTCGTAAGTTCAAGCCCCAGGTTGGGTTCCATGCTGGACATGGAACCTACTTAAAAAAATAAAATAACAATAGGATATAGTGAGTGTCACTATCTTATATGGAGGAAGCCATGTAGAAATTATAAAGAGAAAAAGCAGAAATAAAACAAAATCTTAAAGGGCCAGTAACCTTGTACTTCTGTCTATTTTATACAAAATAAGTCTGCTAATCTTCCTTAAAAATCCTTTCAATAAAGAGTTATAGGAAGGGACAAGGACAAAAAGAAGACAGTGACACTAAAGAAAGTTTCTCTCCAGTGTGCATAATGCCCAGTCTCTCTTTTTTAAAAGGAGTCTGTTGTGAGTTCTCTCTGTTAAATGATTCATGCATAAGGATTCCCAGTTGATTCCAGTAAGATTCCCAGTTCATTTGACTTTGTCGTTGGTCAAAAAGAATATTGCTTTCTTCCTCTGGGACTGGCGAGATGCACATTTAGATACAGTGCCGGCTCACTCTTGAGATGATGCATCTAATAGTTGTACATCCTGGTAGTCCTTCTGGGAAGAATGTTTTTAAAGTTTATCAGTGTCTTATTGTGACTCCTTGATCATGAGGACTCTCTGGTGTTCAGGTCCATGGTCTTTTTTTTTTTTTTAACATTTTATTTATTCATGAGAGACACAGCAAGAGAGGTAGAGACATAGGCAGAGGGAGAACCAGGCTCACTGTAGGAAGCCCGATGTGGGACTTGATCCCAGGATCCCGGAACCCTAGGATCACGCCCTGAGTCAAAGGCAGATGCTCAACCACTGAGCCACCTAGTTGTCCTAAGGTCCATGGTCTTAAGTAAGGACTAGTCTACTTGATTAAAAATGAGCAGGGGAAAAAACAAAACAAAACAGGCAAATGGGGAGGAGAAGGGCAAAGAGCAGATAGAGTAGAACCTGTATCTGCTGAGTTGGCTTTATTTTATTTTATTTTTTTTACAACTATGTCCAAATAGAGTGACCCTGCAAATAATTTATCAAGGTTGACCTCTGCTCTTGACCTCAAAAATCTTCCTGACAACCATTTTTAACAGTCAGCTTTGGGGAAAACATAATAGTTTCTGCCCCCTTATTTCCTTGGATAAAGTCCTAGAACAATAATTTCCTAAACTGAAGTATGAAAGGTACATACCATGAGGAGAAGAAAGACAACTTATTCACTATTGGCAAGGTGAGATTGTTGCGGAGGTTTGGGATACAATAAAGAAACAGAGTGGCCCATTCTGCACACTCCACCGCAGTGAAGAAGGTCAGCGCTAAGTGGTGAAGGTTCTTGACTGAAACTCCTGGCTCAACATACAGCAACAAGAAGCTGAAACCTCTCCCTGAAGATTCATGCTTCATATTAACAAAACAATTTCTATTGGTACCTACTCCCCTGTTACGATAATTCTGGGAGAGAAGCTATTCCAAAGGCCTCTGGGGCTCTTTTCTGCCTTAGGGCCTCTGAACTTAATATTTTCTTCCCCAGAAGCTGCTGACCCAGATCTTCTCTAGGCTGGAGCTCTCTGCTGTTTGGAAATCAAATATTTACTTTTCAGACTCTGTTTCTGGCCCCAAACGAAAGCAGCCCTCCCTGTCACTCTGTCACTTCAGTTTTATGTTTTACGTAGCTTTATGTTAAAACATAACAAAACATGTTTTAGCAGAACACTGTCACTGTTTGTATACCTATTGTCTATCGTTCTGCATTCCCCCACTAGAATGAAAGATCCAGGTGAAGGAGGGAGTTGCCTTTCTAGTTGGTGCTGTATTCCCTGTATATTGGTATCATAGGTGCTTTAAAAAATATTTATTGAATGCATTGTTGGCAGAAAACAGAGCCACCTTAGAGTTTTCACTTGCAGCTTTTTTATTTTTAAGATTTTATTTTTGGGGCACCTGGGGGGCTCAGTGGTTGAGCATCTGCCTTCGGCTCAGGTTGTGATCCTGGGGTGCTGGGATCGAGTCTCATATCAGGCTTCTTGTGGGAGCCTGCCTGTGTTTCTGCCTCTCTCTCTGTGATTCTCATGAATAAATAATATCTTAAAAAAAAAAAACCCAACCCTCTTTCTAGGCCTGTCTCATATTCTATAGCCAGTGAGTGTTTATTCTATTATAATCGTCAAACACCTGTAAAGCCTTGCCTTTTTCATCCTCCAAATGGAAGAAATTGCTCCTCCAGCGAATGCTATGCCTGAGGACACCAGAAGGGGTGCTGTGGGGCTCTCCTCCCATCTCCCTGCCAGCTGCCCTACAGAGGTAGGCCTCATTGAGTTCTGTGATACAGTATCGCTGAAGAATGTTAACCATTTTGAATCCCTTGAGTTGTCTGTTCATTCATGGAAAGAAGAATCCACCAAAGGTAAATGGGAGCCACAAAGGCCTTCCTGGTAAAAGAAACATGCTTTTCTTGGCTTATTTGCATTTTAATGCTACCCAATAAGATAACTTTCTTCATGATGAGAACAGGGCTCTCAGGTCAATAGCATTTTTCTAGAGAGTACCTTGAACCCTGCTCTTAACAATTTGGGATAAACAGCTACTACAGTCTCCATTCTAGATATCTCCTAGACCTAGACCTTCTCTTCAAAATAGCTCTTTGGTTGTACAGAGTAAATGGATATCAGTCACGCTACTTCCTGGATTCATTTTCTCTTTCTTTCTTTCTTTCTTTCTTTCTTTCTTTCTTTCTTTCTTTCTTTCTTTCTTTCTTTCTTTCTTTCTTCTTTCTTCTTTCTTTCTTCTTTTTTTAAGATTTTATTTATTTATTCATGAGAGAGAGAGGCAGAGACACAGGCAGAGGGAGAAGCAGGCTCCATGCAGGGAGTCCAACGTGGGACTCAATTCTGGGACTCCAGGATCACTCCCTGGCCGAAAGCAGGCGCCAAACCACTGAGCCACCCAGGGATCCCCAGGATTCATTTTCTGAAAGGTGTTCCGTTTACTGCAACAAAGTATTTTGTAGTATTTTGTTGAAATACTAAATTATAGGTCTTGCCTTGTAATTCCTTATTTTGGAGATGTGGACTGGGTCACTGAAAGTGATTTTGAGAAGTCCTGTGGTGAAGAAGGAAGATTTCCTGAGACTAGGCTGGGGACAGAGGTCGGCCCAACAAATGAATGACAGCTCTCAGGACTGGCACCTTGTTCCCCATTAGGGAAGTGCCAGAGCCAAGCAGGGGAACTGCTGTGTGGGGCACAAAAGGGAGAGGAGGTCTTAGCTACCATGGCTTCTGATTCTCAACATTGCTTCAGATCCCTGGGCCTGAACTGCACTATGGAATGAATGGAGAGAGGACTGCAGGGAAACATCGGGTCTACAAATGTGGGTATTCCTGTAGTCCCTAGCGCTGTACTAATCGCCTATGACAAGAGGGCCCACATCGTTGTCTTGCTGGAGTGCATAACCTTGGGAGCTCTGCACAACTGTGGAAGAAGAAAAGTAGATGAAATTTTTAAACGAGCTTGAATTTCCCACCCTGGCACTGCATCCCACAAACTGTATTTCTGTTTATTACAGAATATGAAGAAACACAGTATTTTCACTACCTTTCAGTTGATGGTGGTGGACTCAGAATACCGATCTGCTTTGATGTTTTTCTGAGAGTCTATCAAATACTTGCCATGTTAAGCCCTCTTACCTTTCTACCTCCACAGAAGATTAGGAGAGTGACTTTATGGGTCAGCTGAAAGTACATTTTTCATTTCACAGTATCATTCTTACGGATGCTAGGGTGCTATGACTTAGGTTTGACACAAACTTGCAAATGTCTCAACATTGAGATTTGTGGGTTTTTTAACAGAAAAGATTTCCTTTGGTTTGGTTATATATGAAGGTCACAGGAGACTCTTCCTAAAGCTCTTGACTGAACCAAATTTGACTGTGGTATCAACTAAAAGGCAGCTTCTAGCCATTGAGACTACTTACAAGCCTCACAAAGTAAAGGAGCATTTTGTTGTACCGATAACTAATATATGTGAGCAGGAAAATTTTGCCAATAACAAGAGAAAATGAGAGACATCTGCTTCATAATATGCCTCAAACAATAAAAAACTACCATTTGTACCCTCTACAACAGGTTAAGAATGTGGATTGTAGAGTCTGCACGAGAAAGAAAAAGCCACCTTCAGAGACTGTCATTCAGTACAACTCAGAATGGAGTTCTAAAACTATCATAGCACATCACGCTGCCAACCATCAAATAGTCTTAATTAATCATACAGAAGCAAAGCTCATAAACTGTGTCATGTTCCAGAGAAAAATGCCTCTGGACCTGAAATATGTGGTTAGCTGCAAAGATTTAACCACTAGCTTTGCCACTTACCAGCTACGGGAGCTTTGCCAAGTGGTAGGAACCTTCATGTACCTCAGTTTCTGCTTCTATAAAATAGGGATAATGCTAGTATCTCAATTTTAAGATTATTTTGAGGGAATCCTGGATGGCTCAGGGGTTTAGCACCTGCCTTCGGTGCAGGACGTGATCCTGGGGTCCCAGGCTCCCTGCGTGGAGCCTGCTTCTCCCTCTGCCTGTGTCCCTGCCCCCCCCCCCCCCCCGTGTCTCTCATGAATAAATAAATCCATAAATAAATAAATAATCTTAAAAAAATAAGATTATTTTGAGGTTGACATAAGAAAATTACATAAGGCACTGTACTGAGATGTAGCACCTGGCCCACTGCCCCCAAATATATTGGATAGTGTTGTTGCTGGTGTTATTAATGTTACTCATAAAATGCTGCAAATGAGAGGTGCCTGGCTGGCTCAGTTGGTGTAACACATAACTTGATCTCAGGGTTGTAGGTTCAAGTCCCACTTTGGGTGTAGAGATTACTTAAAATTTGTTTTAATAAAGTTTTTTAAAAGATGTTATTTATTTTTTGTTTTTCTAATTTATTGTTTGAGGCAGATACTCAACCACCTAGCCACCCAGGTGCCCTGAAAGAGGGCTTTTTATTGGTATTCATGTACAATTGATTAGAAAAATGTCCCCTCCTTTTTTATTACCATCATTCCAAATATTCTCAGATGTGTTTGGCATTTGGTTAAGAATTAGTATCATTTACATTGTTTACTTGTGACTGTTCTCTTGTCTTGCTTCTACTGTTATTTAAGCCTTATTTCCAATTTCACTTTGAAAAGCACATGATAAAGTAATTAATTTTGCTTTGATCTGGGGCCTTCTCTGATGAGTGAATACTATAATTTACCCAATGCATTGACTTTGGTATATTTTTCTTGGTTAAGCTTACATAGGTATTACATGTCACAACTGGTGGGACTATCATGATTTTACTGTTCACTGAATGTCAAATTAAAAATTTATATGAGATTTCTAAGGATCCTATCTCATTAATTATTCTCTTAGGATTTCTGAAATTCTGTGTTAATGAGCTGTAACATTCTGAAGACCAAATGCCTGAATGTATAAGAAAGGAGAGTGAGAAAACCTACAACCTGAAAGATGCACATGAAGGAGAATAAGATAAAAATAAATGTGCTGCTATCATTTTACTTTTTTTTTAAATGAGGAAATCAGTCACTTGGACATGAAGATCACTCTCTAATAATAAGTTATCACTCTGTGTGTCAGTGACTGTAAAGTCATGTGCATTGTTTTAACCTCCCTGTAAAAACAAATCTCTCCTCTTCGTTGGAATTCAGTGCAGGGTACCTGATGAATGAATGAGTGAGTGAGTGAGTGAGCCAGTAGGTTTTTTAATTCTGTTATTCTTCTCGTTCTAAAACTGGGACAAGTTATTTGCTTCTCTGAAGAGAAAGCTTCTCCTCATTTATTAAAAAAGAAAAAGATTCCTACTTCCTAGTAGTTGAGGCCTGCATAGGTTGATTTACATATAATTGTTACATATTTTCTAAAGTGTTTTTGGAATATTGTTCTTTTTTAGCTTCCCATTTGTGTTTGAGTACTGTTTTAATTTCCCAGCAGCCCATGGCCATTCTGATTCAACTGAAGGAGCTTGTGCTCTGAAGTATGTTTGTGGTCTGTGGTGCTAACTCCTTGAGTTCATGGAAGGACAATCAGATAATTACTTTTTCTATTTTTGTATAGAAATGGTTTATTGTGAAGTGTAGCTTTAACAGTTTATTTTTGGGGTGTCATAAGAATCCCAAAGACATTATGGGAAGTTTGAGCTCAGTAGTCATGGTGATAAGATTTTGCTGGAAGCAGCCAGGTGGTCCCATATGGCAAAGGACCTAGTCTAAATGAAAGCTTTATTTTTGAAACTGTAAAGAATCTTCATTTTTAATCTTTCATTCATTTTCTCATGTGAGTCCCCAAAAGCTTTACTCAGAAGTTTGTAGATGGTTATGCTTGGCTGGATTTCTAAATTATACAGAATTATGATATGCGGCTTTATTCTGAGGATAAATATTGCAAAGGAGTTACATGATGTAAGCCTGTATTTACTGTTTGAGGAGCAATGAAGATTTTCTTTTATCTCATTTTATTTTTATGGACTCTGAAAACTAGATGCAAAAGGATGGTAGAAAAGTTACGCAGGCCAAAGAATGGTGGTAAAGGCTGACAAAATCTTAGATATCTGTGCTTTCTTTGAGTCTTTAAATGAAACATTAAAAAATTAGACATTAAAGAAATCTAAACTTGAAGACACTTTTTTGCATAATCCAAATTACTTGGAAAGAGGAGCTAGCACTTAGACTTCTTTTATCTTTTGAATATCCAATAGGGAATACATTCTGCAGATGTAGGAGCATGGACTGCCTTTCAATGACACAAAGTTACATTTTTAGCTTCATTCTTGTCTCTCTGGCATCCCAACTCCCTCACTCTTTTAGCTCATGTTACATTTTGTGCTGCTTGTACTCTATCTGAACCTTCATCTTAATCGGAATATACCTGTGGTTATCATTCAATTTCTTTTTTTCCATTTTAAAAAATATGTTTGAAAAAGTTTCCATGTTCTTACCTTCCACTGAAACTGCATCCATTTGAACTGTGAAACTACCAAAGTCTAAGCATCAGGGCCCCTCATTTGTATGAGCTTTTTCCTAGGCCTTTATTGGGGCCTGTGCAATTTTGTATTTATAATATTTTTCTTTGAAAGAAGATTCTAAAATTGGTTGATTTTTATGTCCCACAAAATCTGAATATGCCCCAAGTTCTGTTGTCAACTACTATTGAAATGTCGTTTATATAGTAACTACAGGATTTAAGGTTTTGCCCAACTGGACTTCCTTGTACATTACACTACTAATCTCTTTTTCCTTTGTATTTTTCCCAGTTACTGTAGTTTTTTGAAAGTTTCCCCCCATCCAAGTTGTAAGCTATTTTCTTATCATCTCTCTTGGCATTATCCAGGGTTCCTGTTCTAGTCCTCCCTTCTTATTCAGTTTACACTTTCCATGTAACACACACATTTTCAAGACTTCAACCACTCCCAGTTCACAATACAGTAGCCACTAGTCACATATGGCTACTTAGCAGTTGAAATAGAAGTAGTGCCATATGCTGAAAAAATATTTTGGATACTGGTAAAATAAAATATAACTATTTGTCATAAATATGTTATAACTTTTTAAAAATGTAGCTAGTAGGAAAATTTTACATTTTGTATGTGAAGTGCATCATATTTCTATTTGAGAGCACAAAAAAAGATGCTGATGGCAGCCAAATCTCTGTCTCTAGTCCAGAGTCCTCACTGGAATTTCAAGCATGAAAATCCTGCTAGATATCCTTCTGGGCATCTTCTGAGGCCTCAGACTGAATCCATCACCTTCTTAGTCAGATGCTCCTGGTTTCTTTATGTCAGCTAGAGGAATGCACTGTCTAGCAATTCACCCAGACTAAAGACCTGATATCCTACTGGATCCTACCTCCTTGCTCATGCCCATAACAAATCAATTACAAATCCTGGTCAATTAGATCTCATAATTACATTTCAAATGCATCCCTTTAATCCACACAGCATCTAACCTGTTTTGATCACTCATATTTTTTACCTGAACTATTGTAACGATCTTCCAAGTGTTTCTCTTACTTGATACCTCTCAAGTAAGGTATCTGGTGACTTCTCTGGTGACTGATGGTTTGTATGAGAGAGGATATATAGGCAGACTATTGGAAAAAAAAGAAAAACATGAGGCTTATCAGGAGGTGTTACCATAACTTTATGAGTGGAAAAGTGCACTAGTCTAATATAAAGCAGGTGCTTTATATATGTGGAGTGGATTGCTGTATAAGTCATTAATCTCTAGCCTGAAATTGCCAATGCAATCAGAAGATAAGCAGGTTTCTCAAATTTCAGTATAGTGACTCTGATGGCATTTTTTCCCCCTTATAACATAACTGACAAAGGTTTTTCTGTTTTTTCCAAGACTTTGCTCTTCACTTTGGCATGCTCAGTGTATGTAGGCAGCTGTTTATGTATACCACATCCGTTGTTTTAATCATCCGTTCTGTTGCTACTCTTCTATGATGTCTGCTTTGGTGGCTATTAATTTTTTTAAGAGTGAGAACTGTGGTTTATGGATGTGGAATTTATTTTTCTTAAAGATTATTTATTTATTTGAGAGAGAGAGGAGAGCTAACAAGAATAGAAATAGGGAGAGAGGGGCAGAGGAAGAGGAAGAAGCAGGCTCCCCGCTGAGCAATGAGCAGGGTGCCCAATGAGGGGCTGGAGCCCCATACGGGGCTTGATCCCAGGACCCTGGAATCATGACCTGAGCTGAAGGCAGACGCTTAACCGACTTAGCTAGCCACAGCCCTTTGGTGGCTATTTTAGATTGTAACTGCCTGGAATATAGAGAGTGAACTGCTTAAACAAGATGGTACATGTTGGAAATTAATATTTTATTTTAATTATGATAATGTCATATTAATATTTATTAAGGCAAACTCTAAGGAAAGTGAACATTAATTTTCAAATAGTTGAAGGTTCTTGTTGAGGAAAATTGAATAACTAACCAAGTATCTTCTAATGGTTAATTGTTACATTAAAGTTCTGTTTTTTTGGCAGTGGGTGAGTTCATCAATACCCTCACTGATTTTTTTTTCCCCTTTGGGATCTTACATTTTACCAAGTAAAATTGGTACCTGTGGTTCAAACTTCTTTGAGATAGAAATACAGCAATTCTACACTGTCTTTACCTGACTTGGAGAAGAATTGCTTTATTCATAGAAGATGTTCAGCAGAGTGAAAACATGAAAGAAGGAGCAGTTATCTTTAGATTTAGAAATAAGTGATCATTGCTATATATCATGAATGCAGTGATACATGGTAGTAATCATGCTTTGTCTTTTGAAGGTATAAAGGATCTCTGTACTCCAGTGATAACCCTCTACTTTGGTGTGATCCATTTCAATTTAAAATTTGTATCAAATATGCATTCAATTATTTAGATTTCAATACAACTTAATAAGTATTCTTATTAATGTTCTCTATCGTGAACCCTTCAATTTTACTTCTGTGCTAAACCAGGCTTGCCGGGATGATTACATTAATAATACATCTCTATCCAAAATTGAAGTGCCAAGTAGAGAACATGCTAATGGGTTTCATTGATTTCAACTTGGAAATGGGTGCAGGCAATCAGAAGCAGGTGCAAACCTGACTAGCAGTGAACCACTGGGAGAATATTGAGCCAGGATCAATGGCAAGATTCATAGCTGTGATTTGAGCTAGAGAAATGTTAAACATAATGAAGTTAAAGCGATTAAAACCTTCTGAGAAAAATGTGAATGCTTCATTATGCTTTTCAGATGGTGGCTTTGAGTGAGAAGAGTTCTAAATTCCGTCTTTAGTAATTTTATTAGTTTTCTTCTATTTTTCTTGGAGTTAACTTCACTCTTAGTATTCTAAAAACTTCAAAGATTAGGTTAAGGACACAGCTCAAAACCATTCAAACCACTAACCGTGCACTTTTCTTTAAAATTAATTTGGATTTAATTTCAACATTTGTAAAACTGCTGTGTCTTTAAGGCTAATTCTGTACTCAAGTATATAGTCCTTTATATTTATTCCTTTGTTTCTGGCCCTCAAAAATTGAAAGAATAGATGATAGTATACATAAAAAGTGATTTTAGAGTTAGTTGGAGGGAAGGATTTCTTAAAATGCAAGGTGGAAACAGTAGTAATATTCCTAATTTCTCTTTAGTTTTCCTCAATCTTAGATGGTCTTCTTTTGAAGTATGCCTCTTCTGCTTGATATGCACACTTTCAGACACTGTACTTCTATATGGTTTCGTACAGGTAATAATTGAAAGGATTATCATTAGAAACCTTTAATAACATAGAAATTGACTCATGCACTGCAAATTTAAGAGATTCATTTGGTTTCTTCAGCTTATGATGGGTGATGGAAGGAAGAGCCTAGTAAGGATTAGACCTCTGTGCTCTATACTGGAAATACCACATATGACTAAGGGGCTGCTGTATGGGCATGGTCTTTGTAATTTGGAGCATGTGCTGAAAATCCAGGCTTCCTGATAATTAATCCCTGCTTCAACTACTTGCTAGCTCTGTGACCTTGTGTCTCATTTAAGAAATGGGGCTATAATTTTGTTACCTACCTATAGAGTTATTGTGAGAATTAAATGAGTCAATTTGCTTAAATTTGCTGGAGCAACACTTGGCACATGGTAGGCATCCTATAAATGTGAACATGTGTAGTAGTTGTTGTGGCTGCTCTTATCAGTGTATTATTATAATAATAGTAATAATTATTATTATAAAATCCCTGTACCTCCTTTCCCAAAAGTGGCCTTAGAGCAAGTGTTGTTCCATCCTGACACAGTTCTCACTGCCATTCATTCCAGCTAATAACTCTCTTTCTTTTGCATTCTTGCTGAAATACTGTACTACATCTAGATTTCTTTTCATTCATGAGAAATTTGAATTTGACATTAGGTAATAAATCCTTAAGAGTAGGTGTTTAGAATGCATTTTATACATTTTGTTGAATAAGAATACTGTTGCTTGAGCAAGGACCGACTCTACCTCAATCACTGCTTGTTATACTGGGAATGTTGGAAGTATGTAAAAAAGGAATAATTTGGTCACATACAGGATTCTCACTCCTGAGACTGCCTTCCTAAATCTTCTCAGCTATTTTTTTTACTGGTATAATTTTAGCTTCTGATGCTTTTTTTGTGCATCTAAAGAAAAGGAGTGATCTTTTCGATTGCTCATGCCACTTAGAGTGTGTGTGGTTTCAATCAGATAACCTCTTTCAGGCTGTTTTCTAATATCAAATAAGGATAAAAAACAGTACCTACTTTATAGGATTTACTGGTTCATTGAAAGTGATGTCCCTGATACATTATGTGATCCTAATAAGTTGTCACTAGTCATCATTAGCCCAGAAAGAAACATCCTTCATAGTTAGATTCTTGGCAAGATTCTGACAGGTCCTTAAGGCTACAGTTCAGCTTCTGACTGTGGCGCTTGGTGAAGGGGCCTTGGAGCCACAGATGGGAAATCCACTTAGGCCTGCCCCAGGCTGAAGTGGGTGCACAGCCTATTTTGTGGACCACACCTTCTTCTATTCTGCTGCCTATCCATGGTTGAGGATGGTCTCGATCCCTTCTGCTTTCTTCACACTTGATGATAAATATTAATTTGTTAATCAGTCCGACTGGTCTTGGTGAGCCAATGCTGAATCTTGGCTTTCTTCAGAAAGGGTAGTAATATTTTAATATGTAACAACTAGAGCAAGAAAAATGTGAAGAGTAATTGTAAATGAAGAAGTAGAAGGCAAGCGTGATACATGGTTGCCAGTATTTTTATTTTTCCCCCCAACAAAAAAGAGTAGCAAAGCAGATTCTCAGGAATCCACATTCTTGATTAATGCCCAGTGAAGGCCTAAAACCATCCTGGTAAAACATTTCATGTGGTTCTCCTCCCTCCCACTGAAAACTAAATGAAAATGAAATTTAGGCCTATTTCCCTATGTAAAACTTTCACTATTATAAGGATAAACCCAGAAATTCAGCCATTAGTTCATAGTACTCAAATTATTCCCTTGTGAATTTTGTCTTCTGTACTGGAAAGTTCCTAGTGTCATCATTAAACATCTTAAAAAACCTTGTATCATTACTTAATTCACTTGATCATAATGTTCATCAGAGAGTTTGTGAGGTATAAATGACAGGTGAAATTATCTGTGGTTAAGCTGCCAATGCACATTCTATGGCTTTCAATTATTTAATAATTTCTCCAATTATTCATTTTAATTTCTAAATGCAAGGGTCACAAGAACACATTTTCCTTGAATGAATAAGCACTAGGGAAATCATTTGAGGCCAGTGCATTAAACAGTAATAGTCTATTTTTCTACTAGTGAGAACCCGAGAAGCTTTGGGAAATAATGGTTTCATTTTACTATAGATAGCTGAAGGAAAAAAAGCTTGCAAGGAGTTGTCACATGTTTCTTTAGCTACATCTGGGAAAGAAATTCAACTGGGTCAATTATGAATACATATACTCTTCAGGATTATTGTTCCTCTTTTATCAATTAGATATTTGTAGACATATTCTTAATTTTGTAATACTACAGGAGATTAAATGAAACTGAGTATACCCTCATAAATCCATTAGAAAAAAGATTTATGACATGACTATATACATTTTTCTGATTTTACCCTTCCTGTCGTATGTGTACGTGTATGCATGCACATGTATGTATTTGTGTTATCTTAATCACTTGATCTTGGATTCCCCTCCACCACAATTCACTTGAGGGAGAATATGTTTCTTATTTTTTTAAAAGATTTTATTTATTCATGAGAGACACAGAGAGAGGCAGAGACCTAAGCAGAGGGACAAGCAGGCTCCCTGCAGGGAGTCTGCTATGGGACTTGATCCCAGGACCCCAGGATCACACCCTGAGCTAAAGGCAGATGCTCAACCGCTGAGCCACCCAGGCATCCTGAATCTGTTTCTTATTGATACTAGACTATATTTTTCTATTTTCATGACTTCACTGGTGTTTGTAGTATATCTAGAAGGAATCATATGCTAAATTTGTTTTCCTTCCAAATCATTAAATTAAAAATGTGAAACAACAGACCCAAAGCTGATTTGCCAATGAGCCAGTCATTGCTACAGGAAACAGATATTACTAAATTGTCTTGATGAATTTCCCATCCTCCCAGCTTCTACCCTCTTTTCTCACCCATCGATCTTCAATTAAGACTATTTTGGGAAATTTTTCCATCTCATTGTGTAGGGAGAAAGGAACCAGTGAATTCTATAGCACAATTAATTCACAGTTTTCGTCAAACACTATTTGAAGAAAAATCCAGTATTCTGTATTTTGGCATTTGTTATTCATTCATTCCTTCATTGACTCAACAAGAAATTACTGAATACTTGTGTGTCATATAGGTATAACATAGATAAAATCATGTTATGGAGTGTGGTTACTTGAAATGGTTTTTAGTATGTCTATTCTAGATTTGATTGTGTATAACACAGCAAATATGCTTTCAGGCATATGCTGATATATAAAAAATACAAGAGTTAGAATATAGAAACAAACAAAATATAGAAAAATACAGAATTCATGTGTATAGTAACAAGTAATATGGTACTCTCACATTTTCTTGTTCAACAGATTTCTAGTAGGTACATATAGGATATTGCTGTTGCTATACACATTTCACATTTATAGGCTTCAAAAATGGAAGTAATTTATTATGTAGTTTTATTTTTTCTCTGTCATGGTTTTATCTATCTTGCAGTTTCGAGAGTTCATTGTTGCTTTTATTTCAATTCCTTTATTATGAGTTTGTGTCTCTTGACAACTGCTGTTTCATTCCTGAGTACACAGATATGGATCCTATGCAGAGTCTTGTAGTTACTTCAAAATGAATAGAGTGAAAGTAGGAGATGATGTGTGAAATGCTGCAGCAGTATCGATTGCCCTGCCACATGAACAGGAGTAAACCGGATTACTGCTATTATGCAGGCCTTTTATAATTATGGGCAAAGGCCAAGGTTAAGCTGGAAAGTGAATTGCATTCAGAATGCTGTATGACATATGGATTTTTCAGAAAGGACGGAGATTGAAGACTTGGAGAAATTGTGAATTTTGCCCTGTTACATGGAACACGTTTGTTTGACCAAGATTAAGAATCGGTTATAGCAGGCAGACATACCTCCTTGTTAAATGCTGTCCTTTGCATTGAAAACAAGGTGGTTGAAAAATCATTACCTAAAAAATAAATCACATAGTTGGTGATCAATACACGTTACTGACAAAAGTTTGTGAACTGACGTAAGTTGGCTATTTGTAAGATTCATCAAACAAAATACTGGGAAAATAATGTTTCATCTACTTAGGTCCTTAGCAATTGTATCCTTCTAAATATCAAATAAAAATTTCCAGTTTTCTGCTTTGAAGTTTCCTCAGAATTATTTTAAGTCCTCAGGGATCTGAATTCTTCATTATGTAAAGACTGTATTCCCTTGCAAGCAAAACAAAAACAAAAACTTGAGTTTGTATGTGAATATACGATACGTGAGATGATATTCAAGTCATTGCTTCTAGTCATCAAAATGTCAAAATCAGTCAAATATTTTTATTTTGTTTTTCTGTAAACTAGTACTTTTTCTTTTTTTCACATTTTAGTCAAATGCTTTGGAACATTACAGAGATAAACTTACTGACTCTGGTTCTAGCAGTGACATTTAAGATGAAAAACTTGATAGGCAATAATTTATACTATTTTTTAAAGGAAATTTTTATGACACCTAGTTATGGTCCATCCCATAATTGTCACCATTTGATTGCATCCCACCTTTAAATTTGGCCGTGGTGTTTTATATTTGAATGTCTTATACATGATGGTTAACTTCCTCAGGTCTGGAATCATAGAAAATCCCAAGAATATACCAGCTTCCAGCTTTTCTGAGGCAAGTGCTCAATAATGCAAACTGTATCATGCTGAGAGAAAATAGAGATGAAATGAGGGAATGAATGCTAAGTCCAACAATATTTTAAAAGGCCACATGGCCCAGGATTGAAGGGGCCTTCCAAGTAGGAATATTCCAGTGTTTGTAGTACTGCACAGTAGGGGCAGGGGCAGTGATAGAAGAAAACATGACATAGATCAGAAAAGCAGAAGGGGCAATAGGGCTAGTGATGGAGGAGGAAGGAGTCAAGGCAGTGAGCTACAGTAGTTTTTCATATCTGTATGTTGGGAATGCACGATGTGTCAGGTATGTAGTGCCTGTAGGTGAATGATTATGATGGTCCAGTCCTCCCGCAGGATTAGATGTATAATGAATAACTGTTGATTTACATTTATCTAGACCAGCACTGTTCCAGGAGAAATATAAGCCAAGCTTCATATCTAATTTAAAATTTTCGGGATCCCTGGGTGGCGCAGCGGTTTGGCGCCTGCCTTTGGCCCAGGGCGTGATCCTGGAGACACGGGATCGAATCCCATATCAGGCTCCCGATGCATGGAGCCTGCTTCTCCCTCTGCCTGTGTCTCTGCCTCTCTCTCTCTCTCTCTGTGACTATCATAAGTAAATAAATAAAAATTTAAAAAAAAAAAAAAAAAAAAAAAAAAAATAAAATTTTCTAGTAGTGGGGCAACCGAGTGGCTCCAGTTGTTAAGTGTCTGCCTTCCGCTCAGGTCGTAATCTCAGGGTCTTGGGATCCAGCCCTGCTGGCTCCCTGCTCAGCGGGAGTCTGCTTCCCCTTCTCCCTCGCTCCTCCCCCCACTCCCATTCATGCTCACGCTCTGCCAAATAAATAAATAAAATTAAAAAAAAAAATTTTCCCTAGTAGCTACATCTTAAAAGCAAAAAGAAAGAGGAAACACCTTAACACCTTTAGTCATATACTTAATTTACCCAGTATTTCCAAAGTCTCATTTCATCGGATAATCAAATGAAAATTAATGAACTACTTTATATATTTTTTGGTACTTCTAAAAATCTGATCGGTTAACAATGTATGTTTCCATTTGGACTAGTTGAATTTCTAGTGCTCAGTATTTCCACATGGCTAGTAATGATTTTTTTTTGTCTGTGAAGGTATGTGCTGTTATTGTTTTTTTTTTTTTTTTCTTTTTTTTTTTTAATAAAAAGTGTTCTTTCCAATCTTCTAGAAATGGAAGTGTACAAAGTTTCTGGCCATTTCTCACATTTGTATGTTGCCATTTAAAATCTTAGAAGGATTCCTTCATGTGGAATGTGGAAGGCTGTTTAGAAATTTTAACAGAATAGTTCCAGTGTTATGAGGTCATGATGTGTCCTTAGGGTCTTCCCTGACCATGAATAATTAAGAGCGCTGAGGAATCCCTGAAATTATAGCTGAAATTCCCATATGCGCCTCTCTGAAGAGAGTCTGTGCCTTTTATCCAGTTCTCAAAGGGATCATGACACTCCTACCACCCCACCAGAAAGAGGTTAAGAACTTTTGCCAGTGTTTATGTCCTTTAGATAAAGAGACCAAATATTAAAGTTGGTGAAATGGAAGTCAGGACTATAGTTAATATTGGCTAGAAAGCCTGCCATGATGACTCATATACACATTATAGCAAATACATAATTAGGAATCTGAGGGTCTGATGCACAGAATGAATTAAATGATGAGATTCTACAATATTGTATTTATTAAAATTTGACAAGTAATTCTTTAATACTTTACAGTTTTTAATGAGGTATTTACATAACTTGTAAATGACATGTTAATTAACATAACTTGTCTGAGGGCTCCACAGTTTTGTTCTTTAATGGCATATTTCTGGCAAGGCTACCTATTCAGAGTGTGATGAAAATAATTTCAGCTCATCCAGGAAGCTTCATTTCTGGTTTAGTGTATGCTATATGCTTTCAATCTAACTTTCCCATGGGAGAAAGATTTTAATTCTCCACTTATCTGATCTGTACTCTAAAATCTGTTTTATTTTCAAAGGGGTATTTTGTTGATTTAGAGAAATCAGAATTACAGGATAGTCCCACCTTGATGGAATTTGGGGTGATGAGAAGTCTATATTCCATTATATGTGTTCAAGAGGTGTCCGGTGTAAAGCCTTTTTCCTCTTACTTCCCTTTTCTGAATAATTCCTAAAAAGGACATTTAAATTGTGGAGACTGGAAAACATTTTTAGCAATCTGTAATTATTAATTGATTACCTTTATATTACACAAGCTCCCTAGTGACTTAGCTAAAAACAGCTGTAATAAATCTTGACATTAACATAAATTAATCATGAAAAAAAAAAGAGACATGTGAAGAACTGAAAATGAGATTAGAGGTAACATTTTTTCTTAGAAAACACAAAACCAAGAATAAAGGTTTTAGGGAGAGTAGAAATAGATAATCTCACATGCAAAGAAAAAAGAGTAGAGCCCAAAGATTGGGTAACATGGGTGTGGAGAATGGGTAGAGAAAGGTCCGGATTGTATGGACAGGCTGCCAAGGAGTTGGAGGACGGTGAGAAGCCGGTTAGTAGATCTAAAGATGAGAACTAAGCACCATAAGCTGGCAAAGCTGACTTTCCTGAAGCGAGCTCTGCTAGGAGGTGTTGATGGGCTCTCTTCAAGTGGTATGTGTCTCCAGCCCTCCAAGGGACAGAGGCTGCAGTCATGGTTGTAATTACACAAAATGGATTTGGAGCAGTAATTGTTATCTTGGTCCATTTGGGCTCCTAGATTGGATGCCTTATCCAGAAAAGTTTATTGCTTACAGTCCTAAAGGCTAGGAAGTCCAAGATCAAGGTGCCAGCAGATTCCATGTCTGTTGAGGGTCCACTTCTTAGTTCGTAGCTGGCTGTCTTCTCATTGTGTCTTCATGTGGAAGGGATGAAAGTGTGCTCTGGAGTCTCTTTTATTTATTTTTTAAATTTTTAAATTCTTAAACTATTTTTTAGAGAGGGAGAAGGGGAGATGGACAGAATCTTAAGTAGACACCACTGCCAGCACAGAACCCAACCCAGGGCTTGATCCCTCATCCCTGAGATTATGACCTGAGTCAAAAATCAAGAGTTGGATGCTTACCTGACTAGGGCCACTTAGGCACCCCTGGAGTCTCTTTTAGAAGAGCACTAATCCCATGCATGAGAATTGTGCCCTCATGACCTAATCATCTCCAACAGGTCTACCTCCTAGTGTGAGGTTGGAGGTGAGGTTTCAACATAGGAATTGGGGAGAAGCATAGACATGCAATCTATAGCAATTTGCTTTTTTTCTCTCCTGTAATTCTCCTGAAGGGGTTAAGTTTGGAAATCATGATGAACACATATGTGGATGCACACTCACATACACAAGCCTCAAAATCTTCTGGGGTTGCATGGATTTGCAGTACTGCCATGCCCAAATCTGACAGATTTCAAAGGAGTAAAAACCAGTGAGGCAAGGCCTTTCCTGTAACTCAAGCAGATTGGTTTATGGAATGTAGGCTATTGGATAGGAGTTTAGCTTGAAGGGGGTCAGATGGTTAACAAGGAAATGGGGTTGGTTGATAGTTTAAACATCATTAACACCATCACTGTCTTACTCCTGCTGACCCTTCCTCATGCATGGGCATGTGTGTGTGTGTGTGCACATGCATGTGGTATATATACAGAGAATAAATAATGGCTCGGGAAGGGGAATGAGTAGCTACATATGAACTAAACCAACATTTAGACATATGGACAGCCTGCCTGAGTGTTGATTTATTAGGAGGAGTTTAACAGGTCAGATGCTCATATTTTTATAGCAAATATTGGCGTATTGGAATTACAGCCAGAGAAGTCTGAATGCAGACAGTTCCTGCAAGGGCAGGCAGAAATTGGTGCTTTCTGTTCCAGTGTAGGCAGAAAGGAAGGCTGTTGTCAAAAGCTTCATAGCATTGTGCTTGCCTGCCTTTTCCTTACTCCACAAACACTGGTTTGCTTTGTTTTGCTAAAAATCCATCCAGGATCTCAGTAAACTGTTCTAAAGCTCTGTACTGAAAGTTCTCATCAAACTTTGGTTAACTTCTTCCCCCCACTACAAGCATGAGACGCTCCTCTAGCAGGTAGTACCTCTAAGACCACTGTAGTAAGCTTCTAATAGTCAGATAGATAACCTGTCACAGCTCTGGTTTTTAGCATAGATTGACCTGCCTTTTTATATCCAGAACTTCCTAGAGATATTTGTAGCTGCAAGAGTTTTATAGTAGTACTTCATTAAATTTGGGTTTTTGTTTTCTTTTCGGCTTTACTGAGGTAGAGTTTGAGGCATATGACAATATGACTTGATTTTGAGTTACTTCTTTGGTCATTTATTTACATATTTTTTCCAACTGCATTTAAAAAAAAATAAAGACAGCATATTCTGGAAGATGGAGGAATGTTGAATTGCCTAATAAAACATGGATATTTCAGTCATTCCACCCACCATTTATATAGTTGACTGAACGCCCCAGGGAGATGGTAAAGCTATGTTTTATTTTTAGCTACTATTTGGCCTTTTGAGAAGGAAAATGTATGCTGCTGAAGTCTGTACTTTCTAAGAACATTATAACAAAGTAGGTAAACAAGTTTATATTTTCTGGCACACAGGAATAACTGACCTTTGACATAGCAGAAACTGTTTTCTCTCTTGGTCCCAAAGCTTAATGTCACCAGGTAATGTGCATAAATTTAAATGGTGATCTAAACCATATAATGCAAAATCTGCCTAGGAACTCTTTATTGTCAAAGATACTAAGTCAGTGCAATGGGGATTTGCTTGCATTCTTTTTTACTTAGAAGATAGAATTTTAGTAGAATATAAAGTAGTCTTAATAAATAAGATTAATGGAAGTTGGTAATCAATGTATCTTTTTCTGGATAATAAAATAGAAAAAAATTTCTCTCCAGTAACCTTGTCAAAGTAATATTTATTAATCTTCCTCATACACATGGTTGTATTCTATGAGAAAAGGTTTTCTCAATATTTTAATAGATTACATATTTTCTCAGCATGTGGTATATTTTAAGAGAATATTGGTTTTGCTATTTTAAAATATTATGTGTCTAGAAACAATATAATGTTTCAACTTGAGCCAAAATATTTGCATTTGAGAAATAGCCCATTTTTTAAATTTATTGTCTCCTATTTCTTCCTGGTTTTGTTTACTCACGAGCTCAGTAAAAACAAATATTAATGGTGCTAAGGTCTTGAATGTGGTATACTCAAGCCAGTTGGATTTGTGTGCATTTTGCAGTGCTTTAGACATACTGTTTTTTAATCTCCAAATGTAGATAAAGAAATGAAAAGAATTTTAAGGATACCATCGTTTCCTTCTAATTGAGACAGAAAACTGTGTGATCACTTGTCTAATCTTCTTTGCACTGAATAAGGGAAAAACATATTGATTGTACTCAAGGTCTGAACAGTTGTTCAATAGAAAAAAGTAAAACAACATTTTTCTCTGTGTTTCCAGATTTTTTATGTGCTATGGTGTATTAATAATTGCACCCACTTATTTAAATTTAGAGACACCCAAAATGTTTTCTAAGAGTTGAAATAAAATATATTGAGTATATTTTACAGAGTAATAACAAACTTTTTTTAAAAAAGTTTTTCTGATGTTTCCCAACTCTTTAAATACCTTATACAACTATGTTTCTTGACATTGCAAAGTTGAAAGATACAACCAAATGCTACTGATTTAGGTAGTATGTGAAAGGTAAATATAAATTTAAAACCTTACAAAGTTGTGGATTGGCAGATAGAATACGATCAAGAGAATTAAGGTTTAGACTGAACCTAAGTTATATAAGGTTGAGATAGAATCTGAAGGAGTGTTTCTTATGCATCTATGTGCTCAAATACTTGCATCCATATTTCCTGTTGTTTGACTCAAAACCATGTAACTCCCTACAGTGGGATGTTTCCATATTTTTCTGGCTCTGCTTACTAGTGAAACTCTACTGGTCTATATGTGTACAGAGAACACCTGATAGCAAGACATCCAGACAGGTAGCTTTTTGGAGCCTGAGAGAATTCAGAAAAAGAGTACAATCAGAAACTAAAGAGTACAGTCCATTGGTCATGGATATAAATCCCAGGGAGAGCATCACTTTTTTGTGATAGGCCCAAAGGGAATGAAATGAGTACCTTGGGGATATAACCTGTACTCCCATGTTTATTGTACTGTTACTCACAATAGTCAATACATGGAAACAACCTAAGTCTGTACTGATGGATGGATGAATGGATAAAAAAATTGTAACACATCGATTGTGTCTGTGTATCTGTAATATTTATATATATATCTGTATATAAATATAGATATAAATATACATCTGCGTATATAGACTATGCATATACAGGTGTATATAGAACATATATAGATATATAGTAAATACATATATAGATCATGTATATAAAATATTGTAGATATTATGTAAATATATAGATATATATATGTAAATAAATATATTAGGGAATATCATTTAGTCTTAAAGAAGAGATCCTACCATTTGCAATAATTTAGATAAACCTAGAGGACGTAATGCTAAGGGAAATAAGCCAGACAGAGAAAGGAAAATACTGCATGCTCACTTGTATGTGGAATCTAAAAAAAGTTGAATTTATAGAATTCGAGAGTAGAAGAGTGGTTGCCAATGGGGAGATACTGGTCATAGGGTAGAAAATTGCGATTATGTAGGATGAAAAAAATCTAGAGATATAATGTACAGTATGAAAAGTGTAGTTAATAAAACTGTATTGAATACTGGAAATTAGCTGAGAGTAGATTCAGATACTCTCACCACATGCATAAAAGAGAACTGTTGGGTTCGAGCAGATGGATATGTCAATGAGCTTGACTAGTAATATTTTCACTCTGTCTATTTATATTGAAAAGTCAAGTTGAGGGATACCTGGGTGGCGCAGCGGTTTGGCGCCTGCCTTTGGCCCAGGGCGCGATCCTGGAGACCCGGGATCGAATCCCACGTCGGGCTCCTGGTGCGTGGAGCCTGCTTCTCCCTCTGCCTATGTCTCTGCCTCTCTCTCTCTCTCTGTGTGACTATCATAAGTAAATAAAATTAAAAAAAAAAAAAAGAAAAGTCAAGTTGTATACCTTGAAATATACATTTTAATTTTTTTTTTAAAGAGTACGATCTTTCTTACCAAATTCAAAGAAAACAAGGAACTTTGAGTTCATCAGGCATTTATGAAGGTAGATTGCAGACAGTGGCAAACTATGAAAATTGCAGCTCCAGCCACAAAGCAAGGGACCACCCACCTGTGCCTGTCCTGTAGATGTATCTGGATCATATAAGAGAATCTTGGACTTCACTATGTTCTTTTAACAAATGACGTCATTTCCAATAGAATATAACTTAGGATTTGGAAGGAAGATTTTTTCCCGCAGTATTTTATTTTCCATCTATGGGCATTTTAAGGTAATAAAGATATTTCCTCAGGTAGGATACAGAATATTTTCATGTCTTGCCAATTATCCTACTGGAAGCCCACTCAAGTAAAGGCTAATGTTAAAATCAGTAGCCTAGAAGACTACCTTCATAAAAAGAAAATTCAGATAAAATCTTTCCTACTGATGTTTCGTTGAAGATGTGTATGATGGTACTCTTTGGGATCATACTTGGTTTAAACCAGAATTTGCAAACTTGAAGCCAAGGTTCCCAGTTTGTCTTATGGACATTTTGGAAAACATGGAGATATTTAGGGAAAAAATTATGCTGACAGTTAAAAATTAGAGGTTTTAATTTAAATACTTGGGGTCCTGACTTCCTAGAAGACTTGGAAGATTAACCATGCAGAGCCTACATTGTTACATGGAGATATATATAGATATAGATATATTAAATTAATTAATTACTTAGAGCTTGCTATAATAAATTTTAAAATAGCTTGCTACTTTAATTGGCCCACCACCTAGCATAGTCTTCAGAGGGCATTTTACTGCATGGCAGTATTTTTCTGAGGTTCAATATTACTGCCATTTTTAAAGGGAACATGCTCTATAACTTTCTGTAGTGTCTCTAAAACTGAGACTGTGTATAGTAGTGTGCTGGCTGATGTTTACTGCTTGGATCTTGAGAAATAAAAAGCCTTATTTGTAAAATTTTATTGTTTTTCACCATGGCCAATTTCAGGTTACCAATGTGAAGTCATATAACAAGCAGTAGGGAAGACAGCCATACAATCTAGTATGAGCTGGTTCTAATATACCACAGGCAGTTTTCATTTATCATTGCACTTATATTATTTTTCTAACAGCAAAGAAATATTTCTTTATTCCTTTTGTTCCACCAAAATTGGAAACGTGAAAGACAAATCAAGACTACATGTAAAAAAAACAAAAAAACAAAACAAAAAAAACAAAAGACTACATGTTTAAAAAAGATATATTTTTTAAATTCAATATTCAATATCTAAATAGCTGGCACAATTTATTAGTTTGGGATACATGTATGGATATTTGCTACCCAGAGGACTCTGAGGACACAGAAGGATTTTGAGGAGTTTTAAGAAGGCTCTGCTGTAGTGGAAAGAACACTAGACAAGGTCTCAGGAGTTGCATTTTAAATCTGCTGCTGCTAACGTGGCTGTTTGATCTTCAGCAGGTTATCATCCCCACAGGGATGTTTTGAATCATAGGCTGTTGGAACTCAAGGGAGCATAAGATTCTCTGTCTAAGCAGCTGTATTAGACCCAACTTGGTGCCTCTCCAGGGCTTGGTAACTTGCTTAATGGAAGGCCTCACCACATTGTCGCCGCTTTATCTCACAATACATCCTCTGCTGGGGTGAGGCCTGGCCACGGCAGCTCTGACACCCAGGTCCAACCTCTAGGTCCAGACTAACAAGTCTCATGGAGAGTCCTCATAAAACTTCTAGGCTTACAAGAGATGCTATCCAAACAGTTCATTAACTCTGGCTTCTTTTCCAGCAGTTATGTAGAAGACAGGATAAAAAAAAAAAAGGAAATATTAGAGGGTTATTATGACTTGGGGCTTGATTTTGCCCAATGAGAGAAAGTAGCTTAAAGAACTCTATAGACAGAATGCTCTCCTAACTGACCCAAGGTGCCGTGTTTCCACATGGTATCCATATTTGAGGACATCGCCCTATCATGCTTGAACCACTGGCTGTATTTTCTTGTGAAGCTTTGTAATGCCCTCTCTCCTGACCCCTCCTTGTGTTTTCTTTCCTTCCTTCCCTACTTTTTTTCTTTTCATTGGGACTGTACTTTCCATTTAAGCTTGATTCTGAAATATTTGCCTCAGACGTTGGTTTTTAAATAATTAAATATTTATTTTTTAATTCTAGTATAGTTAACATACAATGTTCTATTAGTTTCAAGTATACAATTTAGTGACTCAGTAATTTTATACATTACCCAGTGCCTATCCTAAGTATACTCTTAATCCCCTTCACCTATTTCACCTGTCTCCCTACCCCCCTCCTCTGTAAACCTTGGCTTTTCTCTATAGTTAAGTCTGTTTTTTGGTTTATCTCTTTTGTTTTTCTTTGTTCATTTGTTTTGTTTCTTAAATTCCACATATGAGTGAAATCCTACAGTATTTATCTTTCTCCCACTGACTTACTTCACTTAGCATAATACCCATGCTCCACCCATGTTGTGCAAATGGCAAAATTTTATTATTTTTTTATGGCTGAGTAATATTCCATTGTGTGCGCGCGCGTGCGCATGCGCGCACACCCTTCTCCCCCCATCTTCTTTATCCATTCATCTTTTGATGGACATTTGGGTTACTTCCATACTTTGGCTATTGTACATAATGCTGCAGTAAATATAGGAATGCATATATTGGGCCACCTGGGTGGCTCAGTCAGTTAAAAGCATCTGCCTTTAGCTCAGGTCATGATCTCACAGCCCTGAAATCAAGCCCCACATTGGGCTTCTTGCTCACTGGGGAATCTGTTTTTCCCTCTCCCTCTGCTGCTCCCCCTGCTTGTGCTCTCTTGCTCTCTGTCAAATAAGTACAATCTTAAAAAAGAAAAAAAAAGAAATGCATTCATCTTTTCTAGTGTTTTTGTATTCTTTGGATAAATACCCAATAGTGGAATTAATAGATCATATGGTGGTTCTATTTAATTTTTTTTTTTTTTTTTCGAGGAAACTCCATGCTGTTTTTCATAGTGGCTACACTAGTTTGCATTCCCACCAACAGTACACAAGGGTTCCTTTTTCTCCACATCCTGGCCAACACTTGTTTTTTGTGTTTTTGAGTATAGCCATTCTGAGAGATGTGAGGTGATATCTCATTGTAGTTTTGATTTGCATTTCTCTGATGATGAATGATGTTGAACATCTTTTCATGTGTCTGTTGGCCATCAGAATGTCTTCTTTGGAGAAATGTCTGCCGATGTTTTCTGCCCATTTTAAAATTGGATTATTTGTTTTTTTTCAGTGTTGAGTTGTATAAGTTCTTTATATATTTTGGATACTAGCCCTTTATAAGGTATGCCATTTGCAGATATAAAGAACCACATCTTTAAAAGAGACTAATGGCTTTCAAGATTAAGATACCAATCTCTTATCCAAACAGAAATTCTGAGAGATGGCCTAGTGATTTCTACTTGAGTAAATATTTATTGTATTCTAAAAACTAGTTTAATTGTTAAGTCAGGATTTCAAGAGGTATACAGAATAAGTGTAATTCCTATTTCACATGTGTTTAAAAATAAAGAAAATATTGTAAAAATTTGTTAAGAATAGGGACTGTTGTAATCTGGGAGACCTGAGATCAAATCCTCTATCTAGTACTTGCTAGGCATGTAATCATGAGCAAAGGTACACATTCTCTTTCAACTTCACGTTCTTAAAGTGCAGGTCTATGACAATTTGACTCTGCATCCCTGGGCCTTGTTTGAAACAGTCATGGTCTTGAGGAACTTGGGCATTGAGTGAAAAGGAGAAAAGGGACTGAAGATGGTTGGTGAAGGTGTGGTCCCTGCTTGCTACCTGGCACTCTGAGTCAGTCAAATGGGTTCAAGTAGGGAGATTATCAGACAATAGAATCTGTAGTGAAGACTAGAGTTAAAAAGATTACAATCAAAACGAGAAACCGCAGATGTGCTCTTCAGCTTGTCAGCTGGAAACGGAATAAGAAGTGAGTAAAGGACATCCAGGAATGTAAGCTAAGATTAGATGTGACAGCTTTGCCAGGAGGTCTTCTTGGGGCTGCGGGAAAAGTAGAAGTGGGAAAACACATTTTGGTTTCTCTTCTCTCTCCTTTAGGCATAGCCTGGGGAAAGCCTGTAAGTTGGGAACATCACCTTGAATATTATTTCCTGTTTCTTCCAGGCTATTGAGTAATCACTGTTTTTCATTTTGAATTATGGAATATTTCATTTAAAAATATCCAAAATTCTAAGAGGAGGAAAGAAGAGAAGAGAAAAAGAAGAAGAAAGGAGAGAGAAAAACCATCTTCAACCTAAATTCATTTTCTGGCTAGCTGATGTCCATTAAAAGGAATTTTTTGTTTGTGAAAAACTATCCATTACTATGTTTTAAAGTGTTATATGAGATTTTATAAGATTATTAGGCATTATGAAATTGGAGCTTCGTGACAAAATACTTTTGAAGTTAAAAATATGTTTCAGAAAATATCTGTGTAGTACTTACATATGATAATCTATGCTATATAAAAATTTCTTGAACAACTCTCCATCTTACATTTTCATTTTACAGAGAAGCAAATTAATATTAGTCTACTTTTACATAGCTCTTTTGAGATTCTTATTCATGTATATATGATATTTTTACTTTATCAGGACTTTATAAAGTCATAATAACTTAATGTTGGTGAAATATATCTAATGGACAGGTTTGTTAAGCTGAGCTTTTAAATGAAGGTGATAGAGACCCAGAGACTTTTAACTCTCTACATTGCAAACCAAAAGCTTCCTCTCTTACTATACCGTAGAAGCTAAATCTTAATTTTGCATAAACCCTGGAAGTTTGGATTACTTCTGTTGGTTACTCACAGATGTTCTTGCAAAACAAAGGGCACTTGCCTCCATGGGTGGGAATGTGAGTAAGACTGGGAGTTAGACTTCTCCGTATGTGAGCTCTGGTCTTTATGAGTTTAGAAATACTGGTTTGCTCTAAATTCTTAATTACATCTATAATGTTTGGGAGAGGAGATGATAGAGTAGATTGAAAAGGAGATTGAAATCATTCATGCATTCTTCCATCCATCAACTATTTATCAAGTAACTAGTGCTTGGAAACCATTGTTTTAGTGATGACCTTTAGACTTGAAAAACAACAACAAAAAACAACATCACAGAACTGAAATATTCACGTATGAATCATACGTGACTTGATGTTCGAAGATAAGAGTCAAGTAAAAAATTGAAATTAAATGGCTAAGTGCTTCACACAGCCTTACTTTGTGGAAAGGTAAAGGAAAATACAATTTGAGGGGCACTGTTAGTTATTGAGAGTCTACTTTGGGGTGGGTTCTTTACTAGTTATTTTTTAGACATTGTTTCATTGCATCTTTAGACCACAAGAGGTAGGTGTGTGCTGTATGACGAACCGTGGTGGGACAAAGCTGATGAGCAGGCCACTGCTTTTGTCCTCGAGGAATTTATACTCTAGTGGGGACAAGCATGGATAATTTTAAAATAACACCTAAATTCCCCAAGAATATTAATCCATACCTATTAATCTATATGAAGTGAAGGAGGTCACATGCTAGATATAGCTGACTCAGTCCACGCCAAGTCAGAGACACCCTGTTTCATCAGAATGGATGTGTGTGAGGCTAAATCATTTTTCCAAGGTCAGTGACCTGAGAGATATTCTGTGCTTAGGGTTGTACAGAATGAGAATGCTGGGGGCAGCAGATACAGGCGTGTTATTCAATACCTGAAGAAGGGCAAACAGTGAAGGACCTGAACCAGCTAGGGGTGTCCCCTGTAGCCTTGAAACATGATGGTATTGGGACATATTCCTAATGGGAGTTAGTAAGAGTTATAATGGGGTATCTACCTGCCATGTCTTTTGGACTTAAAACTAATAAGTAGTCACTCCAAGACACAGAGATAAATGACCAAGGTTACACAGCCAGTAAGTGTCAGGGCCAGGATGACTCTTGAGTTCCTGCTCTTAGCCACGTTATTAAAGTGTGCACTTAGTCACCAGAATCATCCTAGGTTTAAAAGAGGATGGGAAGAGGAAACTGAGGTTTATGGAGATTAAGGTATGACTCCTTGCTTGAGGTCATACAGCTCTTAAGTGTCAGAACCCGCTGGGTTTAAATACAGATTGATTTTGCTCTAAACCATGCCACACTTTGGTTAATTATTGTCAGGAAAAACATCTTTTTACTTCAACCTTGCCAAGTGTAGGTTAGTTTTTCTGGCATATAAATTGTCCAAATTCGCATGGACAAGATTGAATAATTCTTTTCAAGAGTGCAGCTGGGAAGACGACTTGAGTATTGCTATTGGGGTTAATTTGTTCTGGCAGGCCTTTCAAGAGCTGGTATTGTGTGCTAGAGGAGAGATAATAAAGGATAGTAACATCTTCCTGGCCCAACTCAACATTTATTTGTGTTCTCTAGTAGAGAACTATGTAGGCTCAGCTTAGTACTGGGCCCATCACTTGAGCGACTTATACTTTTATTCCTTTAGAAAAACTTTGACCTTCTTTCTTAAGGCATCTTGACAGCCTGTTGAGAGCTAAGTGGCATCTGGGTGAAATCAGATGTCACAGTTTTCATGTCAAATGCCTGCCTGTTTCTGAAGGCTTTCGCTCTCTTTCCAGTGGACAGTATTAGGTTTGTATTTGGGCTACTCACTAGAAACTAAATCCTGAGCTTATTGCTAGGTAGGTTACTTTGAAACATACATGATACCCACGGCATTTTAGGCAGTATTTGAGGGCAGAGCTACTTATCCATGAACCTGACCCCGATTTTAGAAAAACTATCTGAGGCACTGATCCCCAAATACCTGCATTCTGGTGCTCTTCAGTAGCAAAACTTTTACTGATTGTGGCAAGTAGGAAAAACACATGTTATAACAGTGTAGTGATCTAGCAAAAGTTTCATAAAATTTACTAAAGGACTGACCCTTTAACTTAATATTCCTACTTTTTTTTTGTTGCTATTTAAATAGCCTTTCTTTTTTAAGTGATCATGATGAGAGACATAAAAATACATATATCTGTCATAAGTAACACTTGGCAAACCCTCTACTTGTGTTCTTCTCTCCTCCAACCCTTGATTTTACTTAGTAGAAATTCCCGATGTCTTGGAACCACAAGTCAAAAGTACCTAAAGAGAATATTTCATTGCTTCCCCTGAATTCTTCATCAGATTTTATCTTCAGGAAAGGAACATATTATTTAAGCTTCATGAAATGATTACTGTTTCGTCTTTAGTCTTCATCCAACCTTGTTATGAGAAACGGCCATAAAAAGATAGTTTTGCAATCTCATATTCAAAAAGTATTTTTCATCTCATTTTCAACATGTTCCTTACATATAAGGATCCACAAAATGCTTTCTTCCTAGAACTCAGTGCCAACAAAATCTGCCTCTCAAATGAACTTGCTTGCAAAGAGGACTGTGAAATCCATCACAAAATTTTAGCTGAATGCTACATTTGATCCTCCATTGCAGAACTGTCATACCATTTTCTTAGTACCTTTCTTTCCTTTAAACGGTTTCTGATCTCTCTTTCAGAAATTTGTATCTTTGCCCTCATTCCATTTTAAATGTTCTTGTAAAATTTCTCAAATCTATTCTTAAGCTTTAGGTTGACTTAGGTAAATAGTCAAAAATAGTAGATACTCAGTGACAAGAGCTGAGAGTGTAGAGAAACATTTTGATGAGGTTGTAGAGCTTGGGTAATGCTCAAATCAAAGTTATACGCTTTTTCCTCCTGACACCTTCTGTATCAGCCTCATTAGCATTTTTCTCATATGATTGTGCCAAGTGGTAGTCATAGAAGGAAGATGAGGATGACTTAGCTTCTTGGGGTATGTGTCAATTCTGAGACACTGACAATGAGGCTGTCATTCTTTTTCCTCAGGTTTATAGTCAGTGTGAAGTACAAAGTATTGTTTCTTTCTTCCCTGGAATTTAAACTGCTTCTTCCAAATTGTGATTTAAAATGTGAAGAGTTATCCTGGGTTCCGCTTGAAAATGCATAGGGAAAAATTGATGTGTCTTGAGAACAGTACAGAAGTGAGCCTCCAGCTAGCTTGGTGTTACCTCACCTACTTGCATGGCTGCACAAATGTTTCCTTTAAGTTTTTAATGGATGATTTACAGTTAAATAGATAAAAATTCAGTAAGCAGTACTCTGTCATCATAAGGGAAGCTGATGTACATTTTTACTTTTGATTTTCATGGTGGATTACATTGTGGTATCCATTATGAAACATTGTAGAGTGGTGGTTATGCATTCCAAAAAAGAAGAGAATGACTTCATTGAGTAACCTACTGGACTCCATGTCAAGGGTTGTCCATACATTATTTTATTTGTCATAATTTCATGAAAATATATTATCTTCATTTTTTGTGTGTGTTGGAAAATGAGGCTCAGAAAAAGAAATTGCCCAATAGGATACAACTAGTGATTTGTAGAAGTAAAATGTGTCTGTAGATCTGTCTGATTTTATTTACTTATTTTTTTAAAGATTGTATTTATTCACGAGACACAAACACACAGAGAGAGAGAGAGAGAGAGAGAGAGAGGAAGAGGCACAGGCAGGGGGAGGAGCAGGCTCCATGCAGGGAGCCTGATGTAGGACTCATTCCCTGGTCTCCAGGATCACGCCCTGAACTGAAGGCGGCGCTAACCGCTGAGCCACCGGGGCTGCCCTGTCTGATTTTATTTGATTCCAGAAACTACACCCTTATCCTTTAGAATAAAGTTGTACCTGAGTTGGGTATCTGAAGTCTTTAAGCAGCATGCAAGGGGGGGGAAGTTGATGGTGTCTGTTATTGTATTACAGATCTGTTGTCACCAAGCCGTACAAAGACTCACCTACCTGAGCCAGCCCATCCTCTTGTTAGAACTTCCAGAGCTCTTTGGATACTGTGCTTGTCATCTTTGGGATAAACAAAGTAAAGAAGCCTTAGATTTGTTAGAAGTCCTCTTTCTCCCAGTGGCCTGTAGTGTGACATCTTATATGTTCATTTGGGAGAAAAAAAAAAAAAAGAAAGCAAAAGTCTTACTGTGTGCAGAGTACTGTGCCATATTCGTGTCTTTATGATACTATAATAAGTGCCTGGCTTCATTTCTCATGGAATTCATTGTTTATTGGGATAAATAGTAAGCCAATAAACACACAATTCATTAATTAGAAGAGTGATAAATGTTCAAGATGTGGAGAGTGGACAAGATCAAGATGTTATGAATGTGTAAGTAAAAAAGGAGAACTAATAAGTTCAAGATTGAGTAGTGGTCAGCTGACTGAGGGGAGTGGAATGAGCCGAGCATGCCAGGCAGAGGTTCCAGATAAGTTACAGGATAGTTGCATGGAAGTAAACAACACGTCTGCTAGGTTGCAAGAGGCCAGGATAAGAGGATCATGGTAACCTGGGCCATCAGACACTTTTAGTTAATACTTGCGGTAGCTCTGAATTTCATCCTTTGTCCTCAATAGTTTTGTACCTCATAGTATAAACTGGCATAGTACCTGCATATAGTAGGGGTCACATGTGTTTTCCCCGAATTTTCATTATTAGTTGCTATGTAACCATTACCAACCTTAGTAACAAATAATTAACCACTTATTAATTATTTGTCATGGTTTTTTGAGTTGACTGGGCTCAGCTGGGTGGTTTCAGGAAGTCCAGGTAGAAGCTCTAGGACGTTTTCCCCCTGGTCTTACAAATCTCAGCACTTGACTCTGGCCACATTCTTTTAGTCCGAAAATCACCAAGGCCAGCTCATTGAAGGGAAGAGGAAGTAGACTTCACCTGTTTAGGAGGGAATGTTCTTCACATTGCAGAAGAACATGCCAGGAAGAAGGCACTGTTGCCACTATCTCTGAAATACACAGTCTGCCATGCAGAATAAAGGGATTGGATGGTAGTCAAGGCTGAGATACACTCAGGAGGCTGATTTGTCTGCTCCTTATGGTCTCAAGTTTCTAATTTGATTCATATTTTAGGAACTGCCAAGATTAGATATGTCTTTTAATCAGACCCTACTCTGATCCATTTAATTCCTGTGAGATGGTATTACAGAATACATCCTTGCCAAGGATTTTTGTTTTACTTATATAATTTCTCTAAGTTTTTAAAAAAGATTCTAGTAAAATCTAGACTATAAGAGCTTCCTATCTGTTACATTAGGTTGTGGTAAGGTTGCCAATAACTTACTCATTTGTTCAACAAACAACAATAACGACAGCAAAGGCTT
The DNA here is from genome assembly GCF_011100685.1 of Canis lupus familiaris. Taxonomy (NCBI): domain Eukaryota; kingdom Metazoa; phylum Chordata; class Mammalia; order Carnivora; family Canidae; genus Canis; species Canis lupus. The sequence goes on from NC_049236.1 coordinate 20,402,955, forward strand.
AGGGTGCTTATTGTAGGTCTGAAGCTATTCCTCTATTCCAAGACCTATATATATAGTAATCTTTACTAACGGTACTGAGGGCCAGCTGAGTGTGCCAGGCAGCATGTTCTGTTCTGGGGATGTGAATATTAACAGAAAAAGGTGCGGTGCCACCCTACGGAGTTTCTAGTATAAGGGAGGGGTTAGACTCATTCGTTAAACGTTCCCACGAATGTGAACTTACATGTCAGATACAAAAGCTTTTGATGAGAATAATGGCTTAACAAAGATACACAAGTACCTACTTTGTGCCAGTCTAGGATAATATAAATTGATAGATGGTAGTTTCTACTATGGAGGATATGTAAGGTCATTACTTATGTGTTTTGGGGAGTTTGGGAGTGACCTAAATAATTGTAAGATTCTGGCTTAGTAAACTTAGGAAAGAAGCTAAAATATGGATTTGATGATGACATTTTTTTCAGTGCTTTTGAAGAGTTCGTTCCTTGTATTAATTTGCATGGACAGTTGTGACTGAAGCACGATGGATATTGGTTTAAAAATGGTGTTTTTTAGCAAATTCTGTAATTTTTATGACAAATCTGCCCTCTTTCCCTCCTAGAGAATAAAAGAAAGTAAAGTTTGTTCTCTTTCTGATTCCATAATTTAGAGAGAAATGTTTCTATCCCATGGAATAAGGAAAGACATTTCTCTGGTGTTTATGCTTGAAAAACAGGGATATTCTTTAACAGGTACAGTGGCTCTCTTTACAAAACTAAAACCTATATATTTAGAGCCAAGAAAATCTGGCTTTGAATTTCATCTCTACCTTTTCCCTGATCAAACATTCTTAGGTGAGTTGCTTACCACTTCTGAGGCTCCATTTCCACTATCTGTAAAGTGGGGTAATAATATTCTTATATAGACTACACAGCACTGTGTAAAGCATTACAGTATCACAGAATTATCATTTAATACTATTTGGTAGCAATTGGGACCATAGAATATTATGTTGCTAGCTGAGACAAAAGCCTTTGTATCTCATGTATTTCTTTTCTTTTAAGGTCAGTAATTGACTTCAAAAGAATATTGGACCTTGAGATCAATTGGACCTTGAGATCAATATTGGACCTTGTTGTTAGGGCTGGTGGCTATTTTGTATGTGAAATCACCTTTATTTTTTTTTAAGATTTTATTTATTTATTCATAGAGCTGCAGAGAGAGAGAGAGGCAGAGACACAGGCAGAGGGAGAAGCAGGCTCCATGCAGAGAGCCTGACATGGGACTTGATCCAGGGTCTCCAGATCACGCCCTGGGCTGCAGGCGGCGGCGCTAAACCGCTGCGCCACCAGGGCTGCCCTGAAATCACCTTTAATATAGTCTTTTGAGTACTATATTAATTTGATCATCTGTGGTTTTTGTGACTAATCAGGTTATTTTTCTTCTAGGATCATAATTTCAGAGTAATACACAGAGTGCTTGTTATCCAGATATAGAGTTAGCTAGAGAGCAAAAATTGTTATAACATTAAGCTCTTTACTGATATTTATCTCAAAAAGTAGTCTCCATTCAGACATCTCTTATGCTTAATGATGTCATTTTTACCTATATGTGATACCACATTCCACAATGGGCAGTTATTTGTTGAAATATAATATAAATTCAGTGTGAGTCCTTGGGAAATGAAATACCATTTTTTTGTGTGAATCAGAAATGAACAATGTCTTGTAAATGTTTTCATGCAGTTTTGTTAGAAAAATAATGCCTTTGAAATTTATATACAAATTATTTTTGGTCAATTTAAAAATATATAACTTATTTTCCTTATTTTTGTTTTTTTGGTTTAATTTGTAGCAATCATTATTTATAATATACTGATATATTTACATATTTTAGTTGCTGTTGGTAAAATTATCCTGTAATACAGAGTACTTATTTTATATTAAATTAGAACTTGGTATCCAGTTTACCAGACACTGTGGTAAAGAAAGATAGAGATCAAGAAAAGAAATTAAATTTTGAGGGATAAGATTGTTTTTAGGAAGTTTTAAAAATGGATTTCCATTTCTTATTTATGTTAGCTTATTTATACTTATTTATCATAGTTTATTTATAGTTAATTGACAAGACATACCAAAAAATAAGGCAACTTCTTAAAAAATAGTTATCAGTTTACTATGAATTTTTGTTAATGAATTTGAATTGTTTAGTCATCAGTACTCTTAGGTCAAGATCCAAGTTTGAAGAAGACCCAGAGAGGATTGGATAAAATATATCTTCTAATTTTTCTTCTAATTATATTGACTTTTTAATATCTTGCCCTTGTTGCAAACATTTCTGTTTAAATTATACTCAGTTTTTATTCTGGCCAGCAGTTCACAAAAAAGTTCACAAACTTCAGAATCACTTGGGGAACTTCATAAAAGTGCCAATTCCCAGACCCCACCCAGTCCAATTAAATCAGAATCTTTGATTCAGGGTGATTAAGGCCCAGGCCTGGCTATTTTTAAGACGTGTCCAAGTGACTTTGATGTATGGCAAGGTTGAGAACTACTGATTAGCAGATCTTGACAGCGATCACTCACAAGGGGGCCCTGGGATGGCAGTTACAACCTTCCATCTCTTGGAACCCATTGTTTCAAAAATGTCTGCATCATTATTCTGTTCTATACTCTCAGCTGTTCTTCCCCTTGCTCCCATGTAGGAGATGTGTCGTTGTTTAGAGCACAACTGGCCCCAGGATGCAGTTTTAGCAAGATTCCAGCTTGGCTACCATTATTGACTGGAATTGCCTTCTATAGAGCCAAGCCATTTCTCTTTCAAACAACTTTAAACCTAGTATCATTGTAGATTGGGGAGGGTGAAACAGCTACCTAATTTTCTCTGTACCCCAGACCCTGGTGTAGCTTTTTAGCTATTATATATCACCCTTGAAATGGACTGTTCTGAGGTCATGCTGGGAATTTTGCTGGTTTTACATCAAGGAGCCACCCAGATAGGCTGTGAAGTGAAGAGACCCAGCTGCTGAGAATGATGAAGCTGCCAGTAACAGCTTTGGTTCCGAATCCTGGAACCTTGTCTGTCTTGTTCACTGTGGGGTCCCTGGCTCCCAGAACAGTATAACCACAGAGTGGGCACATGATGAAAACTTGTTGAATGAAGGCATGAAGCATGAAAAGCCTAAGTGCTTAATGGCTTTGGGAAAGGCTTTTCTCCCACCCCCATACTACTGAATGATTATAATAATAATTCTTACTATTGAGTGCTGTTTGGTATATCACACCATGTACTACACTACACGTACACCCACATACATGGGCACATGCACATGGATGCAGAAATACAAATATGTTGTTTCCCATTAACAACTCCTAATAATCCTATTACATAATTGCTAGTATCTGTTACTATTCTCAGGTCATGATTGGGGAAACTGAGACAGGCCAAATGGCACAGCCCGTTAAAAGCAGAATGGGCATCGAATTTCTCATCTTCTAATTCCAAGGCTACATGATAAAATCACCATATGATACTAATAGTCTCCCTATGTCTCTAGCTTTAGTTTCGTTAAACATTTCCACAAGCACCATCCCTTTATAGCAGGTACCACTCTCAGAAGTTGTGTTATTCCTACATCTCTTCACTTGCCTGCCTCTGTTGGCATCTAAGTTCCACAAGAGAAGGATGTTGGTCTTCTAGCGCCTAGAGAGTGGTTAAGTGCTTGCTGGATGAATGGATGAATGAGCCCCTTCTCATCCATGGTCCTTGTTTGATACCCACCATGGTCTAGTTGCTCAGTCAAGACAGCTGGGCATTATTGTTGATCAGTCAGGTTATATTTACCTCTCAAATGTTACTCAAATCTATGTTTTTCCCTCCATTCCTCATGCTACTGCATTAATTCTAGCACTTATTCTTTCTTCTTTTGTGGTAGCAGTCTAATCTGTTTCCCTGATTTGAGTTACCCTCTGATTCACAGAATTTCTAGTGTAGTGGTTCCCAACTGGGAGAAATTTTACCCCCCAGGTGAAATTTGGCAATGTCTGGAGACATATTTGGTTGTCACAACGGGGGGTTGCATCTAGTTGGGAGAGGCTAGGGATGTTGCCAGACATCGCACAATGCACAAGACAGTCCCCTCAAATGAGGAATTACCTGGTCAAAGTGTCAACAGTGCAGATACTGAAAAACACTGTTCTAGAGAAAGCTTGCTAAAACTTCATTCTAATTTATGTGTAGTCAAACCCTTTCAATGACTGGCCTCTGCCAATAGTGTAAAATACACTATTTTACAATAGCGTAAAATATGTATGCTACGTTCATAGCACGTAGAGTATAATTATGATTTGCTTAGTCCTTACTACTTCAGCAATATCTCATTCTTCTGCCAAATATGATGAAATTCCAGTTACTTGAAGCAATTTGCATATTCTTGAAAACTTATTGGTATTTCCTATTATTGACTTGTTAAAACTCTGAGGCAAGCTTCTGCGATGTCCTCTTACCCTATCTAGGTATAGTCATTCAGCAAATACTGAGTGCTCAGTGTGTGGACACTGTTAAGCACCGAGGATGCACAAGTGAGTAAAGAAAACATAGTCCCTCTTATTCGGAGCTTCTCATCTTTATGTACTGTAGTTAGCTGAGACCTATATAGCACTCAGAGCTGTCGCTTCAACATTATTAGACCATTAAATACAATTCAGTTGTCCCTGCAGATAAAACGAGCAATACTTAAGTCATTCTCAGTTCATAGCAAATTCGCATTTATCTAAAAATGTGTGTTTTAAGCAGTTGGTTTCTCCAAATCAGGTTCCACATGAGATCCATTCATTGTATTTGATTATGTCCTTTATCTGTTTTAAGTCTTTTGGGTTCTTTTAATCTAAAAATCATCTTTCCTCCCTTCCCTTCCTTTCCTTCTTCCCTTTCTCCCCTTCCTTTCTTTTTTAAGATTTTATTTTTTTATTCATGAAAGACAGAGAGAGAGAGAGAGAGAGAGAGAGAGAGAGAGAGAGAGAGAAAGGCAGAGAAGCAGGCAGAGGGAGAAGCAGGCTCCATGCTGGGAGCCCGACATGGGACTCGATCCCAGGTCTCCAGGATCACGCCCTGGGCTGAAGGTGGCGCTAAATTGCTAAGCCACCTGGGCTGCCCTCTCCCCTTCTTTCATTCCTTCTTCATCCCTCTTTTCTTTTTTTTTTTACCCCTTCTTCTCTTTCTCCCATTCTGTTTTGTGGAAGCCATCAGTCAGTTGTCCTGTAGAAAGTCCTACACTTTGGAGTTTAGATTTCTGACTGCTCCTTTGTCCAGGTATTTAACTTATTCCTCTATTCTTCATGTTCTCTTATATACTGGAAATTAGAAAGTTTTAATTAGATGTATGTACTTTTTTAGCAATAATAATTCATAAGTGCTGTATTTCAAATTTCATCATATAGGTGGTAAATAATGTGTGGTTGTTTCACTTTGAATAATGCTTAGATTGGGTTCAGGTGGTGACAGGTGCCAACCTGGTATCTTCCTTATAAACTTTCCTATCAACTCTGTACCTAATGGTTTCAGCATCCACTGAGGACTATTGCATGAATTAGTTAGAATTTAAAAATGTCTAATTCTTCCATTCTGTTTGCATTTAGTGGGTAGAATTTCTCTATATAGAACTTGCATCATGGTTACTGTGTAATATAATTTAAACAAGAGCAGCAGCATAAATTTTAATTTTCCTCTGTAATCATTAATTTTCAGAGAAATAATTTGCTACCTTAACATTCTCTGGTGGTATCCAATTAACTTTAATTTGTTTTTCTCTTTATCCTTCTTCTTAATTTTCTTCTGTAAGTATTATTATGACCTAATAGCCCCTTTATGCCTGTTACCTCTTTTTAAATGCATGAGGCTCTAATACTTAGTACAAACCTTTGTATATAAGCAGTGGATAGTTATGGTTTTTTATGAAAATTAAATCTTTGTTTTAGAATTCAGGAAAAATTTTATTAGAGAATAAAATGAAATAATTGTGGTTACTTAAGACAATAACCCTGTGCCCGATTTCTTGCCTCAGCAGACACAGTCTTACAACTACTAGACAACAGGCTAGATGGTGTTGTTGTTGCAGATTTACTTTTGGCCATAATATCCATGAATTATTTACAATTATACTCCATTGGAATGTGCAACTTGCTAGATAATTTACAGGTGTCTCAGAAATCATACTCTTGGTAGGAGCCCTGGGGATGATTATGGGTCACTTTGGAATCTCTCTAACATTATATAATTTCCTTGTGTGAACAAGCAATAGAGAACCTTGGTCAGTGACATTTTCTAAATGAGCTGATTAGAAGGGACTTAGCCAAGTTAAAACAGGACCGTTCAGTTCAGAGTAGTTTGAAACTTTTGTTTTGCACTTGATTTCCTAGATATTCTTTATCAAATCTTTTGATCTCCATTTTCCCCCTTTACTTCACATTTAACAAATGGTGTTTATGTCAGTCTGCTTGTCTTCAGAGATATGGTATAGTTTATTAATTAGTGTCATAAAAATGCATAAGTAATAATTGAGTTTTCAATAATCTATTCCTGTATATGTTTTGCGACCAAATAATTTCACCTGGTTGGTGTGCACTTAGAGTCTTTCTGTGCTATTAGTGGACTGATACATAGTTGATTACAGCTTAAATTACCTTTCATTATTGGAAGCTGGAACACAAAGAATGATGTAGACTTTTTTGTCATATCTCAATTTGAAAAATTATAATGAATATAGTTATGTGAACTGGCAGTAATGATGGAATCATTGAGCGGTGCCTGTCCTTGTCTGATCGCTTACACCAGTAAGGTTTCTTTTGTACCAGTTATTTTCTTTTTATTAAAATTGGCTATATCTTTGGATTATCTGCTTTAAAATATTTTTAAAGCTTATACAATTATTTAAATAAAAATGACCTCAGTTTATTGATTGCTTACTATGTTCTTGGTCCTAGGATATTGTACCTAACTTAAAAAATGTGCTTTATAATTATTTAATTTTTAAAAACAGCCTAATGGGTTTCTAGAAGAAAGTTCAGTTTTACAGAGGTTAAATAATTTTCCTACAGAGGTTAAATAATGACAGAGTGTACCATATATGATTAGAGGTAAAGCTAAGATTATCTAAAGTCTGGTTGACTCTAAAGTTTATGCTCTTAAATATAAGCTACTGTCATCTTTGAAAAAGACAAATTCTTTTTCCATAGAGAACTATTAGGTCATCTTTTCCAACCAAAATAAATGGTTGCTTACATAAGTGAGCATATATTTGTAAGTATGCACATATAATGTGGCCCGTAATAACCCAGAAACTCATTAGTGTCAGAGCAGCATAGGATGAAACAAATTGAATAGCCCAAAATAATTAAAAATATATTCTACTCTTGCTCTGATCTTCAACAAACATTAAAAGAACCTGAAGACATAGCTCACAATCAGCATTTATTCAACTTCTCTTTTCTCTTACAGCTCTTTTCTTTAAATCCCCCAAATTCCTTGTCACAACCAGCCTTTAAAAAATATCCCCTTTCCTGTTTCAGTTCTTTCAGTTTGGGAAAGAATTCCTTTTCCTTTTTCTTTCTTTCTTTTCTTTTTTCTTTCTTTCTTTTTTTTTTTTTAGGGAAGAGGTAAGGGGAAATCAAACACTTGTGGTTTCAGCAGTGGCTTTCAAACTTTCTAGACCACATGTAATAAGGTAATAAGTGGAAAGTGTGAGAAGATAATGCAGTGGGCTTTGACACTTCTGTTATTCCATTCCATTCTGGTCTGCTCTTCCCTTCTATCCCCCTCTACTTAAGAATTTTGGTTATGGGGCGCCTGGGTGGCTCAGTGGTTTAGTGTCTGCCTTTGGCTCAGGGCATGACCCCAGGTTCTGGGATCAAGTTCAGCACTGGGCTCACTGTGAAGAGCCTGCTTGTCTCTCTCTCTCTCTCTGTCTCTGCCTCTCCTGTGTGTTTCTCATGAATAAATAAATAAAATCTTAAAAGAAAAAGAATTTTGCTTATGACCAGTTGATTTTAGGATTCATCAGTGGTCATGAACAGCGTTAAGAAACGGAGAGAGATGTCTATGAACGTGGCGGAATTACTAATTTTCCTTCTATCACACATAAAAATGCATGTCGCATTAATTACTTTGCTAAGAACTACTTCAGTGGGAATTTATATTTTGAAAAGTCATATTAAAGTAATTATCAATGAAACAAAAAAAGGGTAATGATTAGGTCAGAGGAAATGAAGTAAAACATTTAGAAAATAATAGGATTAAGATGGATAATGGATTTAGTATATTTTGTTTCATTTAAATTTGTTTTGTAGAGTTGTTTGATAATACAGGAGGCTTGATGAAAAGGATAAAATACAAACAATTTTAATAGTAAAATGACAGAGATGTTATAAGTATTAATATGACTTTTTTAAAAAAAGATTTTATTTATTTATTTATGAGAGACACAGAGAGAGAGAGGCAGAGACCACAGGCAGAGAGAGAAGCAGGCTCCCCACAGGGAGCCTGAGGTGGGACTCAACCCCGGGACCCCAGGATCACGCCCTGAGCCAAAGGCAGATGCTCAACCGCTGAGCCACCCAGGAGTCCCTTAATATTACTTTTTATGACAGACCATGAGAAGTGTTGAGAACGTAGAGAAATTGGAAACCTCATATATTGCTAAAGGGAATGTAAAACAGTGCAGCTGCTTTGGAAAACAACCTAGCACTCCTTCAAAAAGTCAAACAGTTGACATTTGGTGCAGCAAATCCATTCCCAGGTATATAGTTGAGAGTAATGAAAATGTATGTCCACACAAAACTTGTTCACAAATGCATGTTCATAGCAGCATTATTCATGATAGCCAAAAATTGGAAATAACCCAAATATCTGTCAAACGATAAATAAAATATGGTATATTCACTCAATGGAGTATTATTCAGCAATAAAAAGAAAGGAAGTGCTGATATATGCTACAAGACGGATGAATCCTAAAGGGATTATGTCAGCTGAAAGAAGCCAGTCACAAAGAACCACATGTCCCATGATTTCCTTCTCTTGGAAAGCCCAGAATAGACGGATTTATAGAGATAGAAAGTGGATTAATGGTTGCCAGGCTGAGGGTAGAGTGGGCATGAGCAGTAGCTGCTAAGGGCTTTCTGTTTTGGGTAACAAAAATGTTATAAAATTAGATCATGGTGATGGTTGCACAACTCTAGTAATATACCAAAACCCACTGAATTGTACATTTTAAATGGGCAAATTTTATAGTGTATGATTTATATCTCAATAAGGTTGTTGAAAAGGAAGTGCATATTTTAGAATTGAGTGGAAGTAATGAATTAAATGATAGTCTTTATGTTTTGGATATTGTTTACATGTTGATTTTTCATATTAGAGTTCTTGCTCAAGGTGCCTTCACATTCTAAAGAGCACAACCAGCATAGCTATTTGGTTTAACTTTGTATAAAATCTGCATTCATATGAATAGAGTCAACTAATAAAGACTGATATTTTCAGAAGGACATTTAAAACGAAGTCCAATAAAGTGGCAAAAATAGCTCAAGAACAGAGGGAAAGAAACTGTAAGCTGAATAGTTTTTATAACGTAGACAGTAGATTTCATGTTGCTAATTTTGATTCAGTATTTTTATAACTATACTTCAAAATTAACCTTTTATTTGCTCCCATAATTTAACTGGGGGCTGATACTTCTGTTTTGGCAGTAGTTTAATTGCAATCTGAGGTAATTCAGAGAAAGACACCAGGGTTTTCAGATAATTAAAAAAATCAGTTTATTTTTAAATAAACTTTGTGGTTTTTGGAGTAATTTTGTATTTATAGAAAAGTTGTGAAGAGAGTAGGGTTTTCAAAAAAGCCCTTACTGATGAACCTTAAGGTTAGCCATGGTATAAGGGACGCCTGGGTGGCTCAGCGGTTGAGCGTCTGACTTCCGCCCAGGGCGTGATCCCAGAGTCCCGGGATCGAGTCCCGCATACAGGCTCCCCGCATGGAGCCTGCTTCTCCCTCGCCTGTGTCTGTGTCTCTCATGAATGAATGAATGAATGAATGAATGAATGAATCAATCAATCAATCTATCTATCTTAAAAAGAAAAAAAAGGTTAGCCATGATATAAATACTGGTCAAAACTAGGAAATTAGTATTAGCACATTGATACTAACTAAACTCCAGGATTTATTTGGAATTCAGTTTTTTCCATTGATATCCTTTTTTCTGTCCGTTGATCCGATCCAGGCTACAACACTGCATGTAATCACATGTCTTCTTAGTCTCCTCTGATTTGTGGCAATTTTTTTTCTTTCCTTGTCTTTGGCATGACCTTGACATTTTTCAGGGGTACTGGTCAGATGTGTTTTAGAATGTTTCTTAATTTATAAAAACATAGAGGCAAACCATAAGAGATTCCTAACTATAGGGAAGTGGGGTCGCTGGAAGGGAGGTGGGTGGAGGGGGATGGGGTAACTGGGTAATGGGCATTAAGGAGGGCATGTGGTGTAATGAGCACCGGGTGTTACATGCAACTGTGACTCACTAAATTCTACCCCTGAAACTAATAATATGCTATATGTTAACTAACCTGAACTTAAAAAAAGGGATATTCCTTTACTTAGTTTTGTCCTATATATTTTTTTTATCATTATTAGATCTGAACGACGAGGGTTGGGGACGAATATCACAGAGGCGAAGATCCCTCCTGCTTGCCTCGTGTCTGAGATGCACGGCATCAACCTGACCTATTCCTGGTGATACTGATCTTGCTCACTTGTATAAGGTAGTTTTTGCTGGGGTTTCTTCACTGAAAAGTTACTATCTTCCCTGTCTGTGTCCTACTCTTTGGAAGTGAGGAACATAGTTTTATATGAAAAGAATGCTTTGTTTTATTTGTTTTTTATTTATTTTATTAGGCCCAAATACATCTTTTGAATCTGCATAGTAGGGAGGTTCTTTTTTTAATCTTTAATTAAAACATCTTATCCTTCCTGTGACAAATTAAAATGCTTCTTAAGCAAATTTTGATTTTCATAACAGACTAAAGATTCCACCATAAGTTAGTATTTTACTAGTGACAGTGAAGATGTTAACACAAGATGAAAATTCTCATGCCAGAGGGAATACATTTTTAGGGCAATCTAGTAATAAAGCTTTTCCATGAGTGTTGTTTGATACAAACAATAAGGGAAAAATACTATACCATAAATGGCATCTTGCATTGTGTCTGAAAAGATATGCAGCTCTACTTTTCATGTATATTTTTCATTCCGTTTATGGAATGTTCTTCAAAATATGAGTATTTTAGTTTTATTTACTCCATGCATTTTATACTATAAAGTCCTACTTCAAAAATTATATATATATTTTTCCCAGAGACGTTATGCTTTAATAACCTCCAAGACTTGTCCTATATAAAGCTAATTCCCATCCAGTGGAAGCTTGGTCCACTTCCTTCCTTCCTTCCTTTCTTCTCTAAGAACTGATTTCTTCAATTAATTTCTCTTTTTATTTAGTTGTCAACCTCTCATACATTATAGGCTTCTACACTGAGACTAGAAACAAGCTGTCTGGCTCAGCTTTAAAATGAGCATGTGTGCAGAGGCGCCCATATGTGTGTGCACGTGTGCACATGCACACAGGTTCTTGCACTCTTAGGCAAACACAAGTTTCTTGAGACCTAAGAGCTCATGGTTTCTCTGTCTCTGTCTCTGATTGTAGCTGTAGGTTTTTCAGTGCTCCTACATCTCTTAAGAGGTTATGTTTATACTTCATGTCACTGAATTGTACATTTAAAAAGTGACTAAAATGGTAAATTTGATTGTATTGTATCACATTAAAAATTAAAACAAACAATAGGTTACATTTAGTTCTTTTATGTCCCCACTTGCTGTCTTTAACCCCATTTCATTCTGAATTTTACTTTCTCCTGAAACTATTTTGTCTGTGCCACCAGTCTTCTCTAATTTTCAAATCAAATGGACTTTCTTCTTCTGGAGTTTGACAGTCACTGACATGCAGTGTGTATTTAATAAATATCAATTGATTGAATGTTGAAAGAACTTTTAGTTCTCCATAAAAAAATGTTTGGTATATAGAGAAATACCTCTCACAGATGTGCTTTCCTAATTTTCTTACTTTGTGATGACTAGTGACTCCTCCCCTCCCCTTTCTGTGTGGCACCTCCTCACACATGTGAAATGAAGCAGGAATATCTGGTATAGTCAGACAGTATTGTTACAGCTTTTGCAGTGTATATTTGATTACTGTGTATTTTTAGTTTGTGTTCCACTGATAATTTTAGTAACTGGTTTGGGGCCTGTTTGGTCAGTCCCCAACAACAATATCACTTTCCCTTTTCCCCTTTGGTCCTAGAAGGCAAATCTGTGCTTATTTTGGGCAATAGAAAATTGGACCAGGAGGTATGTACCTCTCCCAGAATAGGCTCCTTGTTTTCTTTCCTGAGAATGATCAGCTAGTCACCTGAACCAAGACATAGATACAAAAATGAGGCAGTAGTTGTATCCCAGGTCATAGAGTGGAAGTAAAGTAAGGTAGGTCAGGAGGCAGAATGGGTGACCAGCCATAGTGGAGTAGGGTTTTTAAGCAATGTTAGAGAGAGTCTTTGATCAACCTGTAACTTGAGAAAAAATTTTTAGCCCCAAACCCCAAACAAGGACTCACAGTAGGAAACTTCTGCATCTTTAATAATAACCAAGCTACTTTTCTCAGTGGAGTTGTATCTATGTTTGTGGGGTCCTAGTGGGTCTGCTCAGTGGTTACTTCTCTTTCTTCTCTCATAGTTATATCCCCCTTTAAACTTCTTTTATTTCAAGAGACATTGTAGAGGGAAATTGAATTATATATTCCTGTTGGAGAGAGATCCCTAGGTACAAACTCAGTATTGTCAGCGTTTGGCTGGCCCAAGAATAATACTAATACATATCAATAATAAAGGCAGTATCAACACCCATTTATTGAGCCCAGACCTTGTTCTTGTGAGTCATCCAGGCATTTTGCAAATACTGTGAAGTCAGGGACCATGTCCACTATATCCTCATGTTTGGTAAAGTCACTAGGGTATAGAAGGCACATAAAAGGCAAGAATTTTTCTCATCTTCAGAGCAATCCTGAACAGTTCTATTATACTTTCTCTTCTACAGATGGAGAAACTGAAGCATACAAATAAATAACTTGTACAAGACCATTCACTTAGTAATTATAGTGGTAGATTTGAGCTCAGTAGATACAGCTTCAAGGCTAGACATGTTTGCACTGTACCATGGTGGCAAGTAGGTAGATGGGGAAAATAATAAAGGTGTGAGCGAATGAATGAATTGCTGTAGCCCCTGTTTATTTGTATTTATTTCTCAGCCATCCGTAGGCGACCTTTGGTTAGAATAATAGAATTGTGCTTGCATCCAGGTAAAAATATGGTTTTGATTTCTGCTTTCTTATTCTTAAGATCCAAAGCATCTGTGGAGGTCCAAAAACAAAACAAAACAGTGGCACCACTGGACTCCAGGGATGTGCCCACACTAAGGAGCCAGCCTGCTTAGATTCTGTGAGATGTGAGAACATGTTCCAGAGGTTCTCAGAAATATTTTGTCACCAAGAAACTGGGCAGGGGTGGTGGTGGAGAGATGTGAATAGAAGATCATCCTGTCAGATGCCCACCTCACTCTTTGTGTCTTGTGAGTTCAGGTTCCAGATATGTTGGACTTAAGTAATTCTGCTCTTTGCTTTGTCTGGCCCAGAATTTGGTTAACCGTCCAAACCTGGGGAACTCACAAATCAAAACAATCAATTTCCAAGATGAGTAGCATATTTAAATTCAATTCCAGGAAGGTACTGGAATCAGGAGATATGTAATAGCGCAGGTCAGAACAAAAGACTGAAGATTGGCAAGGATGGAGAACGGCATTTCAGGCAGGAAATGTGTTTATTATTACACTTGAGTTAACTTTAAATTTTGATAGTTTTTTATTTCCTCTTTCTACCTTTTCTCTAGAAATTGCTAAGGAAATTGGACAGAAAGGAGAAGAGAAAAGGCCATAAATCATCTCTAAGTTTAATAATTCTTATTTGAAAATTTGCTTAATTGAGATATTAGAAATTTAGATGGAATCAAATAGGGAAGCAAAACTAAAGTAGCCACAACACCTTGAGTGACTTGAATGCCTTGTTGTGCCCCAGGGAGGCTTTTGTGTCTTTCAGAATCTTGCAAATTTGCAGCCTAAGAGAATTCAGGTGCGAGCAAGGTTTGTCGGATATTACTTCCCATTTGTTAGAGAGTTGAGTTGGTTAGCTGAAAATACGGTATTTTAGTTGCTAGGCAAAATATATCTGTTGTAAGCAGTAATGCTTTTACATAAATTTATCTGCGATTTTTGGAAGAAATTAAAATCAGCCTGTTCTCATTTACATCTCAAATGTATGCCGTTTGTGCTGATTCTAAAACATTGGTTATGACTCTATGTTATATTGTTAATTTACATGGTAGTTTACTCTTTATAGACCACTGGCTCCTGGGATTTGAAGCAATTTGAAGAAGAGCATACTTATAGTCTTTCTATAAAACTCTTGTTTTTTGATAATTTATTTTTTTCAGATAAAAGTTTTTATTTTTCTTTATTTTTAAGAGATTTTATTTTTTTATTCATGAGACACAGAGAGAGAGAGAGAGAGAGAGAGAGAGCCAGAGACACAGGCAGAGAGAGAAGCAGGCTCCCTGCAGGGAGCCCCACGTGGGACTTGATCCCATGACCCCAGGATCATGACCTGAGCCGAAGGCAGATGCTCAACCGCTGAGCCACCCAGATGTCCCAAAAGTTTTTATTTTCCCACTGAAATTTCCTTAAAATGATGATGAGTATCAACAGTAACAAAGAACAAGTAGTGTCTTGTATTTTCCACTTCCTAAGAATGTTCTCCCCAGTATTACAGAAGTATCCTGTAACGTGGTGTTTGAAACATTAAATGTTTGCGATTGCTGAAATAGGATTTTTTGAAGATCATTGAATGTCCCTTATTTTATATTAAATCAAGGCACTTGGGGTCTTTCTTTATATGTAATAGCAAATGCTTTAGGAAAAATGTGTTCTCCAAAATTTTCTTTTGTGTCAGTTTTGTGTCTATTCAACTTAATGACTATAAAAATGAAATAAAGCTATTTCTTTTTTTTTTTTTAAATAATTGATTTATTTTAGATGGTGTGCAAGTTGGTGGAGGGTCAGAGGGAGAGGGAGACAAGCAGACTCCCCACAGGACTGGAGCCCAAAGCTCCTGTCACTTGGAGCTCAATGCCAGGATCCTAAGATCATGACCTGAACTGAAATTAATAAGTTAGATGCTTAACTGACTGAGCCACTGGGGCTCCCCAAAGCCTTTTCTTTCCTGGGCATAAAGTCTACATTCATAGTGTTTTGGAAGTGGGTAAAAGTGCATTCTGAAGATGGACTTCCAGGATTCTCTACTACTTCAATCATTTACTAGCTCTGTGACTTTTAAAAAACGTAAACACCTGTGTTTTAGATTTTCTTTAACTGGTTATTATAATAGTACTAGTCTTGTTCTGAGGATTAAATGATATCCTGTTGATAACATGCTTACTTAGAACAGTATCTGACACATAGTGAACACTATTTCTGTAATAATTTGTCTTTGACGTTTTGTAATTTGAGTATTTATAATCAATATTTGAATTAGACCTTCTGATTCTTGATCAAGCAGGTTTTCATTTACTGTAGTTACTTTAGATCTTATTTGAACAATTTGTAAAGAATATTTTTTGAGAGAACCTGAAGATACTGTGCATGAGAATCAACTGTAAATATGCATACATACATACATATATATGAAATCATTTAGTTGCATTAATTTGAAATGTTAGATTATTTCAGCCTATTTTATTTGTTTGCAAGGTTTTCAGGTTAAAGTGCTTCCCTGTTTTGGAAATTCGTATGAGAATTGTGTGCTGTATACTATTTTTTTATTTTCCTTGTTATTCTTAGCCATGTCCTTAATAGATGGGCACTTTACAATTATAAAATCACTGAACTAGAATCATTAATCTTTCATTTTGGCAATTTATGTTTTCATATTTGTGCCCCTTCTTTAGAGGAATATTAGGAAAATAAGTTGTATGTTTAAAACTTATACAGTCTATTTTTATTTTATTTTCATAAGGCATAGGATGCAAAGCTCTGAGATATGGCAATAAAAATAATATGATTTTCTGACAAGTTGTACAGAAATGATGTACTCTAGATAAATGAATTTTTTAAGGTGATTTTCCCTCTAGAATGCATTATTTTTTCCTTGTCTCCCAAAGCAGTTAGTAGTGAATATAATGTAAATTTTTCTTCATAATACAGGGTCATTATTAGGAATTTTTATTATACTGCTCAGTGACACAACACTTTCCTCAGGATATATTAAAATAGGTAGCCCTCCTTGACCATGTACTAAATGAGTCCAGACAGCTGCCTTTCTGTGAATTCTCATGTCCGCTGTTATTCCTTACCATCGGCAATGTGCCAGCTTCTAGAAAGCCAGTCCCCTTTATTTGTTGATACTGACTAGAAGCCATGCTCCCTGGAATTGTGTCTAAAATAACACTAGAAGAGAGCTTGAGTAAGGACTTGATGTTTTCTTCTGAAGTGTAATTTATGGGCTAAGGAGTTAGTGTAATAGATGAGATATTGACTCCTTAGAGAGCTCTGCTATAGGAACTAGTTTTGATGTCTGATACACTATACTAAGATACAATCAAAGAGCCTATTTATATTTTAAATAGATGGCTAAGTGAAGAACTTGAGTATAAATGTGAATGGTATGCAGATATTATTGAGTAGATTTGCTACATCAGCAATAGGAGGAATAGAATTCTGAATTTGTATATTAGATATCCTAAATATAATGATGTTAAAAGGAGGAACAGAATATAATACAGGTCATGAGAATCCCCATCCCTAGATATATTGCATAGTATAACTCGAGAATCACTCCAACTATTTTTAGTTAATGCTTTGGTAGTAGAGGTTTTATGGGCCAGGTGACCATTTGCAGACTTTTTTGGCTCTCCCTTTGGTCTCTACTTCACATATGAACATTGATGGATTTATTTAATCTAATTATTGTTTATGAGTTTACTCACTTCAGGGCATTGTGGGAGATACTGGAGAGGTAACTAAAAGATATATGGCCCCTGCCCTCCTGAAAAGAGGAGTAAAATAATCATGCAAAAGGATCCATATTTATTAATTATAACAAGTCTTAGAAATGTATTGGGTGCTTTGAATTTACATATTAGCAAGAAGAGATAATTTCGACTGGGAATTTAGAGATGAGCTGATGATCAAGTTGAGATCTGACAGGTGAAGAGAAACTAGAAAAAAACAGTACTTCTAACAGAGGAAGCAGTGTGGGAAAGATTGGCATTTTGTGAGAACTGAAAGAAGGCCCAGGAAACTGGAATGCAGTGAGCAAGGAAGAGTATCTGTTATGAGATAAAGATGGACATCTGTGCAAGTGTTGGGTCTGTAAAGGACCTTGGAGGCCACTGTAAGGGTTTTGAACATTTTTCCAAGTGTAAAGACATTGAAGAGTTTTAAGTAGGGGGATGGCATCATCAAAATTAAAAAAAAAATTTTTTTTCTTCTTTGCTATTCGCTGATGAATGGAAATTGGAGAAGGTATGAAGAAATGTAGAGACTGGGAGTGGCTATCAAAGCAATAGAAGGATGGTGAAAGGGATGATGGTTAAAAGTGGACAGAGCCAAGATATACAGACCAAGCCCTCAGTTCCATTATCTGTAAAATGGGAATAGTTGCTGTATTTTGTACAGGGTTCCAGGTTCAGTAAATATTAGCTATTATTATTTGTGTTATCTAGTGGAATTTGTACTGGTTGATAGTTAATTGAGAAAGCTGGTTAAAGAAGGCAAATAGTAAATAATATGTAAACATACTCTATGTTTTAACCTAAAACATATAAACACTCATTGCCAATCTTTTAATGCAGTGTTGGGGTAATTTGTTGAATATAAATCAGTGAATTGTAGTTCTCAACTGCTTTTGTTGGGTTTGGTTTTGTATGACCCACACCCATAGGTGTATCCTCTGATTTATAGTTGTGGTTCTTGTAAAGTCCAGCAAGAAATTAAAGACCTCCTTAGATGTCTTTATAAGACAAAGATGAGGAAGAGGATAGAGAACTTTCTTTTTTTTTTTTTTTCCAATTTATCCTACTGTGTGGTTTAAAAATAGTTTATAAAGCAGTTTTCTCACGGGGCTCCTGGGTGGCACAGTTGGTTAAACGTCCGTCTCTTGGTTTCAGCTCAGGTAGTAATCTCATGTTCATGAGATGGAGCCCTGCATCAGGCTGTATGCTCAGCATGGAGTCTGCCTGAGATTCTCTCCCTCTCCCTCTGTTCCTCCCACTCATGCGTGCGCTCTTTCTCTCTCTCTCTCATTCTTTAAAATAAACAAATATGGGCAGCCCGGTGGCTCAGCGGTTTAGCTGAGCTTTAAAGGCGGGGCCTAATCCTGGAGACCGGGGATCGAGTCCCATGTCAGGCTCACGGCATGGAGCCTGCTTCTCCCTCTGCCTGTGTCTCTGCACCCCCCCACCCCCGTCTCTCATGAATAAATAAATAAAATCTTAAAAAAATAAAATAAATAAAATAAACACATCTTAAAATTTTTCTCTTAGAAGTTTTTAAAAATACTTTATGTAGTTTTATAGAAGTAAACTTTTTAGAATTTTACTGGTTTAGTAAAATTTAATTAAAATATATAATTTCAGTAATAAGTACATACTGATATAAACAGGTTTGTTAAAAAAAAAAAGTACAGCTGACTTCTGGCATGTGTATCATTTGACTGGAGGGAGTAATAACGTAGGGTGATACTAGAAATTAACTTTGTATTGGTGTAAGCATTCAGTGTGCCACGGCTGTAAGTCGGTGTCTTTTTATAGAAGTTATGGAGAATATCAGTAAATCTAAAAGGTGATTGGAGAATAGTTAAAAGGGTTTTTACTAGGTTTTGGAAGTAGAATTGACAGGGCAGGCCTTGATTAGGGTGAGGGAAGGGAGAGTTCCAAGCATGTCTCCCATATTTCTGATGTAAGCAACCATTTGGAAGAAGGAATTATTTATAAAGATGGGTGGGAAGTTGGGGAATAGGCTCCAAATGTAGTTTTCAGCTTAAGATGCCTGGAAGGCATTCAAGCAGCATATTAAATAGGCCCTTGGCAATTCAGCCCTAGAGTTTAGAGAGATCTTGGCTGGCTTTGCTTTAGGAGCCGATGGGGAAGTGTGATAAAGGCTTGAACCAAGACGGAGTGGCCCATGTGCCAGGCTGGATTATACAGAACGTGGAATCATGGTGGCTGGAGGCCAAGTGGTGAGAGGGAGGGTCTGAATCGTCCATGTGTAAGGAGGCAGGATGATGTAGCTGCAGAAATGGAGCTGATTGCTAGGTACAGGGGTCAAAGTGAACCTCCAAGTGCAGAAACTAATCCGAAAATCACAGGGCTACAGAATTAAGAGATAAGGAAATAATGACAAGACACAAATGCAGCAGTAAAACTAAAAGCTGCTAGAGTGTTAGCATACTGTTTTTGTGTTGTAGTTCTTAAACAGTGTGTGGGCCAATGTGAGAGCTCCTCATCTCATACACAGTCACCAGACATAAACATTGATTTGGTTTCCTAGAAGTGTCAATGGACTTTTCATAGTGTAGCCCTTGGTGTGAGGGGGCTCTTGAAATCAGTGCTTTGCATTTATAAACACGTTAGTCTCTGGGAAGGGTGCTAGACTACAGAAAGTGACTTTGAATTCCCTAAAAAAGAGACTAAGCTCTTGACCTTGGCCTTATTCACATTATTCTGTAATGAATAAATAAAAGGATCCTACCAATTTATTATCTGCATTTGCAGCAATATAGACATTTGTTATCACCAGTGCCCTAGATTCATATTGATGTATGAGTCGTTCCATTGTGTTGGAATTCATATGGAACACACAGCATATTTAGAAACTGGTGGAAATTATAATTAGATCTGAGCATCCTGTCAATCAAAAGGAATATTGTGTTGTTTTACCCAGCTGAGTTAAGCAAATTGTGGTAAGGAAGGAAGTATTTATTTTTGGTTGATGAGTATAGCTAATGTGGCCTCTTAGTATAGGGGTGTTGTGCTGTGATAGGAGAGATAATTCGGCTGACTGGCCACATGATGGCTTGTTAAATAATTTCAAACACACTAGATTGAACATTCTCATTGATTTCCCATTTCCTGAAAGACTAGGGAGCTGAATCTGGGTATCTTTTCTTTTTGAAGAGGCAGTCTCTTAGTAGATCATTTCTTCCTTCTGATATGAATATTTATATATTGAATATTAAAACTGGAAATAGCCACCATTGATTTTTTTTTCACCATTGATTTTTTTTTGCAGGACTTGACATGTACCCATATGGTGAACTTCTTAAATGTTTTAGTCTTTACAAATATTTGATGTTCATTAAAATTTTTATCTTTAAGGGTCTATTTTTTAAAACATCTCTGAAGAACTGTTCTTCCATATGAGAAATCTGTCAATATCTCATGTTCATAATATAGTTTTTTCATCATTTATTTATTTATCTATTTATTTATTTATTTAAAGATTTATTTATTCATTCATTCAGAGAGAGCGAAGAGAGAGGCAGAGACACAGGCGGAGGGAGAAGCAGGCAGGCTCCATGCAGGAAGCCCAATGTGGGACTCGATCCCGGGTCCCCAGGATCACACCCCAGGCTGCAGGCGGCGCTAAACCGCTGCGCCACCGGGGCTGCCCTCATCTTATATTTAGAAGGAGCCATACATGTCATATGACTTACCATATTCTCTCAGCAGCTGTTCTTGATTCTCTTTCTTACGATCTGGTGCGTTCATTCAGTCTCTTGCCCAAAATGGAAAACTGGGCTTCATGCTTGACTCCTACTTTTCTCTTTCTTTTGTGTCTAACTCATTCTGGAGTCTGCTCAGTACTGGATCTCCACAGCCCCTACTTAATTCAGTCCTTTGGCTCTGCTCTACATTGTTGTAATGACTTTCTGCCTTCTCTCTGCCACTACTTTTCAACCCATTCTTTCTCCTTTAGTCACCATGATGTATAATCATGCCATCTCCCTGCTTAAGACATCAGTGGTATTGCCCTTAGGATAAGATACGAACTACTTAGTATGTTGTATAAAGTGTTTGGAGGCCTGACCTTCTCCTATATCTTCAGCTTCAGACTCCCTTCTTACTCCCTCAGCGTCTAAGCTCCAGGCATACAGGAGCTTAATTTATGTTCTCAAACGTCACATGGCTGTGTGGCAACTCCACTCTTCACGCATCATCTTCCTTTGGTTTACTGTCTTGCTGCCTTCCAGTCTTCAATTTAGATGTCACTGCACAGAGGAAATTTTCCCCAAGCAGCACAGACGAGGTTACGTATTCATGTTACACACAATGCAGCCATTTCATCATTATTGTGGCGCTTTTTACTCATCATTGCCGTTGCTTATTTACTTGTCTGTACCTCCCACTAGATTATGAGAGATGAGACCATATCTGTTCTGGTTTTCTATCACTATATGTTTTAGTTTTGTTATGGTGGCACCCCACTTCCAATAAACCAAATCTGTTCCAGTTACTATTAAAACAAGCAAACCTCAAAACTTAAGTGCTATAAAACAGCTATCATTTTGTATGTCCATGGCTTCCATGGATCAGAAATTTGGATAAGACACAGTCCAAATATGAAGATGACTTATCTCTGCTCCATGGTATTTGAGGCATTAACTAGAAAGACTAGAAGGGTAGGGAATACAGGATGGAATTGTCTGAAGGCTTTGTTACTCATGGGTTTGGTATCCAGACTGAGACAACTTGAAGACCTAGTTCAGTCGGGATTGTGTACACAGTGCCTACCTGTGGCCTCTCTCTGTTCTTGGAGTCTTCAGAGCATGGTAGATTGATAATACCAGACTTCTTACATGGCATCTTGGGGCTCCAGGAGTAAGTCAGAAGAAAGCAGAAGCTGTACATCCAATCTCGAGGTCAGCTGATTGTCAACCTTAATTCCACCAACAACTTCAATTCCCTCTTGCCATATAATGTAACATATTTACAGGCATTGGCAATTGTTCCCATCTGTGAGGACTATCACATTGTGACTATCACAGTCAGCCCCACTCAGATTCAAGGTGACTCTTGGCAGTAGGAGCTAGGTTTTAAGACTTGGCACTGGTGTAAAGTCCTCACATGTGTGGACCTAAAGTCCTTGCTCACAGGAGATTGAATCACCACCACGAAGACACCAGAGCCCCAGATTGTATTCTCACTTCCTGGATGAGGCAGGAAGATACAGACTCACTTCCTGATAGAAGAGGGTCAAGTAATTTATAGCCATATTTTTAAGTCACCGTAGATACCTCGCTCATCACCGGTCTGCTTCATTGTTTGACAGATAATAGACACTTAATGAATTCAAGGCACTTAATTTTTGTATGATTGAACTGAATAATGTCAACTCTTATGGAGGAGCATCAGAAAAAAATGAGCTATGAAGACTAGTAACAAGTTTGTGCATCTAAGGATATACAGATTTTCAGTCATTAGCTCTTTACATAAACAGATATGCTCAGTGATTCCTAATGAGAAGCAATGATGTGTCAGAGTTATTATTGTGAACACCCCAGAAAGGCATGCTCATTTATGTGTTGTGATATCTCTGGTCTATAAAAAGCTGAAGAATAAGATGTAGATGGAGTATATGATAAATACATAACAAAAAGATGAAAAGAGAGAGGAGCTAGAATGAGCATAAACACCATGAAAGTCTTAAAATTATGTTATAGTGAGGTACCTGGGTAGCTCATTTGATTAAGTGGCTGAATTTTGATTTCGGCTCAGGTCATGATCTTGGGGTCCTGGGATTGAGCCCTTGTGCTCAGCAGAAAGTTTGCTTGAGGATTCTCTCTCTCCCTTTGCCCCTTCTCTTGCTCAGGCTTGCTTGCTTTCTCTCTCAAATAAATAAATCTTTAAAAAAAAATGATGTTATGGACTGAATTATCCCCCCCCTTCATAGGTTGAAGTATTAGACTCCAGTGGGACTGTATTTGGAGATTAAGCCTTCGAAGGAGTAATTAAGGTTAGGTGAGGTATAAGGGATGACCCTAATCCAGATATAACTGGTGTTCTTATAAGAAGAGGAAGAAACATCAAAGAGATCTGTATTTCTGTTAGTGTGTGCAGAGGAAAAGCCATATGAGGAAACAAGAAAATGGCCACCTACAAGCCAGCAAGAGAGGAAACCAAGTCTGATGACAACTTAATCTTGAGAACTTACAAAATAAATTTGTGTTGTTTGATACCACTTGTTGGTAATTTGTTAATGACAGCCCAAGTAGACTAATACATGTGTTTAAAAAGTAGATGAATAGCTTGAAGCTAAACTTTCTAAAGGATTAAGTCAACTTCTAGTACTTCATTAATGGGTGATCCTAGAATGTGTTTCCTATTATGATGGTGATTGTCTCTATTTCTTTGGCAGAAATGGTGCTTCAGGAAGTGAGGAATTTGCATCATGAATGCCATTGAGATGCTTAATTTTATGGCAATAGGTCGCTTGTCAGGTGAATGTGGTAGTTCCCATAGAGCCTCCATCCATCATATTTGGGCAGAAAACAAAAATCTCATCACTTTTTCTTCAAATTGAAAACACATGCCAATACTCATTCTCTGCCCCCCCCCCCCCCCCGGTTTTGGTATCCTCTAATTATTAATATTTCCTTGAAAAGTGCTGGAAAGGCAACTTGGCTAACTTCAGTCAAAAGTATCCAAGTAATGTGTACATGTACAGAGTTCTCTGCAAGTTAGTGGGATGCTATTTCTCAGATATAGAGACAAATTATGATCTTAATGATGTTAGAAACCACCTGCTTAAACAAGCTCATTAAATCAAGCAATTGTTAATTTGTGTTGACCCAGCTATTAGACTCTCTAAGAGAGATTATTAGTTTTTATTAATGGAGAAATCATAGTAGAAGACAAGATCAAAATCTCTGGTGACACCTTTGGAATTGACTATATAAATTAGGATTCTTTTTTTTTCCTCCAGGCAATGAATCACTGTGGTTAGCGTAAGTAAATAAATACATTTATTTGAGGCTTAGGGTACAGTTCCCAGTATTGAAAGTGATACTACAAACCAAGCTTCAGATAGAACCAGGCATACTCACATGGCTCTTGGGGATAGGAAAATTTTAATCATCTTTCTCTGGCAGCTTCATGGGGTATGTGAACTTAAAATACTCACTCTACTCTTGCATTCCCCCTTACTTGTATTTCTGAGAGCCTCAATTAGGTTGCCTCACTCCTTACCTGTAAATGGATGGCTAGAGGAAAGAATCAATGATGAGACCCTTCAGGCACTCCTTCGAGGTCTGTAATGGAAGAGTGGGTTACTGTTGACTTGTTGTTCCAAGATATTGCATAGGGAGGGAAAGTTGTTCCCTAAAATGAAATTGGATACTTATTAGCAAGGCAGATGCCCATCAGGCAGCTTCAAGGCAAGAGCTATCCACTATACTAGGTTTTTTTCTTCTCTTTTTTTCTTTTCTTTAAGGGTTTAAAAGCAGTCTGCCATTGCATAAGTAGTCCTGCTTTTGCTCAGAGATTCTCTTTAAAAGAGTGAGCAACTACAGTAGAGTTTGTAACTAAATGAATATATGTATTTTGGAACTTACTGGTGTTGTAAAGAGTCAGTATATTATGCTTAGGATATTACTGAGCAAATAAAAGATTAGATTCTAAAACCAGCATTCCCTTTGAAATGAAAATTGTTTGGGGGTTACTACCAGTTTAAACAGAGAATTTGGGATAAAACCACAAAAACTTATAAAAATGAACTATGATTGTAAAAATATTTATTTATTTAAATATTTATTTACTTATTTCTTCATGAGAGACACAGAGAGAGAGGACAAAGACATAAAAAGATGGAGACGGGCTCTCATGGGGAGCCCAGTGTGGGACTGGATCCCTGACCCAGGATCACGCCCTGAGCCTAAGGCAGACGCTCAACCACTGAGCTACCCAGGGGTCCTGATTGTAAAAATATTTAATAAAATAATTAGAAAAGTCAATTACATTGTCAACAGCTATACATTTGTCTTTAAGAAGACACAGAGTGTTTAACAAGGGTGTCAGGGTAATTCACTGAAGAAGGAAGCATCTTTTCAACAAATAGTATTGGGACAACTGGGTATCTACATATAAAAGAATGAATTTGGACCTTCTATACCATATATAAACATTAACTCAAAATGAATCATTAGAGCTACACGTAAAAGTAAAAACTATAAAATTCTTAAAGTGTAGGAGTAAATTTTTATGGTCATGAATTAATTAGACAGTGGTTTCTTAGATATGACACCAAAAGAATAACAAAAGGAAAAATAGATAAATTTGATTTTTATTAAAATTAAAAATTCTGTTTTAAAGGACACCATCAAAACAGTGAATTAACAACCTATTGTGGATTTTGTCTATTGTGTTTTCTCCAATAGAATGGGAGAAAATAATTGAAATTTATAAATTTATGTATTTGATAAAAGACTTGTATCTATGCTATGTAAAGAACTATTCCAATTGAACAGTAAGACAAAGTGAAAATAAGTAAACTATTTGAATAGATATTTTTCTAAAAAAAATCATACAGATGTCCAGTAGGCACCTGTATATGTTATCATCAGAAAAATGCAAATAAAAACAACAGTCAGATGCCACTTCATACCCATTAGGACGGCTAAAATCAGAAAGACTGTAACAAATGTTTTGAGGAAGAGAAGACGCTAGAACCTTCATACTTTGCTGGTGGGGTTGTAAATGGCACATTCAGCTGGGAAAACTGGTTGGTAGTTCCTCAAAATCTTAAGCATAGAGTAACCAAGTGACCTAGCTATTCCACTTTTAGGTATATACCTAAGAGGACTATTTTCCACACAAAAACCTATACGTGAAAGTTCATGGCAGTATTATTCATACTAGCCAAGAAATAGAAACAATTCAAATAACCCATCAATTGCTGAATGATATAAACCATACAACAAAAGTTTCTTTGGCATTAAAAAGGAATGAATTAGTGATATGTAATGTAATTTAACCTTGAAATAATGTAAATTATTGTAAATTAACCTTGAAAACATACTAAGTCAAAGAAGAGAGTTATAAAAGGTAGCATATTATCTGATTACTTATAGAAAATGTTCCCTTTAGGTGAATGCCCAGAAACAAAAAGTAGATTAGTGGTTGCCAGAGACTGGGGGGATGAAGAATGACTGCCTATAGGTACAAGGTGGTTTTTTTTTTTTTTTTTGTTTGTTTGTTTAATTGAAGAAATTTTTTTGCATTACGTAATGGTGATGGTTGTACAGTTCCATGAATATTCTAAAAAACACTGACTTGTGTGCTTTAAGAGTGAATTTTTGGGCACCTGGGTAGCTCAATTGTTTGAGCTGCTGGCTCTTGGTTTCAGCTCAGGTTCGTGATCTTAGGGTTGTGGGGTCGAGCCCCATGTTGGGCTACATGCTCAGCGTGGAGTCTGATTGAGATTCTCTCTCTCCCACTTCCTCTCCCTCTGTTCCTCACCCCAGTTGCATACATGTTCTCTCTTTTCTCAAATAAATAAATAGAATTTTAAAAAATTCTGTTTTTAATATTGTAGTATTTTCTTGGTGTGCTTGTTAGTGATATTATATGAAAAGTGAGTTTAGCCAATAAAAAGACTCCATGCTTGATACTCGTTTCAAAGAGAGTTTGAATGCAGATATATTTGAATATTTTGAGAAGGATGTAAATGTCATTCTAGCATTTTTAATTCATGCGTTGTATAATTTCTTGGATTCAGATCATTGCAATGGAATATTGCAAAATGTTATAATGTAACAGTGTGTGTCAACTATAATTGAATTTAAAAATGTTAGAGTGAGTAGTTAGGATGAAAAATATACTTAATATTTTTCAACATAGTGTACATACATGTGAGTGAAAGGACAGAGAGGCGGAGACAGAAGGAAAAGAAGGAAAAAGACTGATTTTGTTAATAAATCTGCATTTAAGTTTTATGTATGTCTACATGAGGCGGTAAGAGAAACTTAATAATGATTTTTGATATGTTTAGCGTCAGCCAAAAAATTTAGTTCGACTGATTATGTTCAGCAACTTAGGTTCAGTGATAATCAATATAAAAAAGAAAGAGAAGGCAGATATAGTCCTGTTTTTGTACTTGCTTTATTTAGAAATTGAAAGATTATTGGTAGGGAAAAGAAGGCGCACTGTGACCTAATTAACTACATGATGTAAAGAAAAACTCTAAGCTTTGATCACTGCATGTCTGTGTCACAATTTGCCTGTGATTTTCACTTAAAAACATGGATATTGTAAAATTTTTGCTAACTGAACAATATATTATTAAATTGCCATTTAGATACTCAAAGTTTACTATATTTAGAAAAGAATTGAAAACAGAATTTTGAAGAGATATTTGTGCACCCGTGTTCATTGTAACATTGTTTATAGTGTCCAAGAGGTGTCCATCAGTGGGTGAATGGATAAAGAAAATGTGATACATACGTACAATGGAATATTGGTAGGAAGCCTTTTTATATGCTGACATATGAATGAACCTGGGGGACTAAGTGGAATAAGTTAGTCATAGAAGGACAAATACTGCATGATCCACTTATATGAGATATCTAAAGCAGTCAGACTCAAAGAAATAGAAGTTAGAATGTGGTTACCAGGGACTGAGGGAGAAGGATAAATTGGGTGTTGCTCAATGGGCATAGTTTGTTTTGCAAGATGCAAGAGTTCTCGAAATCTGTTGCACAACAATATGCATATAGTTAACATTAGTGTATTGTACACATAAAAATACTTAAGGTGCTAAATTTTATTTTTCTTTACCACAGAAGAATTCCTTAAAATGTATATATATGGAGATCTGGAAAAGGTATGACATTGTATTTAGACTCTTTTCCCCAGCAGTGGATAGTAGGAATATTTTCATCAGAAACTTGGATAAAATGAGATATTTTACAGGTAAACAATAAAAATGTTCTATAAGCCAAACCTTCATTCTGAAAATTTAGAACTTCAGGCGCACCTGGGTGGCTCAGTCTTTTGAGCAGCCGCCTTTAGCTCAGATCATGATCTTAGGGTCCTGGGATTGAGCCCTGCATTGTCATTCACTGGGGCTCCCTGCTCAATGGGAGTCTGCTGCTCCCTCTCCCTCTGCCCCCTTCTCTACTTCCCCACTGCCTGCCTCCCCTGTCCCCTGCCCATGCTCACTCACACTCTGTCAAATGGAGGGGGAAGGTCTTTTTTTTTTCTTTAGATTTCATCTATTTATTCATGAGAGACACAGAGAGAGAGGCAGAGACACAGGCAGAGGGAGAAGCAGGCTCCCTGCAGGGAGCCCAATGTGGGACTCGATCCCCGGACTCCAGGATCACTACCTGAGCTGAAGGCAGCCGCTCAACTGCTGAGCCACCCGGGCATCCCTGGATAAGGTCTTTTTAAAAAAGTTAGAACTGCAAATTTTGAACTGGAAAAATTTTACTTTAGAGAAAAACGGCCAAAGAATAAAAGTTGCTATGCTTATTCATTCAGGAAAATTTTCTATTAGGAGAATCTGATCAATGAATTATACCTTTATTTTTAAAAAAACATTGGATACAGATCGCCAGGTAATTCCAGACTGGCTCTGTCTTGGGTAACACACCGTCCAGTGTGGGAAATAGATGCTTAGATAAGTAAGAGTGGTCGCAGCCAGTGCTCGGAGAGCTCTGAGATGCAGTGCCAGAGCAAGAGGCTGCAGTGACTGGCTCTGCCCAAGGCACGGATGAAGGAGCCTGTGGTAGAGCTGGGATTGTTTGGAAGACAGTCACTTCCATGAGAGAGAAGGATAAATGCTGTTAGGTAAAGAAAGAGCACAAAGAAAGCCCTGGAGTTGGGAAAGTCGGTCATGCCTTGAGGATGATGAGACGTGTGATGTGCTTAGGGTTTGAGTTGCGTAATGAGAACATTGGGAACCAGATTATGGTACTTCCAATGGGACCTCCTGTACACTTGATAATTCACTCTTCAGGTGTTGGTTGAGGAACTGTGCTATCAGTGATTATAAATAGCTACCATTTACCAGGCGTTAACCAGGGGCAACGAATTAAATTATTTGCTTGTATCTTCTTATTCCCATTTGGTAGACAAGGAAGCTAAGGCTCACAGAGGTGGTGCCACTTAACTAAGGTCACATAGCTGATAACTGGCAGAGCCGGGTTGGAGCCACATAGAGTTGAATCGCAAAGATTTGTGTTGCTAAATAATGTAAATACCTTGCAGCCCTCTTTGACAGTATTTAAGGAGGGAAAATAGAGGCCAATGCGAGATGTGTCTTAGGAAGATACTGCAGTAATAATGTAGAGGAAGCCTCTGGAAGAAAGGTAGTTGACAGCACTAGTGCAGGTGGAAAACCATGAGTCTGAATAAAGAGCATTGGTGGGAAGTTGTTGAATCACTGCACAGAAGTGAGATGTGACTCTAGAAGCTAAGAGGTAGCGTATGCGTGTACATGCTAAGGAAAACACGAGACTCTGGATTAGAGAAGAGACCATTTATTCACTGAGCATTTTAGCAGCCCTTATTCCTCATGCTCCAGGTCTCTATGGGGCAGTGCAATGCAGACTAGATATATCTGTGCATGTGGAGACTGCACCCAAGTAGAGGAACCCCCACATTATGGAACTCAGAGCTTATGTAGGGCAGCAAGCATATCCACCCTTACTCTCCCACAGAGAGATAAGTCCTGGGGAGGGGAAGGAAAGGTCCCTAGATGTTTATTACCCTTCAAATGTATGAAAGGAGCTCTGGGAGAGATAAGCCCTTAACTCTCTTTGGAAAAATTTATCTCTAATTTCCAATGTGTGGTTACCACTCAGTCATCCTTTAACTCAGATTGCCAGTAATTTTTACTCAAAAAGTCCTGAATGTGCAGAAACATGAAAATATTCATGGAACATAGTTTCACAACAGTGGTATGAACAACCTATTGAAAGTAGATAGAATTTTTATGCCTTTTATAAGATGCTTCCACAAGCTTTAAACAACTCCTCTTGATTATTCAAGTGATAGTCCTTATATGTATATTCTTATTTGGAGTGCCAATTGATCGTTTGGTGAGAATTGTGTTTCTTCTGTACTTTGGAAGTTGCTGAAGCAATACTGGTTAGTGGTCAGCAGAAGGACCAAGGAACCATGCTTTTATTCAGAGACTCAGGCAATTATCACAATTTCAGGAACACAGCAACAGATCTCAGGAATAAATTACACATAAAATGACACTGGATTTGAAATTTTAAGAGTTTCCCTATTTCAGCTGATAATACAGATCATAAACTCTTGTCTAGAACACATAGTGGCACTCAGTTCTGTTTTCCTTTTAAAAAAAAAAAGATGTGAAGAGTTCTTGTTCCATAGAGATTGTCTAGGCAGGTATCAAAAATAAGTAATTCAATAACAGCATTAAATCAAGAGCATGTTGAACCAAGCTGTATCTGACATTTTGAGAGTTGAAAAAGAAATTATCAGTTTCTAGTATAATACAATGACCTTTCATTTCCGACTTTTTTCTTTTGTGTGTGTGGGCAAGGGAGATTGGTCAAGGGATAGATAAAGGGGAGAGGAAATAAGGATATAAATGTGGAAGAAGCAGGAAATAAAGATGAAACTTCCAGGGATTTTCTGATGCTGATTTGAGAGCATCAGAACTTTTCCATCATAACTTTTCCATCATGTTGCATACAAAATGAAACAGTTAGTTTTGTTTAGTTTAGTTTTGTTTTCATGTTCCTGCCCCCTTCTCTTGTTGCCTAAGATGATATTACCCTTAATCCTATCATTTACGTGCTAGAGAGGAGAGGGTATCAGTTCCCCAAATCAAGAAGTGCATCTTGGTTGAAGACCAGCCTTCCATGGGTAGATCTTTTTACTTTTTATACTTTTCAAATGGAATGATGATATAATAGCAAGATGTTTTTTAAAATAGAAAGTTGCACTGTTGTGCCACCATCATTTTGCTTTTCTACATTACTTTGTATTTCAGGTATACCCCACGCTCCACGTACAACGTTTTGGTAGATACTAAGTACGTAATGCATCTTTCCTGTTAGCATTGTATTGTTTATTC
Organism: Canis lupus familiaris; assembly: GCF_011100685.1. NCBI lineage: Eukaryota > Metazoa > Chordata > Mammalia > Carnivora > Canidae > Canis > Canis lupus. The sequence goes on from NC_049236.1 coordinate 20,434,236, forward strand.
AGTTCAAAATTGAATACTAAAAATACTATTCAAATGTAGTGAGTCTTTTATGTCTGCCAGAATAACCCTAGGCCGGTTTACCCTGGGTGGTAACTCTTGCTGCTTCACCCTAGAAGGACAGGGGAAAGTAGCAGGAGGCAAAAAACAAAAATGAAAACAAAAACAAAACAAAATCTCTTGTCACAGCTGTTAGCCAAGACAAAAGTGCCAGTTTCACATTTTTATGTTACTAACCTCATAGTAGTAATTTCATAAGACCAATTTATAAGCTTGATTGTTGCTTCATCAGAATAATTTATAATTTCTTTAAATTATCAGTAGTTTCTACGTATATATACATACATGAAAAGAAATGATTTTGATAGATAAGCCAGAAGCATGTAGAACTGTTAAAAGCACTCATGTATCAAGACAAATCTCAAATTTTGTTGCAGAACTAGGAATGCTGCTTTATTTTTATTTATTGATTTTTTTTGGTCCTGCTAAAAGATGAAAGGGTCAACCAGGAAATTAAGGAAGAATTAAAAAGATTCATGGAAACTAATGAGAATGAAGATACAACTGTTCAAAATCTTTGGGATGCAGCAAAAACAGTTCTGAGGGGGAAATACATCGCAATACAAGCATCCATTCAAAAACTGGAAAGAACTCAAATACAAAAGCTAACCTTACACATAAAGGAGCTAGAGAAAAAACAGCAGACAGATCCTACACCCAGCAGAAGAAGAGAGTTAATTAAGATTCGAGCAGAACTCAACGAAATCGAGACCAGAAGAACTGTGGAACAGATCAACAGAACCAGGAGTTGGTTCTTTGAAAGAATTAATAAGATAGATAAACCATTAGCCAGCCTTATTAAAAAGAAGAGAGAGAAGACTCAAATTAATAAAATCATGAATGAGAAAAGAGAGATCACTACCAACACCAAGGAAATACAAACAATTTTAAAAACATATTATGAACAGCTATACGCCAATAAATTAGGCAATCTAGAAGAAATGGACGCATTCCTGGAAAGCCACAAACTACCAAAACTGGAACAGGAAGAAATAGAAAACCTGAAGAGGCCAATAACCAGGGAGGAAATTGAAGCAGTCATCAAAAACCTCCCAAGACACAAGAGTCCAGGGCCAGATGGCTTCCCAGGGGAATTCTATCAAACGTTTAAAGAAGAAACCATACCTATTCTCCTAAAGCTGTTTGGAAAGATAGAAAGAGATGGAGTACTTCCAAATTCGTCCTATGAGGCCAGCATCACCTTAATTCCAAAACCAGACAAAGACCCCACGAAAACGGAGAATTACAGACCAATATCCCTGATGAACATGGATGCAAAAATTCTCAACAAGATACTAGCCAATAGGATCCAACAGTACATTAAGAAAATTATTCACCATGACCAAGTAGGATTTATCCCCGGGACACAAGGCTGGTTCAACACTCGTAAAACAATCCATGTGATTCATCATATCAGCAAGAGAAAAACCAAGAACCATATGATCCTTTCATTAGATGCAGAGAAAGCATTTGATGGAATGCTGCTTTAACATGGAGATTCTTACCCATTTCTGAAGAATCTGGTTTAGTAGGTCTAACGTGGGGCCTAGTAAATTTGTATTTTTTAAATGTGCCTCACTGATTTTGATGCATGTGGTTGTTGGACCGCATTGAGAAAATAGCAGCTTAGAGTTTGTCTTTTCAAGCATTTACTTAACAGGTGACTTAAACCGTGGACCAGGGAGAGTGAGTGACTATCAGGAAGGCTGCAGGTTTGGCAAAAACATACTTCCACTGGGTTAAACAGTAAGACATTTTACTGTCTCATGCAAAGAGAAATTCAAAGGTAAAGTGAGCCTCAGGTGCAGTTCATTTGGGCCCCAGACCTGAATCTTTTGGGTCACTGAGATTTTTCCTTCTTCTTGGTGACATGTCACTATGCTTACTTCTCATGGGGTGAGATGGTGCAGTGGCCCTTGGACCTGCATGTTTCCTCATTTATATTCAGCACCCACTTCCTTTGATACCTCTAACTCTCCCTGAAGCTTCCATCTCATTGGCCTGGGTCACAGGTCTATCTCTCCAATAATCATTGACAGAGGAAGATAGCATTACCATGATTGATGCACTTGTCTGTCTTCGACTTGGAGCTGAAATCAGATCCTGTATCTGCCCTGTCTATTCCTCAGTGGACAAAGGAGGGATAAATGTGGTGAAATTTTAAAGCTATGATGCTTTGTTTAAGAAAAAGAAGAATAATCTTGAATTTAATTTTTGGCTGAAATTAAGCAAATAGTTATCTCTATTCTCTAAACCTTTTATGTTACCATTTTTTTTTCTTTTTCTATACGTTATACTTCCTAACTTTATTCTAGGATAATATTGTAAACTCCAAACTTTAGAGTGTTTTTGATACTTAAGAAAGCACCAGAGGGTTTTAATTTTATTTAATAAAGGTTCTGTAAGGAAATTTAATTAATATGTCACATCAGCTTGCTATTTCTAGTGAGTTCCATTATTGACTCTACTGCTATGACAGAGACAATGTCAGTGCTAAGACTGTGGTGTGTTTCGTTTTGTTTTTAAGATTTATTTATTCATGAAAGACACAGACTGAGAGAGAGGCAGAGACACAGGCAGAGGGAGAAGCAGGCTTCTTGCGGGAGCCCGATGCAGGACTCGATCCTGGATCTCGGGATTACGACCTGAACCAAAGGCAGGCGTCCAATCGCTGAGCCACCCAGGTGTCCCTAAGACTGTGGTGTTGAACCCAAATAGACAAATTCTTGGTCCTGTGGTGTATGCTTTCCAGCTTTTGATTCAATTCACACATATATATAGGTGATTACAGTGTCGTCTCAGTTCAGGCTGCTATAACAACACAAACTTGGGGGCTTAAATAACAGATATTTCCATCCTGGAGTCTGGAAATCTGTAATCAGGTTGTGATGGTCAGGTTCTTGGTGAAAGTCCTTATCCTGATTATATCCTCACAGGGCCTTTCCTTGGTACATGCACTGAAAGAGAGATCTTGTCTTTTTATATTTTTCTAAGGACATTAATCTCATCATGGAGGCTCTGCCTTCATGACTTCATCTAAACCGAATTATTTCCCAAAGGCCCCACCTCCAAAAACCATTGGGGCTTCATTGGGGTTGGGACTTCAACGTACGGATTTGAGGGGTGGAGACACAAACATTCAGTCCATATTAAATCAGTGTAGTAAGTGCTGTGATAGGAGGAAGCATCAGGTGCTGTGGAGGTTGGGTTAGGAGAAACACCTAATGACGAGTGAGAGGTCAGTATCAAAAAACCTAGAGGGTACTCCCTCTAGGGTACTACCTCATTTAAGCCAACGCCTGAATTTTGAACAGAATTTAGGTAAAAAAGGATAGAAAAGGGAGTTTCCAGGGGAAAAAAAGGCAAAAATACACATGGTTTGGATAAGGAAACCCGGCATTCAACATTTCATTGTGTTTGGAACAGAGATGGGATAGGTGGGGTGTGGAGTAACCAGTGGTGTGGGTGGAGAGGTACTCAGTGCCAGATTCTTAAGGACCTTTGTAAGTTATACTGCAGAGGTGGGACTTCATCTTGGGGCAAATAGGAAGCCAATGAATACTATTTAGGGAGAGAAGTGCCATTATGGAATCTGTACTTTCAAAGGATGACTCTTTGTGTGAATAGTGGATTTCAGAAGGTCAGGGTAAACTTACCATCCCCTCACAGGGAATGAAGGAGACTTAAAGTCAGTCTGGGGTAGCAGAGCTATAAAGAAGTTAAGTTGAAGAGGAATTTAAGAGATTAAATCAGCAAGCCTTTGAAATTAAGTAAATACAATAATTTAGGAAGAGGGAAACTGGCAGGGTTGATGCACAGGTGTGTGATTGGGAAAACTATCTAGTTGGTGGCTCTAGCCCCTGTGATAGCCGTAAGTTGAGTGGTGCTTATTGAACTTTTCCAGCCCAATAGTATCTTTTTTTAAAAAAGATTTTATTTATTCACTTGAGAGAGAAAATGCACGTGTGTGTGTGTGTGTGTACATATGTGCATGCATGCATGAGCAGGGAGAGGGGCCGAAGAAGAGGCAGGGGGAGAAGCAGACTCCCCATTGAGCAGTGAGCCTGGTGTGGGGGCTCGATCCCAAGACTCAGAAGTCATGACCTGAGCCGAAGGCAGACACTTGACTGTCTGAGCCACCCGGGTACCCCAATGCAATAGTATCTTTAGGACTTGGAGGTAAACATGGTTGAGTGGGAAAAGTGGCACATTTTGCATTTTTCAGCTCTTTTATTTTTAAGTTTCCAGGTTTTTTTTAATCAATATTGCTGATATATAAACATTTTGAGAATTGTTTGAACATAACTTTTCAAATCTTCCTTGAAGCGCTTCTGATTTCTGTCATCTAAATAACAATTACGAACTTTCTCTTTGGCACTTATGCATGTATTATCATGCAACTACATCAATTTTGAATTGTGTTGGGGTTCTGCTTATATTTTATTGTGTTTTTGATTTGTCCTCATTACCTTCATTATTAAGCACTTGGGAGCTCGTTACATTCTATTTCTCTGTATCTTATTAAGATACCTGATTATGTCGATTTAATAAAGGTTTTGACTGATTGAGAGGTCCATAACATAGAAGGTAAATGTGGATTCTGGCAAGGATAAACATTATGTAAAGCTAAAACAAATTTATACTCTGGGCCTGGAGGATTAGATATGCTGGAAATTATTTCTAGTCTCCTTTAATGTGTAAAGAAGCTTTCAGAAAATTATTACATATCTATTTTTTTGTTATATACCAGCTATATGCAGAGGACCAGTAAATGGATGAAGTATTTGTTGATAAAAAGCTTCTGCACAGTAATTGTTTTCTCATTATTGCAACAGATAGAACTTTCTGAAATAAAATATAATCAAGTCTCTATCAATAAATCCAGACCAATCAGACTCTTCTCACTTGAGTGTTTCTTATTGCTGTCAGCGATCTTGAAATTCCTTGCCAGCTGCAAAAAGTTTTACTGTAGCATCAAAAGACTATATGAAGAAAATGTATGATAATTTTTTCAATTTTCTAAGTTGAGCGTAAATGTTGACAGAGCTGACAGTCCTATGTATACAAGCTCTTACATGTGAAGCATGTCTGATTTAGTATTCAAATACTCAGAATCTTATTATGCTCTCAAATTTTGCACTCATTTTTCTTTAAAGAATATCTTTTTGAAAGTTCATGTTTTTATAGGATACCTGGGATACCACTGCAGTTTATGGTCTTAAAAGTTTTGACAAAAAATAAATAAAGAGAAAGCAACTAAGCTCTTGCTTTCCTATAAATCCTGTGAATTTTTTCATTTTTTAGAAACACTTGCATTATGGATACTCTTTGGCTGAGTGTTTAAAATTTTGAGCCACAAGGCCATATTTGGTATCCTTATTTCTTATCTTTTGAATGTATTATCTCAGAGCAAATGTCTATGGCTCAATATTTTTTTCTTTGCATATATCTATTGGAACATATTTTAATCCAACTTAGCCCTATTATTCTTTTATTATTGACTTGTATGTGCAGAGTCATTTCAACTCATCTTGTCAGTCTTTATTTAGCTCTATTTTGAAATATGTTGGGCTATTATATTTGTTCTATTTATCTTAGTTTTTTCATCAAGAAAATAATGGATCTGTCATTCATATGTTAGAAATCAATTATCATTAGTTTTATCGTTATTTCTTTATTATAGTCAATTTTTGTATTTTTCCTTTACATTTTTGGGAAGCTTGTCGAAATTGACTGATAATTCTGGATTTGAATTTTACATTATTTATTGCTTACAATCTCTAATGTTCTTTTGAATTCCACTGTGGTTTTATAAATGACCTATCATTCTCTTATACAGCTCCATTAATACTTTACCTTGCCACGTTACTGTTTATACTAATTAGAACAGACTAGCCTATGTAGCAGAAATAGATAGCCAAAGCTCAGTGAAAGTAAAAAGTGTATTCTTTTCCATGCTGCATATTCCTCTGAAGGTGATGGTGTGCTCTGCTTCACACAGCCACTCGGTGCCCCAAGCTGATGGAGCCCTGCCGTTATTTACCGGCACCATCTGGGATATGTTACTTTTGGAGTCACAGCACTGTGATTGAGTTTTTCTGTCTCATTGGCTGGAGGCAGTCACTTAGCTCAGCAAACTGTGTGTACCTGGAAGGAGAGGAGAATCAGATAGGAGTAGCAGAGCATTTATGAAATCACCAGTTATTTTTAAAATTGTTTTGAGTGTATAAAGTAGATACTATTTAAACCTTAGCTGTGTTTTTGATGGTAAGACTTTTTTAGAGGTATGATTGTCCCCTCCTTTGCTTTGGCGGAATCTAGAATACAGAGAGAGTATGAGAATATTGTGTTTTAATTTATGTATTTTAATATACTAAAATAACATTTATATTATGTAAGACATTTACAGGCATCGTAAATTGTTTCCCCAGATTGTGTACTAGCCTTTTTCTCTGTACCACTTACTGGCTTATATCTTCTCATCACTGATTTGAATTGAATGATTGTCTTTATATATGAAATGCTCATGTTTTTAAAGCACCTGGTAGAGAAAAGCATTACTTTTTTTCCCCCTGAAATGTTCTTACTATTTGTATGTATTTAACCTTCAAGTGAATTTTAGAATCCTTTTCTCAGCCTAAGATTTCTGAAAAGATGCATGAAGTGGTTGTTTCATCAATATTATGCATGATTATCAGAAAGTCTTAGAACTATTTTTCTGTGGAGTCAGATTCCTGGGTTCTTATCTCAGCTTTGCCACATAACGGCCATTTGACCTTTACTAGACTCTATATTTCAATTTCCTCATTTGTGAAATGTGGATGATAATATCAACTTTATAGGAATATTATAAAGGTAAAGGGTTAGTATTTGTAAAGCTCTTACTACAATGTTTGATATTTTGTGTCAGTGGTTTTTAAAATGTAGATGAAGTTAATTAAAGATGTAATGCTGGACTAGAGTAGAAATATGTGAGGTTTTTGAGAATACTATGAAAGAAAAAAATGCATTTGTTCACATAGGAAGAAAAAGACATCATGTGTGAATATAGGCAGCATTGTTCTTCCCGGTGTTGGTTTTCAGGGCAAATGAGCTGTCGTTGTACCTGATGTGATGTGTGAGGTCATCTGAGATTAGAACGTTTGATGTTCCTGAGGAAACATTAAAATTCCTATCAGGAGACCCATACATTCTGGGGGAAAGGCTACGTAACTCCCACCCTCAAAGCATTGTTCTTCATAGTAAAGCTTGGTTTTAGAGGTCTGTAAGTACTAATCTTTAGCAGAAATGAAGTGGTAGGTTGTGAAATTTTTAAATCAAAGATAACAGTTTATTAAAATAAATTTGTGTGTGTGTGCAGACAATCATATATAGTATTCTGAATGTTACTTTTATGTCTGTTTGTTGGGGTATGCTAGAAGTTTTATGATATTGTAATATTGTTTAAATATAGGGTTCTTAAAAATCAGACTTTATATTTGAAGAATAATAGATCTGCAAAGGCATACCGAGATCTGACTAATGTCCATTATAAATTAGTATTAAAATATGGAGATGTGTGTACTGAAATATGAATATACTATTTACATTGCCAACTGAAATGTCACATGCATCATTTCATTTTAGGATGTTAAGAATCTTTTGCCTTTCACTGAAATAGCAAGAAGTATAGGAGATGAACTATTTATTGCTGTGCTAGCACAGAGCAATATACCTTTTTTATTACAGAATCAAGGAACAATCCTCTGAGATTCTTATTGAAGTGGAATGGAGTGAATTTTTATTGATTTGTTATTTCATTTAAGACATCATTTTGCCCTCTTGCTCTCTTGTAGTATGAGTGTTCAATAAATAATACATTCTCTCTTGTACATGTTGCCATCCAAGAATTTGTTTGGCTCAAAATAAGCCAGGTGTTTCCATAGCCCACTGTGCTGGCTCCTCTGTTGTTTTGCATACCTGGGCTGACCTTCTTAATTGTTTTATGTGCTGTGAATTCAGGTTGTGATATCAAAGGTGGTCTGGGGTCAGTAGCTGAGTGCCCCGTACTCAATGGCCATGTTACGGACATGTGCTGCTCATTTCGTCCCTCGGTGATGTGTGGTGATGATGGCTGACCCCTGCCTGTTGTGCATGCCTGGTAACTGATCGATGGAATCCACCTCAGAACGATCGGTAGCCACGTCTGACAGCAGCCAAATGTAGAAGCAGCTTTGCAAGTGAGACGCTCATTTCGTGGTCTGATTCAGCAAGGGAGCGTGGCTGGGACTCAAGCTATATTTTCATAATCCAGAAAACAAGTGACAAGACAGATCTTTCCAGAGAAGGCTATTTGTATATTTCACCAATGGTTCCTTTTGGTTTCAATTAGAAATACTAGCAACATCACTTTTAGATTGCTCTAGTAGGCCTGAAAAAGAAGGCAAGAGGAGACAGTTTTAAAAAGGTACATAGTTAGGATCTCAGTGAGTATTTAATTGAAGTCAGGAGTAAATTAGAAAGCATCTTTGGTTATTTCCTGGAGTCCATCCCTCTGTGAAACTGCTGCTCTACACGGGAACTGCCCAATGAGAACGCATTTAAATGGGATTAGCCCCTCTCTTCCCCTGTCACATCTCACGTTGCCCTCTTTGAAGGCCGTCTTCAGGTAAGGAGCGCTGATTATGGAGAGGGGTATTTGAATCGTGCTACGTGCACTGCATGAAGCTTGGCGTCCGGTTTTTGTTGTTAGCAAACAGATTTTTGGACCGAATATGTTCATTTTTATTCTTAGTATCTCATTCGGTCCTTCCCTCTCACCCTCATAAGAACCTGGTTTACTCTATTCTGTATTTGATCCCTAACACAGCTTGGCCCAAGGTGGAAGGATATGATTGAGCCTCAGTGATACACTTCTCTTCAAAGATGCGTCTGTAATGATGGGCCACTCTGGGACGCTTCTTATTACAGATCACCTTTCACTTTCCAACAGGTGGTCAATATTCGGATTTAGGTAGTAGTTTTAAATAAAAGGTCATTTTACTTTCTACTTTAGATTTCAAATTTAACAAGGTTCTTAAAAGGACCATGGCATTATACCCTTTATAAAGTAATGCTTATTGCAATTACCAGAAAGCGCTTCTGAGCAAAACATGTGTTCTGAAGCTACGCTGTGAATTGTGTGATTTTTCATTAGACTTTAAATACATAAATACCTTAGGTTATGACTCCTTCAACATTTGAATTCTTTTTGGATTGCGCAAAGGATGGACAAATGATGCTAACTCATGCATGGTGACACAAAACATAGAAAACAGAGAAAGAAGAGGAAAATCTACAGTCAGGTATTAGGGAAGAAATCAGTATTTTGATCCTTATTTCATGTGTTGGTGTTGTTTACTGTCAGTTTAAAGGTCTACACATTCTCCCAAACTGAGAACAATGAAAGGTAAAAATAATTGAAATAAGAAATGTTAGGAAGGTCTCTCCTGCCAAGTCAGTATTATAATCATGGGCTATATTCCTTATTAATATTGGTTTACAATGTCCATTTTGCTGTTAATGGTCTTTTGGTACTGCCTTGGATTCCATATTTTTATTTTATAGCATTTATTGTCTTTTTCTAATATAAACGATAAATCTTCATATTAAAAACTTTGGAAAATATGTTCAATTAAAAATCAATGAAAAGTGTTTGTAGGAAAATGAGACACAATGAGATATGCTTCAAAATAAACTGAGAAAAGTGAGATCTAGGTGAAACTGTATTGGCCATGTAAGTTTGGGGTACACAGATTCATTATGCTATTTGCTTTACTTCTCTATCCTTTGAAAATTTCTTTTAAGTAAATGTAATAAATACTCTTCCAGTCCCACTTCTCAGAGATCACTCTTTCTTCTTCTGCACACATACATATTCATTAAAACAGACCCACATGCACTTTTCAATTTAACCAAAATTGGACACACAGGTGGTGTATCTTACAGAGGCTCCAGTAGAGACCAGGTTGCTCTTCTTAAGTGACCCCCACAGGGTCATGTGCAGAGCATCCACTTCAAATTTGTTGGCTTGTCATTGGATGGTCAGGTTTGGTGAGGAAGTGACTTGTCTAGTCTGTTACGGAAGTTCAGCTCCTAAGCTTAGTGAACTGCTTATGTACATTGACACTAAACTATGGGTAAAGCTTAGAATTTGCTTGTATTTGGTACTGCGTTTAGACAGTTTTCGTGTCTTTCCATGTGTGAAAAAGTAGAAAAAGCAGGGAGGCTACCTCATTCTCATCTTCTCTTCCTTTGTACGGTTTCCATCTTCTTCCTCTGAAAGAACTAGAGGGAAAACTGACTAGAACCTTAGAATGATTACCTCTAAGAATGAGGACTGAAAGAGCTGGACTGCTACCTGCGTGCCCTTTTCCCAAGCCCTAGCTTGTGTCAATTTCATACGTACAAGTCCTTTTCCATAATCCAGACAATAAAAAAGTATCTTCTAAAACAAAAATTCCAGGACAGGTCCTTAGGTAACATGACTCAGGGGATCCTCTAGGTGCTGCTAAGTGTTCCTGAGTGATAATCCCTATAGAGACATTTAATTATAAATCTCTTATTTGCTTCAAAAGTATCTAAGGTATCTTTTTACCTCTGTCCTTAGAAGAAACTCACATGGTTTCAACTTTGTGTGAATGGCTTTATCTTCTAGAGGTATGTGAGAAACATTCTTGGTACAGTTGGCTCTTATCTACACTCATTCTCAGAACACTGGAGGAAGGTATTGGTCCAGGTGTGGAAAAGAATCACATTGATTATGGAGTATTCATTTCGATTCATGAAGCAAATGGCTGCATACTTTTAAAAGCCTTTTCTCAGTACTGCTCATGTTCCTAGGGCTAGCCTTCCTTTGCTTGGGTAATTTGTTCCTGAATAATTTTTTTCAGTACATTAGGCAAATACAGAGTTCTCACCATGCTGAGTATGCCATTCCAGATACCATGAATTCTGTTCACACCTACTTATTTTAAACATTTGTCTTTATTAACATTTGTGTGTTATTGTATTCTCTCTACACTGTGATAATAAAATTTGATGTAGCGCTTGTGAAGCAGTCCTGGGCGCTGAGCTCTGGTGGCAAGACACATGAAAAAAGGAAATAACATGCTAAAGAAACAGTTTACACTGCAAAAGCATCAGTGAGTTGTATTGTAGAATTTTGGAGCGAACAAGATTTGTGTGTATTTGACAGAGTCAGCGACCCGTGTTTGTTCATGGTATAGGGAAGAACTTAGAATATTTTAAGTAATAGGAGAATATCTTAAAGCCTAACCTGGGCTTTTGGAGCCTTATGTTTTTAGATTTGGATTTATTATGAATTACACTATCAGGTTAGTTGCCAGCTTGGTTTGTGGCTGGGACTAATACATGACATCACTGCACAAATAAAATTTAGGGTTACTGATTTTACTCATAATTACCTACTTTAAAAATCTGTGCTTGGTTGACTGCCATTAAAAACTAAGTGATATTTAGTTTTAATATTGTTATACCCTATTTTATATTGACTTCTGTAAATTCATAGGTGTTCTTCCAATAGAAGATGTGTCAACATTTAGTAAAAACCTTAATATTTCCTCCAAATATCAGTTGATTTTGTAATTGTTTTGTCTACTTGTATTTTAATTTTCCAACTTAGACCCTGTAAGAAATTAGTGAAATTATCATGTACTTTAAGTTTCAGTTGTTATAACTACATTTCTTTTGAAAAATTGCACCAATTCCTGGACCCAAGCAGAAAGTAGTGAAATATTTTTGAAAGATATTGCCAAACCAAAGGGAGACACTTTTTTGGCCAGCTCCTGTGAGGTAAACAGAGCTAGACTATTCCTAACATTAAGTTGGTAGCTTGCTAAAAGTAAATGTTTGAATTACTCCTTGGAAATAAGGAGTTTCAAATTTTTTAAAAGGATTGATTTTTTTTCAAGTTCTTATTTAAATTCCAGTTAGTTAATTTACAGTATAATACTAGTTTCAGGTGTAGAATTTGGTTATTCATCACTACATACAATACCCAGTGCTCATCCCAACAGGTGCTCTTCTTAATACCCATGACCCATTTAACCCATCCACCACCATCCCCTGCCCTGCCCACCTCCCCTGCAGCAGCCTTTGTTCTCTGGAGTTAAGAGTCTGTTTCATGGTTTGCCTGTCTCTTATCCCCCTATGTTCTTCTGTTCTATTTCTTAATTTCCACATATGAGTGAAATTATACATTATTTGCCTTTCTCTGACTTATTTCACTTAGCATAGTATTCTCCAGCCCCAGCCATGTTGTTGCAGATGGCAAGATTTTGTTCTTTTTATGGCTGAGTAATATTCCATTGTGTGTGTGTGTACACACATACATACATACACATATACACATAGACATACATGCAAATTATGTCATCTTATGCATTCATCAGCTGATGGACATTTGAGCTCTTTCCATAATTTGGTTATTGTTGGTAGTGCTGCTATAAACATCAGGGTATATGTATCCCTTTGAATCAGTGGTTTTGTATCCTTTGGATAAATATCTAGTGGTGCAGTTGCTGGATTGTAGGGTAGCTCTATTTTTAACTTCTTGATGAACCTCCATACTATTTTCCAGAGTGGGTGCACCAGCTTGCATTCCCACCAACAGTGTAAGAGGGTTCCCCTTTCTCCACATCCTTGCCAACATCTGTTGTTTCCTGTGTTGTTAATTTTAGCCATTTTGACAGGTGCAAGGTGATGTTTCATTGTGGTTTTGATTTGTATTTCCCTGATGATGAGTGATGTTGAGTATCTTTTCATGTGCCTGTTGGCCGTCTGTTGGCCATCAGTATGTCTCCCTTGCAAAAATGACTGCTCATGTCTTCTGTCCATTTTTAAACTGGATAATTTTGGGGGGTATTCAGTTATATAAGTTCCTTATAGATTTTGGATACTAATTCTTTATCAGCTATTTCATTTGGAAATATCTTCTCCCATTCAGTTGGTTGCCTTCAGTTTGTTTATTGTTTCCTTTGCTGTGCAGAGATGTTTTTAAAATCCCAGTAGTTTATTTTTCCTTTTGTTTCCCTTGCCTCAGAGACCTATTTAGAAAAAAGTTGCTATGGCCAATGTCAGAGAGGTTACTCCCAGTATTTTCCTCTAGGATTCTGATGGTTTCCTGTCTCATATTTAGGTCTTTCATCCATTTTGAATTTATTTTTCTGTATGGTGTAAGAAAGTGGTCCAGTTCAACTTTTTTGCATATTGCTGTCTATTTCCCAACACTTTTTGTTGAAGAGACTTTTTTCCATTGAATATTCTTTCCAGCTTTGTCAAAGATTAGTTGACCATATAGTCATAGATCCAAATTTGGGTTTTCAATTCTGTTCCACTGATCTATGTGTTGATTTTTCAGTCAGTACCCTACTGTCTTGATTAATGAAGCTTTGTAATATAATTTAAAGAATGGAATTGTGATGCTTCCAGTTTTGCTTTTCTATTTCAAGATTGATTTGGCTATTTGGGATCTTTTGTGGTTTCATACCATATACATTTTAGAATTGTTTGTTCTAGGGGATCCCTGGGTGGCTCAGCAGTTTAGCACCTGCCTTTGGCCCAGGGTGTGATCCTGGCCCAGGGTGTGATCCTGGAGTCCGGGGATCGAGTACCGCGTTGGGCTCCCAGCATGTAGCCTGCTTCTCCCTCTGCCTGTGTGTCTCTGCCTCTCTCTCTCTCTCTCTCTCTCTCTCTCTGTCTCTCATGAATAAGTAATTAACATCTTTTTTTAAAAAAAGAATTGTTTGTTCTAGCTCTTTGAAAAATACTCCTGGTAATTTGACAGGGATTGCATTAAATGTGTAGATTGCTTTGGGTAGATTTAACAGTATTTGTTCTTTTAATCCATGAGCATGGACTGTTTTTCCATTTCTTTGTTTCATCTTCAACTTTTTTCATCAGTGTCTTACAGTTTTCAGAATATAGATCTTTTACCTCCTTGGTTAGGTTTATTCCTAGGTATCTTATTATTTTTGGTGGAATTGTACATGAGATTGATTCCTTGATTTCTGCTTCATTATTGGAATGTATAGAAATTCATTATTGGAATCATATAGAAATGCAACAGATTTCTGCACATTGATTTTGCATCCTGCAATTTTACTGAATTCATGTGCCAGTTCTAGCAATTTTTTGGTGGAACCTTTTGGGTTTTCTATATAAAGTATCATATCATCTACAAATAGTGAAAGTTTGACTTCTTTCTTGCTGATTTCTATACTTTTTATTTCTTTTTGTTGTCCAATTTCTGAAGTCCTAGACTCAGCAATTATGTTACTGAGCAACAGTACTATGTTAAACAGTGGTGAGAGTGGACATCCCTCTCTTGTTCCTGACTGTAGAGGAAAAGCTCCCAGTTTTTCCCCATTGAGGATGATACTAGATGTGGGTTTTTCCTGTAGATGGCCTTTATAATGTTGAGGTACGTTCCCTATATCCCTACTTTGTTGAGGGTTTTTATCATGAATCTATGTTGTACTTTGTCAGATGCTTTTTCTGCATCTTTTGAAAGAATCATACAGTTCTTATCCTTTCTTTTATTAATGTGGTATATGACATTGATATGCAAATATTGAACCATCCTTGCAGCCCAGGAATAAATCCCACTTGATCATGGTGAATGATACTTTGAATGTATTGTTGGATTCATTTGCTAGTATTTTGTTGAGAATTTTTGCATTCACGCTCATCAGGGATATTGGCCTGTAGTTCTCTCTTTTTAGTGGAGGCTTTGTCTGGTTTTGGAACAGGGCAATGCTGGCCTCATAGAATGAGTTTGAAATAGTTTGAGAAGAATAGGTGTCAACTCTTCTTTAAATATTTAAGAGAATTCCACTGGGAAGCCATCTGGCCCTGGGCTTTTGTTTGAAGGCAGATTTTTGATTACTGATTTAGTTTCTCTGCTGGTGATCAGTTTTTTCAAGTTTTCTATTTCTTCCTGTTTTGGTAGTTTATATTTCTAGGAGTTTACCTATTTCTTTCAGATTGTCCAATTTGTTGATATATAATTTTTCATAATCTTTTATAATTATTTGCATTTCTATGATGTTGGTTGTTCTCCTCTCTCATTCTCCTCTCTCCTCTCTCATTTGTGATTTTATTTATTTAAATCCTTATCTTTTCTTTTTGCTAAATATGGTTAGGGGTTTTTCAATTTTATTAATTTTTTTCAAAGAACCAGCTCCTGGTTTCACCTGTTCCATTTTTTTTTTTTTTTTAGTTTCTATATCATTTATTTCTGCTCTAATCTTTATTCCCTTCTTCTACCGGCTTTAGGCTTTGTAACTTTTTTTTTTTTTTAAGCTTTTTAAGTGTAAGGTTAGGGTTTTTTTTTTTTTTTTTTGATTTTTCTTCTTTTTTTTTTTAATTTTTATTTATTTACGATAGTCACAGAGAGAGAGAGAGAGAGAGAGAGAGAGAGAGAGAGGCAGAGACATAGGCAGAGGGAGAAGCAGGCTCCATGCACTGGGAGCCCGACGTGGGACTCTATCCCGGGTCTCCAGGATCGCGCCCTGGGCCAAAGGCAGGCGCCAAACCGCTGCGCCACCCAGGGATCCCTGGATTTTTCTTCTTGAGATAGGTCTGTATTGCTATATACTTACCTCTTATGACTGCTTTTGCTATATCCCAGAGGTCTTGGGCCATCTCACTTTCATTTTCATTTGTTTCCATGTATTTAAAAAATTTATTCTTTAATTTCCTGGTTGACCTGTTCATTGTTTTGTAGCATGTTGTTTGACCTCTATGTAATTGTGGTCTTTCAAGATTTTTTTTCTTGTGGTTGACTTCAAGTTTCATCATGTGGTCAGAAAATGTTCATGGTATGATCTCAATCTTTTTTACTTCTGGAGGCCTGATTTGTAACCTAGTATGTGATGTATTCTGGAGAACATTCCATGTGTGTTTGAAAAGAATGTGTTGCTTTGGGATGAAATGTTCTGAATATATCTGTTAAGTCCATCTGGTCTAGTGAGTCATTCAAAGCCCTTGTTTCTTTGTTCATTTTCTGCTTAGATGATCTGTCCAGTGGTGTTTAAATGGAGTGTTAAAGTCACCTACTATTATTATATTATTATTCAATGAGTTCCTTTATGTTTGTTATTAATTGTTTTATGTATTTGGGTACTCCCATGTTGGGGGCATAAATATTTACTTTGATTATATCCTCTTGTTGGATAGTCCCCTTCATCTTTTGTTACTGACTTTGATTTAAAATCTAATTTGTTTGATATAAGTATTGCTATTCCAGCTTTCTTTTGACTTCTATTTGCATGATAGATATTTCTCCATCCCCTCACTTTAAATCTAGAGGTGTCTTTAGGCCTAAAATGAGTCTTTTGTAGGCAGCATATAGATGAGTCTTGTTTTTTATCCATTCGGACATCCTATGTCTTTTGATTGGAGAGTTTAGTCTATTTACATTCAAAGTAATTATCCGTAGATATGTATTTTGTGCCATTTTATTAATCATTTTGTTATTTCTGGAGATTTTCTCTATTCCTTTCTAGTCTTTGTCACTTTTGGTCTTTCCTTCCCACTCACAGAGTTCCCTTTAATATTTCTTACAGGGCTGGTGTAGTGGTGATGAGCTCCTTTAGTTTTTGTCTGGGAAACTCTTTACCTCTCCTTCTATTCTCAATGATAGTCTTTCTGGATAGAGTATTCTTGGCTGTAGATTTTTTCCATTCCACACATTGAATGTATCATGCACTCCATTTTGGCTTGCCAGATTTATGTAGAGAGATCTGCAGCTAGCCTTATGGGTCTTCCCTTGTAAGTTAGGGATTTCTTTTGTTTTGCTGGTTTTAGGATTTTTTTTCTTAATTACTGTATTTTGCAAATTTAACCACGGTATATCTTGGTTTTGGCCTGCTTTTGTTGATTTTGATGGGAGTTCTCTGTGCCTCCTGGATTTAAATGTCTATTTCCTTCTCTGGATTAGGGAAGCTTTCAACTATTGTTTCTTCCAATAAACCTTCTGCCTCTCTTTTTTCCTCTTCTTTCTTCTTTGGGGACTCCTATTATATTAATGTTACTATGTTTGATGGAGTTGCCAAGTTCAATAAGTCTACTCTGTGATCGATCATTCTTTCTCTCTTTTGTTCAGCCTCATTATTTTCCATTATTCTGTCTTCTGCTCACTTACTGATTCCTCTGCTTCTTCCATCCTTGTGTTCATTATATCCAGTCTGCTTTGAATCTCAATTTTTTCATTTTTCATTTGTTTGTTTTTTAACTCTTTTGTCTCTGCAGTAAGGGTCTCTCTGATGTCTTCCATGTTTTTCTCAAGCCCAGCCAGTATCCTTAGTAATGTTGCTTTAAATTCTTTGTCAGGAATATTACTTATATCAGTTTCAATTAGATGTTTGGCTGTGCCCTTTTCTTGTTCCTTCTTTTGGAAAGAATTCCTCCATCTTGGCATTTTGTCTAGGTCTCTGTCTTCTGTGTGTTAGAAAAGCCTGTTACGGTTTCTGGTCCTGAGAATAATGGCTTTATGAAGAAGAGGTCATATAGGGTTGAAGGCCTGGTTATTTGGGGAGTGTCTCTGGTGTGTGCTGCATGTACTCTGCCGCTGTGTTTTGGCTGCTCTGTCCCTCAGGTCAGTCATCTGCAAAGGTTCTGCTTGCATGCAGTGGGCAGTGTTGGGACCTTGGCCAGACTGTGGCAAGTTTTAACTAGGTATGCTCTGGTCTGCTTGTTAAATGAAACCTGATGCCACTTCTGGAACTGAAGCCTTGCAGGACTCTGTGACTGGTAGATGTGGTACTTGTGGGGGTTTGTGCTGGTCTTCTGGGGAAGGGGCCTGCTGCACTGGTCCTTAGGCATACTTGTCCAAGAAAGCAGTGTCAGCAGGGGGGCAGAACTTGATGTAAGCAGGTTAGGCAACTATTGTTGGTGCTGTGCTGTTTACTGAAGTTGGTTTATGCTGAGCTGAGAGGCAGAGGAGGGAAATGGCACCAGCCAGGACCTTTGTCCCTGGAGAGGGGACTCAGTGCTTGCTGCTCTCAGAGTAGCCCTTCCAGAAGAGTGAGTAGTTTCCCCTTTTGCATCCCAGGCACTTTTCTGTTCTCTGTTTTTAAGCCACTTGCCTCTGGGTTGTTTGCCTACCTGAAGCAGTGCAGTGCACTTTGGGCTGTATCCCAGCCAGGCCTGCTGACTTTTAAAATTCCAAACTTTAGAGGCCTGGTGTGGTGAGGACGTGTGCTGGTCTTCTTGGGGAGGCTCTCACTGCATTGGGCTGGATGCAGGTTTGGCTGAGAGGGCCAGTCACACCCGAGCACAGAGGCATGAGATTTGGAGGAACACTGGCTAGCGTTCAGGTAAGCTGCCCTCAGCAGGTGTTTCTGCTCCTGTGCTGAGGAGAGGGGGAAGGTAATGGCAACCATGGACTTGTTTATCCCCAGAGAGTCCTTTCTGTGAACTCCACCTCTCACAGATGCAGGGAGAATGAACAATCTCTCTGTGTGCACCTTTGGCAAACCGCAGATGCGCTGTCTACTCCGGGGGTTGTTTGCTTGCCTTCTCTTCAGGAGTGGGCAGTGTCCTTAGGGCTTTGTTGTGAGTGTCTTGAGAGTAGGTGCTGTTGATTGTTCCTCATTTTTATATTCCCAAATTTAACATGGTTCCTAGCTTATATTTTAAAATTAATAAATACTAATTGGATCATGAAAATATTTAGAGGATAAGAAAAATACCATATAAGGAAAAGGTGGCAAGTGCTTAAATTATTTAATTCATTGCGTTTTTATTAAAAGTTGTTTTAAAAATATAAAAAAATAAAAAAAGTTGTTTTATGTTTTTGTTTTCGCATTTTTGCATTTGATTTTCTCTTAATAATTGAAATTGGTGGTCCAAGATGTGTACTTTATCTCTGACCTTGTGTGAGACTAAAATATATAATGAATTATGGAAAGTATACCATTTTTCTGTCTAAACATAAATGTATCTTAAACCATACATCTGAATGTAACCTAAATATTTTCGACTCTGACATTGATAAATTTGAAACCATTCCTCAAATAATAGAGGCACTCCGTATTTTTATTTTAATACCATATGTGATGATAAAGTTGACTATTGTACATTGAAAACACATTTTGGGATTTGTCAAGCTTTCGCAGTACAAGAATATAATTCTTAAGTTATATTGCATGATTTCATGTTTTTTCCCAATCACATCTTCTAGTAGTAGTTAAGTAAATGATGATTAGTCTACATAATTAATTGCGCTTTGTGATATCTAGGTGTCTTTCTATCCTCAAACATATGTTAAAATGTGTATATACATACATATTTCATGAGTATGTGTGTATTTATATACATGTATGCACCATGATGTTTTAATAGAGGGAAATGTTTCCTGTTAGGGAAGTATAAGCCAAATTGCCTTACTGGGAAATAGATCTTTTAAACCTTTCAATATAAAGGACTTACTTAGTTTATTTTGTTCTGTCATGCAGATAAAATAGACAGCTCCACCAAGCAATGCATAAATGGGTAAAGCGATTTGTAACAAAAGTTTAAGCATATTCAATTTGCCTTAATTATAGTCAGAGGAAGAAAATATTCCATACTATATTTCATACAAATATGGCCCAGTTATACAGATATATAATTAATGGTATACCTTTTGTGATCTCTCCCTTCTCTGATATGAATAGCAATTGTTGTCTGTAGATAATTCATTTAAATAATATATTTTGAACTTCTTATATACCCCTGACAATATGTGAGTGTAGGTACTTACATACATATTATTCTGTTTAATACTCTTGATATGAAGGGTGATACTATTTTTTCTAATTTTATAGATGAAGACACTGAGTTCTTAGGTCAGGGGAAGGTGGGATACAAACCTAGTTCTGATCACAAATCTCCTGTATATTGCAGTTCACTCCCTTTATCTTTTTTTTTTTTGACACTTATCAATTACTACCTTGTACTTGTCTATATTTTAACTTTTTTTTTTTAGATTTTATTTATTTATTCATGAGACACAGAGAGAAGGCAGAGACACAGGCAGAGGGAGAAGCAGGCTCCATGCAGGGAGCCCAATGTGGGACTCGATCCCGGCACCCTGGGATCATGACCTGAGCCAAAGGCAGATGCTCAACCGCTGAGCCACCCAGGCGTCCCTATATTTTAAGTTATTTATGAAACTGTGAGCTCCTTGTAGACAAGAACTGAATTATTTTTTAAAAGATTCTATTTATTAGAGAGAGAGAGAGAGAGAGAGCGCAAGCTCACGAGCAGGGGGTGGGGCAGAGGAGAGGAAGAAACAGACTCTCCACTGAGCAGACAGCCCAGTGCTGGACTCATCCCAGGACCTTGGGATCATGTCCTGAGTGAAGGCAGAGGCTTAGCTGCCTGAGACATCCAGGCACCCAAGAAGAACTGAATTAGAAAAGAACTGTTTCTCACACGCCAGCTATTAAAGCAACTAGCATTTTAAACCAGAGTAGCAAAGATCCTCAGTTTGACTTGGAAAATTTACTGCCACTGTTTTGTTTTCGCTTTGAATCTGTAGCCTATGTTTCCCAGTGTGTGTGTGTGTGTGTGTGTGTGTGTAGGATCTGGGGAAACTTACCTGAAATTTCTGCTGTACTTTTATCACAACTTTTACTGCAAATCTTGAATTTTTAAATGACTTCCAAACAAAATAGAAAATACAGGATGAAATTACTAAAGATTAAGCAATAATTAAAGTGGAACTTTTTGATTTTTCCTTTTAACATAAATAGACTGTATTTAAAGAAACTAAGAATTTCCTCTTCTGTTGTTTTTAAGTTGATATCACTTACTAATATGATCAGTAGAAATGTTTTATGTAAAAAAATTACTATATATGTACTAAAAGAAAACATGGATTGTTTCCTCTTTAACTTTGATGTAAGGAAAAGCTTATCTAGTTAGTACTTAAAATCAAAAGCTGAAGAAAGAAAAAAATGATTACTTGAATACACACACACACACACACATGCTCACAGTTCAGGGAATAAAGCACCATTAGCAAAGTGAAAGACACCTGATGAATTGGCAATAAATATTTGCAACATATCCAACAAAGGGCTTAGTATATCCTTAATATATAAATAATTATGAAAGATAGGAAAAAACTCCAGAATTCCAAAAGAAAAATGGTAAAGATATAGGCAATTCAAATTTGTAACAAAAGATATAAAAATATTCCTGAGGCATAGGAAAAAAGATTCAAATTCATTGATTATTAGGTAAACACCAATAAAATAATACTGAGTTACTTTCTCAACCATCAGGTGAGTGAAAATGAAGAAGTATGGTAACACATCCCATTGGCAAGACTGTGAGGAAATAGATGCTCTCAAGCATTGCTCATGGGAATGCAAACTGGTACAGTCGTTCCGAATGAGAATTTGAAAATACTTGGCAAAATTATATATGTTATTACCTTTTAACCAGCAACTGTACTTTTAGAGCTCTCCCCTGTGAGTACTTTTGTAGCAGTATGGAAATACCTATACGAGGTTACTCATTGCAAGTTAAATTAGAATTTCAGAAGACTAGAAATGACCCAGATGCTCACATTTGCAAGAATGACTGAGTAAGCAGTGGTATATCTACATAGTGAAACACTATACAACAACAAAAAGCAAAACAAAACCACAAAGCACAAAGACTATCTGTATTATGCTACTCTCTGTATCAGAAATAGGGTATAAGAAAAGTATGTGTTTTATTTGTCCAAAATAAATATGGAAAGGATAAACCAGAAACTGATATTGTTAACAACAGAAGATGAGTGAAAAGAGGCTTAATGAGAGTTATACTTAATATAGATTATATATAGCTGTGTTATAAACATGATAATCTTTCACATATCTTTCCTCGAATAAACAATTAAAATCAATCAGGATGTAGGGGAGAACCCAAAATGGAATTTAAAGGATAACAGATGAGCATAACTGTATTACAGATGATTGACATCACTACACTGAGGCTGGGGAAAGCAAAGATTTAGGTAAATTTGGAAAACAGTATTTGGCTATGTACTGTAAGGTTTGAGACAAAGATGAACATAGTACAAAGATTATACTGTAGTAATGAAGACATTTTTCAAACCTGTGGAAATTTACACACTTCTAAACAACCAGTGGACCAAAGAAGAAATTGCAAGGGAGGGATGCCTGGGTGGCTCAGAGGTTGAGCACCTGCCTTCAGCTCAGGTCATGATCCCTGGGTCTTGGGATGGAATCCTGCATCGGGCTCCCTCGGGAGCCTGCTTATCCCCCAGTCTAAATCTTTGTCTTTCTCTTTCTGTCTCTCATGAATAAATAAAATCTTTTTTAGAAAAGAAATTACAAGGTAAATTAGAAAATACTTGAGACAAATGAAAATGAAACACAACATACCAAAGCTTTTGGGATGCAGCAAAAGTTCTAAGAGGGAAATTTATAACTATAAATGCCTTCATTAAGAAATATCTCAAACCAAGTATCTAATTTTACAAAATAAAGATGTATAAAAACAAACTAAACTCAAAACTAGCAGAAGGAATGAAATAATAAGGATTAGAGCAGAGATAATTGAAATAGAGAATAGAAAAAGGAGAGAAATCAATGAAAAAAGTTGATCTTTGAAAAGATCAGCAGAATTGACAAACATTCACCTAGGTGGGACTAGGGGGGAAAAAAAAGTTACTGAAGTGAGAAATGTAAATGGGGACATTACTACCAATTCTACAAACTTATAAAGAAGGATTGTAAGAAAGTGCTATGAGCAGTTGCACCAAAATAAATTGGATAATCTAGATGAAATGAGCAAATACCTAGAAACACAAAAACCTACCAAGATTAAATAACAAAGAAATAGAAAAGCTAAATAGACCTGTGACTAGTAAGGAAATTGAATAAGTAATCAGAAATTTCCCAACAAAGAAAAGCCAGAGGCCTGATGACTTCATTGGAGAATTCTTACTAAACATTTAAAGAAGAAATAATACCAGTCCTTCTCAAACTCTTCCAAATAATTGAAGAGGAGGAAACACTTCTTCACTCATTCTGTGAGGTCAGCAATACCCTGCTATCAAAGCCAGACAAAGATGCTACAAGAAAACTGCAGACCACTGCTGGGGATTTACCCCAAAGATGCAGATGCAATGAAACACTGGGACACCTGCACCCCGATGTTTCTAGCAGCAATGTCCACAGTAGCAAAACTGTGGAAGGAGCCTCAGTGTCCATCGAAAGATGAATGGATAAAGAAGATGTGGTTTATGTATACAATGGAATATTACTCAGCCATTAGGAATGACAAATACCCACCATTTGCTTCAACGTAGATGGAACTAGAGGGTATTATGCTGAGTGAAATAAGTCAATTGGAGAAGGACAAACATTATATGTTCTCATTCATTTGGGGACTATAAATAATAGTGAAAGGGAATAGAAGGGAAGGGAGAAGAAATGGGTGGGAAATGTCAGAAAGGGAGACAGAAAGTGAAGACTCCTAACTCTGGGAAATGAACTGGGGGTGGTGGAAGGGGAGGAGGGCGGGGGGTGGGGGTGAATGGGTGACGGTCACTGAGGGGGGGCACTTGACGGGATGAGCACTGGGTGTTATTCTGGATGTTGGCAAATTGAACACAAATAAAAAAATAAAAAAAAATACTGCAGACCAATGTCCCATACGACATTCATGCAAAAATATTTAAAAAGAACACACATACAAAAATAACCCTCAAACTCCCCAAACACTAGCAAACTGGATTCAGCATATTAAAAAGGATTATATAAATGACTAAATGGGATTTATTCCTAGAATGGAAGAATGCTCCAACATAAAAATTGGTCAGTGTAATATGCCACATCAACAGAAAAAAAGCATTTGTAAAAACTGAACAAACTAAGAATAGAAGGGAACTACCTCAACATAATAAAAACCATCTGTAAACTCATGGTGAATGTCATACTCAGTGGTGAAAGACTGAAGATTTAATCTAAGATCAGGAACAAAGTAATTTTTATCACTTTCAATGTAGTACTGGAAAATGTAGTAAGAGCAATTAGACAAGAAAAATAAAAACCATTGAAATTGGAAAGGAAGAAGTAAAATTACCTGTTTACAGATGATATGGTCTTATATGTAGAAAACCCTAAAGATTCCACAAAAAACTTACTAGAACTAATAACTAAATTCAGCAAAGTAGCAAGATACAAACACACAAAAATCATTTGTACTTATGTTCATGAGCAATCTGAAAAGGAAATCACAAAGTTCCATTTAAAACTCTATCAAAAAGAATGAAATACAGGTTAACTTAATCAGATTGGTGAAAGACTTGTATAAAGAAAACTACAAATCACTGCTGAAAGAAATGAAAAAAGATACAAATGAAACATCCCATGTTCATGGTTTGGACAACTCAAATTTTTTAAAAAAGATTTATTTGAGGAAAGGCAAGGGGTAGAGGCAAAGCGAGATAGAATTATAAGCAGAATCCTCACTGAGTGCAGAGCCTGACTCGACTTAATCTCAGGACCCTGAGATCACGACCTGAGCCAAAACCAAAGGTCAAATGCTCAGCTGACTGCACCACTCAGGCTCCCCTGGACAACTTAATATTTTTAAAATGTGAATAGTACCAAAAGCAGTCTACAGATTTAGTACAATCCCTATTAAAATCCCAGTGACTTTTTTTTTCCTCCAGAGTATCCATCCTAAAATTCATACAGAATCTCAAGGGACTCTAACTTACCAAAGTAATCTTTAAAAAGAAGAACAAAACAGGATTTCTACTTCCTGATGTCAATACTTTTCAAAACTATAGTAATCAAAACTGTGGTATTGACATAAAGCCAGAAATATAGACCAATGGGATGGAATAGAAAGCCCAGAAATAAATTCTCCCATATATGTTTAAATGATTTGTGAAAAGGTACCAATACCATTCAGCAGGGAAAGGAAACTCTTTTCAGCAGATGGTGCTGGGGAGTGGATATCCACATGCAATGTTATGGAATTAGACTTTTATCTAACACCATATACAAAAACTAACCCAAAATGGATCAAGAATCTAAAATAAGACCTAAAATGAGAAAATCTTAGAAGAAAACTCAGGACAAAAGCTTTATCACATTGGATTTGATAATCTTTGGATTATCACCAAAGGCAACAGTTACTAAAGAAAGAATAGACAAATTGGACTTCATGAAAAATGTTTAAAATAAAAAGACACTCTAAACAGTGAAAAGGCAACCATGGAATAAGATAAAATATTTGTAAACCAGGTATCTATTAAGGGATTAATATCTAGAATAGGATATCTAAACCTCAGCAACAAAACAACCAGATTAAAAGATGAGCAAAGGATTTGAATAGACCTTTCTCTAAATAAGATATAAGAATGACCAATAAGCGCATGAAAAGATGCTCAACATCATTAATCATTTAGAGAAATGCGCATCAAAAGCACAATGAGATACCACTTTACACCCATTAGCATGGCTGCTATTAAAAGCAAACAGAAGACATATGGTGATGAGGATGTGGAAAAATTGGAAATTTTGTGTGCTCTTGATGGAAATGTCAAATTGCATAATTGCTGTGGAAACAGCGTGGAGGTTCCTCAGTGTTTTTATCATAATAAAAACAGAAGCGATGGGGAATCTTGAAAGGACATGGATGCCAACTTGCAGGAGCTTTAAGCCAAACCAGGAACAACTTGAATAAAACAATAGGAGTGTTGGAGTATAACTCATAGAATAAGACAAATATCCATATTGATGTAAATCAGTTACTGAATACATGGAAGAGAGACAGCTTTTCCTTATGAATTAATTCCACTAAGCCTTTTCTTAATCCCTTTAAGATCATTTTTAGGGAAGTCTGTGTATTTTTAGTGACATAGTTAAAACATTTGTCTCAAAGTAGGGCAACTTGTTCAACAGGAGTCCTATATTCCAAGTTTATCTGATAAAACTGCCATTAATAAATGAAATATCAAGGAAGTGTTGGCATGGGAAATTGAATGTTTAAGAGTAACAGGCAAGTCCCTCGTAAATAAGATGGAAAAAGGATAAAGAACAAAAATTCATTAGCTGGAGTGGGGCAGCTCAGAACTTTATAGGAACAAAAGTCTTTTTTTTTTTTTTGGAACAAAAGTCTTAAGATGTGTGACTATGAGATTCATATGGGAAAAATTTGGGCTTGCAATTAACATGCCCTAAGTAGCTATAATAAGGAAATTATTTTAAGTTAGAGAATCATAGAAATTTAGTTGTCCTTTAGGGTTCTTTACAGAGGAAGAAGGCCTGTGGAAACAACGGACTTAAATGATAACT
This sequence comes from Canis lupus familiaris, assembly GCF_011100685.1. Taxonomy (NCBI): domain Eukaryota; kingdom Metazoa; phylum Chordata; class Mammalia; order Carnivora; family Canidae; genus Canis; species Canis lupus. The sequence goes on from NC_049236.1 coordinate 20,460,650, forward strand.
ATTAGCTATTATATTATTAATCATTGTGCTGTAACTTGTGTTTGAAGAGGATTTTCTAGTGAGATGAGGGGTGGGAAAATATCTTGGAAATTAGAACGTAATATATGAACATGGTTAGTAAATTTCAAAAAAAATCACTTGTTCTGTGCATTCTTTCCCTCCCTATCCTTACCAACACTTGTTGTTTCTTGTGGTTTTGATTTTAACCATTCTGACTGGTGTAAGGTGATATCTTATTGTGATTTTTTTTAAAGATTTTATTTATTTATTCATGAGACACACACACACAGAGAGGCAGAGACATAGATAGGCAGAGGGAGAAGCAGGCTCCATGCAGGAAGCCTGATGTGGGACTGGATCCGGGACTCAGGGATCATGCCTGAGCAGAAGGCAAGATGCTCAACTGCTGAGCCCCCCCAGGCGTCCCCTGGTGATGAGTGATGTTGAGCATCTTTTCAATGTGCCTATTGGCCATCTGTGTGCCTTCTTTGGAAAAATATCTATTTGGGTCCTCTGCCCATTTTTAAATGAGAGTGTGGGTTTTTTTTTTTTTTTGGTATTGAGATGTGTAAGTTCTTTATATATTTTGAATATTAACCCCTTATCAGATATATCAGCTGAAAATATCCTCTCCCATTCAGTAGATTGCCTTTTTGATAGTTTCTTTCACTGTGCAAAAGCCTTTTATCTTGATGTAGTCCCAGTAGTTTAATTTTGCCCTGTTGGTGGGAATATAGATTGGTATATCCACTGTGGAAAACAGTATGGAATTTCCTCAAAAAATAAAAAAAAAAATCCTCTGGATTTCAGCTCAGCTCATGATTTCAGGGTTGTGAAATCGAGCCCTGCATTGGGCTATTCACTAGGCTCGTGCTGGGACATGGAGTCTGCTTACGATTCTGACCCTTGCCACCCTTTGTCCCCTTCTCTAAAAAAACCACAAAGACTGTAAGATCCACTAATTTTGCTATTGGGTATTTAACCAAAGACAAAACACAAATTCAAAAAGATATATGCACCCCTTTGTTTTTTATAGCATTATTTACAATAGTCAAGATATGGAAGCAATCCAAATATTTATCCATAGATGAAAGGATAAGGAAGAGGTAGTGTGTGTACACACACACACACACACACACACACACACAATGGGATATTATTCGACCATAAAAAGGATGAGATCTTGCTATTTACAACAACATAGATGGACCTAGAGGATATAATGCTAAGTGAAATAAGTCAGAGAGAGACAAATACCATATGGTTTCACTAATGTGTAATTTAAGAAACTTCTAAAACAAACAAGAAGAGCCACACAAACAAAAAACAGACTCTTAACTCAGAGAACAAGCTGCTGGTTGCCAGAGGGGAAGGTGGCCAGGGGAATGGGTGAAATAGATAATGCAGATGAGGGGTATATTTATCTTGCTGAGCCCTGAGTAATGCAGAGAACTGTTGAGTCATTATATTGTACTGAAACTAATATAACATTGTGTGTTATTTATACTCCAATTAAAAAAGAAAGACAAAAGAAAAAATTTTAGCTGCTCCCCCCGCCCAAAACAACAAAAATCAATTGCTATTTTACATCTGTGAGGTAGATGTTATTACTACCTTCCTTTCGCTCACCCAACAAATACTCCCCAGTCGCCCACTGATCTGGGGAAAGTAAAGTGGTTAAAGGAGTACTTTTCTTTCCCCCTCTGACAATTTTTTTTTAATTGAAATGTAGTTGACATACAGTGTTACAGTGTTGGTCTCAGGTGGACAGTATAGTGACTCAGTAAGTCTATATACTGTGTTCACACAAGTGTAGCCACCATCTGTTATAATACAATAAAAGCACACTGTTTTAAAAGTTTTTTTTTAAATTTCAGCTAGTTAACATATAGTATAATACTCGTTTCAGGTGTACAATATAGTGATTCAGCACTTCCACACATCACCCCATGGTCTTCATAACAAGTACACTCCCTAATGCCCATCACCTATTTCACCCACCCCCTCACCTACTGCCCCTCTGGTAACCATCAGTTTGTTCTCTGTAGTTAAGAGTCTGTTTTGGGTTGCCTCTCTCTCTCTTTTGCTTGTTTGTTTTGTCTCTTAAATTACACATATGACGGAAATCATATGGTGTTTGTCTTTCTCTGACTTATTTTGCTTAGCATATACTCTCTAGCTCTATCCATGTCATTACAAATGGAAAGATTTCATTCTTTTTTATGGTTAATATTCCATGGTGTGTGTGTGTGTGTGTGTGTGTGTGTGTGTGTGTGTATTATGTGCATCTTCTTTTTAAATACAGATTTTTATTTATTCATGAGACACACACACACACACAGAGGCAGAGACATAGGCAGAGGAAGAAGCAGGTTCCCTCCGGGGAGCCTGATGTGGGACTCGATCCCAGGACTCTGGGATCACAACCTGATCCAAAGGCAGATGCTCAACCACTGAGCCACCCAGGTGCCCCTTATTATGTACATCTTATATATGTATATGTGTGTGTGTGTGTGTGTGTGTATCTTTGTCCACTAATCAATCAGTGTACATTGAGCCATTTCCATAATCTGGCTATTGTAGATAATGTTGCTATACATAGGGTGTATGTATGCCTTTAAATTAGTATTTTTGTCTTTTTTGGGTAAATACTTAATAGTGCGATTGCTGGTAGTACCGATTTTTAACTTTTTAAGGAACTTCCATACTGTTTTCTAGAGTAACAGCACCAGTTGGCATTCCCACCACCAGTGCAAGAGGGTTCCCCTTTCTCTATATCCTTGTCAACACCTGTTGTTTCCCATGTTGTTGATTTAGCCATTCTGACCCAGGTATAAAGTTCTCTCATTGTAGGTGAATCTCATTTCTTCTGCCTATTTTTTATTGGATTACTGTTTCTTTTTTGGGTGTTGAGTTTCATGAGTTCTTTATATATTTTAGATACTAACCCTTTATTAGATATTTCATTTGCAAATATTTACTCTCATTCTGTAAGCTGAATAAAAGCACTCTTTTAATTCAGAATCAAGCTGTTTCCACCATTTTCTGTCCAGATGACTTTTGGTAGCTTATTTCACCTTTGTATGCCTCAATTTCCTTGTCTGTAAAATGGATAGAATGAAAACCTTAAAGTCACAAGTTTTCAGTGAGATGATAATGAGCATGGTACGAGCATGGCTTACCGAAAATACTGTATGTTTAAGCTATTATAATCTGTAGTCCATTTGAAAGAAGAGTTTAAGGTTGAAGAATAACTACCACTGAGAGCAGCAGTACATATAGGATCACCATTGAAACAGAGTTTCAATCCAATGGAATTCATGTTCTTCCATGTAACTCACTGTGTATTTTTAGCTCCTGGAAGAACTAACTAGTCCTTACAAGCAAATCAAGGAATTATCTTTACTGACAGGCTAAAGAGTTTCTCTGTACTCTTGCTTTACAAATTGAGTGAGCAATGGCCTTTATGAAAGGCCAGCAAAAGAAAATGTATGTAGCACCTTAATATAGCTATTTTTTTTTGTTAATCAAAAATGGTACTATACCATGTGAATTATTGTTGCTAAAATCATTTAAGTAAATAGAATATATATTTGTGTGTGTGTGTGTGTGTGTATATATATATTTTTTTAAATAAACTATTCCCAAAGAGGGACTTGAACCCATGACCCCAAGGTCAAGAGTCATATGCTTTACCAACTGAGCCAGCCAGGCTTCCCTTGTATTTATATTTTAATGCAGAACTAGGCAGATATTTCTGTAGGGTTTCCTTTTGCAATTTAAGGCAAATAAGATATGCTATCCATTGGAACCAGTATTTTCCTCCAGAGAATAGCATCAAGGTCACCTGTTAATTTCGTTTTGTTTTAAATTTGTATCATGCTAGCTGCTCTCTATAATTTGACTGTCAAGGTTAAATCTCTGGCATTTAATAAAGAAAGTGATGGCTTCATTCTTTATGACTGGTAGATCTGTTTTTTTTTTAAGATTAATAACTTTTCTAGAGTGAGAGAGAGCATCTGTGCAAACAGGAGTAGGGGCAAACGGAGAGGGAGAAGGAGAGAATGCCAAGCAGTCCTAGCTTGTGCTAATTCTACATATGGGGGAATGAGCATGGGTAGAAAAGGTGAGGAATGCTCTGTTCCCTTAGAGGGAATATATAGATAACTACCTTTCATAGCAAGAAGACTAGAAAACATTTTAAAACTTTTTTAGCTCACCTATTCTCAGTATATTTACTTTTATGATTACCTAGGAAAAGTGATTGTATATTTGCTCTTATAACCAGAAACAGCCATATGTTTTCACGTCTCCCTTATAGAAGCCTGTTTTCAGTGAGTAACCAAGTTCACGTACAGACTAAATGTAAGAACCTGATCAAATAAAAAGTTTGATTAAAATTACATAATAAGGTACTGAGTTTTTGTAAGCATGTGTCATAAGTTTATGCGCATAATGTGTGCCTTATCATCTGGGTTGTGACCTGAATTATTGGAATTATTATGGATGTATGTGTGTTTTCCCTTCTCTTCAGGGCTTAAAAACTACATGTCAGAGCTATTACCAAAGATCAAATTGATGTCAGCCAGGAAACTGTAATTTCCTGTCACTTGGCCTTGAATTACTACATTGAGTTTTCAGACAATAAACAAATTTAGCTAAAAGACGCGAGCTTTTTTTTTCTACTTATCGTTAGTACCTTAGAATATGAATGTTTCATACTCTTCTATCTCCATTACACTTACATTTATTGGCTCAGAATGATATCCAACCCTCCTTGTGTACTTTTATCTTAAACTAATCAAGTCCAAACTTCCTGCTGAAAACCCATGCATGTTCTTTTAAATGTGGGCTGCAGAGCCAATTTATCTGATAAAGCAAATAACCTACCAACCATTTCCGGTACAGCAATGAAGCAGAGTAGCCATGTTGCAAGGAACATAATGTTTTCCCCCCTGTTTTTATTTGCTCTGCATATATCAAGTGAGAAAGATGGAATTTTACAAGAACTTAGTTTGTGAAGTAGGACGCAAGGTGGTTATTTAAATACTTTCCCCGGATATTTGGCATATAAGAGAGAAGCTTGTTTTGTCTTACATAATTGGGTTGCAGTTTTCTGAAAACTAACCCACAAAATTTGTGTTCTCTTACTGTTGACTTTCTGGTTGCCTGTTTCACTATGATATTGCAAAAAGAGGGATTATTTGTGGGGCATTTATGGGGCAGCCAGTAGCGGCAAGTCTCTGTTTAATTGTGTGTAGCTGAATCTAGTAGAGGGTAGAGGTTTACTGAGGTTAACTTGACGGAGCCCTTGGCTGAGGTGAGGAACTGGGGACTTCGCTTAAGGGTTGGGGCCAGAATAGAACCTTACGCATCTTTTCTCTTTCTGGTACAAGAATGATCTCTGACACATAGGAAGCTCTGGGAAAAGAAAAAGTGTTATTAGAGGAAGGATACCAGGGAAGAAGCCATTTGCTCTAGATAAGGAACTTGAGGTAACATGATGGTCAAGTCAGGCATGTTCCAGGGCTGCTTGTATGGTGACTAACTGTCAACAGAAGATCTAGGGACAGTTTTTCCTTGAACTGGATTGTACTAACGCATTGTAATTAGTCATCATTCTCCCCCTTCGTCGTCATAAATGCCAGCAGCGTTCTTGGAACAACTAAAAAGGGTCTCCTGCCTCCTGGCACATTAGCAAATGCCACTTAGGAGGAGGTTGTAGCCCTGCAGAAACCCACTGGCTGGAGTCCCATAGTTAGTGTTTGCTTGATTGATTTAACTATTATAAACGTTTTTATGTTCTAGAACTTCTTCTTTTTAAGCCTTTCTTATTTTTATTGTGAACTCTTTCCAGTGTTAGGAAAAGCAGAATAAATAATAACGATTAACTTCTGGGCACTCAACATCTAACTTTACTACATTTTAACATTTTGCTTTTAGACATTTTTTTTAAAGACATGGAATACTACATCATTATTAAAACTTCCTTTGTAATCCTTCCCAACCAGATTTTCATGTCCCCACCTCAGAAAAAAACCTGCTGTCTTGATCTATATGCATATACATATATAGAGAGATGGGTAGATAGATTTAGATTCACTTATTTATTTGTTTGGGAGAGAAAGAGTGAGCGAGAAAGAGAGCACACAAGCTGGGTGGTGGAGGGACAGAGGGAGAAGCCAACTCCCCACTGGGCAGGGAGCCTGCGACTCCAGACTGGATCCCGGAACCAGGGGAACAGGACCTGAGCTGGAGGCAGACACTTAACTGACTGAGCCACCCAGGTGCCCCGATCTTAATACATTTTTTTAGTTTTTTTCTCTGAGGACATTATATCCTGTTTCTCTTACTAGTGGAAATTGTTTTAAAATTATATTTTCTTTTGCTGTTTTTATTGTAACTGATATGAAAAGTATATTTTTTGCTGGCATATTATAAGTAATAGTCTTGTTTAGTTGAAATAATTTGTTTATAATTTTTCTCAAATGCTCTATGTTGTCAAAATTTTATGCAAACATTTTTTTCTTCCTTTCCTATCCTTATATTGCTTATTGATTTTTTTGCCTTACCATGGTGATAAGTGCCTATACTATAGCGGTTTGTGAGAATGATGATAGCAGGCATCTTTTTCTTATTTTTGCCTTTGAGAGATTTATTATTTCATATATAAGATGATGCTTTATTTGTATTTATAAACACTACTTACTAATATTTTTAAACTTCATATAAATTATATCTATTCTTATAGTTCACCATTAAGAATGTATTTTTTGCTAGGGCTACTTCTATTATTTTTTTCTTTTTATATTTAAATCATGAATGGGTATTGAAGTTTATCAAAAAAGATTTAACATTTTTTTGTGAGTCATATTATAATACTTTTTAAATATTTTTATAGTGATAGAGTCCTTTATTGTACAAAACACTAGTGTCTTTGGTCTGGGACTTGGTAGTGGAAAGGCAAGTAGAACTTCTCACTCCAGGACCCACTTCTGCTGGACCAACTTCTTAACCCTTTCCATTGCTCCTGGATCCGTTTGTTTTTTTGGTTTTTTAATTTTTTTTTATTTTTTTAATTTTTTTTTGCACTTCAGAGATACTGATTTAGTCATGTGAAGAATATTTAACAAATACCAGAATTTAAAGAGTTACACAATGGCCATTCACCTCTAATACTTAAAATTCTAAAAGCAATTTCCAGTAATTTTTAATGGTTTTCTGGATATGTGATTTGTTACTTTGTCAGTAGTCTGACCACAGGAACTGTTGATTATTTTGCATTCTCTTGGACTTGAATAGAGGTCACAGAGCCTGGGAAAATTATGTGAAATAAAGCGAACTCTAATGTGTTCTTTTCGGGCGATTTGTTGGGGGGGAGGGGAGGGAGAGAGAGGGGAGGGGAGGGGAGGGAGGGGAGGTAGGGGAGTGGTAGGGGAGGGAGGGGGAGGGGGGGGAGGGGGGGGGGGGGGAGGGGGGGGAGGGAGGGGGGGGGGGGGGAGGGGGGGGGGAGGGGGGAGGGGAGGGGGAGGGGAGGGAAGAAGGGAAGGGGAAGGGAAGGGAAGGGAAGGAAGGGAAGGGGAAGGAGGGGGAAGGGAAGGGAAGGAAGGGAAGGGAAGGGAAGGCTGTAAGGGAAGTGAAGTGAATGGCCTGGAGGGGAATCCTGGCAGTTCCTTTCAATTTACTTTCTTGTCCTTTCCTTTCCTTTCCTTTCCTTTCCTTTCTTCTTTCCTTTCTTTCCTTTCTTTCCTTTCTTAAAATGAAGAGTCCAGAAAGCCTGAATTAGGATATTGAGTTCAAGATAATAAAAAATCCTACTGTTGAATTGGACTTCATTTTGGTCAGTTACATGAATTGGGACCTGTAAACACAACCATCCCTTCCATAGAGCAGAAGAATGAACTGCTACTTACAATTACACAGACGAATCCTCCAGATTTAATGTTGAAAACAAGGGGAAACAAGTGGATACATGATTTATGATTTCACTCAGTGTGATTTAAGGACAGATAAATCTACAGTGATAAAACAGAATATGGTTACCTATTAAGGGAGGAAGGAATGAAAGGATCTTCTGGAGTTCTGAAAATGTTCTATATCTCCATATGGGTGGTGATTAACAGTGTATCTCATGCTGTACACTTAAGATTTTTGTATTTTATTGTATGCATGTGATTCCTCAGTTAAAAAGAGTGTGGCTAAAATAAATTCAGAAAAGGCTTATTGTTCTTTCTAAACACTATATTTTTTTCATAGAATGAATCAATTTTGGTATAACCTTTTTAGGTTTACAGGAGGTTATTTGTGTGTGTGTGTGTGTGTGTGTGTGTGAATCTCATATATTTTCTTCAGCTTGACATGAATCCTTTAATGAATAATTATCAGCCTCCAGGTGTTGTGTTATATAACTTGAGGATTCTCAGAAGGTTTATCGGGGCTGACAGTCTAGTGGGGGACAAATAATTAGGTGTGTGTGAAAGCAAGGGAGGGGGCTGTATTTAATGCCTTCCAGAACATTGGGAAAGGAAGACCTGATTTGTCTGCCGCAGAGTTGGGGAGAATAAAGTGAAACCTTCTGAAGACATGCTTTGAGGAAAGTTTTAAAGGATAACTAGAACTTTGACAAGTGGATTGTGTAGCATTTGCAGATATGTTAGTGCTAAAGGTGTGAAATGTCATTTTATCTTCAGGAACTCGAAGGTTTTTTGTATAACTACAACAAAATATAGAACCTGGGAAGTATAGGGACGCATGGTGGCTAAGCGGTTGAGTGCCTGCCTTCGGCGCAGGGCGTGATCCTGGGGTCCTGGGATGGAGTTCCACATCAGGCTTCCCACAGGGAGCCTGCTTCCCCCTCTGCCTATGTTTCTGCCCCTCTCTCTGTGTCTCTCATGAATAAATAAATAAAATCTTAAAAAAAAAAAAAGGACCTGGGAAGTGTTGATAAATGAAATTATAAAGTTAAAAAGAGTCATGATGGGAAGAGTGTTGAGTGACATGCTAAGGAATTTTTATTTTATTTTCTCTTTGGCTTTAGGTGTTAGGGAACCATTGATAATTTTAATTAAGTGGTATGATAAGATTTGCCTTTTGGAGATAATTTGGCAGTATTGTCAAGAGAATTTGGATCTTCCCCCTGGCGTTCTTCCCTTGGTACTTTTCTTACTCTGGATAACTTCTCTGCGTGATCTCTGCAGACTAGTGATTCCTAAATCTAAATCTGTTCCAAACTTCTCTCCTGTTTCTTCAAACTTGTTAGTAGAGGAGATCCCTGGGTGGCTCAGCGGTTCAGTGCCTGCCTTTGGCCCAGGGCGTGATCCTGGAGACCCAGGATCGAGTCCTGTGTCAGGCTCCTGGCATGGAGCCTGCTTCCCCCTCTGCCTGTGTGTCTCTGCCTCTCTCTCTCTCTCTGTCTATCCTGAATAAATAATAAAATCTTAAAAAAAACTTATTAGTAGAATTAATTGTTTCTCTGTCCTTGGATGCAAATTTGGATTGTTTCTTGTCACTTTAGGTCACAAAAAATTTCAATTTATGATTTAGAATATTTTTTCCAATATATTTATAAACACATGTTTATACAAAAGCTTCTTCCTCTTCACCCAAACCCAAACTGGCTGCTTGTGCCCCTTACTTCTACATTCCTGCCACTTGGAAGGGACCTTTTTTCACCTCCTCGCCAACTCAATAGGGTCTTCTGTAGGGAAGATGGGGAAAAGGGGAGAGATACAGAGGTAGAAGTTTTCATATTGGCTGATGCTATGGTAAGTAAGATGGTTTCGTTCCCTAGGCCTGGAGGCTATTTAAACTGACTCCGGTGTTGTTATTTACCTTAGATATTTGAAGATTTCACTGTGGGGTCCCTTTGATCTTACCTCCCATGACCTGGGTTGTGATCTCTCTTTGAGCTGGACATTTCAGATCTCTCCTCAGCTCCTTTTCCCAATGATATCTACTGCTTCCTCCTGCTGGAATCCCCTTACCTTGGCAAATTACTCTTTCAAGAAGAGTCCCTTTTATAAATAAATTCAGGCAAACATTTCTACCAGAAATTCCACATCCTGTTCCTGAGGCTTACACATCTTTGATCTGCAATCAGAGAAGACTGCGTAATTTACCTCTTCGATGATTTACTCTAGTCTGCTGCCACAGGTCCCCTTACCTTGCTCAGGTACTGGTCTTCATGAGTACATTTTCTGATATTTGACAGGCCATGTACTGGCTAAAGGATGACATTGTTCTCAGGCAAAATTCTGTGCCATAATCAAACCATAGGTCCATCACCTTAAAGAAGAATGATGCCCACGAGTTACAGATTCCATCAATCTAACTTAGGTACTCATTTGTTGCTCATTGGAAAGACCATTAATGGGAATACCAAAGACAAAATATATCTGAATTTTTTCTCAGCTTATTTTTTTATCACAAAACATATGAGACATTAAGAAAACTACACAGAATGTGAATTTATAGTTCACTGATTTGTTACAAAGCTAGCATCCATGTCATGCCCACCCAAGGCACAGAATGGAATATTGACAGCACTCCAGTTAAATTCCATTCAAACCCTTTCTGTCCGAGATCAGGTTATTATCTCTGGGTGGTGGGATCAAGCTGAGCTTGCAATCTGCTTAGGTTTCTATCTCCCTCTCCTTCTGCCCCTACTCACAATGCTTGTGTGCTCTCTAAAATAATGTTGTAATGTTGTTTTTTTTTTTTTTTGAACTCTTTCCATCTCCCTCACCAAAGATAACCACTGTCCTGACTTTCAACACTGTAGTTCACATGTATTGAACATAAATGGAATCTTACAGTATATATTCTATCAGTTTAGACTTCAAATTGTTAATATTTTTGATATTTGTTTATATTGATATATGTTTATAGCTTGCTCATTTTTCAAAATGTATGCTTATCTCTTTTGTAATCTACCACAATTTATTTACCCATTGTGATGTTGGATTTTTGTGCTATTTCCCTATTTTTGGCCCTTCTAAATGAACTGTCTTGTACATTTTTCTTAATGCACATATACATATATTTTTGTTTTTTAAAAGATTTATTTATTTATTCATGAGAGACAGAGACACAGGGAGAGAAAGAGAGAGCAGTAGAGACATAGGCAGAGGGAGAAGCAGGCCCCTCACAGGAGCCCGATGCAGGCCTCGATCCCGAATCTCGGGATCACAACCTGAGCTAAAGGTAGCCACTCAACCACTGAGCCACCCAGGCATCCCTATACATATATTTTTGAACAGTACAAGCCTAGGAGTATTATTGCTGGTTTATATAGTATATGTATCTTCAAACTTAGTAGGTTTGCAGTTACCAATTTTTGGTAAAAAAAAAAAAAATTAACTATTTTTGCATGATGATTGTACCAGTTTGTACTTTGACCAGCATGTTCTTGCTTTTCCATGACTTTGTCAACACTTGGTGTTGTCATTTTAAACAAATTTACTCAGTTTATTCAGTTTTTAATTTTAATTTCAGTATAGTTAATGTAGAATGTTATATTAGTCTCAGATATACCATTAGTGTTTCCACAATTCTATACATTACTCAGTGCTCGTCATGATGTGTACTCTTAATCCCCATCACTTATTTCACATCCCTTCCCCCAACATCCCCTCTGGTAACCATCAGTTTATTCTCTATAGTTAAGAGTCTGTTCCTTGGTTTGTCTCTCTCTTTTTTCCTTTGTTCATTTGTTTTTTTTCCCCTTAAATTCCACATATGAATGAAATCATAATGCTATTTGTCTTTCTCTGATTGACTTATTTCATGTAGTATTATACTCTTTAGTTCCATCAATGTCATTGCAAATGGCAAGATTTATTTCTTTTATATGGCTGAATAATATTCATTGTCTCTATATACCATATATGTATCTATTGTGTATAGTCTAACATTTGTGGCTTGTGTGTATGTATATATACACACACACACACACACACACACACACACAGTGCAATTGCTGGGTCGTAGGGCAGGTCTATTTTTAACTCTTTGAGGAACCTCCACACAGTTTTCCAGAGTGGCTGCACCAGTTCACATTCCCACCAACAGTGTAAGAGGGTTCCCTTTTGTCCACATCCTCTCCAACATTTGTGGCTTCCTGCCTTGTTAATTTTCCCTATTCTCACTGGTGTGAGGTGGTATCTCATTGTGGTTTTGATTTGTATTTCCCTGATGGCCAGTGTGTAGAGCATTTTCTCATGTGCGTGTTGGCCATGTCTATGTCTTCCTCTGTGAGATTTCTGTTCATGTCTTTTGCCCATTTCATGATTGGATTGTTTGTTTCTTTGGTGTTGAGTTTAATAAGTTCTTTATAGATCTTGGAAACTAGCCCTTTATCTGATATGTCATTTGCAAATATCTTCTCCCATCCTGTAGGTTGTCTTTTAGTTTTGTTGACTGTATCCTTTGCTGTGCGAAAGCTTCTTATCTTGATGAAGTCCCAATAGTTCATTTTTGCTTTTGTTTCTTTTGCCTTCGTAGATGTATCTTGCAAGAAGTTACTGTGGCCGATTTCAAAAAGGGTGTTACCTGTGTTCTCCTCTAGGATTTTGATGGAATCTTGTCTCACTTTTAGATCTTTCATCCATTTTGAGTTTATCTTTGTGTATGGTGAAAGGGAGTGGTCTAGTTTCATTCTTCTGCATGTGGATGTCCAATTTTCCCAGCACCATTTATTGAAGAGACTGTCTTTCTTCCAATGGATAGTCTTTCCTCCTTTATCGAATATTAGTTGACCATAAAGTTGAGGATCCACTTCTGGATTCTCTATTCTGTTCCATTGATCTATGTGTCTGTTTTTGTGCCAGTACCACACTGTCTCGATGACCACAGCTTTGTAGTACAACCTGAAATCTGGCATTGTGATGCCCCCAGCTATGGTTTTCTTTTATAAAATTGTTTTCTTGGGATCCCTGGGTGGCGCAGCGGTTTAGCGCCTGCCTTTGGCCCAAGGCGCGATCCTGGAGACCCGGGATCGAATCCCACGTCGGGCTCCCGGTGCATGGAGCCTGTTTCTCCCTCTGCCTATGTCTCTGCCTCTCTCTCTCTCTCTCTCTCTGACTATCATAAATAAATAAAAAATAAAAAAATAATAAAATAAAATTATTTTCTTTTTAAATTTTATTTTATTTATTTATTCATGAGAGACACAGAGAGACAGAGACACAGGCAGAGGGAGAAGCAGGCTCCATGCAGGGAGCCCGATGTGGGACTCGATCGCAGGACCCTGGGATCACGATCCTTGAGCCCCCTGCAGAGGCTCAACCGCTGAGTACTCAGGCATCCCAGGTTTTCTATATATAGTATCATGTCAACTGCAAATAGTGATTTACTTCTTTGTTATCATTGCAGATGCCTTTTATTCCTCTTTGTTGTCTGATTGCTGTGGCTGGAACTTCCAGTACTATGTTGAATAAAGTGGTGAAAGTGGACATCCCTGTCATGTTCCTGATCTTAGGAGGAAAGCTTTAAGTTTTTCACCATTGAGTATGATGTTAGCTGTGAGTTTTTCATCTATGGCCTTTATTGTGTTTAGTGTGTTCCCTTAAACCTACTTTGTTGAAGGTATTGTCATTTTTTAGAATCCTTTGGGTAGAGGACAAATTATAAACCTTGGTTTACATTAGCATTTTCCTAATATAATTAAGGTATTTACTTTTTGTTTGTTGGCTATTTGTACATCCTCTTTTTTTCTCACTTTTTATTTTTAAATAATTTCAGATTTATAAAAAGTGGTGGGAAAGAAAGTATAGGGACATTTTATGTACCTAGTTTCTCCCAGTGGTAACATTGTAACTATAGTACAGAATCAAAGCCAGGAAATTGACATTGGTATAATTACCAGAGTTCACTTATATTTCACCAACTTTATATACACTCATTTATGTGTATGTATAATAATGTTATTGCATTAACCACCTCCACAATCAAGTAACCACCTCCACAATCAAGATAGAATTATTCTATTACTATAAGACTTCTTTAAACTATCCCTTTAGACACACCCGTTTTTCCCCATCCTTAAACCACAGCAACCATCCTGAATTTGTTTTCTATGTCTGTTATTTTTTACTTTTGTGGAGCACCTATTCAAATATTTTTGTCTGTTTTCTGTCTTTTCTTGATTGTATGGATATAGTTGCATTTATAACAAGTATCTTTTCCTACTCTATCGGTTGCATTTATATTTTCTTATTGGTATAATCTGATGAATAAAAGTTCTTGATTTTAATGTTATCTTAGTTATCATCTTTTTCTTTATTTTTAGTGATTTTGACCTCTTGTTTCTCTTCCGTCAGATTATGAAAGTATTTCCCCTTCTTGTCACAGGTAGATCTATATAATCCACCTGCAATTTATTTTTGATGTTAAGTAGAGGTCAAATTTCATTTTTTACCTACATGCATATCTAATTGAGCCAGAACTTTATTGAAAAAGCTTCTTCCCAAGGCCTTGTAATTTCACCTTTGTTATGAATCAAGTGACCGTATGTGTCAAGAGTTTGTTTCTGGGCTTTCTACATCCATTGGTTAACTTTATCTATCCTTGCACCAGTTATGTACCATTGTATTTACTGTTGGTTTATGTTTCTTAACATATGGCAGAGCAAATAGTTGCAACTTGTTCTTCATAAATGTCTTGGCTTTTAATATTGTTTTTCCTTTCCATATATATTTTAGAAGCATGTTTTGAAGTTATATAAAGAAACTTGGAATTTTGATTGATAATACACTGAGTCTATAAATTTTTTAGGTGTGAATTGGCATTTCTGCAGTATTCAACCTTATAGTTTATGAATATAACATAGTCTTCTGTTTAGATTTTTACTTTTTGATGTTTTATTGCTTTATCATAAAGTTTTTACCATCTCTTGGGAGATCTATTTCAAGATATTTGATATTTTTAATGCCGCTATAAATAGTATATTTTTAAAGTTTCATCCTTTGAGTGTTTGCTGCTATTATAAAGGAATATAAAGGGATGTCATATATTGATTTCTGTGTCTGGGAAACTTGCTAATCAATTATTAATTCTAGTAATTTATCTCTTGATTCTTCAATATTTTCTGTATACATCATCAGACCATTTATTAATAAAAGTTCTGTTTCTTCCTTTCCAGTGCTTATACTGCTTGCCTGTATCCCTCTCCCTCCCGTCATCCCTCTCTCATATTTTCTTGTATCACTGCATGGTAGGACCTTAAGTACAATATTGAATAGAATTTATGTTAGCAGGTACTTATGTGCTGTTCCTGAGCAAATGGAAAGTCTTTAATGTTTTACCGATAAGTTTGATGTTTGCTGTAGATATTTTGTGAATACACTTTATCTGAAGCTGAAGGAAGACTTTGGAAAGCCTTTTCTAGTCTTCCTTCTCCAAGAGTTTGTGTGTGTGTGAGAGATGAATCAATGCTTAATTTGTCAAATTATATTTCTGCACCAGTAGAGATGAGTGTATCATTTTTCTTCCTTATTTTGTTAATGTGGTGAGTTACACTGATTGATTTTCAAATCTTTTTTTTTTTTTTTTTTTTTGATTTTCAAATCTTAAACCAATCTTTATTCCTGGCATAGCACCAACTTGGAATTCAAATATGATTCATTTTATACATTACTTGATTCAGTTTGTTACTGATCCTTTAGGATTTTTGCTTCTATGTCCATCAGTGAGATTGGCTTGTAATTTTCTGGATTTTAGCAAGCAAGTTTTGTTTGCTTTACAAATTCTCTTACCTTCTTTTGCCCAAAGTGCTTCTCTTGTGGGATTTGCTGTTTGATTGATTGATTGATTGATTGATTGATTTTTGGTATTTGCTGTTTTAGATGATATAATCCTCCCTGTGCTCATGCACCCTTACATTACACACCCACACTCATGTCCAGTCAATTACCAACTCTGTCACCTGCACCTTTTAAATATGATATTATTTAGTTTTGTCATTCTTTTCATCCTATCAGCTCCTATGCTAGTTCCAGATACTATTGTCACTTTCTTTGGTTATTTAAGTAATCCCCATAACATTTTTCTGCCCTAAGTTTTGTTCCCTTCCATTTATCTTCTATAGTACAGTCAGGATGAACTTTTAAAACCACAAATTCTATTATGCTTCATTTCTTCTCCAAAATTTTCAGTGACTCTGATTTTCTCTGAACTCCTCCTGTTAGCCATGTGTTCTGTCATGTCCAAGCCTTGGCCCAATGCTGTTTTCTTTGCTGGTGACATTCCCATTAGTACGCAACCTAAATATACCTCTGCACCATATCAGAGGACTTCAAAAAGGAGCATAGCTTGGCAAAATACTGGCTAGCCGGGAGACAGCGTATGGAAATGTACAAAAGGCAGTTCAGGAGCTGATTTTTCAAACACTGTCTACTTTATCATGTATTTTATGCTTGGCTTGCCTTGTTTTGTGGAACCTGGCAGTGATTTCTTAAAGGGAATACATCATGCTGAACCCTTGTGCTCAGCTCTTGATAGCACAGTTTATGAGTCATATAAAAAGTGAAACCTCTTAAGTAAATAACCAGAGTAATAAGGAATTGTTGGGGGTGCTAGGGATGGCTAACCTGAATAAAGTGATACTTGAAGAATTGTCAGATAAAAGAGGAAATTGAAAATATTTTGTGTATATTGATGACTTCAAGGATATAAATAATTACAAATGTATAGAAGTATTTAGGAAGCCAGAATTCATCTCCAAATTAGGAACAACTGTTTAAAGACCAGAACTGCTTCGGTATGGAAGGAACTGCCTCCCAAGATCCTGCTTCCTCTTGTTTAATGTATTCAAGCAGCGGTTGGTCAATTATGTTAAGGGATTTTATATATTAGGGCAGCGGTTCCAAGACTCAGGTCATAACCAGACTAATTAAATCAGAGTCTCTGGGGATTGGACACAAGAATCAATGATTTTTGAAGCTTCCCTTGATTCCAAAATGCAGACAAGTTTGGGAAGGCCTACAGTAGAGGGAGGTTTCGACTCTTCAGTGGTTTTCCTGCATCGGGAGTGTCTTGAAGAAATGGAGGAAAAAAAGCACAAATTTCTAAGCATTACCCTGTAGCTTCTCCATTAGCAGTGTTAGGTGGATGCAAGGAGTCTGTATGATGAACATTATTCCCAGATTATTACATTTTCTAACAGGATTTGGAAACCACTAGATTGTATGACTTTTTTTAAAAAGGAGAATGCCTTATGCATTCATAATTCAGCAAGGTACCTGACAAGCTATTTGTGGGTTCTTTGTGGACAAAATATATAATATCAATTGAGACAACTGTGTAGAACAAAGAATGGGTTTTGGATTCAAAGGTATCTGAATTTTATTCTAGTCCTGTTACTACCTATTTATTAGACTTAACAAAAATTTGCTTCCCCTCTCAAACTACTCATCTTAAAATAGAGTAATAACCATTTATAAATTAATTTTAAAATTTAAATAAATTTATTTATGGAAACTGTCAGGCTAGCATCATGTCTACATATATTGGGCTCTTCTCTAAATTCTGTAGTTCTGCGAATACTGAAATTAATGAGTGGTCATGGAGCGTGAATACATTTGATGAGTTTTGTGTATTTTCTCTTGATTTTTAGTTCTGATGTGCTGTGAATCCCTGGTTTTAATATTCTGCTTTAATTCAGGTATTATATTTGGTATTTTTCAAGGCCATAAGGGTAAAGAATAATGCTTTTCACTTGCTCTTGCTTTTATGTGAAATAAAATCCATTCCTAAATTTTTTTTCAAAATTACATATTTCAGATAAGTTTTCTTAATTGTACTGTAAATGATGGGGGAGAATTAACTGTGTGCCTTTTTTTAAATCACAGGTTTACGAGAACTGTGTAATTATTTATTAAAATGGAAAACTGTGAAGAAAGAAGATAGCAGTTGGAGTTAAGATTTCTTGGTGAATATTTTGTTTTTGAAACATCAGCATTTAAAAACGATATGCTGATTTGGAAAGTCCCAGGAGTAAATTGCAAAATTCATCTTTTCCATTAAATCAATGGACTTTTTAATCATTCCATGGACTAGATGAAGTTCGGAGATGGTGTGTGATGGGAAATGTGGCATGCCAGTGTTTTCCTAGTGATTGCATCTTGGATTAGTTTGCTGCTTTTTTGAAGAGATTCCATTTTGAAAAGCAAGAACCTAATGTGATGGATTTATCTTCAGAGATGAACAGACATGGGAAGAATCCAGTGAGTCACAAGCTCGAAGATCAGAAGAAGGTAATAACAAATATATTTCCTTTTACTTGGTCTTTTTTTGTTTATGCTTAGAGAGAATTTTGTAAATTGAAAATGAACGTGCTTTAGGAGATAAAATAACATGCTTTTTCATGGAAATAAATCCTGCCATATAGCCAAGTGTAGCTATGGGTCTGGATTTCATTACCAGTTGGTGGTTTTGTTTCTGAAGTCTTCTGAATTCATCCACCTAATGGGTTGGCAAAGGATTCTGTGGTGTTCTCTCAGTCCTGACTTTTAGAAATTCTAGTGACCTGCTGACCTCATGGAATAGTTTTCTGAAATTGAGGGTGAGGTATGAGTCATAGGTCATTGCTGGAGTAATGGAGCAAGTTAGAGCTCTCCTAAAAGAGAACACCTTCCCTCCTGCCAATAGAAGGTGTAGGTGGCATTTGAAATTCTCCAATTTCATGTCCTTGGGGTACATCAACTTAAGCCTTCTCATTTTTACAGCTGGCCTGGAAAGAGAGTCATGAGAAAACTGTGAGCTTTGGTTTGACTCTTCATGTGTGATGTTGAAGGAGCTAACGAAAAATACAAAAATAGGGCTGTGCTAATATTTTTTTAATGGCGTTAGAGAGGTTCTGAGTGAGAAGCTGGGAATTGAATATCAAGGTTTGCACTTAAACCTCATTTTTCTACCTTCTTGGAAATTGTTACCTGCTAAACTGCTGTACTATAGTGAGAACCATCTAGAGGGCACTTATCAGAAGGGTCAAAGATGGTGCCCAGGAGAGAAATCCCACTCATAATGAAATATATTATCTTTTATAGTGCTTTCATTGACTCCATTAGTACAGGAGAGGTGTGTGGGGATCCAGTAGCTAAGGCTCAAAAGCAAGGAATAATGTAATAATAATACAAAGGATATTTTTAGTTAGACCTGGATCTAAGTGGCGTAATTAAAGTTTGTTTTTACATCTGTCCTAGAAATTTGCTGACTAGTCATCTTAACTCCCATGAGACAACTATTTTGCAGTTTTGGTGGTAAGTTTAGAAGAGGTTTCATAGACAATAGCTTATTAATTTGCTCTGACATTTTGACATGTCTACCAGAAAAGGTACTACAGTGATCTCTTTGCATTAATCCAGACAAAAATGGGTGGGTTATTTGTGTCCAGTTTGGTTCATTCACTGGGTTTACCTGCAGTGTAAGTAAATCTTGGAAATACTAAGTAGTGGAAAATCCAAGATGCCTGGAATCAATTTTGAGTTCTATGTGGATATAAATTTCTGTTCAAATAAGTGTATTACCAAGAATGCTGTTGGTGTTTCAAATGCATCAGCATTTTTTTTCTTCTACTGATATTAAGGGTGTTGATCCAAAAGAGATGGCAAGATCAGTTTCTATCCAAAGCACTCTACAATTTCTTAACTACTGAGGAGCATTTTAATCATTTTCCTCTATCTACATTTTTTTAAATGTCCTTAATTCTGATGGGTGATTTGCTTACTGTATTGGATTCGTGAGGAGGGAAGTGGTAATAGGTAAGCAATTAATATTACAGAATTCAGATTTTTGAAGGAAGTCCTTTGCTGGCAGGAAAGACAAGTCCCTCTGCAGGTGCTATCATTTTCTTTCCTGAATAAAAAATATTTTCTGCAAACACAGAAGGGATTGCAAGCTACAGAATGGAATGTACTCTTAAAATCATTCTGAAAATTCCTTGTATGGAACTTTAAACAATGGTTTATAATGATGCTTAGTTTCCCAGGCCAGTTCACAAAGGACCGTTCAGCTCATGTAGAATAGTGGTAGAATTTAGACAAACTACGGAGAGCCATGATTCTGTGGGAAAATTAAAGAGACCAGTGTGATGGTGTTGAATGAGAGGATCCCCATTTCATTGTTGGTTGGTAGGGAGATGGGGGAGGAAGGAACATTTTCAATGGGCATTATCGAGGGGGAAATGGGATTCTGATTATTTCCTGGCCACCCATTTGGGGTGTGAGTATTCACACGTGAGTAAGCCAGAACCTCATATTGATCAATCAATTGATCCGTTCTTAAGATTCAAATTTGCCAAGTGTCAGCAGGTATACCCAGTTTCAGTGACAGTGTTGTGAGTTTGTATTAAGGAGAAAAAGGAAATGTAACATCATGAATCTTCATAGACTGAGCTCTGAGCATGGCCCTGCCACCACACAATTGCCAGTAGAGATTATAAGAGCATTCATGTAATTACTTCAAGTGTTTGTAGTCCTTCATGATGAATTAATTTAACTGGCACAGCATTCCACATCAGTGAAATAAAACACACTTATTCCAACTCATGACTTAATCCAGAGGTGAAGCATCTTTTGGTATTACTGAAAAATATGTTCTTCTCACAGTGTTTGGCATATGGTAGATATTTAAAGCAAGGTGAATTGAACTGACTTTAATATATGCTCCTATATTGAACACTGCACCACTGATTTTTTGTTCAGTCTGCAAAGAGCTCATTAGCTTTTGTTCTTGACTTAAAATACATGAATTTGTACTTAGTATGCTCTGCTTCCATGAGCATACGAGTTTGTGACTATGGGTTCTACTGCAGTGAGTAGGTGAATGCTGGGGAGGAGATAATTTATGGAGGGCTGACTATACCAGGCACATGCTTGATCCTTTCTCATTTGTGAAGAAAGTATATTTCTACAAAGATAAAAGGTGCTTTTACCTTTGCTGTATCTCCTTAAGAGATTTGGTCCTGTAAAAATAGTGATCAGTTCCTCAAAAAAATATACATATGTATACAATAAGAAGATTATATATACCATTATTCAAAAGTAAGAAGTTCAAAAGTGTATGTGACTTCTTGGGCTTCTTTAAAATAATGCCCCATCGCCTGACTCAGTCTGGAAAACATACTTGAAAGTTAAACGGTATCATATCCACAAGTCCTATCTGAAGTACTCTTCATTACGTATAAACCAGAGATGTGGATCCTACAGGAGTCGAGGCTACTTCTAAGAATCTCAAATCAACTTGTATTAGTGTAGAGCTAGGTGAAATTCAACTCAACTTTTTGATTCCTATGATTTTTCTCAGTAGAATTTTCAGTTAACATTCGCCCATAATCCCTGCTCTTGGCGTTCCATTTCTGGAAAGTCGCAGATGGGAAAATTATTGTGGCATCTCGAAGCTCCTGAATGCCCATTAGGAGGTGTGTTATTTTTGAAAACTTGACCTTTTGACCCGTGTTTGCTCATTGATGCCAGTG
Source organism: Canis lupus familiaris (assembly GCF_011100685.1). Lineage (NCBI taxonomy): Eukaryota > Metazoa > Chordata > Mammalia > Carnivora > Canidae > Canis > Canis lupus. The sequence goes on from NC_049236.1 coordinate 20,482,122, forward strand.
AGTTTGTTATATTGCTTTCCACTGATTTTATTGCTTTGTGGGATTCTTTCTGCAAAAGTCCCTGGCACAGTGAAAGCCCAATAGGTACAAATGTCATTTCGGTTTAATTAATTATGACCTTGAACTGAAAAGCAGAGCTCTGTAGGTTTTACAGTCAGTCTAATTACAGCAGTTTATGGTTCAGACAGCCCTGGGACACTGCTTTATTGCTCCATGAATATTTTGTGTATTAAACTAAAGCATTTGTCATAGTCAACAATTTACTAGGTACTGCTGGAAAGGATAGCAGGACACACATTTTGAAATTATGGCAATGAAATGTAATACATATTTAGTGGCATGTTGGAATGCTTTTGTTTCTCTATTCTTAAAGCAGAAAGGGATGACGGTATTATTGCACATATGCAGAGATATTTACATTCATGGAAATGTCTAAGATTGATGTCATCACAGTTTTTCAACTGCCTAAAGTCATGTCTTTTACATGTTAGCATTATTTTCACACTGCCTTGCAAAAACCTCCAGATAAAGTCTAACACATCATGTCTTCCTAAGTGATGGCAGTTATTTCAGAAGTAACACAATCAGGGTGTAGTGAATGAGAGAGCTTGAGATATGGAAAACCATGTAAAATGAGAGAAATGGTTGTATTAATTAATGGAAGAGGGAGTGCTGATATGAAGAAAACCTGTTATTTTAAGGGTGACCCCAGTGACACTGTGGACTTAAAATCAAGCCCCCACTTAATTAACCCCCACTTATGTAGGGGGTTAGAGAAAGCATCATCTGCAAGTGACAGTGAGTGCTTCAACAGTGTCTCTCCACATAGGCTAGTTCTGTTTGTTTGTTTGTTTTTCAGTTGACATCAGACAGAAGTGTGGTCCAGCTGAATAGCTGCATACACCCGTGATAGGCTACTCCAGAAATTTAATGAAAACCTTACTTGTGATGGCCAATGCTTTCGGGAGTAAAAAATATATATATATATTAGTTTAAATATAACCTAATTTTTCTTTTACTGGTTTTCCCTTTTTTGTGTGCTGATTCTTTTAGTTTAGACTACATTGGTTGCATTTTCTTGCAGTGGTGGTACAATAGCATCGTGTAAGAGTCAAAAAATGTATTGGGATTATCGACACAGGCATTGAGAACTTGAAATTGTTTATGTTGGAAACTGATTAAAAATCTGTTTTCTTAAAAGAAAATATGAAGATAAGTCACTAAAGAAGAGAAGGCTTAGGATAGATCCAAGCTTTTCATTCTTTGATCTTCTTTAAAGATGGACTCATTACGTGGTACTTTACGTGTCTGAATCTTACTGACTTCTTTTTTGTTAGCGTTTGTGAGATACATTAAAAGGACCGTAAGGGAGGATGAGGTTTCTGAAGCCAAAATCACATCATTTGTTAATCATCTGATTGTGAAGCATGACTTAGCTAATATGAATGGATTATCTGGGGGTTTCAACAAAATTGAATAGTCATCCAGTTACTGATTATCCAAACCTTTAATTTTTGAAATACATTGAGCAGCCATTCTGCAATGTTATTGTATAAATCTGGAATCCATGTATGGACACAAATACAAATGTCATGTTCACAAAGAAACTAGTACTGGAAATGTGGGTACTGTGATACCAATTAAGATTGTCCCTAATTTCTCCCTCTGCCTCATTGTCTCTTATAAAAGGGTGCTGCAAACAACTATTTTCCAGCCACTTTACCTGGAGTTCTCTAAGGATGAATTAGATAAGGCGAGCTCTTTTTCTGCTGAGCAGTGATTGTAGAAACTTCCCTCTCAGATCTGGACTTGGATAGAGCTTCTTCTATCGTATCATAGGTAGTCCTTGAATAAGACCTTCTGCCAGTCTATATGGCTACTTGCCTTTTATCCTGACAGCATACATTTTCAATGTAAACACACTTGGGCTAAAAGGAAGAACTGGAAATAGATACAAGTGAATACTGTATATCATGCTTAATGGGTCTACTCCTTTGTTCTAAACTAGACCATGTTCCATTTCCTGGTTGGTGGATTTTAGATGTCAACAGATATAATGACTGCATAATCTTCACAGAAATAGATACAACAGGCAGGCCCAAGATACACAATACTTGAGTTGTGTGATACATATTTTGAGCATTTTGAAGGCAGAATTATTTGTAAATTACTATTATGGTTATTAGCTATCATTAATTATGATCTCAATGATAACAGTGACTACCAAGATAAAGGTTTAATAAGTTTTAATTTCTGTTTTTTCTTAAATCCTTTTTTCTGTCTTGATATTAACATGTGAGTTCTGACTTTTATCATTTCGTAAAGGAATGACCGAGACTAATTTTTTCTTCTAAAGTATATTGGAAAAATGTCACCATATGCATTGTAAAACTTTGGAATACACTAATACGCCAATTGCTTCTTTCCTTTCTATACAGATATTATTAGATTTTTATATATTTATATGTAAATAGAACATTTATATTTATACACACACAAGTTTTTAAAGCAGATGTTATAATAATGTGTGTCCTGTTTCAAATGGCCAGTCATGCCATTATCATTTCTCCTTAGGATTATGTTCCTAAGAGGGCTGGGGCTTTTTTCCATTTGACCATGTAAATATATACTTTTGAATATAGCACAATCATTTTATTTTATGTTTTTTTTATTTTTTACTTTTTTAAAATTTTTATATATTTATGATAGTCACACAGAGAGAGAGAGAGAGGCAGAGACTCAGGCAGAGGGAGAAGCAGGCTCCATGCACCGGGAGCCCGATGTGGGATTCGATCCCGGGTCTCCAGGATCGCGCCCTGGGCCAAAGGCAGGCGCCAAACCGCTGCACCACCCAGGGATCCCTAGCACAATCATTTTGAAACAGTAGTTTAACCATATCCAGTTGTCTCCTTTGAGGTTCCAGGTAAGTATAAAAGAGTGGACTGAGATTCCACAAACCTTACCCTGAGGTAGCTCTAAGTGGGCAAAAACCTGTGAATGCATGTAAAAGTACCATCATTAAAGAGTGCTGAATGTCACAATTAGGGGGAGATAAAAAAAAAAAAAAGACTTTTGCATTTCCAAAGCCCAAAGTTTTGAGATTCATCACAAAATCATAGTCTGTCTCGGCACCAGAATGGAATGGGAAGCAAGAACAAGATGTTGTAAGCAGAGAAGCAGAGAAGAGTCTGAGGTGAGCTAGGAGTGGGCTGACAGGCCCGATTTGTTTCTGCATGCAGTAGGCTATCTGCTGGTGCGCAGAGCCATCTGACTTAACAGCACTAGGGCAGGGTGTACAGATTTTTTTTTGTGTGTTTTCCTTACACAGGGAGTGACTGCATGTCTCCCAGACACCATATTCCGTGAATATGCAATGCCTGTGATAAGCAGATTTAATGATATGTTATAAAAGCAGTGGGCATAAGAAATTCTCTCAATTTTATATGCAAATTTAGAAAATTTTAATGAGAAATAAGCAGACCATCAGATCTTCAGTGTGTTCTGAGGAACAGCAACCATATTCTTGTCAGGGAATGTGAATGTGCAAGAAATGCAGAGCCTCAGGCCCCACACCAAGCCCACTGAATGAGAATGTGCGTTTTCACAAGATCCCAGGTGATTCTAATGCACAGCAGTATTGGAGAAGCAGCACCCTAGAGATCATGCTTGAGAACTCCTTGGGATTAAGCTTTGGTTACCCACTGTTGCAATAAGATGCCCTTTATTTTCTATCTTCTGGTTCCTGTTTCCCCTCCTGACTTCTCTCCCATTTTTTTCTGGAATCATCAGCTAAATAAACTACTTGAATTGAATCATTGTTTCAGGGTCTACTCTGGTAGAAACCTAAACTAAGACATTCTGTATCTAGAGTTCTGGATTCCATGTAGTATATTTGTTTCAATCAGCTAGTGTTGTACTTTGTTAACACAGTTATTTGGAACTCAAGACTTCTTCACTCACAAAACACAATTATTGAATCTAGTGTTTGGAGTGGATTTTTATGTGAAATCTTCTTATTCATTTCTCTTTTCCTCTATGATTCCTTGCTGGGGAAGCTCTATATACACAAAACAATGTTTAAGTGGGAACGGAGGACTAGCATTATAGAAGAGGATGCATATAAATGCTCCTAAAATCTCCTAAAGGTAGATCTTCTCTGAGAAGCTGTAGTGCCTCAGTTCCAGAAGCCAAATCTGCATTTCCTGCTACCCTCAAAGCTGGAGTCACTGCTCCAGTGAACAGACTGGAAAATACTAGCCATGTTAGTTATGCAGATAGAGATGGATAGATAACCTGCCCACAGAGGAGGACCTTTTAGGGAATTTTATCACAAGTGAGCAATACAATGGGATAAAACCCTGTGATGCCCATGATCTTATCTTTAGTAGGAAGAAACATGGGCCAATAATAAAGCTTGTCTCAATGTTACACTCATGACCTCATCAATTAGGCTAGAGGGAGGATTAGTCTTTGGGAAGATCCAGTAAACAGTAGTGTAGTAAATAGTTAAGAGCAAAGGATCTAGAATAAGACTGCCTGAATTTGAATCTTGGCTTTGGCTCTTCGTCGAATTACTGAACTCCTATCTTTTCCTAGGATGTAAAGTTAATCACATGTGACTAGAGTTCAACCCCAGAGTCGGTCAGAAGAAAAGTCTAGGAGTTCAAAGACTTTATTTTTCATAGGATGGTAGGTTTGATAAACCAAAATATTTTCTGGGCATAGCATATTTGATAAATACAAAGGTATCCTCAACTCTTGGTACATTTTAAATAAACATTTACTTTCTAAACCCTAAATATTTAGGAAGAGTTTTGTTTCTATTTTCAAGAGGATAAAAAGAACATTAAAATGCAGGAAAATTCTCAGTTGACACAGGCTTTATTTTTTTCATTTCCAACATGAGATTGAGAGCATAAAAATGTATATAACAAAGATATGTCATAAAGCACAGTAGTGTGTTAACTGTAGAGTCTAGTGGTAGGCATATAGGTGTTTACTGTACAATTCTTTGAACTTTTCTGTATGCCTGAAAATGCAAATAAGGAACCCTGGGTGGCGCAGCGGTTTAACGCCTGCCTTTGGCCCAGGGCGCCATCCTGGAGACCCGGGATCGAATCCCACGTCGGGCTCCCGGTGCATGGAGCCTGCTTCTCCCTCTCCCTCTGCCTGTGTCTCTGCCTCTCTCTCTCTGTGTGACTATCATAAATAAATAAAAATTAAAAAATTTAAAAAAAGAAAATGCAAATAAAAAATATAGGGGAATGTATTAATATGAAGTGATGCTTCTTGGTATTTAGATTCTAGTAGCATATCTATAGTTTTTGTGCCTTACCTTCCTGAGCTTGACTCTCCTCCTCAAAGTAAGTCAGGGATCAGGAGAGCTTATGGGATTTTAGAGACTGACTGACTCAGGACTGCTAGTACCAGTCTTTTAACTGCACGGGGTACTGTTGCAATTGGCCTGGGATCCGAAGCAGTGTTTCTTACAGGATATATATAGGAAATACATTCACAATTTTCCACCACTGACTTAAAAATCAATTATAGGATCTACCCCCATATGTATTGATTTCCCTTGACTTAAAAATAAATTTGTTTTTTCAATCACTTGTATATTTCATAGAAGAGCACAATTATTGTGCTTCAATTTCAGCCTGGAGATGTCAGTTCCAAGCATTAACACAATAAAAGGAAATACCTTTTTATCATTTTTGGAATCATTTTCCATGATCAGTTTTCATGTTTCATGGAACCAGCTATTCTGTATAAATGTTTCTTGACACATATCACAGTAGATAGTTCAGTTGGTTAAAAATTCATTAAAAATGTGCAGTGTTACATTGCCTGTTTAGAAGCAATTCTTGTGAGCAATTTTGCATAATAGTTAAGTGTTTCCTTACTGTCCAATGGATGCACTTCTTGGCTAAGAATGTTCTACAAGTATATACAGAAGGCTCTACATATTGACTGCTATCTTCCAGTTAACTAATTAGATTTTGAGGTGTCATTTATTTGAGAGACAGAGATGGAGGCTAGTGGATTCAGGTTAGTAATAATTGCTGCTCTTAGTTGCATTATATATTGCATTGTAGCATGATATTTTGTCTGAAGATGGAAATGATCAATCTAAGAATCAAACACAGATTTAAAAGATCTGATGCTTTGGCTGACTTCAGTGTGTATTGGTGCATTTATGGAGTGTCTACTAATGCTGTGTGGTAGGTAACAGTAATACACTTTACTGTGTTACCTGCTTCGCTAACGAGCGCATCCATTTATATCCATCACCTCCGCCTTGCGGAGTGGGTTAGGCTCTAATATCTGAATAGCAAGTGATCTGTAGTTTACAAAGCACTTCTTGCGTTTTTGTCCAACCTCACAACTCTGTCAGAGTGTAGGTCCGATGCTTTTCACGTCCATTTTAGTGATGAACTAGTACAAGATGGGAGAGCTCACCAGGTTGCATCTTTTTTATTTTGCAAAATGGTTTGTGATTTTATTTTAAAATTTATCTCCCTATGTTTAGCATGTTTTCCATGTGCATGGAGATTACTTCTTTCTCAACATCTAATATATTTATGTATTGTTAGAAATCTGTTTGAAAGAGATAAATCTACGAAAGACTCTGGTTGTGTTAAACTTTTATGCTACGCGAGTCTGATACACTTTTTTAGGCAAATGTTTTTCAAGAGCTCCTCCCAGGTGACTGAAAAAAATGTGAAAAATGAGAGCCTGGATTTGGGAAGCTGCAGTTCTTTGTTGGCATTCAACCTGGTTTGGTCACATTAGATTTGTCACATTTGGGAACTTTCGTTCAAGGTTCCCTATCTATCTTATTAAAGGTGACGGATTTCATTAAGTCACATTAGGAAGCTTCATTTAATTGTTAGGAAAATATGTTGTAAGGAACATAGGTCACATTTAAATTTGATAGGCTACATGGAGGAAAATCATTGCCAGTCCAGACAGGTAGGGCCACACTCCCTCTCAGCTTCTGTGCTTTGCCAGCTCATCAGCCACCAGATAACTCACAAAGCTTGGCTCCCTGGTCTTCTGGCTGTGCCAGTGACACATGTGAGTACACGCAGGTATGTAAGCCACTGTGCTCTCCTGTGGTGAGGCAGGATGTTCTCTTGGACCATACTCACACTCAGAATTTGCTCACCATGGTGGAAATGGATGGGATGTCGGTCTGTCCCAGAGACAAGATTGCTAGCCATTTTAAGGCATATCCACATCATTTTTGAGGGAATATTTATAAAGAAAATAAAATGGATACGTGCCCATTACTGCACTGAATTCATAGTACACTTGATTTATCTCATGCAAAATGAAGATGAGAATAGTGTTCTTTTTAAAAATTTTTTATTTTTTAAAGATTTTATTTATCCATTCATGAGAGACACACAGAGAGAGGCAGGCTCCCTGGAGGGAGCCAGACGTGGAACTCCATCCCAGGACCTCGGGATCACGCCTTGAGCCAAAGGCACTCAACCACTGAGCCACCCAGGTGCCCCGAGAATAGTGTTCTATATAAAGTCATTTTGGTTTTCTACCTTAATGAATATATCTAAACAAGGCTATAGTTACAAGTATTACATTTTCGTAATGTTTGTGTTTTCACACCTGCTAATACCTCTAAGGTATTAATCCAAATGGGCACATACAGCTCTGAGGCAAGGTTGCCCCTTCCTAAGTGACTGAGAACACATGATTCGTTTTGCTGCTGGTAGTTAATTTTACACTTTATATTTTTATTTGTTAAAATTAGCTACTCTCCTTTGAAACTCTCACTGGTTGCTTGATTAAGCAACATTATTAGGTACAATGAAGTACTTTTACTTCATGCTGTCTCAGTAAGAAGGGCTTCTTTTAACAGTTGCTGGTATTGGCAAATCATAATGCTTGCAAATAACAGATAAACAACACCTTGTATAGACTTGTTACTCTCTAATTAACACTGGGAAAGGATTTGGGGTTAAACTTGAAAACAACATAATGTCCTAGTCTGTTTTGCTTTGTAAAATATTTGTATGTAATCATGAACTGATGCAGTGATTTCCACATTGCTTTGGGGAAAAGTACAAAATAATGTTAAATAAAAATGTGCCTTCACATTTCTGTCCCACTTGCCATTTAAGCTATGTCTTTCATATCCGTTATCAGGTACCAAATCAGTGTTCTAGCTAAGTGTACAGTACCAAGAGGATTTATGGAAAGAATCTTCAGATAAAGAGTATTAATGTAATTTCCTCCAGAAAGTGCTTCTCCATTCACGCCATCCTTGTGTTCTTGTTGATTTTCTTTCTGGTTGTCCTTTCAGTATATCCTGTGACCTGCAGAACTGCTTGCTTATTTACAGTCTGCCTCTATTAGCTTAAGGACACTGTCTGTCTTGGTCAACCTGTGATAGGAACTCAGGAACTGTGGCTATAGAACTAAGATGAAAAATCCATGTGAATCCATAAACAAACATTTATCCAGCCAAGGTTTAATGAGTACTTACCAAATTGGGGTGCCATTTTTTATAAAAAGCTACAGAAGAAAGGTTTAAACACCCATCTTGCTCTAAAGCAGTTCTCAGGCTAGTAAATTGTTAAATAAGGAATTGGGAGGGACACCTGGGAAGCTCAAGGGTTGGGTGTCTGCCTTTGGCTTAGGGCATGATCCCTGAATCCGGATCAAGTCCTGCATCCATCCGGCTCCCTGTAGGGAATCTGCTTCTCCCTCTGCCTGTGTCTCTGCCTCTCTCTCTGTATCTCTCATAAATGAATAAGTAAAATCCTTAAGAAAAGAAAATGGGGAGAACTTTAACTCAAGAAAAGGGCTTTTTGATTGCAGTAAATGCTTATGAGTATTCTCTGTCTAAACATACTCTGGTATATGCTCACCCTTCCCTCCTGTTGTCCCTGCAAAATATTTACTCTTGGATCTTTATTTTCCTCTATGAGGGAAGAGTGGAATTTTCTTTTTTAAAGATTTTTTTGAGAGAGTGTGCATGGTGGGAAGGAGAGTGAGAGAGGGAGAATCTCAAGCAGACTGTGCTGAGTGCAGGGCCAGATGTGGGGGCTCGATCCCACGACCCTGGGACCATGACCTGAGCTGAAATCAAAAGTTGGATGCTCGCCTGACTACACCACCCAGGCACCCCAAGGGTAGAAATTTTGAAGCACGACTATCTGTGCAGCATCCTTGATTTTCCACCAACTCTGAAGCCTTTCAGTTCTAAAAGGTGAGAGAAATTTCTGTTATTTGGACCATCTCTATTTAAGCAGTATCAGAAATGAAGGCTAACATTATTTAACATGTAAGGGTTGTTTTTACTAACAAATATAGGGTAAAAGGATAGTGTCATTTTATTTAAGTTTTGGAATGATTGTAAGTGCCCTTAACTAGCACATCTTAGCACAGACACTAGTATCAACTCCTTGAGTGGTATTCCAGAATTCTGATGGTATAGTTCAAAGGGGAGAGGGCCCCCATCAGTCCTACATACTCATGCAAATAGAGATAAACTGTCTCAGTCCATGCCATTGTCTTTTGCTGCCAGATGGTGCTGACAGGTGTTACTTTAGAGCCTAACTGGTAATGCCAACCTGGTGTTGGTTCAGGATGTTCTCTGACTGAATATGATCTTGCTTCCTAGGGCTAAGCTGAACTGTTCTTTTGCCACTGTACCTGCGGTATTCAGTGTTCCTCCTTTTCAGGTCACATACATACCCACCTTCCAGGCACCAGCTGGCACCAGGGACGCTGCATCAGATCTGTTTCCAGGAATTTCTTTATTTTGCAGGGATTGACCCCTAGACATAATTTTTGACTACCAGTTTTCTTTTCTACCAAAAAAACACAATGTGTGTGGTTATACACCCTTTACCTGGGTAGTTGGCTTCTAGTAAAACTTCCTTGGACCCTAGAGTCAGTTTCAATGACTCCAAGGTAATTTCCAGCAACTCACATATTAAGGAAGAGAAAACACAAATATGAAAGCTAAATTAAAATACTTTACTACTCTATACACTAGTCAGTAGATTTGTTTTTATTTTTTTTAATTTATGATAGTCACACACACACAGAGAGAGAGAGAGAGAGAGAGAGGCAGAGACACAGGCAGAGGGAGAAGCAGGCTCCATGCACCAGGAGCCCAATGTGGGATTCGATCCCGGGTCTTCAGGATCGCGCCCTGGGCCAAAGGCAGGCGCTAAACCGCTGCGCCACCCAGGGATCCCAGTAGATTTGTTTTTTACTTAGCGCCTTAGTATCAAGCATGTTCATTCTCAGAAACTCTCTGTAATATTATAATTTATACTGACTGCCAACTTCTTGTACAAGAAGTCTTATTCTGTAAAATCTTATAATATCATTTGGCCAAAAACATTAAGATTCTTTCCTTGAAGAAAGACTTTATTTTCGGTAGTTAGGAGAGCACTTTCCTGGATAAGAAAATATAATTAGCCCTTTATATGCTTGTTTTATATGGCTAGATTCTTTCCAATATTCAGAAAAACTAGGAGTCCATTAGAACACACTGTTGTTTTATTTTTTTCTCAGAGATAATGGGCTTTTCATACTCTTGTTTATAAACATAATTAAAAATAGGCTTTTGTGGAGAGGAACTTAATTGTAATAGAATGTTGATTAACCGAAGTGTTAGTTTTTTATACAAGTCTTAGAGAGCACCTGATACAAATTTAGGCTTAGTCCAAGAGAAAGTTCAGCTAGAGCAGCTACTACAAAGTAGAAAACAGAGATTAAAAATTATTTGAATGCTCTATCTGTGCTCACTGATACAGTATCCACTAGCCACTGTAGCTATTACAATTTAAATTAATAAAAATTAAATAAGGAATTCAGTTCTTCAGTTGCAACAGCCGTATTTCAAGTGCTTGCTCAATCATTACATGTGACTAGTGGCTACCGTGTTGGAAAGCACATTTACGTATTTATAGAAAGTTCTGTTGGACATTGCTACTGAAATACTGTCCCTGTTAGAATGCAATGTAGAATGGGAAGTTAGGGGAATCAAAATCAGAGTTAGAACAACGAAATTCAGAGGAACAAGAGCAGTCATGGAGAGCATTTTGTCTTCTTTTTAGTGCACAAAGTTGGAATGGGAAACCATCATTGTCTCATGTTAAAGGGGCAATAACCTTTTTTCCTGCCATTAGTTTATTCAAATACAGTGTTTGAAAAGACCTTAAAAGTCAGATCAATAACCAAGTTATTACTTTAACTGTTTATGTTGCTTATTTTTGCTTACATGGACTTAATCCAAAGCATCATACTTTAAGAAGGAATATACATTGAGCAATGAGTGGGATAATCAGTTTTGCATTATATATAAAGAAAAAAATTTGAATTGTCATAGGCTATTATTCATAATAAATTGTTTGATAATAAACTTTCACTACTGAAGCAACATGAAGACTTTCCAAAAATGCTTTCCATGATCTCGTGGGAAACTAAATGCTGTTTCAAATCTTAGAACATGATAAGGTTTTCAGCCAACAAATGAATATCGGGGCAAAAGAATTGAGGTCAGAGAGAATCTTAAAGTACTTGCAAAAATACGTGTAATATTCCTTATCAATTTTAGCAAATGATTTAACATCTTGTTTGTATCCATTAGTGTTGCAGTTCAACTTATTTGTCATATATATTTTATTGTCTTCTTGCCAAATGATAAGGTCAACAAAACCATATGTTTCTTAAGCTCCTCTTGGACAGAGATTTTATTTTACTAAAGCTAGAACAAGGGAAATGTTACTCAGCAAGGACATCATTAGTTAAATTTGTGTTCTAGACATTGTTGTTCCAAAATAGGTACTTTGGAAGACCATTTTCTGTGAGGTCATATCAGATCATTTTTGGTACAAAACGTAAAACCAAAGGTGCCCCAGAAGAGCTTGATGAAACTTTATGTTCATTAAAAATGAAAGAATATCATAGAATTTAAATAATAATAAAAGTAAGATACATGAATACTTAATTTACCAGCATTGTTAAGTCTTAATAGACTGAATTGTGTGTTCCATGTAGTATTTACAGAATGATAAAGTCAAAAAGAACCTCAGAGATCACATAGTTCACTCTGAAGGTGAGAAATCTGAGGCCCAGAGTGGCTATCTAACTTTTTCAAGTTCACACAGCTGAATGATGTCAGAACTGTGATCAAGGGCAGCCTGGGTGGCTCAGCGGTTTAGTGCCTGCCTTCAGCCCAGGGCATGATGATGGAGTCCCAAGTCGGCTCCCTGCATGGATCCTGCTTCTGCTTCTCCCTCTGCCTGTGTCTCTCATGAATAAATAAATAAAATCTTTTAAAAAAAATAAAAAAAAACCTGTGATCAAGTTTATATATATATATATATGTTTTGATTATATATATGTTTTGATTCCATTAAGTTGACTTTATTTTTTTGAATTGAATTTAATTTTTTAAGGCTCTGTTTATTTATTATATAGAGAGAGACAGAGAGAGCATGAGCAGGAGACAGAGAGAGAGAATCTCAAGCAGACTGCGTGCTGAGTGCAGACCCCAACATGGGGCTTGATCTCACAACTGAGCAGACACCAAGAGTCAGATGCTTAACTAACCATGTCACCCAGGTGCCCCTGATTTTACTTTTTTAAAAATCAGGCAGCCCATTATAATGTTTAGTTGATAATTCCCACATTTTAAAACATAGATTTATACATACCAGTGATTTGCAAATTTAACAGTCTCAGAGAAGCTTGTCTTAATGTTATGAGCCAATACATCTGTACTGTTACAGATGACCAGGGATAGGATAGGAATAACCCAGTAGTGCACTAGAATTGAGCTTCATTGCCATCTCCTTGCTGATTTCAGACTCTGAGGTTCCCAACCCACCTTGTGTTGTAGTTCTTCATGGACACTTTTGTTTGTAACTACAAGTGTTCAGGCACTTTAAGTCCCAGGCCTTAAACATCTCTGTATCCCTAGTGCTTAGTTAACGTCCGGCCTAGTGGAACCTCTGCCTATATTGTGTTTGTTGAATGAATGAGTGAATGATCATAATCTTCTATCCAGTAAAGATCTTATTTTGGTAAGTACCTATAAAAGTAGTTCACATGAAAAATATAGGTCTGAAACTTAAAAATACTCCCTTTTCCCCCTTCTTCTAAAATAAAAGTTGTAATTTTAACTCAGCATTGCCTTTTGTTTGATGAGAAAAACAAAATTAGGTAACTCTGATTCTTTTAAAAAAATTTCCCCCAAAATTTAAATCTCTTTTGGAATGAAGTTATAGTTGGTTCTCTGGATGCCGAGCACTAGGAGATGAAGGCAGCGGGCTGCAAGTTAGCAGTGCGTAGAGCAAAGTATAACCTAGGGATGACGGGTAGGAACAAGCTAAACAGACTCTCCAGTTGGGGGATGTCCCAGCACTTGAAGTAAAGACAGGCCAAGCATCCAGGAATCTGAGTTTCTCAACGTGGTGTAGGAGCATCAAGCCCCATCAGAGCCAAGCAGCCCAGATTAATCGAGTCTGGAAGTAAAGTATCTAAATACTGAAACAGATTGAATTAGGAAAAAACTATAATTTATTTACTATAGGAAGATCCTGGTAGAACGAAATAGGAAAAACAGAAGCCTTGAAAAGAGGCAGGTAGTAGGTCAAATCCTGGTTCCCTCACTAATAGATCTGTGAATTTAGTTCAGTGATTTAACTATAAGTGAGTCTCAACTTTCCTCATCTGTAAAATGGTTTTATAAATGTTAGTTCCCCTTTCAGAACATAGCCTGGTCAGAGACTACTAGTTAGCAAGCATTCTCTTAAATGTGGATGGTCTTTTAAAATCACTTTTATTATATTGATTTTTGTAGATAACAAAAGAAACACTAAGAGTTCCGACAAATATACTGGACATCAGCTTAGGAAAAAGAAATCTGCACAAGTACACTTTCTTAAAAGAAAATTTGCAAAAAATATTTGTCCATGTTAGATCAACAAAGTATATAAGTACACACGATGTGTATGTACACACACACGCGCTCTCTCTCTAGGTATCCAGTTGGGAATATCTGAAAATTACAGGTAAATTGATAAACACAGAAATATCATATGTAACCATACTCTACTGATATAAGATATGAAAGTATTAACTTATATTAGGGTCATAGTTCAAAAGAAAATTAAAATTTTACTCTTCGTAGAAATCGTGTCCCAGTGTTCTTATGGAAAGAACCTACTTTTGTTCCCCTTTTTGGATTTTTGTAACACTTAGTGGAGTGGTGTGTAGTAGGTTGTTGAGTGGTGCTGCTAAAGTCCTACAATTATGGAAGAAGATAACTTCTGCAGGCCACCGAGAAGGGCCACAAAACCCTTGTGCCTGACAAGGAGGTCAGTGGTCTTTGGAGAATAGAGTCTGAACATAGTTGACCAGTTTGGACTTTATCATAAAACTATATAAAGTCCTTCGCTGAAGCCTTAGCTTAAAACAATTTATTTTTTAATAGGAACAATATGAAGAGCCACAGTGGAGGACATCTGAAACTGTCCCTGCGTTTAGTCATTCACCATGTATGTTTTACAAAGAATTGAGGTGAAAGGCGCAGGCTCTGGAGTCAGGGAGGCTGGGTCTAAACACCCTTCTGCTCTTTCTTAACTGCTGTCACCTGACCAGGTAGCTTAGTCTCCTTGTGCTTTAGTTTCCTCATCTGCAGAATAGGGACGGTCATAGCCTTTCTCTGAAGGGTTGTTAAGAACATTAGGGGAGCTAACTCACATAAGCTTGGAAGAGAGTAAGCATTTAGTAAAGATCAGATCTGTCGGCTACTGCCATTCCTGAATGATACAAGACTAAAACAGTCAGAAAGCTCTACAAAGAAGAAAAAGCTGGCTAGGTATAGGGCAGTTACTGGAATTACTGGAAGAGGATGCATACCCAAATCTATATTTGGCACGTTAGGTCAGGTGATGGCAGGACACACACAGCTGGAGGAAGGATCCTGGGTTGTGTCGGCCACGGGGTAAGCTCCTGGCCTGCCTCTTGCTTGGGCCCTCTGTGATTCAAGTGAGAAGACCCAATGGCAGATTCCCAGCGGGGGGAATGATGTTAAGATCCCGCACTTGGGGCTTTAATTATTCATGTCAGTGTGCTCATTCATGGAGATTGATCGTCAAGGGATTACATTATATTATAGCCCCTTGTATGGAATTTGTGAATAAACACAGAATTTTGCAGTAATGGCAGCATGTTGTGGAATCCTACAGATCTGTGTATGATTGTCAAGATTACTCCATCTTTTCCATGTGATCATAGCTTCTTTAGCCTCAGTTTAAACATCTGAAAGATGGGGGTCATAGTAATACCCACCTCATTAGGTGGTTATGATAATAAGGGTGATAAGCTATGTTAAGTCCCATTTTCCAGGCTCACTGCTCATTAAAATCACTGTCTTAAACAAAATCCCTTAATGAGTTATTTTCATTTTGAAACCTTATTTCTTAAAAGGAAAGTGATAATTAATATAAAAATCTGTTACTTCTATCCATCTCAAACACTTTGAGAAATTTTTGTCTATTTTATTAACTCTTACAGACAATGGGATGAATCTTATCTGCTGGATTTCCTCTGTAGATTTTTAGGATTATTTCCTGTGGGAAACTGCCTCATGGGTGTGACGTTCCTTATCTAATTGTTTTGTGCAAACTCTGAAGTTGGGGATATTTCTGGAAGATGTATAAAATATTCAGTCAATAGCATTAAACTCTACATAGATGGAAGAAGCTGGTGCTTTGAGAATAACTAACTAGCTTTTTGAACCAGCCAATACAGATAAAGCCTTATGCTCGATCAGCCATATTCAGGTGTGTGTCAGTCGATTTCAAAATGATTTAAACATAAAGCAAATTATTCTACATTTGTATATCTAAAACTGAGTGCACCTGGAGGCAATCCTATATAAATATAAAAATATGTGTGTGAATATGTATATATATGAGTTTGTTTCTGTACATAAGTGTTTTTTTATATATATCTAAATGTATTCATATGTATATAAGTACACTATCCTATTTGACATTAATACTAATTAATAAGAAAGTCTCCCCAATTTTTAGTAAAATATAAAGAATGTTATGAATTTCTGAGATGGTTTGTGAACCATGAAATATATTTTTTGTTCTGTTGAAGCAAGTCTTCTGAAATAGGATTCAATGGTGGGGCGCTGCATTGTTGTTAGAAATTCTGGGCCTCTTGTTGGCCAGGCACTGCAGGTGCTTTGCACAGTGTCTGGCTCTGATGCCCGCTTTGGATCCTGCCTAGCTCACTGGGCTTTCCTCCCAGGTTTTCTGATCAGAAAACTGAAGGCCAGCTGCTGCCTATCATTAGGAAGCTTAGTGACAGTCAACATGGGCCTGGAAGCTGGCTGGGGGCTGACAGGGCTCTGTCCACATTGTCTAGCAGTCACCTGGAGAAGGGCTTTCTAATACTGCTCAGGGCTTACTGCATGATGCTCCTGCATGAAAGCAGCCCTAGAAAGGTACTAGGTCAGTTCCAGAATGTTCTGTTATTGTAGATATATATCTGGGGAATTTTGAATAGGGTTTACAGTGAGAGAATGGTCATTCTTTGACCTCATGTCAATAATATTATAGCCAAATCAGAAGATTCTTTTTGTGTCACGCTAAAACTTTAATTCAAGTCATTCCCTGTCCTTTCTTTTCCTGATGGGGGCTTCTCATGCCTAGCCCTTTGCTTTGTGATACAGCCCCGAGGGATGGTTTCTTTTCTGACCTTACTGAATGAAGAGAGTCAGATTTTGCCCCGTAGCCTAACAGTTGTTCCTAGTCTTTGGTCTGATATCTTGGTTGGTGCTACTGCATATGTTGTGCTTGTTTACATACGCTACATTGCTAAACTTTTCTGAATTCTTCTAAATATTTTGGCTGCATGATTTCCTCTGGCAGTTGATTAGCCAGGTTGCCCATATAGTGGGTATTGTGAGTTTGTCCTACTTTTATCAGACGATTTTATACAGTGTTGCATTTTTGTTTAGCAAAGCCTATTGAATGAAAAGAAAATGCTGACATTTGAATGGAAAGCCCAGAGGGCTCTGGAAATGCCAGAGGAATTCTACAAATATCCTTTCTCAGTGGCCTAGACAATTGAGATCTAATTCTTCTTGGGTAGCAGATGGAGGTGGTAAAAACTGAGCTTCTAAATGGCGTGAGTCTCTGAGTTAAAGGGCTTGGTGCTGTGCCATGCAAACAGCCCTGCTTTTTTCCAGCCTGCAACAAGGATGGAAGCCAGCTTTCAGGGAAGACTGGGCCTCTGAGAGAAAAGAGAAACCCACATCGCCCTGGGGTGGCTAGAAATGGTTCTAGTTGTAAAAATAATGATCTGTTGAAAAGGAATGCCACTGTTACACCAACACTGTTAATGCTCATTAATTCTATGGAGTGTGTGTGTATGTGTGCAGGTGTGTGTATTTTTATTTTTTAGATTTTAAGCAATATAAAGCTGATTACATCTTACTCTACCACCTTAACTTCTCTCTCTCCCTTTCTCTTCCCCTCCCTCTCTCATCTCTTCCCCATCTCTCCTCCCCCCCCCCCCCCCCCGCCACCCTTTCTGTTTTTCTCTCTCCCAAGCCGCCAAAGGGTTGTATTTTTTTGTGATTTTTTTTGAGGGGGGAGGGAGTATTTTGGGCAGAAGTGAGAAAAATAGGATGTTTGTAGCTTGTTAAGTTGTCCAATGTCTTCATGCTCTTTTCTCAATGTTTTACGTTCTCTGTAATGTCACACGGTTGCAATCTTGAGCATATGAGACTTACTTATACCAACACAGCTTTTGTCACATGTCTAGCTACTAGTTTTTGAATTAATTTTACGTAATTTTTTTCTCTTTTCATTTTCAGCAGATCTACTTAATTCCAATGACTAACAAAATCATAAAAGGAAAATCTAAGTCCTCATGCTGTTGGGACAACAATAAAAAATATGCTAGTAAATTTTGTCTTCTAGCAGAGGAATTATGGGTATTATCCCACACATTTACAATTGCAGACACTTTATTTAATCATTTCTATTGCTCACTGGGGAGGTGGAGGGTGGGAGGTAGTAGCTGGTGTGCACCTATTGAAAATATTGTCACATCAAAGAGAATAGCCACACAGAATTCTATAATCATCTGCACTAAGAAAAAAGAAAAAAAAAAGCAGCTTAGCCCTTCTTCTAGTGTTTAAATAAACATGCCCAATTATCTTGACCAGTTTCCACTGACTTGTCACAAGTCCTTGTGTATGTTAATGGTCTGCCGGCAGCAAGACTGGACAGAAAGACTGTACAGTACTTGATTTTGTGAGTTCGACATCCGCAGAACAGCCTGGATATTTACTTGGAAGGAACGTTTCTCCACTGGGTTTTAGGCACTGATGTGCCAGTTCTGGCCACTCTGGGCATACAACACACAGGCAGCAGCAGGCAAGTAAGTCAGTGAAAGACAGGAGATGAGAAGGAAGGAGAAAATGAGGAAAAGAAGACACATTTTGCCCACGTGGACTCAAAGTTAGAGGACATTTTCCCCCAGGACTAACGGGAGTAAAATGGAAACCAGGCAGTAATAGTGGGGATCATTGTTTTACTGCACAGGATTTGTAATTATTCGTTTAACTAAGTGGGAGCTTTGCTTTAATAAATGCCAGTGAGGAAAACCCAATTGTGAGAAAAGAAAGAATTCATTATGAAAATATAATATTTGCCAATGTGCATCTGTGGCGTAAGCTCCTGCTGAATGCAGGGTAGTGCTGATGATTATGATAAACACTGTCATTTGGTTTGTTTTCCGGCTAACATGTCTGGCACGTGTATCTGTACATTGCACGGTTTAGTTGATTTTCTCATAAGTGTATGATTTTGACAACAACAAACGATAAGTTCGGGATCCCTGAGTGGCACAGTGGTTTAGTGCCTGCCTTTGGCCCAGGGCGTGATCCTGGAGACCCGGGATCGAATCCCACGTCGGGCTCCCTGCATGGAGCCTGCTTCTCCCTCTGCCTATGTCTCTGCCTCTCTCTCTCTCTCTGTGATGACTATCATAAATAAATAAAATAAAAAAAGACTTATTAAAAAAATAAGTCTTAAAAAAAAGAAAATAAATGATAAGTTCACGGTGTGTTCTCTCACTGTAACTGATTTCTCTAAGTGGGCTATAAGTTACACATTGTGCTTTGGACCATAAAACATTGCTGAGGATTTTTTTGTTGTGTATTTAATTCTATGAATCTTGGTTGTAGCATCTATTTCTTGGAGGACGTTAAGAAAAATGGTCCAAGGAGATGGTCACTGGTCCTAAACACAAATGGCAGGACATGTTGGCATGACCTCCTTATTGGTGTTCTTCAAATTGCAGCAGTTAATTCATTGTACCTACTAAGATGGACTCTCCAATAGACTGTGTGGGTAAGAATGTATCCTACCACTTTTTACACTCTAGCCTGGTTGCTGACATATGGTAGTTATTAAGCGAATACTTATTGAACAAATTCCTCCATAATTTATATTTGTTTTCAGCACATCTTTTGTCACGCCAAACAAAAGTTTGCAGAAGAAATAAGCCATCATATTACAAATGTGAAG
Organism: Canis lupus familiaris; assembly: GCF_011100685.1. Classification (NCBI taxonomy): domain Eukaryota; kingdom Metazoa; phylum Chordata; class Mammalia; order Carnivora; family Canidae; genus Canis; species Canis lupus. The sequence continues at coordinate 20,501,729 of NC_049236.1, forward strand.
TGTATTTGCTCTGCTATGTATATGTATAATTTGAATATTTGTCATATTCACATAGACTAATTGGCTCTGTGACAACTACATTTGTCTGGCAGATAAATAATAAGGAACAGGAGGGTAATGCACTGAATTTTAAAATTGTTTCAAATGGGGGGACACTTACCTTAAGAGCACTGGAGTCCCTGAATTTATAGTTTATACTCAGTTGTTTGGTGCATTTTGGGAATCTCTGAGCAACATGTCATTTCAGTGATATAACTAGTGACTAAAACGTTGGGCTCTGGGACCAGGCAACTCAGATTCAGATCCCTGCTCTACCACTTTGCTGGCTGGCATTGGACTAGAGGCTTGATCTCTCTGAGTCTCTTATAGTCAATGGGAATAAGACTATCCACGGATGGTTAATAGTTAGATAAATGAGGGAATATATTTAAGCCTTCAGCAAGTGCATGATGCATGGCAAGAACTATAAAAAATACATAAATTTTGATTATTTGAGTAGATCAAAAACCTGATTTTACTTTGTAAAGACTCTGGGTTTGATCAAAATTTAGCCTTTTGGGACACCTGAGTGGCTCAACAGTTGAGCTTCTGCCTTTGGCTCAGTGTGTGATCCCGGTCCAGGGATCGAGTCCCATATCAGGCTCCCTGTGAGGAGCCTGCTTCTCCCTCTGTCTCTCTGTCCCTCTCTCTCTGTGTCTCTCATAAATAAATAAATAAATAAATAAATAAATAAATAAATAAATAAAATCTTTCAAAGAAATTTAGCCTTTTATCAAATCATTCTTGATATTTATTGATTGGTATATTAGGTCATAAATATTTTAGGCTATAAATAACAGTATAATAAAAATTTAAATGTAATGCTACCAAGAAATCTTCACAGCTCAGATTGCTTAGATATCAAGTAAAATTGCATAAAATTTTATTCAGACTTATTTCTGAACATTACATGTTATGCCAGTTTCATGGGTTATAGAATAAGTCAGAATATTTTAGCATATCTTTGTATTTTCAAATTAAAGATTAGTCAAACGATCTATTCACGAAGCAGTCATCTCCAGATGCTACTCTAGGCATTGAGAATAGGGAATGCAAATGACACTTTCTTAGCTTTCAAGGCATACAGAGACTAAGAGAAAAACATTTTAATAGAGTAACCAATGAAACAAGACAAGCTTATATAATGCACAGGGGTAACATAGAGGAAATAGTGATTAAGTGTGGAAGGAGTGGACTTAGGTGGGTGTTTTGTAGGGGAACACAAGGTACAAGTCATGGTTGTGTTTGAAGGTGCAGAGATGTGAACCACGTTGGTGTATTTGGGCATCCATATGCAGTTTGACTTTGCCAGGAAGTTGGCGTGATAGGTGAGATGGAGAGAGGTAAAATAAAGCTGTTGGTAAAGTGAAAATGTGAAGGGTCTTATAGTCAAGGCATGGCTACTTCTCTCTGCATCCACTGATTCCTTTCTCTGCAATTCAGCAATGCGGATGCATGGTCACTGTTTTCAACTCAAAGAGCATGTGCAGATAGAGATCTCTGTCCATCATTATTCTAAAATTGGTCAGCATTTGCTAGGCCTAAGATACACGGTGATGACTAACATGCAATGTGAAAACCAACCCTGAACAATTCTTTCAAAGTGACAGTTAGTAAAAGCTGATGATATTTAGGGTCTAAAGTAACAACTTTCCATAGCCTGTTCTTTGTTGGGATATATTTGACACTACCGAGGTATGTTGTTACTGACTTCTCTGTATTCCCATATCAAATTGCAGTGGCTTCTATTCAGTATTAGCCATATGATGTGAAATGATTTGTTTCTATTCCTGTCTCCTCTACTAAGCCAGGAAGTCTTGATATCTCCAGGGCACAGAGCAGGTACTCAATAAATATTCAGATTCTTTATCTTTAAGGATTAGTGATTTTCAGTAATCTTATGAAAAATATCGCTCTTTTAATCAATTGAATAAGATTTTGGGTAGCATGGTGATTATGTATGTGATTAGATTTTAGAGAATCTTGAGTTCCTTGATTGTATTTTCAAGGAGGACTTTTAATAGACTTATTCAAAAGTCACTGAATAAATATTGGGTGTTGGGCACTGTTCTGTATGACAGGATATAAACATAAAAATACATGCTTTCTTGTCTCAAATAGTTTCCAGTTTCTACCTTGTGATACATGCAAGTAATTGAAATACAATAAGAAAGCAGTGGTGTGTTCAAAATGCAGTAAGATAAAGCTGCATCAAATCAACTTGAGATGAGCAGAAAACTTTTTCAGAGGATGTAACATTTGAGTTGGTAGCATGATATTAGTTTTCAGGTGGTTATTCTGGGAATGGACCCAGATGGAATTAGTCTTGGAAAGGAAAAGGAAAGCCTCTTCACATCTATGACTACGTAGAAGGAAAAAAAGGTAAAAGTGGGAACAAGACAGGTGCAGCTGTGATAAATTTATGAGGAAGGCTTTAAGCACTGAAGAAATGCATAAGTTGTAACCACTGTATTTCAGTTTTATAAAAAATCACTCCATCTTCCTATAAGAAGCTTAAAATTGTTTTATAAGTTATATAACCACATATGACATTGTAGAAAGTGAAATCATTCTTTCCCGAATATTATTTTACCTCCTATTTTGTCAGTGGAAATTTTTGTTTCATGATAAAGTAGCCATTTAAAAAATATAAGTGTTAGTTGACAATACATGGTAGTCTTCTTTTTATGGATGTATCCCAGTCTAATAACCATTTCATTATTGCTGGGAATTTGATTGTTTCCATATTTATTTGTGACAATTATGTATGATGTCATTGACATTTTGAATGGCTAAACATTTACTAAATATTTCAACATATCCTTCATGTTTTAGGATAAATTTGTAGAAATGAAGTTGTTAGATGATAGTGCATACATATATTTGAAGGACTTTGTAGTAGTGCCTAATTATTCTCCAGAAATTTCATAACAATTTTGAGCATACTATTATTGTTTATTTATAAGTAGCTTTATTGCAGTATCATTTATATATATATATATATATACACACACACACACACACACACACACACACACACACACATATGTATACACACACACTTTGATTCGGTTGTATCCATGCATACACCCATGAAACTATTGCTACAATCAAGTAATAAACATACCTCCAAATGTTTCCTCATTCCTTTTTTTTATGTTTGTTTTTTGTTAAAAACACTTGATCTGAGATCTATCCACTTTAGCAAATATTTTAATTGCATAATACATTCTTATTATCAATGGACACAATATTGTACTTCTGACCTCTGGAACTTTTACTCATCTTGCATAACTAAAATTTTATACCCACTGAACACCTTTCTCCCCACAAGCCCCTGGCAATCATCATTCTTGTCTGTGCTTCTATGAGTTTAATTATTTTAGATACCTCATATAAGTTAAATTATGCAGTAGTTGTCCTTCTGTGACTGGCTTATTTCCCTTAGGATAAAATCTTTGAGTTTCATCCACACTGTCACATATGGTGGGATTTTATTCTTTTTTAATGCTGAATGATATTCCATTGTATGTATATACCACCATTTACCCGTTCATCCGTCAGTGGACATTTAGATTGTTCCCTTATCTTGGATATTGTGAGTAATGCTGCAATGAAGATGGAATGCAGATAACTCTGCATAATAAGATTCTGATTTTAGTTCTTTTGGATATATATCCAGAAGTGGGCTTTAAGCATGACTCTGAGACCATTTATTTGATATACTTACCAGTAACGTGAATTATATGGTAATGCTGATTCCATTTATTGAAATACAATTTGCGTACCCCAGATTTTTCATTAGTCAGAAATAAAACAAATTTCTGTAGGCTGAGAACCATTCCAATATAGGATATTTAATGTTGTGGTAGTAGTGATAGATATTTGTTCAAGTATTTTAAAACTCTTGGTTTTTTCATCACTTATATCATCACTTACTGTAGTCCTCTTAACAATTATAATTTATAAAATCTCAATATCTTTCTCAAGTTTTCTTATTTATTTAAACATGTTATTTTTAAAAAGACTCAGATCAAGTTTTATTCTCTAATAAAATGTGATTTATACTTGAGAGATTGTAAATTTTTAATCTGGTTAGTTTCAAGTTTATAAGAAACCAAAAACAAACAAACCTTAAGGAATATAGAATAAGAAGGCACGTTAATGATTGTCCAGATTTTAATTCTCCAGTCCTTTTGCACTGTGAATAGAAAGTCAATTTGCAGAAATATTTTGCCATTAGGCCAGTAGAGCAGCTTTTTAATTATTAAAGAAGCCTGTCAGATCTTTGAAAAATGACATAACATCACAGATTTTCTTCTCCTTTGTAGCCGTACTTGCTGTCGGAATATATTTAGAAACACTGATGCTTAAGCAAATGTGTAATACATGTGGTCAAAGTAATGCAGCATAAGTGTAAGTTTACCCCAGGGAACGCAAAACTAGGGTTTTGATGTTTGTGCTGAAATATTTAGTACCTAGGCCAGCTATAGGCAGAAGCGGCAGAGCGTGTCTTTGGCATTCTCATCTTCTTTCAGCTCCTTTCTGCGTAGGATTACTGATGGATTGGGCCTGGATCTCTGATCTGTTACTGATCATTGCCGCAGGACATCCCAATTCTCCCTTCGACTGAACTTTCCAACATCAGTCCTTCTGCTCTCCTATCTCTTCCCTCCACCTCATTCTGCAACCTTCAAGTCTTTGCCAAGCTTCAAATCCAACTGGTAAAGAGGGAATTTTGTAGGACAGTAGGTATGGGGGAGAGCCACAATGTGGATACAGCCTTCACATTAGACCAGAAACAAGAGAATTTAGCTGAAATACAACCAGCAAGTAACCAGATGAGGGAAAACCATTGTAAATCAGGGAACGGAATATGTGAATTGGAAGCTAGAGGAAGAGCATATCCATTGGATAGCAGAGCTGGAGAGAAGAGTATAGAATTTGGCCAGAGAGATGAATCCGGTTCATCCTAGGACACATGCTAGTGGATGACCTTTAGAGGGGCTGAAAGTCTAGTTCAGTATCTATCTAGCAGATACTGAGGTCTGGCCTCCAGTATCTTTACAAGGATCTCTACATATACTGGGCCTTAAAGTGGCAGATCTCTGCCAGTTGTCCTATAACCTTTGAAACTCAATAGATTGTTCATATAACAATTTCAAAACTGTACCCAGTATTAGAAGTGTATCCCTACCTGATAATAATAAGAAAAAAAGTAATTAGCTATCTTTGCTGTTTACTCAAATATCCTAAGACCCTCCTTATTTTTCTTTTACCATTTTCGTTTTGAAATTGTAGTAACAGCTAGGCTTTTATAGTGCTTGGTGTGGCAGTCGTTGTTTTAAGTGCTTTATGTGTAAACTTACTACGTATTTACATACATACAACTTGTTACATATCCAAACTCATTTTATCCTAGCAAATACAATATGATTAGGAAAAATTATGATTCCTAATCCAGATGAAGAAACTGAAGCATAGAGAGGGTAAGTGATACGCTCAGGTGAGTGGCATACAGCTGGCGAATAGTAGGGTCAGGATTTGAAACCAGGCACTGTGGCTCAAATGTTTTTGAACAATTTACATGCGTTTTATGACTCCTAGGCTACTGTCTCAACTAATGCTTTTCCCTTTTATAACCAGAAAGAAGGATTATGATGAGATGTGTCCAATCTGAATATTAGGGAGGACTATCACCATTGTACTTTTTTTAAAAGATTTTATTTACTTATTCATGAGGGACACACAGAGAGAGGCAGAGACACAGGCAGAGGGAGAAGCAGGCTCCATGCAGGGAGCCCAATGTGGGACTCGATCACAGGACCCTGGAATCATGACCTGAGGTAAAGGCAGACGATCAACCACTGATCCACCCAGGCGTCCAACCATTGTACTTGAAAAAAAAAAAAAAAGATTTACTTATTTATTTACTTGAGAGAGAAAGAGAGAGATCATGCACATGGGGAATGTATAAAAGGGAGAAGGACAATGAGAATCTCAGGCAGCTTCCCCGCTGAGCCAGACACTGGGCTCAATCTCATGACCCTGAGATCATGACCAGAGCTGAAATGAAGAGTCAGACACTTGTCTGACATGTCTGACATTCAGTCAGACACTGAGCCACCCAGGCATCTTTCCATTGTACCTTTTTATTCTGGTAGGATGCTTCCTGACATTCATTAAATCAATCTTTGCAGATGTACTGAACTTTTGAAGGATTTATTCAGTTTTTTCAGCAAATATTTATGACTGTCCAATACATACCAGGGTGATAGAGATACAAAGATGAGTAAGAAATGCTTTCAATTCTTTAGAAACCTGGAGTGAGTCAGACATGCAAACAGGTAAATTAAAATATGATTCACTGCTGCTATTATGAAAGTATTAGCAAACTCCTAGAACACAGATAATAGAGCAATAATCGCTACAGGGAGATTTCTAAGAGTCTTCATTGAAGATAAAACATTTATAATGGGATTTAGGGGTTAAGTAGGTGTTTTCATGACTAAGAAGAGTGAAAGGGGTATTTTAGCCGAAGAGACTCCATGAGCAAAGGCAAAGTGTTATAAGAAGGCTGAAATAATTATGGAAGTAATGGGGATTTCTGTGTAGCAGGAACATATGGTGTATAGTGAGGAATGGTAACAAGAAGGATTTCAAAAATCTGTATATACCAAGCTAGGAGATTAGGATTGTATTTGGTAGATACTGGGAAACCTTCAGAAGTTTTGATGTGGAAGAGTGATATCAAGAGATGTGTGTGATAGAAAGGTTATGTATAGGTTATTGGAGAATAGACCACAGTGTAAAGGGTATCAGACATGAGACATAGAAAGTTTTAAACTAGAGGCTTTTACAGATAGAGCTCAAGCAGAGTCTGCACACTTAGAAAAGAGAAATTGAATTTGAGATTTTTTTTTCTGATAGGATCAATAAGATTTGATAAATGATTGGAAGTAGAGGACGAGATATATTGAGCAGTGCCTTTGAAATTTCTAACCTTAAGAAAGAAATCCTATTTGCAACCATGTGGATGAATCTCAAAGACTTTATGCTAAATGAAAAAGGCCAGTTGGATAAAAATGAATACTATATGATCTCAGCTATGTATACAATCTAATATAGTCAAGCTTATAGAATAGTGATTGCCAGGGCCTGGGGGGAAGAAAAAAATGGGACGATGTTGGTAAAGGGGTATAAAATTATATACTTGAAGTTTGCTAACAGGGCAAATCTTAAGTGTTCTCACGACACTGAGAGAGAGAGAGAGAGAGATATGTAACTATATAAGAACTATGTAATTAGCCTGATTGTGGTGATTATTTCACAATGCATACATATATCAAATTACCAAATTGTATACCTTATGTGTATATAATTTTAATTGTTAATTATTAGAAAAACAGTGCATGTTTATTTCTCTGTCAGCCAAACAATCCAGATTTAGCAGTGTAGAGATAATATGGGCATTGTGGTATTACAGATCCAGATATATTTTTATTGGTTTCTCTTACATCCATTAAAATGATAGCCTCATCCATATGGTTGATGAGAGGTCTCATCACCAAGAGTTTACCTCCATAGTCTATCAAATTGGCTGTAGCAAAAGGGAGAAGCAGCATGACCAGTAAGTCTGCTCACGTTTCTGTTGGGTACAACGTAGTCATGTAACTACTTTTGGATATAAAGAAGGCTGAGAATTGTAGTCTTTATTTTGAATGGCTTCCAACTAAAAATCGGAGGTTCCATTGATGAAAAAGGGAAGAATAGACTTGAGGTACAATTAGTAGTTTAGCTACAGAGTGTCTGATGAGCACACTAATAGAAATCTGAAAAGGACAAGATAGAACATATTTAGGGAGATATGGGGAGATGATAAGTTCCATTTGGATATATTAAATTTTAGGCGTCTATGAGACCATCTAATAGCTATATCCAATAGGTGGTTTGAAATAATTTTGATCATGACAGATAAATTTGACAATCATCAGCAATTTGAGGTTGTGTCAAATGGACTGGGAAGGGCATTAATAGCAAAGGTTGAAGACTAGGAGCAGAGTCTAAAGGGCATCACGTTGGGAGGGATGTATTGGAGACAGGAGCAGAAGCCAATCTGCTGAGATGTAAAGAGAGTGAGTGTGGGGGCAAGATGGGCAGAAAAATAGGAAAGAATGACATTAGGATTCTCCTTCAAAGTTGCAGACCCCATGTGATTATTCCTGTAGCAGCAGACTGCAATATCCTTGCACAGATTACTGTGCCCAAAAAAGCGATTCTACTCTGTAGCCTCCTGCCTATCAGAAAACAGCTTTCAAATTCTGAGGGTCCAGTCACAATGGTCTTCAAGCATGGCCTCCACCTGTTGCTTATTTTATTCATGGAAGCAAAGACCAGTGCAACAGGAGACTCTAAGAAATTTTTGAAGCACTTAGCCTTCAATTCAGAGAATTGAATGATACAGTATCTTTCAGTTCCTTGCAATAATTTACCATTTAGTGTCTTCAGAGTCAATCTCAGCATGTTATCTTGATATTACTGTTTTGTTTCTTTTTTTTTTAGGATTTTATTTATTTATTCATGAGAGAGACAGAGAGACAGAAACATAGAGGGAGAAGCAGTCTCCCCGTAGGGTGCCCGATGTGGGACTAGATCCTGGACCCCAGGATCACACCCTGAGCCAATGGCAGACGCTCAACCACTGAGCCATGCAGGCATCCCTGTCTGCTTTATTTCTATTTATTGTCATTGAGGGAATGGTAGAAACAATGCTGTGGGATCTCAGACCTTCTAATGGTGTACATGTTGGTTTCCAAGGCTAGTAGACTTTAGAGTTAACTCATCGGTGCGGGCCCTCAGGCTCACCTGTAAAGTACAACAATTTGTGCTCATTGGTATGTGAAAACCCAGGATGTATGAAGGTTGAGAAGTAGCAAGCACTGAAGAGAGATCAGAGAAGGTGAGAACTAAAACTACAGCGTGGTCTCTCCGATGCATTGGTATTATAGAAGCTGAAGGATCATAACTGGTGGAGCAAGACACACTGAATTGTGGATTAATGAATGTTGAGCCATGATAATAGAAAATTTAGGTTATGCTTTCACAGATTTTGCTGATGAGCAGAAGCTGGAGGGATGGTCATGATGAAGGGAGCAATAGACCAGATAGACCCTTGAATTGAGGGCAAATCTATAATGAATTATATCCTTCCTTCTGCCTTCCTTCTTCCCTTCCTTCTTTCCATGGGGCGGGGGGGGGGGTGGTTAAATATGTTTATAGTCTGATAGGTAGAAGCCAGTGCAAGGGAAGATGCTTTCAAAGTACAGGAAAGAGATGTTTAATGTATAGAACTCTTTCATAAGACAGGAACAAATAGTATAAGAAAATAGTCTGTTGAATAAGTTTAGAGATGGAGTTTGAGAAGATAATTTGGGAGAGTTCCTGTTTGATATTTTATTTTTTCTCTATTAATTAGAAAGCTGGCTTATCAAGTAATAAGGTTGGAGTAGAGGACATAGAAGAGTAAAGAGCTACAGGGAGATATGAAAAAGAATCCATGCAGACAAAAGTGATAAAGCAGAGCAGTGCCATGCCTCAGATGGAATCAGACCATCATCCAACCAAACTGTGCAGATCATGTTCTTCAGCAACACTTTGAATTGCAAGCATTCAGAACACAACAGTTACTTCCCTTCCCGTGTTTATAGCAGAAGGACAAGAGAGGGGTGATGGGCACTGAGGAGGGCACTTGATGGGATGAGCACTGGGTGTTATACTATATGTTGGCAAATCGAACTCCAATAAAAAATACACACACAAAAAAGGACAAGAGAGAAAGTGAATCAAGAATGCTGGAAAATTTGATTCTAGACTGGCTAGCAAACTAAGTGTGGTTTGGAATGAAAATATAAAAGTCATGGGATAGGATTAACATTTAGAGAAAGATGAACAATTAAAACCATACCTACTGATACCTTAATAAAACTATGAACAGAGGTGCCGATACAGATCCTAGAACAGTACCTGGTACCAACTAGTCACAAATAAATATTGTTTAAATAAGTGACTATTTTTTTTCCCTCTAGGAATCATAACTGTATTCTTATGTAGTTTTTTAGGGGGAGCATTTTGAGAAAAATAGCTTTTTAGAATGCATTTGAGATGCAAATTGGGCATTGGATTATGTGTTGCTTTTTCTTTGATGACGTTTTCTTCCTCTTGAGTGCTTAGTTTCTGCTTCTATAGTCCTTAGTTAATTTCTGTTTCTGTTGCTTTTATTTAGATAAACAGGTTTAAACATTGTATATAAATGATGCTTATTCTAAAATTACAACTAGCTGGGGGGATATTTAAATAGCGTATTAAGAGGATTTACTTATTACCTCTCATAGAACTGGACTCTTATATTAACACTGCACTATTACAGAAATAAACTTTGTTCTTTAAACTCTAAATTTGTTTGTTTATTTATTTATTTATTTATTTATTTATCTATCTATCTATTTATTTATTTAGATTTTATTTATTTATTCATGAGAGAGAGAGGCAGAGACACAGGCAGAGGGAGAAGCGGCTCCACGCAGGGAGCCTGATGTGGGACTCGATCCTGGGACTCCAGGATCACACCCTGGGTGGAAGGCAGGCGCTTAACCACTGAGCTACCCAGGCGTCCCTAAACTCTAAATAAAGACTTACTTAACTATTTCAGGAGGTGCACTTAAAAAATGGTTATTTGCTTTAGGAGTTGACCTGATGTTGCTATTCTTTATTCAACATTTTCTGAGAGCCTTGTATTTAAACTATAACTTAAATTATGAAAGATGGGCCAAGGACTCAGTATTTAGGGGGCAAGAGGGAAGAGGCTGTATCATCACTAATGAATCATTTCAAAAACAGTCCAGTTTTCTCTGCTGTAAAACTGTCCCTTAGATATGGCAATTCTAATACTAATACAGCGATTCTATTTTTTTAAAGATTTTATTATTTATTCATGAGAGAGAGAGAGGGGGAGGGAGAGAGAGAGAGAGAGAGAGAGAGAGAGAGGCAGAGACGTAGGGAGAGGGAGGAGCAGGCTCCATGCAGGGAGCCCGAGTGGGACTCGATCCCAGGTCTCCAGGATCACATCCTGGGCTGCAGGTGGCGCTAAACTGCTGAGCCACCCAGGCTGCCCTAATACAGCGATTCTAAATAATTCTAATAGCCTACGAGATAAATTAGAATCCTCTTTGGCAAAATGCCTTATAGTCATTCATTCAGTCATGTGAATTTGAGCTTTCATAGTCTCATTCTCCTCATCTGTAAAATGGGAATGATCATCCCAACAGCCGTATGATATTTACCTCTAAATACTGGTTTTCTTGCCCACCTTCCTGTTAACCTAGAAGATTCAGTTAGTCAGTTAATTGATCCTCCCTATATTCCATTCTCAATGACAAAAAAATCAAGGGAACCAAGCTCCAAACTGTTAATACTTGTAGAAACTCAAGTAAGAAGAGTAGTATTGCAATTCTTTATTGTAGCACATTAATTTGTACTGAGACTTCTTTAACATGTTCAGTTTGTGCTCTAAGATTAAAGATACAGTCTTTTTTTAGGGATAAGTGCTTGAGATAATCATACTTCCAGTATCTCTGATTACAATAAAAGTGCACACTCTAGAAGAATGACAATAACTGGCATTTATCTTGAGTGCTTTATAGTCTTAACTTGCTTTCATATCCTGTATTGCATGTGACTCTGCAGGAAACATTCCCCTCATACAGAAATACATTTTAACATACAACTTCTATTTTACCACCTTGGCTTTTTAAAATGGCAGTTAATTTTTTGCCTCCATGTATTTGTTGACTTTCAGGTCCCCGGAGATTGCTTCTGAAAGACACCACAGGTAAAATAAATTACCTGGTAGTGGCCTAAGAGTCAATACTTTGCATTTTGTCCACTGGAATGTCCTTTCATGCCACACAATAAATGACAGTTTGTTTCAGGAATGAGTTGGTGATTTCAAGGAGCTGATGTTGGGTGAGAGTATTAATATTTAGCATTTAAGCCACAGGCATTTCACACTGAATATAAAGGAACTAGCCACACTGTTAGCTGGCAGATGGATGTCTATAAACCAGTGATGGGGTTGAGTCTTTGTTTTTAAAGATATTGGCTAAAAGACTATTTTTTTTAAAGATTTTTTTATTTATTTGAGAGAGGTCATGAGAGCTAGAGTGAGAGCACGAGCACACGCAAAGGGAGAGGGAAATAGAGAAGTGGACTCCCCAGTCAGCAGGGAGCCTGATGCGGGGCTTGATCCCAGGGCCCTGGGATCATGACCTGAGCCGAAGGCAGACACTTAACCAGCTGAGCCACCCAGGTGCCCCGCGTCTGACATTTTGATGTTAACTTGTGTTTTGTTTTGTTCTAAGAGAGAGGAGTGGGAAGGGACAGAGGGAGAGAATCCCAGGGAGGCTGCACACTCAGTGCAGAGCCCAATGCAGGGCTCGATCTCACGACCCTGAGATAAGACCTGAGCGGAAATCAAGAGTCGAAGGCTTAACTGACCAAACCACCAGGTGCCCCTTAATGTTAACTTTTTAAACTTGTTTTTATTGTACCAGGTTGTCCTTTGTTTTTAGCATTACATTATCCATTACAGAGTTTACCCTTCTTCATTCATTATATAACATTATTGATTTAGTCTTTTTTTTTTTTTTTTTTTTACCTTTTCCACTGGACTATTAGCACCTTCAGGACAGAAAATTCATCTTATTACCTGCTGCAATCCTAGAACCTAGCACATAGCATGTGCTCAGTGAACATTTACTGAATTCATTAGGTATATATGTTTTATTTGCAGGGAAAGGGATAATGCCTTGAACAGTAAAATAATTTAACTTGATAATTTAGGCCCACTTTGCTCAAGACTCCCTCTGCCTCTCTTTGTTTAGCCCTTTACATCTCCATGTTGGAATTTCACTCTTCTGCAGGCTTTCCTCAGGGAGCAAAATGGCTGCGACGTGTGACCTTGCGTATTTAGGGCAAGACACAATCTGTGCCCTAAAACTGCTAGGAGCAGTCCTGAAATTCGTTTCTACTAGACTCCCTTGGGTCACATGCTGTCCTTAAACCAGTAACTACCATCAGGTATAGAATATACTGATGGGCTTCGCCAAGATTGTGTTCTGCTCCTGAAAACTGATTGTAGTCAGGAGATGAATGCCAAAAAAAAAAATTATTAAAAAAGTATTCACTACCATAAATCAATGGAATTCCATGTCTCTAGTGCATTTTAATGAAGTATAGGGAAATGAAACATTTTTTAAAAGTTGTCTTAAATCTGAAAAATATCACATCTTGATAGTTGAAAAATAGTTGCACACGTTTACACAAGTTTATCCAATTGTACATAGTAAGAATTCTGGCTACATACAATTAAATGAATTCCAAGACTGACCTTAGCAAAACTTATAGGGGGCAATTCTCTACATGCTGTAATTTAGGAATAATCTTCCATTGCTCCCAACTCCTCTATAATTTTATCCCCTTGATTTTTAGCCTTCAATAAGGGGTGCATTTTCTTTTTTAAAGATTTTATTTATCTGTTATTCATGAGAGACGCAGAGAGAGGCAGAGACAGAGGGAGAGGGAGAAGCAGGCTCCCTTCAGGTAGCCTGATGGGGGCCTCGATCCCAGGACCTGGGATCAGGCCCTGAGCTGAAGGCAGACGCTCAACCCAAGATGCCCCAAGGGGTGCACTTTCTTTTAATAATAAGGAAATGCCTGAATAACTGGATAAGCGAAGGCAAACATGAGACAGGGAAAATGGAGAGAATCAAACTTTCCAGACTCACAATTTTGTCTAGACCTAGGCCAGGTACTTCTGATTTCTTAAAACTTTGATTTTGTGTGAGCATTTACATTTTGGAAGGAGATAGATGAATGAATGAAGTGTCTAAGAGAGGGTATCATAGCCAGGAAGCCCAAACCAATACTGTGTGGAGGTGCTAACTTTATATAAAACTTAAGTCATCTTCTTGGAGACTGTGGGCTTATCAACTCTTCCCTTCCATGACTGACCCACTTTTCTGTTTCAACCCCCTACAAGTCCTATCATCTGATCCATTTTTCTCTTGTTCCCACATTGCCTTGTGATTTCATTTATCTGTTTACACTTGCATGTCTTGTCTTCCTAAACGAATGTAAGCAGCTGAGAGCAGGAACTTTGTCTTGTCTTTCTCTGAAATTAACCCGGCATTTTGTAGAGTTGCTCCATAAGTCATTATTGCTGAAGAAATGCTGACGGGAATTGGGTCAAATCATCCATTTCATGGTGATTTGGGCAAAGATGATTGGACCACAATGATGTGAAAATGTTTGCCTAACCTTTTTTTTCACTATGAAACATTTTTTTCACATGAAACTATGATTAAAACTTCAATATTGACACGCAAAGAAAAAAGATCCAATAAGACAGGCGTCTGTGGAAAGGCTTTTAAAGGGAATGGAACTGTTTGAAATTATTTTCATTGCTTTTTTGCTGCCAGGTTTCTAATGACTTTCAAACAAATGGATAATAAAGAAAGATACTTTATGGGTGTGTCATTGCATTTATATTTCATCAATCTGTAAAATTGTCAAGATACGGACAGACGATAGTGTTATTCAAACATTCTTGTTAAGCAGATGCAGGGGAGGGAAGAGAGATGGTGTAGTATCATTATTGCTCCCATATTTGTTGTAAACAGCTAAGTCCTTGTTTTCTGTGAACTGTCAACTTAGAACTTTCTGCCAAAAACCTTCTAAAGCAAGTCCTTATGAGAATTAAATCACAAGTGTCAGTTGAGACAGTACTATCTTTTCGGAATAACTTAAACAGACTGTTATGTCCTATATGCAAAATATTGGCCTCTTTTTAGACGTAGAGTTAGGTCACAACAAGATGCTAGTAAAAGAGAGTCTTTGGCATTGCTGGGTCTCAAATGCTAAACAGCTGAGGTCACGCCATCTTGTATACTGTAAAGAGATCTTCTAGGGCCCTGACCTAATCTGTCCGGGCTGGTGGCAGCCATTTCTGCACTCATATAGACCTACAGATGCCAGAGTCAACTGGGAATTCCCCATTTTATCCCCCTCATCCAGTCACTGGCCATGTGTCTTCAGTACTTCCTTTGAAAATCTTGGCAGGATGCTGGAGTGGTTTAGTCAGTTGGGCATCTGACTCTTGATTTTGGCTCAAGTCATGATCTCAGAGTCATGGGATCAAGCCCCCTGTGTCAGGCTCCATGCTCAGTGGGGAGTCTGCTTGAGGTTCTCTCTCTCCTGCTCTCCCTCTGCCCCTCACTCTTACTCTCTCTTGTTCTCAAGTCAATCAGTCAACCAACCAACCAATCAATCTTTAAAGAAGAGAAAAGAAAATCCTGACTATCTCCTTTTCTGGCTGACAGTGTGATATAAGAGAAATGCCCTTGGGCCAGGGGATGTGTGACCTTGATCAAGTCAGTTAACACTTCTTGGTGTCACTTTCCCTACCTTTAAAGTCCTCCATCTCACATTTGGTGAGTCCTCTGCAAACATCCTGCCTGTCCTTTGGCTGTATTACACTTAAAGGTGGTAATAACCTTTCATCTGGTGCCTTTGCCAGAATCCCTGCCTCCTAAGTCAGGGCTCCTGACCACTGACTGGCATGTAAATTTTTCCTAAGCATTGCTTTACCTGCTCACGATACTTTTAATACTTGCTATTTTGCAGTAATTTATTGAGATGTACAGGTATGACTTGTGCACATTCCTGTACATGGGTGTTATATTTCAACTAAAAAGTTAAAAAACTTTTAACGTAGCTTTCTGTGACCTCCCCCTGAAGTGTGATACTTCAGACCTGAATTTAAGCCTCTCAGTAGCCTGGCCTCAGGTTACTACTCAGTAACTCCGAAACCTTGCTATACAACAGTATGACCTAGAGAATCCTCTCTATAAATTGAGAACTGCAGTATAGAACTGAACAGTATTTTTTTTTGTTTTTTCCATTCTAGATGATTCTGACATTGCCAATCTACTGTTAAATGTTTGAAAACGTATTTGCTTCACTATGCTTTTACTTATAATTCTCAAATCTTAGTCCACATCAGAATCACCTGGAGTGATTATTAAAATTAGATTATGAGACTCAACCTTAGGATTTCTGACTCCTAGGGGTGGGGCCTGAGAATTTCTAACTATTTCCCATGTGATTGATGCTGATGGGGCTGGTCCGGGGATTACACTGGAGGAAGCACTGATTTATGCTAATATCTTGCCTTGGAATGCTTCTTTCTTACACCAACTTCTTTATCTACCTGTGTGTTTGCCACCATTCTAATAATACTGTCATAGATCAGTCCTTGAAGTCCCAGATGGAAGAGATCTTTTCCCCCATATTTTGTCCAACACTTTGTTTTTGCCTCGGTTATCACTATTATTGCACTTGGATTAAAATTAGACTGTAGGGGAACCCTGGGTGGCGCAGCGGTTTAGCGCCTGCCTTTGACCCAGGGCGCGATCCTGGAGACCTGGGATCGAGTCCCACGTCGGGCTCCCGGTGCATGGAGCCTGCTTCTCCCTCTGCCTGTGTCTCTGCCTCTCTCTCTCTCTCTGTGACTATCATAAATAAATAAAAATTAAAAAAAAATTAGACTGTAAATTCTTTCAAACTTTATCTCATTTCTGTACAACATCCTATCTCCATGTCTGTGGTTCAGTGATTTGCCCCAGAGGGAAATTCAGTATGTGTTTTTTTTTTTTTTAAAGATTTTATTTGTTTATTAATGAGAAACAGAGAGAGAGAGAGAGAGAGAGAGAGGCAGAGACTCAGGCAGAGGGAGAAGCAGGCTGCATGCAGGGAGCCCGACGTGGGACTCGATCCCGGGCCTCCAGGATCAGGCCCTGGGCTGACAGCGGCGCTAAACCACTGGGCCACCAGGGCTGCCCTAGTATGAGTGTCAACTATTTGAAAATTTCTTCTTCCATAATTTTTTCCTACTTTCTGCTCATGGCTTTACATTTCCCCTTCCAGTGTATTTTTTTAATCTAATGAAGCATTCTTCGAGTAATATTTCCCCTTAAAATGGCTTTGCCGAATACTATTTTCAGGAAGATAAACTATGCCATTGAATTATTGATTTTTAAGATACACTAATTATTGCCTACATTTTAAAGAGAGCGTTTCTCTTAGTCACTGTTAATTAACTTCAAGTGCCATCACTTAGAATGCATTTTGTTTGAAATTCTTTTGACCATGGTACTGATACTGCCCCCTTTTTTTTTTTTTAAACTATACCTTATCTTTGCTCTTCATTTTTTCCTCGTCAGGTATCTGGGTAGGTAAATAGCATTGGTATTATATGGTATTTTTTTTTTTAACTTTGTTTGCTCTTGGACAAATAAAAAGTGGCCATCACTGACAGTTCACTCAGTTGGAAAAGACTTGTCAGTTTGTGAAATTCATTCCATTTCACATTTATAGATAAATAGACTGAAGTCAGGTGAAAAGAGTTGCAATGGTCCCAGATGGAAGGGATGAGAGAATGGAAGCTCTGTAGTTGAGATCTCATCCTAGAACTTTGTCTGGAATCACTTGGGCTCCATTTTTTGAGACTTAGAAGAAAATTTCAAAGAAAATCTCATAAGTGCTTGAAACTAAGGCTTCCTCCATCCTGGCAGCAGGAAACAATCAAGTTCTGCAGATAGAACTGGGAACAGGATCCTAGTGTCCATGATCCTCCATGGACTCATGCTTCTGAGTCCATGATCCTCCATGGACTCAGAAGCAAAGCACCTTTTTTTGGCTTTTTATTTGGAAAGTGGAATATTTTAAGAGGCAAGTATATTTGATGAAAGATGTGTGCGATCTCTGTACACTCTTCGAAATAAAATAATCAAGTAGAGTAAGAGAGAAGTAAAAATTAAACTCTTGAGAACAAAGGATATCCAATTTTCAGATAATTTAAAAAAATTCTTTAGCTCTGCTTCATAGTAATGTTCATGTTTGCTAATTTTGAGTACTTTAATAATATATTTTCATTTTAAATGCCAGTGTGAGAAAGGTCTGTCTTATACCTAATAACCCACATCAGAGGGTGAAAATAAACATGCTTTGACCAGAACATCCTTCAGGGCAACAGTTGCCAGTGAAATCTCTATCCTGACAAGCAATTTTGCCTTCTAATTTTCCATCTATTTTAATGTTCCAATTTATCCTTTCCTTTTGTCAGAAAACTTTTGTCTTGAGTTGGAGAAAATTAGTTTCAATGCCTAGATTTTTGTAATTTACTTTCTGGGATAAAGGAATTATAATTTCAATTGAGTTCGATGAGACCTGGCAAAAAAAAAAAAAAAATGAAAGGCTAAAAATAAATGGTAGCTATTTATTCTCTTATAAAATATTTTCTTACATTAAAGAATTTTAAATTTTATTTTGGAAGAAATATGTGCACATGGTAGAAAATTCAAATGCATAAAATTATATCAAATGGAAAGTCTTTTAAAAATCCTCTGTCAATTGCCAGTTTTACCCCCAGAAGCAAACACTGTTAACAGGTTTTTGTGCATCCTTCCAATTTATGTAACACACACACAGCAGAAATTGAATCATACTTTACAAAGCCTTAATTTTTCCTGAAATATCTTGAAAATGTGTACTTCAAAATTATGACAAAAACTGCAATAATCAAGAGAGGAGAAATAAATAATTGAGGATAACTTATTAAGTTTGTATTTTTTTTTACCCAAAACAGATTAAAAGTATTTTCTCCATTGGGAGTGGAGGAATGGAGCTCCTTTTCTTCATCTTTTAATATGTTGATTCAGGAAGCTGATGTTTATTTATTCAAAGATACTTGCTACCACTCATGGCTTTTCAAAATGATGTAAAACTGTAAATAAGCTAAGGAGATCATGATCCCAGAGACTTCATATCAGATATTTTGGATTACATGTATTGATATGATTCCATTGTACATTTCTCTTTTGATTCTTAATTATTAGAAAAAATACTTTTTAGATGATTTTCCAGAAAAGATTAGATATTATCATTTCGTAATCCCATACTAAACAGTATGGACAGACTTTCAGAAATATAATAGAGAAATTATTTTATATTACAATATTATTTAAACATACTGACCTGTGTAAATTGGATGATAATCCAGCCAATATTTGACCCTTATTGTGGAAGAATCACTTTTCAGTCATTCATGGGGAAAGTGCCTCCAGTCATCATACACACTTGTAGAAAATATGGAGTTTTGAGTTTTTATAGAATGAAGCTTAAGTATCCAAGCCACTGTGGGTAAATTAATAATGTTTGTAACTATGCTTTTCATCCTGGTGGAGCTGGTTATGTGAAGGCACATGTGTGCTCTCACAGGTCAGGGACCTTGTCACCTTGCCCTTGCTTTGGCACTCTCTTATCTTTTGACTTAGTGTTTCCTTACCCACTCTGGAGGTGGAAGTTAGCAGGAGAGACTGGGTATCCCTGTGGTCATATCAGTGTTAGTTTTCCATTGTTGTTTCACTTATTGAGGGCCTGCATTTATCTGAATTTATCAGTACCTTTGGATTTAGAAGGTACCCCCACAGATTTTAGAGCCTCTGATACTACTTTATCATTTTATACAATTAGAGTTTTTCAGAAATATTTTTGGTGACCTATTTTCTTCTCATTTTTTATATACTATATAATTTGAGGGAGTCTTCTTTAGCAGCAGCGATTTCTCATTGACCACTGGACTTGCCTTGCCTTGGAAGCAGAATAACCTAGACTTTATTAATCTGTTTCTTGGCTAGTTATTTGCATATTTTGCTCAGGATAGAACTCTAAACAGTGCAATGAGGAGATTTTATATGCACAGGAGTCCTCTACTATTTTAATTTGTTCTTCCTTTGAAAGGAACTGAGCAACTTTCATTTCCCTTTACCGGTGTTTTTGCTGTGGAAGGAAGTAGGTTGTGTTGGTACATAGTTAGGGAGTGTTGGACACATTGCATTAAAGAGGGAGGTGGAGAAAATGAAGTTAACAGCCTTTAGCCTCAGGGAGGGGTAAATAATCTTTTACATGAAAATTGTACATGCAGTAGGTGTCCTCTCTTCTTGAAGCCTGCCTTCTCATTTCTCCCATTATTCTCTTTTGCCATTATTTGGTGTTTGCTTTACAGAAAATTGTAGAGGGGAATTCTTGGTATTCAGAGCATCCAGTATCCTTTCAGTATTTGTCCCTGCAAGCTAGAAAAGGATATTGTTCTCAGTATTTGTGGGTGAGTCGGGAAGAGTAGTATGTGGGAAAAAAATGGCCTTTTCACAGTATAAACCCACACATGCTGTCATTTGTTTTTATATTTCATATGATAATTTGCTGAAGTTTTTATACTTCTTTGTGGAGTTGTCTTTTTTCTGTTAGGAACTTCAGGATTTTTCAAAGAAACCATGTATTTAACTACAAATCAAACTGATCTGATAGCTGTTTGTTGATTTGATAGGTGTCAGTGTGAACTAGGGTACCTGGTTTTTTTCCTTTCTCCCGCAGGGGCTTCTTCTATTAAACATGACCTGTGTGATTATGTACAGGTAAGCCTTGGCTTTGGAAGAAGCTCCTAAAGGTCCCCACCTTGCTATTTTATTGAACATGTGACCTCAGTGAAGGACTGTAAAACATTGATTGGGATGTTTCTTTCCTTTTCTTTCTTTCTTTCTTTTTTTTTTTTTTTTAAAGATTTTATTTATTTACTCATGAGATACACAAGAGAGAGGCAGAGATATAGGTAGAGGGAGCCCAGTGCAGGACTCAGTCCCAGGACCCCGGGATCACGACCTGAGCCAAAGGCAGGTGCTCAACCACTGAGTCACCAGGCGTCCCGATTGGGACTAATTTCTGAATGTCTTGCCCATAGCCTGAACCAAATCAGTGTATTCAGGGAATAACTTTCCTTCTCATCAACCTTTGCTTCTGATGGTCTAATGTTCTCTGAGGTCAATGTTTATCTTCCTAGAAGTCATAATTTTCCAAAACATTGGTATGTCACCTTGACCTTTGAAACTATGTTTTTCATCTCCTACTTAGCATATAAAACATTATGGAATTTGAGGGTTAGTGGAGATTCCTTAAATATTAATAAGTGTATTAAACTTAGGAGAAAATATATATTCAAGGCTAGCTTAGTCTGTAGCACTACTGATCTATCAGGCTGGGCAATTTGCCATTGTGGGTGACTCTTCTCCACATTATGGAATGCTTATCAGCATCCCTGGCTTCTACCCACTAGATCTTAGTAGCATCACCTTTCCAGTTGTGACAGCCAAAAATGTCTCCAGTCATTACCAAATGTCCCTTGGGAAGCAAAATCACCCCTAGATGAGAAGCACTAGTCTAAAGGGAAAGGAAGTCTGGACGCAGATACCTTTGAAACCTACAGTCTTTCATAATGCAAGTGTCTTCCTTTATTGTGACATTGGGAACCCTGTGTGTTCTAGAAATGTTTTGTTCTCAGTCTGAGTATACTAGTGTGAAAGAAACTTTTTAGTAATATTTAAAGTTATTTATCACTATACTATATTTTAAATCATTTCTTTATTGAAAAATGTAGTTGAGCACCTGTATCACTAGGTCACTGTCCTATGTAATGAGTATTCTAATGAGGATATAGATAGTGTTCACTTAGACGTTAAGACCATAAGTTCTGGAGTCAGGCTGCCTGAATTCAAAGACTGGTTGTAGCATTTCCGGCTGTATGATCTTCAACAATGAAAATCTTAAATTAATCATAAATAAAACGGTAGTAATAGCACCATTTGCTTTTCACGTATGTGTTGATAAAATTAAACTAAATCATAGATATAAAACACTTAACACAGTGCCTGGTGCGTTGAAGTAGACCTTTTCGTTATCTGGATCAACAGCACTATTATCAAGGGTGTTGTGCTAATTAAAGAGAAGAACTCCTAATCCTGAGTAGAGGGGTGGTAGCAACATCAGAAGCCTTTCTGGAAAAGATAAGCCTTGAGTGTGCCCTGGGAGACGAGGTCAGCCGAAAGATAGTGAAGAACAGCGAGAAGAGCATTCCAACAAAGTATTACATTTTCTTTTATGTATAATCTGTGATATAGAAACAGATAAATATTACTTGTTTCTTTGAAATATTTAAAAACACAGTAATTTTTTTCAGCTTGTATTTCTCAGTTCGTGAGTCTTTATAATTTATACATTTATTTTGCTATTAGGAAAGTCTCATGAAGTGTTCTTTATACCATTTTAATGAAGTTTTGATTTTAATTGACCCCTTTATGTTTTCCTTGAGAACTCCATGATAGTCTTGTCTAATTTTAGGATTCCTTCTGGTCACAGACTGAGGAGAGCCTGGTTATTTCCTACTTCTGTTTGCTTCTTTCCAAATAATATTTAAAGCATAGGTTTTGTCTAATGGAGGTTTTTCTGTCTCTCGTGTCCATGTTAGCTACCTTATTTATATGTGAATAGGGATCTAATCATCCTTGGACAATTCCTGATGAATGCTCAGCTGCCCTGGTGATTCAAGGATACTATTCGAAAACAAGCCATACCCCTTCCTAACATTTATATGACATGGTGCTGTCTCCAACATCTACATTCACTTCTGTGACCCATAAATAAGCCAGTAGAGTAGGCAGGGCAAGTTTACAGGTGAGGAAATTGGGCTCAGAACTGTTACTTGTCTAGGTTGACTCAAATCCAGAACTGGGCAAGGAAACCAGGTCTGCTGGACTCCAAAGCCTGCTCTTCCTGCTATACACAGTTACGTTCAGATGTACTCTATGCAGTCATATACCTCCTTTTCAAAAACATTTTATGAGCTATTAAGGTAGAATGATGTTCTGCAGAACAGTTCAATATCTCTTCTTCCATTTCTTTTGTATGTTTTTTAAATCCTAGGCTATTGCTGATGGACTTAAACTGATGATTATTTGAACTTGTGACTAATTTCATTTTTTATAATCCAATAAGAACATGTAGAATCCGTCATAACATTTACATGATTCTGAATAATCAGTTATCTTGCTCATTCTAGTGAGTTTCCTGAGGACATCATCTTTCCCCCCCCTTTTTTAAAGATTTATTTATTTATTTTAGAAAGCGAGTGCTTGCACATGAAGGAGGGGGACAGGGGGAATGAGAGAGAGAGAGAGAGAGAATCTTAAACTCCCCGTTGAGCATGGAGCCTGACACAGGGCTCCATCTCACGACCTGAGATGATGACCTGAACCAATTTAAGAGTCAGACACTCAACCACCGAGTCACTCAGGTGCCCTTGTGACTTTTTTTATTTTTTATTTTTTGGGCACATTTCATAGTTGCTCTCAGTGAGTTCACATCTACTAGAAGCTCTTTGGAGAAATGACTACTGAATTTGCCAGAGTGGATCAGATAGTTTTAAAATTTTGACCAGCTTATAAGGTGATTGTGGTATCCAGTCTCCAGATGTTCCCCAATAATTCCTACTCCCTGGTATTTATGCCCTTGAGGAGTTCCCTCCCACATGGAATAGGGATGACATGTACAACCAATAGAATGATGCTGAAAGGGCACAGAATGACTTCTAAGGCTAGGTCATAAAACTGATTACGAGCTTTTGTCTTGCCCTTTTGGATCACTTGTTCTGGAGGAAGCCAGCTGCTGTCTTATGAGTCATCTCTGTGGAGAGGAGCACATGGTAAAGAACTGGGGCCTCCTGTCTAGACCTTGTACATAAGCCATTAAGAAGTGACTCTTTCAGCCACAGTCAAACCTTCAGATGGCTACAAACCCTGGCCAACATCTTGAATGTAGTGTCATGAGGGATACTGAGCTAGAACTGCCTGGCTACCCTGCTACGGAATTCATGACCCACCGAAACCATAAAATAATAAATGTTTATTGTTTTAAGATGCTAGATTTAGGGATAATTTGTCATACTGAGCAATAGTACTCCTTTGGAATGATTTTAAACTACTTGATAGATACTGTTAAAACATGTGAAATATTAAGTACTCTGCATATTATTTTGTCTTTTTGAAATGGAATATGCTTCTTGTTTTTCTGTGTTCAATATTATAAACAATGATTCTATAAATTGTTTTTATTTCTAGTCATTAGTGTTTTAAATTTAAAATAAAAGATATATGGAAAGCATTTATAAAATAGAATTGTTATCCAATTGTAAACTATCGAATTAAATTCATTTCTAAACTCTTGCAAAGTGTTCTTACATATAATATTAACAAAATAACTTGAGGAGATTCCCCCGTAATAAAAAATTATTGTAATCCTTGAATATTACTTTGATATTTGTATTTTATGAAATGTATTCAGGAATTTTGTAATGCCTAAGAGAAATACAGGAAGAAGAAAGAAAGATACAGCAGAAATATTATCAGTCCTTGTCTACAAATCAAGGGCTGAAAGCACATCAGGTCTAAATAAAGTGGTTGTCAATAGCCTAGTTAAAGGTACCTTTTGGTATAAAAGGGGCCTGCGTTTCTTTAAGTTACATTGTTGGGATAAGCTTTCTAGTATATAACCAACAACTGTGGCTTTGAAATCTGAGAAACATTAACGATGACTGAGGAGATGGCCTCACAAAATAAGAATCCTATCATAATCATTGAAAATACATTTTGATAAACCAGTTTAGTATTGTATTGAATACTCTTAACATGATACTTCCGTCATAGAAGGATTTTATTATATTTTGCCATCTTTTGAAATAATGGCTTATTATATTGGCACAACAAAATGATCACTGCCAACTGTGATTCTTCATGCTTCCTCAGAAAATAAAGCGGTCTCCTTTTCTCTCCCCTCCTTAAGTTTGTGAGCACTATTAAAAGCCACCGAGCTTCCTGCAACATTTAAAAATAGTGCATATCCATCAATAATATTTTTTAGATTCCATGCACATCTGCCGATGAAGGTCATAAACCACGTCAGACAGATCCAGAAATCAGACTATCTTTTCTAATGACCCTTTGTTCTGACCAGAGCAATTGCATTTCGTTATTTCCTTTTACTTGACAATTTCCCGATGGTTAAGTAAATAAAGCCTAGGTATTAAACATCTAGCTGTGGCTCTTAGCATACGTTATTGTCTTGAGCTTTGGTTGAAGGTGTGCCTGGCCTTCCAAGCAGGCGCATGCGGTTGCCGCAGATGGTGTGTCCTGTCAGTTGCATTCACACATAATGTATGACATTAATTGTTTTGGGGCTGTTGAAGGACTAGATGCTTTAGCTATCATAGGGAACACGTGGGAAAGAAAAATGAATGAGTAGAGTTGTCATGGTGTGAATTACTTTCTTTAAATCACCATTTTTATTCATGTGTATCTCCTTTTTTAAAAGAAACATGAGGCATTCCATTCTCAAAATGACTTTGGAGTGGAAGAATTTTTTTAAGGAAAGAGGGGAATTGCAAATTTGGATAAGAAAAACATCCTAAATCAGTCAGTCTGTCTGTCTGACTCTATTCCTCTCTGTCTCTGTCTCTGTCTCACACACACACACACACACACACACACGCACACACACACACCTTATTCATCTGGTGTGGACGTTTTTAAGTGTTTAAACATCCCATTTGAATATAGAATTTTTTAAAAGGATGTGGAAGGTGGAGAATTCTGAATTTACTTTTATTGCTAAAATATAACGAAACTTTTTTCACTGTAAAATGAAGGATGCTTTTGATCCAGAGAGCAACTTTTAGAACAAATTATAGAATCCGTGTATATTTTGGAAATACTTCAGATATTACAGTCATTTACCTGAAATTCAGCCTTTCTCTCCTCCTGTGCTCAGCTTTGCCACTCACTAGCTCTGAAACCTTGGCCAACTTACTTACTGTCTCCCTGAGCCTCATCTTTGTTGTTCCTGTATTGAGGTTTTATGAAGATTATGGTTGATTAAGACTGGTTATCACATGTTACATCATATATAGTAGTTGCAAAATAAATATAGTTGTTTTCATTAATCAGTGATGTTGGCAGGTGTTGAGTCAAAAATGCAGATACACCAATGGAAACCATTTGCACAGAGGTTTACTTGTGCTTGTGCTCAGTCTCCAAAATTACACTTCTGATTTTAAACATCCATCTTGTGAAACGGGGACCCAAATTGCTGTCTATTGAAAGAGTACAAGGAAATATTTTGGTATTTGTGTCAAAGAATTGAATGAACATTTGAAAATGTAGCAAATTATAAAAACTGAAAGTCATAAAATATGGGAATCAATTAAAGGAGCCGAGGAACACAGGTAACATCATGATACAAGTTTGAAACAAGCACGAATGTGGAGGCATGAGGGGTAAAGTTGGAGGAAGTGAGGAGTGAAACAGGTGGCTCACATTTTTAGTGCTTTAGATAAGCTGTTCTTGAAAGAATATTGGATTTTTGATGTGTTTGAGTTCATTCTGAAACTCAGTCTTTCTCTAAGATATATTAGAAGCAATAAGCAATCATGTTTATCATTTATAAGTTCATCATTTATAAAATTATTTCCCCCTGTATTTTCTTGGAATCAGTAACTATAAAATTCTAGGGGATGATTAGTTAAGTTTTCCTACAACTGTTGGGCCTTATTTAGTTGCTGTGATTATAAACAGAAACATATAAGCAATGTCTTTTATTCAAGGAAGCACCCAACAACTCATCAGATCTGAGAAAGGAACCACTGTAGCCTCTTGGTATAATCATCACTTTGTTTAAACCCTAAGGAGGAAACCAGAAGGGAATGCAACATTACTGAACCCTCCAGCTCTCACTACAAGCTCCACTGCATATACCACTTTTTTTTAAAAAAAGATTTTATTCATTTATTCATGAGAGACACACACACAGAGAGGCAGAGACACAGGCAGAGGGAAAAGCAGGCTCCACACAGGGAGCCCGATGTGGGACTGGACCCTGGGACCCCAGGACCACGCCCCGGGCTAAAGGAAAGCGCCAAACTGCTGAGCCACCCGGGGATCCCCCGCATATACCACCTTTGAGCTCAGGAAGTGTTGTCAAAAGAAGATGACCACCCCCTACTCCGCAAATAACAGTCATAGAATACACGTTTCATTGCTCATCATTGTATCATTTTATATTTTGGAACCAGAGAAATCAAATTTGGGTGAATACAGTATAAAGACTTTTAGGATGAGGATGGGGAATGGTAGATACCTTGCAATTTAAGGTTCGTAGTCTTCTGACAGTAATATTTTGGTGCCCTGGTCTCGCTAGCAAAGAGCTTACCTCAGTCTAATTATTATTATTTCATTACATGGGGCAGGAAATTGAATGGAAGAGGCAGGAGACCCTTGCACCTAATTCTAAGCGTTCAGTGCTTTTCCACCAAATCACATTGATCAAAGTCCAGTGTGCTTTGTATGTTGCTCTACCATATGAATTTTTCATTGGAAGTTGGAGGAGAAATAATTATGCAAACACCAAAAAAACATGATGCATCAGCTAGTTGTACTTGCTCCAGAATATTTAGAGAAGCAATAGCGTTCTTGTACTTTATTTGACACATTGTGTCATATTAATCACCTTAAATTTGATGTGGAGAACTTATGAAACAAAGTTAGATGATATGTATGTGTGTGTGTGCATGTATATATATATATACACACGTGTATCCATAATTCACGTAGTTTAAAAAATTTATTTTTCCACCACATTACCTGGTATTGTAAACAATACTGGGATTTAGATGCAGATGTAGCAATTCTATTATCATCTAGATACCTAGATAGTACAAAGATGCATATTTGTATGTGCCAGAGAATGTGATTTAAGCACAGTGATTTTTAGTCTATAATGTTTGTAATGCAATTTCATGTTAGGCAGTGTCATAATAGAAAATGATAGATACAAAACTACATTGATAGAAGTGTGACTTGGCAAACATTGGGGCAGGGAGAGGAATGATTCATCAATGTGCCTGCTCTAGATGACTTTGTACAGGATGAACATTGAGCCAGAACACATTATCATGAATGTTCTTTTCAAATTAAAGTATCGTACTTTCCTGTTACTGAAAAAAAGATTGTTTTTTAAATTCTAAATTCTGTAAGACCAAAAATAAAATAATATATAAAAATAAATTTAAGGATAATAAAGGTCTTTTTACCCAATGTCTCTTAGGCACCAGCAAGCCAGGGGACATGTTGATTAGAGATGTGCTTCAGGAGGTTAATCTGGTGATAATATATTTGATGGATTGTGAGCAAACAGAATTAAGTCAGACTGGAAGGAGAATGTAGCAGGGGGACAAGAGTGAACCTCAAGGTCTTAGAGTCTATCACAGGTTCTTAGCTGGGGGTGTGGAAGTGTTTGGAGATGTTTTAGTTATTACAATGCCTGGGGAATGCCTCTGATGTTGAGTCTGGAAATCTGGAAAGTGAAACATCCTACATTATGAAAGATCTCCTGCAAAACAGAGTTTTCCATCTCAAGTTTAGGTTAGGCCTATGCCTAAAGTGAATGGCATAAAGAGTCAGTGGGAGTTTGGAACAATATTATCTACCCAGCAGCATAATTAGGGATGAGAAATTCCAGGAGAGTCTGTGTTTTTTGTGTACCATTATTTTTTTTAAGATTTATTTATTTATTTATTCATGATAGACATAGAAAGAGAGAGAGAGAGGCAGAGACACAGGCAGAGGGAGAAGCAGGCTCCATGCCAGGAGCCCGATGTGGGACTCAATCCTAGGACTCCAGGATCGCACCCTGGGCCAAAGGCAGGCACTAAACTGCTGAGCCAACCAGGGATCCCCTTTGTGTACCATTATTAAGGTCTAACATGTTTATGGACAAGTAGATCTTTATGTACTTGTTCTCACCTTAAAGAATACTCAAATGCCAGGGTTTTCCTTGAGTTTCTTGTTGAAAAAGAACCAGGATAATTCTTATGACAACGTAAAGACAAATATTTCAACCTTTAAGTTACTGATGGCATTTTCCAGAAAAAAATATCTGTAAAAAACTTAGTGTATGAGTTTATTTTTTTTTTAATTTTTTTTTTTTAGTGTATGAGTTTAAAGATCAGTCTCCTTAAAGAAAATATGGAGACAAAGAGCTAGATTCATTCCCTACTACTACTACACCAGTGAAATGATTATGAGGAGAAATTTTATATTTCACTTCATCCATTCCTTAAATAGATGTCTTCAGCGTCCTTTGTTTTAGGCACTGCTCTAGGATTTAAGCACATAGCCAGTTTGCCTAAGTTGCAAGCATGTAAAACTTAGGTGAACCTACATAATAATAAGAGATACGATAATAAATAATATCAGGTAGTGCAATGATGGAAAGTGTTAAATAGGCCGGTCAAGAAAGGACTGAACGGGTGACATTTTGAGTAGGAATGAAATAAGTACAGGTGCCAGCATCTGAATACATGCGAGGGGGTGGGGGGCAGTTCAGCAGAGAGATTAGTAAAGGTTCTGAGCATAGCTGGTCATGGTGAGACCAAATAAGGAGACCACAGAACAAGGAGAAAGTTGTAAAAGTAAAACTGGAGAAGCAGCCAAGTTCCAAACACGTGGGAACTCTAGGATAGCCCATAAAACACCTTCTTTGCAGAGTGACCTTAAAAGCCACTGGAAGATGCTGAGTCTAAAAAGAGATACAATCGGACGGATGTTTCCAAAGGATCCTCCTACATTCTTTTTTTTGTAGTTTTATGGTTTTATTAACACAAATATGACGCGCACATAAGCTGTTTATTCATTTTCTTCGCTACGCAGCCTGGCATTGGGATTGGTGACTCTGATGGCCAGCTGGGCTGCTCTTTCCACAATGGCTTTAGGGTTCTTGGAGGATACATTGTGAGCAACCTCTGCACAATAAGATTTGTTGCACATAAGCAGCACTTCAAGCTCCTTGACGTTGTGGACTAGGAACTTCCGGAAGCCACTGGGCAGCATGTGCTTTGTTTTCTTGTTGCTCCCGTAACCAATGTTGGGCATCAGGATTTGGCCCTTGAATCTTCTGCATACCCTATTGTCAATGCCTCTGGGTTTCCGCCAGTTGCGCTTAATTTTGACATACCGGTCTGACTGGTGCCGGATGAACTTCTTGGTCCTCTTGTTAACGATCTTGGGCTTCACCAGAGGTCTGAGGGCAGCCATGATGCCCAGCGATCGATGGCTGCCACCTCCGCAGGCGGCGCCGAGGAAGAGAGGGGAAGGTGGCGGATCCTCCTGCATTCTTTGTGGTTTTCTTGGTCTGACAAGAGTGGACTCAGATTCTATGGATACCCAGAGTCTTTGAAAGATAAAGGTTTACTTGGACCAGGTGGAAGTACAGAAGTTGTAAGGTGACTGTTGAAGGTAGAGTTTACAGGGTATGCCAATGGACATAATCTAGGCTAGCAGAGAAAGAGAGGAACCAAGATTCTAAAGTTTATGAATTACCCTCAATTTATGGGATGCTCATTTGAGAAACATTGTATTTCAAAATTAAAATTGACGACCTCTATCAGTTTTAACTTCTTCGGGCCCTTCCAAATTTTGCACAGTTTTTCAAGGCAGTCATCCCTAATCCTTAGGAGTGTTTTAGTGACTCCTAGATTGGGGATCTTTCTCACCTCTGACTTTGGTTTTCCGTAGTTTTATAGCTGTAGTAAAATAGTACATAGGATCAAGTTCAAAATGCATATAAGAAATACTTTATGGAGAATGAAGTATAAACATTAGTGAATTGTTAAGAGTATGAGTTCTAGAAGCAGACTGGATTTAAATGCTGATATCACCATTAATGAGCTTTGCAACTTTAAGGACTTTACTCTCTTTTTCTTCATCTATAAATTAGAAATAATAACGTTGCCTACTTTAAAGGATTGTTGTGAGGATTTAATGGTTTACTACATATATAATGCTCTGAGCAATGCTTGGCACATAATAACTTATTAATAAGTGTTAATTATTTTTATTATCTATTTATATCATTGCTAACAAGAACAGATATGTGATTCAAATCTTTCAAGAAAGAAGCAGCTTCAGAAACAAAAGGAATAAGTAATCCACGAACTGAACAAGCCAAAAGAATTGAAAATGAGCTGTACATGAAGTTAATGAAAAAAAAAACCTGAAAACTCAATAGATAAATTCATAAGTAAATAGTTTGAAATTATATCAGATTTTTCTTGCCTAACAACATGTTTTAGATTTGTAACCTAAGAGAAACACATTATCAGCAAAAGACACAGTTTTTAAATTATTATTTGTATCATTAAACTATTATTATATGTACATTGCTGGGTTTTTTTCTGTGTTTTGCAAATTGCTTTTCGGGAACCCAAAATCTTAATGTATTTTTTTTGCATTTTCAAGAA
The DNA here is from genome assembly GCF_011100685.1 of Canis lupus familiaris. Classification (NCBI taxonomy): domain Eukaryota; kingdom Metazoa; phylum Chordata; class Mammalia; order Carnivora; family Canidae; genus Canis; species Canis lupus. Next base: position 20,533,116 of record NC_049236.1, read on the forward strand.
TTTTAAATTTCCTAATGGCATTCTCAATTCATTGGGCGTACCAGATTGAATGTACAAAACAACTTAAATGCTCATATACTTGAAAATAACTTTATCATTTTGAAGAAAGTTCTTAATGCCTAAAACACAGTTTTTAAGATATTGATTAATCATAGTACTTAATAACAGTTTTATCTTAGCACAGAAATAATAAAGTTCTAAAAAATAAGAACTGGCTTATTTCAACTCCATAAATACTGTTCTTCTTTAGATCTTGTTACAGGATTCCAACAGGCTGGAGCATAAGTATACAATAAATAGTTTCAGTTTAATTAATGTTTGATTATGAATTTCATGTGCTAAATAAAGTAAAATGGAAATTTTGAAAATGCTGTGCGAATCACACAAATGGCAGAGAAAAATGCAGCTTTAAAATTATAATTGTGATAAGTGGCCTTTAGTTTGATATTTTGAAGCTGACCTGTCAGCATCAGGGTCATCTACAAATGTTTATTCAGTATACATTATTTAATGTGCATTGTGATTGGACTTTAGGAATTTTACTTGTAAAGTTGTGGATAAATATGGTTCAGCTCTGGTTCTCTTTATCTCTTGCTTAGACTGTCACAAAACCTTTTACTCTCATTTTCCCCTAGAATAACATTTCAAACATGAAACATTCTCAGGGATGTACCAACCTCCTTTTCCAAGCATGATGCTACTCATGCAGTAATACTCCATTTTACTATCATTACATACTATGTATCTTAAATATATGCTATGCTAACTTTTGCATATCAGTTTAAAACTCTCCTTTCTGCTTAAAATGATATTCTGCTTGTTACTCAACTTTTTGGGTTTGCTGGGAGTACCAGCATACTGAAAACAGTAACAAAGCTAGCTTGGGAGGAGAGAGAAGGAACTAACCTGTAGAAAGGATGACTCCTTGATGGGTTGAGGCAAACAGCCCTACTACTAAGTCCAGTATTCTCAACATTTCCCTTATGGTATAACCCAGGTCTTTTTTTATTTTTTTTAATTTTTTTTTAACCCAGGTCTTTTTAAGGGAGTCTATGTTGGGGCCAACTCATGGCCACAATGGTTGTGAAGGCGGTTGTTGGAAGAGGCCCTCTAAGTTCAGCACAGGAGGTTGAGAGCCAAATGAGGAAGAGCAATAATCATGAACTAGACTGGACTCTAGGACTCAACCCACCAGGGTCACAGTTAGATAGGGAAGCTGACACTAGCTTCTCTTTCAAATACCCTGTGAAGTTGGAGTGTGAACAGCAGGCCAATCCAGTTCCACATTCCTGTCACTCATGTGAAAGAGCCTGTTAATTCAGTGTCTGTACCATCTTGTTGGTGGACTTCAGGGATGGGCTGTGCCTGCGGATTAGTGAGTCATTACCTCTGGCAGCTACCTTCATTGGCCGGGGGTTTCACCCTCCTTCAAAGATGCCAGCTGAAAACAGCCTCCTTCAGTTTCCAAGGATAGATATAATGTTTATTCTCTGTGTTCCCACTAGCATGCTTTTTGGTTTCTCTTTAATGGAACTTAATAGAGTGGGCTTTGCCACAGCATAAAACCATGTATCTTCAGGCCAGGCCCCATTCTTCCCCAGTACCTGGCTCACGGTAAGCACTTAACATGTACCTTTTGAGTGTGAAATATCTTAATAAAGTGAGAGAAAAACCAACTTTTTTTCCTTAGCAGCATTTGCCTATTGTCTTAACTGTATGTATTTAAGGTTTTAGGCTGCAATAAGCCTACCATTCTTGCTAAGATATATGAGAGAAAGATAAGTCTTTTATGGCTTTATTCCAATAAATTTTGCAGATTCACACCTGATGATTTGATCATCTATTTTTAGGCTCCATTCACCTTCTGCATGCTGGGTGAACAACTTGCTGCTCATTAAACAGATTGTACATTAAAAACTATAGAGTACAAAAGCAGAAATATCATACGTTTGGTGATAATTAGTAGTGTTCATTTCCTCACTAAGTAGTAGGGCATACCACACTGTTTCCATAGCAACTTCTATTCTGTTCAATTAACTGCCTAATGTGAATATATGAATAAGTTTCTGTGTTTAAGGAAAAGGCCTCCAAACAATGGGGTGATTTAAGAGTTTACAGTTACGCATGTAAGTATATTGGTTTTATGTTATTTTCTACTTTACTTTTAAATGTTTTAAAACATTTTTAATGTTTTCAGGTTCTGGTCATAACCAGAAAAAGCATAAGGAGTGAATGAATTTTAATGAATTTCTAAATGGCCTACTGAACCAGATTCTCCTAGTCCCCAGCTACTCCCTGGTTGTAAATTATGCAAATATACAAGCTGCTTTAACTCTTTCGGGACACTAGGGTACCATTTGGCAAATAGCTACTCCAGGGAACTAATCCATCATGGGGGGGGGGGGGATAAAGAAAGAAACAAAGGCCATTTCATAGCAATTAAATATGTGTTGCTTTAATTTATTAAATGTCCCTGGAAAGCAGGATTTGCATTATGTTAATTTTTCTGAAGAGAAAAGCAGCTTAGATATTTTCAGCAGAGTCTCAGACACTGTGGCTGACAGTGTGGTGCAGAAGAGACAGCAGTGACTTAGGAGTCAAATCTAAGTTTGAACTTTGAAATCATTATGCTAAGACTGAGACTAGAAACACCAGCTTCCCTCATTGTGAGGGTGATAATAACACATAGGTTCGTACTCCATATCACCCTGTACCTGATTATATCAAGGTGCGACAATTATGAGTTAAGAGCCATCAATTTCCCTCTTCTATTTGTTGGAACCTCAGCATTGATAATTTTTTACTTTAAAGAAAGTGTCCTGTAGTTCAGCTAATAGATGGGAGAGACACTGAGGCATAGAAAGATCAAGTCGGGTATCTGATGTCACATAGTCAGTGACTGCAATGCATTCTCCTTAAACCAATAAAACGCCCTGTTTGCCTACATAATGGTATATAACGTGGCACAGTGCAGGCACCCAGAAGTCACTCACTGTACCTTCTCCATTTCTAGTCATTGGCTGGGTAATGAGTGGAATGTAGAGAAGAACATAATTATGATCTGTCTGGCCTTGCCTGCCTGATTTGGCGCTTTGTGGAAGGATTGAGATTGGGTTGGGAGTTAGAAAAAAATACTACTTCCACCAAGAGACACACCTTGGAGCTTAACCATAATATTCATCCATTTATCTAACTAAAATAAGAATGGTAACATATATGTGTTTCTGCAGAAGGGTTGTGATCTTTTGATGTTCTTTGTAAAAAAAAAAGTTAGCAAGTTTCCATACATTTATATATATCATTGTTAAATGTTTATTTTTATTATCTTTACTGGCTGTTTCAAAGAAAATAATCTAAAGTCTGTCCCTTATACTATCAACAATGAGGGGGCTTTTAAAAGCAATAGATAAAAGTTTTTCCCCCTTTTCTATAAAGCTTTATCTATATATATATTTATATGTGCCTTATTTTATACTTTATTTTAATAAAACACATGTAAATTAAAATAAGGCACATATGAAAGTTTTTGGATAATAGTATATTGAATATATCTTGGAAAATACACACATACATAATAAATTCCATTTCCATATTTAAAATGTTTACCAGCAGTTATTTAGCATTGCATTTCCTGGGCACCCAGAAATGTTAGCTGTCCTTGGGATTGGTCTTCTCTTATCTTTCATGTGACAATACTAATTTGAACAAAATTATTTTTCTAGATATTTCCAGTTTTGATTTAGAGATCTGTATTCAGAGAGAAGTGAAAAAATGTTTATATTAGAATAAACATAGTTATTAGGTGAATTTTATTGATTTCTTATAATATGCTAGGCAGCATATTAAATATTTTACACATATGATCTCACTGTATTCCTAAAAGTTGTGTTTCATTGTTATCTCCATTTAGTATCTTAAGTCTAAACTGCAGTTGTAGTACTTTAATGAATCTGAAACTATTTCACTGTGCTTTGTTTTTTGACTTATTTGGAGGGTGGTGGGAAGAGAGAGAAAATCCCAAACAAGCTCCATCCCAGTGTGGAGTCTGACAACCCTGAGATCATGACCTGAGTCAAAAATCAAGAGTTGGACATTTAACCAACTGAGCCACCCAGGCACCCCTCGCTATTTTTTTTTTCTTAAGTAGAAAAAAAGGATTCTAAAGAATTTGTCACCATTATAGGAATTAGACTCAAACACTTTTTCTTAATAGTTATTGTTAAAGCTAATGTATACCTAATATAACATTTCATTTTCTAAAGCTAATCTATGACTGTTGCATATCAAGTGCTGTTCTTAATAAAGAAATTAGAATAAGTCATTTTTTCTTTAAAAATTGATAATTCTCTTGAAGTTCATAAAACTATTCATCAAAGGAAACTATATTATTCTTGACACTATGCTAGAAATAAAATTTAAAAGTTTCAAAGCACTTTCCAAATACTAAATAATTTGCTTTAAATATCAAAAGGATGAACACCTGGGGGCTCACTGGTTGAGCATCTGCCTTTAGCTCAGGGACTCGTGATCCTGGAGTCCTGAGATCGAGTCCTGCATCAGACACCCTGCAAGGACCCTACTTCTTCCTCTGCCTATGTCTTTGCCTCTCTCCCCGTGTCTCTCATAAATAAATAAAATTGTTAAAAAAAAAAAATCTAAAGGAGAAACAGATAAACCAATTTGCATCCCAGAATAACATCTTATGTTATTGTTGAGGTTGGAAATTGTGAATTATTATTAGCATTGAGCAGTTAATTTTAAAATGCTAGATAGTTCATCTTGTAAACATAAAGTTGAGTCAAAAAATACTTAAAATATATACCATTATTTTATTCATGTAAGAGTTTATAAGATAACTATTTGCATTTGCCACCTATTTCTTTTGGGTAAAGATATGCTTAGGTAAGGTATAATATGCTCATTTTATTCTATTTGAAAAACAATATCATTGGAATGCTAATTGGAATCATGTCAAATTTATCTTGAAGATGTACATTTTGATGATAAATCTTCCCACTGCAGAATATAAAATAAATTTCAAATTGTTCAGATCTTGTTTAAATTCTGGATTATTCTAGTGTTTTCTTCATATAATCTATGTCTTGTTAAATTTGTTTCTTGGTATTTAATAGCTTTGTTGTTTATGTAAATGAAGTATTTCTTCTTACTTCCATTTATCATTTTTTTGATGTGTATTTTAATCTTGTTTCCAGCCACCTTTGCAGATCTTTTAATTAATGCAACCTGTTTTACAAGAATCACTTGAATTTTTGAGAGGTTTAAAATGATACGTGCTATAAAGACCTTAACTGGTGCTTGGTACAGAGCAAGTCCTCAGTAAGCAGTGGCTGTTTTCATAACCTGTGGTTCCACTTTCAGACTGCATGGTCTTTATATAACATCTTCATCAGCATTAATTACATGCATTTCTATTTTGGTTTGATCAATATACTTTAATTTTAAATAGCATTTATTGAATATCTGTGATTAAATGCTCGTCGCTTTTATGTTGATGATTCTTATATTTTTGTGAAGTATCATGAGCAATTTTTTCTTTGTTCTACTGGCTTTCTTACCATAAACATTGCCGCAGTGGACCAATCTGTGAAGTGTTCTTTACTTGGGACCACAACTAGTGTAATTAAGATGGCTATGAAAAATGTTGAAAAAAGGAATTGCTCTTGTTTGCAGCTTGTTCATCTTTAATCAGTGACACTTTATGCATACTTAAGTACAACAAAAAGATGTTTTAATATGTAAAACATGAAACTCATAGTATGGAATTTTGGAGTTGACACCTTTTTTTTTCATTTTGAAGTTGCATTTATGTTAATGATGAAGATTCCATATTCTATTATTATGCATTCTAAGGTTTGAGCAATAATTAACAAAACACCTTATCTATATGACTGATAAAATTTATTGAGACAATAAAAGTGTAAAAACAGAAATGAGATAATCATTTGTATTTAAAGATTTATAAGTGGTGATGTTCATAATATAACCCTAGCAAATACTATTTTAAGGACAAATTTGCCTTCTAAATCAAAGAAATGGTTATGTAAGATGAGAAATAACTTAAGTGGGGAAAATATATGTAAATAAAATTTTCTCCTGAGAATTTTATATGACAGCTTTGTGTTAATAGCAGTGGTTCTTCAACAACAACAAAAAAGTATGGAGGATGTTTCCAAATGTCTTAACATTTTGTAACAGTGACTTTACTTGGGACCTCCTGAGAATTTAGGACTGATTAACTTCTCTAACTTACTGAAGAGGCACCTTAAAACTGTTTTAAGCATTTGACTGTAAAAACTCATACTGTCAGCTAACATTTATTGAATACTTATATTTTTATAGGCTCTGAAATTGAACACTATATTTTAATTAACTTCATTTAATTTTCTTAACAAAAACACTGTGAAATCAGAACAATCATTATTCATATTTTGAAGATGAGGAAATTAAAACTCTGAGAATAAAATAAATTTTCCAAAGTTAAAGAATTAATGTAAGGCTGGTACAACTCAAATGCCAAAGTGTTCCTCTTGTTCTCTATTCTGTTACTTCATTACAATAGAAATAGTGACATAATTTTTCTTTAAAAAATATTCAACTATTTTGAGGTTAAAAGTATGATTCTTGGTTTTACCTCATTGGTCATGAGATTGAGTCCTGGGTCAAGCTCTGTGCTCAGTGGGGAGTCTGTTTGAAGATTCTCCCCCCCCCCCCATGACTTGTGCACACACACTCTCTCTCTTAAATAAATAAATCTTTTAAAGGAATTCAATTAGTTTATAAGTATCCAGGGACCCATAATGGATATGATATGTAAAATAAATCAACTCTATAAATGTTTGACTTTGAGATATTATTAATGCTTGTGACAAAAAAAATGACTATAAAATTGTGATATTTAAACCATCACCAAGATGTAAAAATTATTTATGCTACTTGCAATTGTAAAGATTAAGTATTTATTATATTTTTTTTGGGAGAAAAACATCCCTGTGATCAGGAAAATTGCAGCGTTTTTCCAGTTTTTGATGTTCAAACCTAGAATCAAAGCAGTTTCCAATATTGACGAAAATGTAAAATTTTCAAAGATGTATATATGTTAAGTCATTTTACCATACACATGTATTGCAATTGCTATGTTACAGAGACTGTCGTAAGGACTTTTAAAATATTAACTTACTTAATCTTCATATTGACCCCCATGAGGTAGGTATTATTATGCCCCTTTTAAAGAAAAGAAAATGAGACAAAAAACTTGCTCATATTTGTATGACTAGTAGGTATGGCCAGTGGATTTAAATCACAGCTAAATCTAGTTCTATGTTCAATGCTGCGTCTCACATGTCTTCCAAATACCTAATTCAATTGTTCAGTTAGTGTTTTATTTTAAAGATATTGCCTATATTTCAGTGTTCTGTGTTCTATTAAGAAATTGATTTATGCCAGCTGTAATTTCAAAGAATGTAATCATTTTTTAAAATTGTGCTGTGATATGACTTCTTAAATAGTATTTCCTTATTTCCTATTTTGACTGCTATCATAGAAAATTCTTTTTAATTGACATTTTAATTAACAAGTCGAAGGTTCTCAACAGACGCTATTTGATGCATCATAAAGCAACCTTTGTGGTGTACTTTGATGCCATTTGTCATCTTATTTGCGCACTAGAGCGTAGAACATAATGTTTCTTGTCCATAGGGATTTCTTTAGCAATTGATCATTAATAAAAAAAAAAATAGCATGGCTAAGTCTTTTGAGAGAAATTAATGTCTTGTCCCAATTAAATGCATTAATTAAAATTATAGGATCTTTGAATGATTTTTATGAATTGCCTAACTACATTAATGTAGTATCTTGCCAAGAATAATGGGGAATTGTTTCTTCTGCTTTGTTGGAAAGCAGAAGATGATTTCTTGGAATTTTGCTTTATGCATCTTACCACCCCCAAGTAAGGATAGATTTTTGCTCTACTACATCATCATTCTCTTTAAAGTCTAGGGGTTTATATAGTACACTTACTGGTAGCTCCCTATTACCTCACTGCTGGTCTATTCTCCATTATCTTCTCTTTGCTGTTGCATCCAGTGTGGGAGTCTGCTTTCTAGGAGAAGGTGTATGTCTGAAGTGTGTAATGGGTGTGCTTAGTCTTTCAACAGAATCTAGAGACCATGCTGCATGAGCTGCATTTCTCTCATTTACTAAGTTCCTTCTCAATATTCTGAAAATACTGATTGAAAAATAGAGCAGCTTAAGAAGATCCTTTCATTATTTTCTGAACCTGTGACATTTTTATATACTAATAGTTTTGCCATCACACTGAATAGATTAAAACTTTCCAAAGAGGAATAAAATCAGTAATATTGATAGTGCATCACCGCAGAATTATTTGCAATGGCCAGATCATAGATATCATATGAATTTGGGAACTCTAAATCTTGTGTCTCTATTTGAATAGAACCCATTTTTTATCTTAAACCTGCTCTTTAATGTCCTTACGAGACAATGCTTTCATAGTCTAGAAAGGATACAATATTTATTTGGACCCATGTTATGTTTTGTTTGTTTGTTTTTTACCTCTCCTATATTGCACATAGCATGTTCAAAATCCTATTTAAAGGCCATTTAGGTAATGGTGTGTCTATTCAGCAAAAAAATTTTCACATGAAAAGTAATTGGTGATGAGCACATGGCACAGTGGTTTAGAAGCACTGAGGTAGATTCAGGGGGAACAGATAAAGTTAAAGTTTGAGATAAAGTTTGGGATAACTAGAATGCTTCCTTTTTAAAAAATTTTATTTATTTATTTATTTATTTATTTATTTATTTATTTATTTATTTATTTATTTATTTTTATTTATTTATTTATGGCAGAGACACAGGTAGAGGGAGAAGCAGGCTCCATGCAGGGAGCCCGATGTGGGACTCGATCACACCCCGGGCTGCAGGTGGCGCTAAACTGCTGTGCCACCAGGCTGCCCCCCTCTCCCCTTTTTACTATAACTAGACTGCTTCCACCTGGATTTAGTTTCCAACAGACCTAGGGTCTGTAAACAAACTTTCGTTTACCCTCCTCATGTGTAAAGGAATATGTGAGTTTTCTTCATTTATTAATTCAGTCATTTAGCAGTTTAGTCTAGATACCAGGCACTTATCTGGATATAGGTGACTCAGAAATGAACAAGATAGCCCCACTCTGCTCTTACACAGTTTATAATCTATAGAGAAACATTTAAATAGAAACTGAATGGTTCAGGGGGTGGGAGTGAATGGGTGACGGGCACTGGGTGTTATTCTGTATGTTAGTAAATTGAACACCAATTAAAAAAAAAATTAAAAAAAAAAAAAAAAAGAAACTGAATGGTTCATTCAGCCATTTACTTAATATACTTAATTTTCTCCATAACATTCTTGGTTATCTTGGTGATCTTGTAGCTCACCAGTTTGTCTGTTGTCTTATGATGTAATCATATAATTAAAAGAGTTAAAAAGCTTAAGTGTTTAATGGCTTTACAGTTAAAAAAAAAGAATTAGGAGAGTGGCTTTTTTTTAGTGAAGGGAGAGAGGCTCCTCATACATTACAAAGGTTTTAAATGCCTTAGCTGGTACACCAAATTATATTTTATCCTGTGTCTGCATCAGCTAAAATCACAGTAAGCTAAAGTCATTAGTCTTCTGAAACAGCTCTGTGCTGCAACCAGCTGTAGACTTGTAGCACGTTTTTCTTTGCTGAAACTAAATAGACAGTTGTTTTTTATTTAATCTCAGAAATTTGAGAAAGTTTGGGCCTTGAGATTTTATCTCCATTTTACCCTCTTTCCATCCTTCCATAAACACTTGAAAAGGCATGGAATCAGAATCAAGTCACTGCTTATTTAGTGTTGTTTCTGATCCTATTCTATTTGATATAAAATGAAATGATTTATTAATATTTCATAGCTTGTACTATTGTTATACTATACCACCTCTAAGGAATGGAACGAAGTAATATAGACACACCACTGTTCCTACTAATATTACTACTGTATTATGTTTTACTACTACAGAAAAATAAAACCCCCAGTCAGGAAATTGCTTGATTTAAAGCCACAGCCCTACCTTTCCTATGCCATATAAAAGAAAAATGTGGTTTTCTGTACCTTAATTTACAGTGTACATCCTAGCTTCTCCTAAAACAGATGGGGAAATGTAATAATATTACATTTGGGGCCCCCCAAACCAAGGAGAAACCTGGCAGCTGTTCAAAAATAATGACATAACAAAGAGAAGAAAACAGATCCTGATTTTTCCCTGATGTTGGACTCTCTATCACTGGCCAAAGAGAGATTTGGGCCTATTTGAAAAATTATGCCTATTTGGAAAGGCATACAAAAATAAAATCGAGTGTTTCAATTTTGTCTGGTAAAAGTAAGTCCTGATTTCAAAGGAATTTCTTTGGAGCAGTTTAAAAGCTAAGAAGCTGTTGGAGTTTATTATCAAACAGAGTCTGATCCTGAATTATGCTATGATTCAGCTGTAGTTAGAGGCCTGATCTTTATTACTTTTTCAGAAACATACACAGGCACATGCACATACATAGACACCCCTAATTTTAATTAATTGGGTTCTTGGTGTTTTAAGTCAAAAACATCAAAGGTGGTGAACACTGCAGACAAGCAACTTAATAGTAGTATTTATATTTCACAAATTACAGAGTCTTAGAGTATGTTACTGACTAGTTATTAAATGGTAATAGATGGATCAGGGCCAACATGATTATTCAAATATTTCTGCTTCTTGAATATGAGCGTGGCACTCAGTGGAAGATATGTCTTCTGAACTCAAGATTGTTTGTCCAAATTTGAATAAACTATGAAGAATCTACAACTGGCAGGGCCCCTAATATATGTCATAGAAATTTTGGTGACAGTTTGTTTTTAGTAATTATCTCAATTTTCCCTCATGCATGAAGGGTAGACCTGATGAGACCTGCTAAAGTTTCTTTCAATGATGTTAGCATCTTGAACTTTCTACCTTTGCTGGCAAGGTTCATTAGTTATGGTGTCTACTGAGGAAATTTGTTTTTTCTTTTGGATTGATCATAAATCCTCTTATTACACCATAAATTGTTTCTGACATCATTAATTCTTCCAGCAAGTCATAGAGTAAGCCATTTGGGAACTAGAAAGGTACCAGGGAGGTGATTTGGATAGAATCAGGCTCAGATGATCTGCTGTAATCATAGTTTATCCCTGATATCTGGGCTTCCTCAATGCTGTTCCAGCCTCAGTTTCCTAAATGAATTTTCAATGCATTTTGGACTAGACTTTATTTAAGCCAGTGGCTCTGCAGAGAGACCATTGCCACAAAGATGGATCCAGATGGGAAATGAGAAAGTGATTCATTCAGTCAACAAATATTTATGGAGCACCTACTATACGGGAGGCATTCTAAGTACTGAGGATAATGTAGTGAATAAAAACATAGGTTGTTACTGATCTTAGATTGTTCAAATCTGATATTTGTGTATGACAGTTTCTATGTTGAGTATTAGTGGTAAGATATAGAGATAATTGGTTTACTATAAGCCCTGTGTAGTAATACATCAATATTATTTATATTACTTTTTGTTCCATTGTATTTCAAGTTTTAATTTATCTTATTTAATTAAAAGGCATAAATTAGCACATCATGTTGTTTGCATCAAATTATGCAGCTGAATTCTTGTATTTTCTTTGATTCACAAAGTACAGTTCAACATGCAGAAGGAGTACATCAGAAATATAATCTTTCACTTTGAAATTTTTAAAAAGATTTATTTATTTATTCATGAGAGACACAGAAAGAGAGGCAGAGACATAGGCAGAGGGAGAAGCAGGCTCCCTGCAGGGAGCCTGATGTGGGACTTGACCACAGGACCCTGAGATCACACCCTGAGTGAAAGGCAGACGCTCAACTGCTGAGCCATCCAGGCGTCCCTTTCAATTTGAATTTTAAAATAAAAGAATGAAATTCATGTGCAGTGTTGACTATACATTATTGTGACCTTATTGTAATCTTGTTTAAAAATGACTTTATTATAATAGACTGAATTTGAGCAATTTTCTGTAGTGTGACATCATTTTGTCTATATTGTTTTCTTTCTGCTATGTTTTGTATGACTCAAGATTTTTATATATGGCTTTGAAAATGAATGGTTTAACAGCTCTTTTAAAAATGACAGTCTACACGTTTGTTTCCCCTTACAATATTTTTATGATGATCTTGAGTTCCTCTTTTATTTCACTTTAGGCTCCTTCATGAATCATTTAGCCAGAACATGCCAAAACAAAGGTCTTTTCCTTCAGATATAATGAGAGATGGTGTTTAATTTCTGTGGCATGACTCTGATATCCTTCCACCCTGTCTTCTCTTGGTCTTGTAAGCTTCTCTCCTTCAGATTTGGTTCATGTCAAACTGTCTGTTTCTCTCTCTCTTTAGGTATTTCCAAAGTGCCAGACTTCATGTTGGCTTCTAGGGGTAGGCCAGTGAGGTCATTAATCACATCCCCCTTGGATCTGATGATAAAACAATGTTCCTAACACACACAATCACACATAGTAATTCAATTTCTTGTTTTAGTATCTTGAAAGAAAAAGTATGAAGTGTATCAAAAGGTATATTGGGGAATTTACCCCAGGCTGTGGAAGAGGGAGTGGATCAAGAAAGACTTTCCTGAAGATAAACCATTTAAGCTAAACCTTGAGTATTTCTCAGTTGGAGAGAACAAAGAACCTGATGAGAAGAATCTCTAATTGCCACTCCTCTGCTGTCAGGAGATATTTCACTTGATGCTGAGTTTCAAGGAGGTACAGCTGGAAGCCTTGTTATTGGGTGTGCTGAATTAATCTAATGCATGATTTGAAGAGAAAAGATTTAAGTGCAAAACTCTGGTGGAGAGAGGAACATTTTGTCATATATTATAGTATTTCTGTATGTCCTTGACATGAGTTGTTTAGTGTGGCTTATTACTTCAATTTAAAAATTACATAAATTATGATTCACTTTTATAAAAGGGTGTTTAGTTTCATGGATGTAGTAAGCCTGAAGATGTTCTTGAAACCTGATATGAGTTGTAGGTAAACATTAAAGTTAATGACTTAAATTTCTCATGTATGGTATTGTTTAATAATAGTGTAGTAAGGATCACGGAGATGGTCTTCATAGTCCTATGATTAGGTCAGTGAAAGAATTAAGAATCAAAAGAAAGACACTGATAATGATAGGCACTGCTTCCAAACTTTCCACTGGTTTTCAAGTGATCTGTTCCAACTGAGAGCACTGAGGATCAGAAACTTCATTTTCTTACAAATGTTTAGGAGCCATTGTAAATCTAGATGAAATTAATCCAGATAACTCAGATTGTTATTCAAACTAGCAGGTCCACTTTTTAGACTCATTAAAGTACAAATATATTGTACATTGTTGATACATTTTAATGAAGAATGCCTGAGATGACCCAATCCCTTAGATTCAGATTAATTTTAATACTTTTCTACTTTTCAGCCCAGCTGTTTGCATTAATTACCTATTAGCAAACATAACTATCAATTTCTTAGAAAATTTTGGCCATTAAAACTCAAGGAAATTCCCCATCATATTTATAGTGACGTTAATATATATCTATAGCTTGTACCTATATATATGAGATGGGGAAAAATCTAAGACTTTATTTATTTGTTTATGAGAGACACAGAGAGAGAGGCAGAGACACAGGCAGAGGGAGAAGCAGGCTTCTTGCAGGGAGCCCGACGTGGGACTCGATCCCAGGACCCTGAGATCACGACCTGAGCCAAAGCCAGACGCTCAACCACTGAGCCACCCAGGTGGCTTCAGTTAAAAAATATTGAAGTAAAGTTTCAAATGCTTTTTCTCTGTGAGCCTTAATCCTCTCATACTTAATGCTGACTGATCGGTTCTTGTGTTTCCTCTGCTTTGTTGGTGATTAGTTTGTTACTCCCAATGTATTTTCCCATGCTTTTCTTTTCTTTCAGAATTCCTACTGCTTATGAATGATGATTGCAGTAGGTTATAGTAAAGCCACAGGGTTTTTAAATACTTTTAAACACACACAAACAACATTCTCAAAAAAACAAACAAACAAAAACAAAAAACAAAAAACTTTGAAACCTGGTCCATAGTTAGGGCAGCCTCTGCCCTTAACTTCCTGAACCCATATCCATAGGTGGTATATATGTATTGATGAATAGGTGACAACTACATCAGGTGGCTAGTGTTCTTTCCCTACTGTAATGCTCCAGGGGCTACAACTAGAGTATTAGCTGAGCTGGTGTTTATTTTTTAGGCTACTTCACTTACACACAGGAGACTACAATGTGGCCGTTTAAACAAAAAAAATGAATTTATGGAAAGAATATCTGGTAGGTTATGTAGCAAAAGGAACAGCTGAAGATCCAGGCTTGGAGACAGAAAGAGATGCTCTTGGGTTTGTGCAGTGGCAGCAATTCACATCCCGTGCTTGGGAATATAACTCCAAGGAGAATCTAGTTGGATTGTATTTGGTCTGTTCTCCAGTTGTGGCTAAGGAAAGGCAGGTACTGATATGGAAAGAGTGGTTTTCAGAGCATTAGGGGGGATGTGATGACCAGAGGAAAGCCGCGTGACATAGGGAAGGCAAGAAACAGTAGCTTCCTGCACTGCTCTCTGGGATTAAGCTCTCTGGACTGTCCTTGTCACTAACATGGGGCTAATACTATTTATTTCTTAAGTTACTAACGTTCGTGAAACTAGAAGCACTTAGAACAGTGTTTAACAAATAATAAGCATCCAGTATCATTATTATCTCCATTTTATGGATGAGAAACTATGGTTCAGAGAGACTTAACTAACCTGCCTAGAGTCACAATGAGGAGTGGTCGAGCTGGCTTTCAAACCATCTCATTAAAGAGCATTCACTCTTAAACACTCTACATTTTGCCTCAAAGGTTCACAGAGCCTAGCCCTGTAAGGTCAGCCTTCTCTTTATTGTAGAGTTTCTTCTAACAGTGTCATTTTAAAGAACAGCTTGAATTCTACTCCTTTGCTCCTTACAGTCTCAAATTGTAATACTTTTCCTGAATAGCATATGTTACTTGATTTTTTCTCAGAGGCCAGTAAGATGATCCCCACTTTTCGGGTGGTGAAAATACAGCAGAGGGAAATTAAATGTTGTGATCCAGTCCATAGAGTGAGTACGGGTGGCAGCTGAGCTTTGAACTGAGCTCTCCCTAATTCTGCAGCAGTGTGGCTCTGACCCAACTTTATTGCATCTCGGAAAATAGGAAAGTGCAACGAGGGTCCTTTCTTCCCTACTAACAACAATCAAAATAAAAAGGACATCTATCCAAAAAAGAATATATAACCAGCATAAAGTGAAAGATGGAAACTTCTAAAAAAAAGAAAAAGTAGTATTTATGTTTTGTAAGTTCCAGACTGTGTTCTAGATCCTTGCCACAACCTCATAAGGTACATATTAAAATTGTGTTTATTTTATAGCTAGGGGCACTTAGCACATTAATTTTGATACTTTCCCAAGATTATTGAGCCTGTGGGTAAGGGAGCCAAACCTATAGGCTCTTTGAGGATAGATTCAATTACCTAATTTGTTTACTACTTTATGAGAGCACTCAATAAGTAAGTGTTGAGTGTATGAATGTCTTTAGGCCACAAATCCCAAAGTTCTGCACCTTTTTTTTTTTTTTTTTGTCTTTCTGTCTTTTCAGAAGCATTAGAGATGTGAACAAAACAAATAATTGAAAACCAAACTAGAACACCAAAAAGATGTGGATCTGGAATATGAAGTAAAAAACATATACCCATCAAAATGCACCCAAATCCATAGACTTGATGCCTAATGTTATTAAAACACTTAGTCAATGCTTGAGACAAAAATATCATCTTTGATTTTAGAGAAGGATAAGGAATAAACCTAATGGCTAGGAAAAGGTAAATGTTATATCCATCTTTGATAAAAAATGACTTGTAAAATTATAGACTGTTCAATGTAGCTTCCATACTAGCTGGCCAAAGGGTAGAACCCATTATCAAGCAATCAGTGTTTGTCAGTCCACAACTACTGTAATCAGCATGAGTCTGAGAAATGAAAGCAATGCTAGATGTGTCTGCTTTACCTTTATAAAAGCATTGCAGATTTTATACAAGGAATTCCAAAGTATTAGTATTTTTCAAAGGATGTTCAATGGATGTTATTAGGATTAATGGCTGAAAAAATTTCTTAGTCAAATAAATTTAAGAAATTCTAGAACGTAAAATGTGAAACAGGTTTTTTCACTATAGGACTGCTCAGAGGCTTTAATTTTCTTAATTTTCAGGAAGAGTTCTAGAATGTAGCATTGCTAAAACTAGCCGTATCGTGGTTCTTAAGGTTCTTATGTACTGAATTTGCAAAATACCTGGGTGGATTTCTACAAGTCCTGTTTGGACTCTTAGGCTGCTTGAGGGCAGAGGCTGTCCCTATTCCTCTATCACTGGTATCTAGCATAGTGTGTGATACAGAGTACTCATTTGGTATTTATTGACTGAATGAATAAATACTAAGTGTTGAATAGAATCCTAAAGAAAATGATGGACTATTTAATATCTTGATGATACGATCTGACATGTATTTAAAAAGAGAAAGCTGACTAAAAACTGGATTAAAATTACTCTTGCTGTAATTTTTCTTTTAGATTTGAGAATGGAAAGTCTCTATTTTCTAATTAGATTTGATAATAAAATTTAAATTAACTGAAAATAAATAAATTTCTTGACATTTTCATGTGTTAGAAATATCTTCAGATATTTTTATATCTTTTTTTATAGCCATGCACCCTTATTGGTATGTGCAAAACAAACAAAAGTTATAGCACCATTTGTTTTGAGTTTCTTTTTGACATGGGATATTGCTGGGAGGGAGCCTTTCAGAAGACACTTTTTCCAGAGAATGGTATAGTACTTTTGTGTGAAAAGCTATATATCTATAGTATATTTATAAAAGATGTATAAATCTATAATATTTTATACTTAAATTATTTATATTTTATAGTTGTAAAAATACAGTTTTATTGTATAAAATGAATATGTGTATATATGCATTATAGCTCTTTATACATGCATACATTTTTAGGTTTGAAAACATATATGCATCTATGTGTGAAGTGTATTAGAAAAATTCTGGTTTTTTGAATCAAGAAAAAACATACAAATGTCCCCTGAAGTAAGAAATATTAGCCATCTTATTTTATGGTAATTACATAAATAAAATTAATGCATGATAAATTACTTATAATGGGTAGAACAAAGTCTAGTTGAAGTTTTATTTTTTTAAAGATTTATTTTTTTATTTTAGAGAGCAATGGGGAGGGGAAGAGTCTTTTTTTCCCCTCATCCATTCATTTATTTAAATTCAACTAATTGACATAATGTATTATTGGTTTCAGAGGTGGAGGTCAGTGATTCATCATTCTTACACAATACCCAGTGATCTTTATATCATGTGCCCTCTTTAATGTCCATCACCCAGGTACCCCAACTCCCCCATCCTCCTGCCCCCCAGCAACCCTCAGTTCAAACTGTTTCCTAAGCTTAAGAGTCTTTTATGGTTTGTCTCCTTCTCTGGTTTCATCTTGTTTTGTTTTATCCTCTCTTCTCCTATGATTCTCTGTTTTGTTTCATAAGTTCCCCATATGAGGAGATCATATGGTAAATGTCTTTCTCTGATTGACTTATTTCACTTAGCATAATATCCTCTAGTTCTATCCATGTCATTGCAAATGGCAAGATTTCACTTTTTGTTGGCTGAGTAATATTCCATTATATATGTGTGTGTGTGTGTGTGTGTGTGTGTGTGTGTATACACACACACACACACACACACACATATATAATATACCACATTACATATGTATATAGACCACATCTTCTTTATCTGTTCAACTGTTGAAGGACTTCATGGCTCCTTCCCAGTTTGGTTATTGTGGGCATTGCTGCTATGAACATTGGGGTGCAGGTGTCCTGGCATTTCACTACATCTGTATCTTTGGGGTAAATACTTGGTAGTGCAATTGCTGGGTCATAGGGTAGCTTTATTTTTAACTTCTTGAGGAACCTCCCCACTGTTTTCCTGAGTGGCTGTACCAGCTTGCGTTCCCACCAACAGTGCAAGAGGGTTCCACATCTCCACAACCTCCCAACATTTATTTTTTCCTATTATTAATTTTCACCATTCTCACTGGTGTGAGGTGGGATCTCATTGTGGTTTTGATTTGTATTTTCCTGATGGCAAGTGATGCGCGGAGCATTTTCTCCTGTGCTTGTTGGCTATATGTAGGTCTTCTTTGGTGAAATGTCTGTTCATGTCTTCTACCCATTTCTTGACTAGATTGTTTTTTGGGTGTTGAGTTTGATAAGTTCTTTATGTATCTTCGATACCCAGTCCTTTAGCTGATGTATCATTTGCAAAATATCTTCTCCCATTCTGTAGGTTGCCTTTTAGTTTTGTTGACTGTTTCCTTTGCTGTGCAGAAGCTTTTTATCTTAATGAAGTCCTGACAGTTCATAATTGCTTTGGTTTCCCTTGCCTTTATGGACATGTCTTGCCAGAAGTTGCTGCAGTCAGGGCAAAAAGGTTGTTGTCTGTGTTCTCCTCTAGGATTTTGAAGCGTTCCTGTCTTACATTTAGATCTTTCAACCATTTTGAGTTTATCTTTGTGTATGGTGCAAGAGAGTGGTCCAGTTTCATTCTTTTGCACGTGGCTGTGGGAGAGTCTTAAGCAGACTCTGCACTGAGCTCAGAGGCTTGATCTCACTACCCTGAGATCATGACCAGAGCGAAATCAAGAGTCAGACACTTAACTGACTGAGCCATCCAGGCACCCCTAACTAAAGTTTTAAAATCAGCTACCACCATCAGTTTAAAGTCATGGTTTAGGGATCCCTGGGTGGCGCAGCGGTTTGGCGCCTGCCTTTGGCCCAGGGCCTGATCCTGGAGACCCGGGATCGAATCCCACATCGGGCTCCCGGTGCATGGAGCCTGCTTCTCCCTCTGCCTGTGTCTCTGCCTCTCTCTCTCTCCCTATCTCTCTCTCTCTGTGACTATCATAAATAAATAAAAATTAAAAAAAAATAAAGTCATGGTTTATTGCACAGAACAGAAAAGTTTTAGCCAGCTGATTTCCTTTTTTTTTTCATTTTGAGTGGCATTTATCTCAGAATTTAGGTCAAATACTATGATACCATAAAATGAGATTATTGAAGCCAGACTTTAGAAAAAAAAATTTGTAGAGAGTCACATCTGTGAACCAATTCTGTTTCTTCAAATGGATGGGATAGTTCCTCATCTTTATACATAAAGTTTGTACATGACTTGTTTAAAGGTATACTTTTTATTTTTAACAACTTTTTTAAAGTATAACGTACTATAAAGTTTGCCATTCTATTTGTAGCTTGACACTTTCGAGGAAATAAGTAAAATTGTGCACATTACGTCAGTCCACTTTTAGAGCACATCTATCTTTGCCAGAAGTTCCCCTGTGCCCATTTGCAGGCAGTCCTTGCCCTCACTGGCAGATTGCTTTCCAAAGTGGGTGCACCACTGTACATACCAACTAGCAATGTATGAGATGTCCAGTTTTTCCATTTCATCAGCAAAATTAGATTTGTAAGTCTGATTTTAGCTATTCTCATGTGAGTAACAGTATCTTACTGAAGTTTGAATTTGCATACATAACGACTTACGATGTTGAGAGTTCCTTAAGCACATATTAGCCATTTATGCATTGTTCTTCAATGAAATATCTTTTCAGATCGTTTGCCACTTTTAATTGAATTATTTCTTGAATTATTAGTTATTGATATATTGTAGATAGAAGATTTTTACTAGATACATGAGTTACATTGTTTTTACTCAGTCTGTGGATTATCTTTTTGCTTATTTAATGGTGCTTTTTGAAGAGAAATGTTTTTAATTTTGCTGAAGTTCAACTTAACATTTTGTTTCTTAGATGAATCATGCCATTGGTATAAGATAAGAAATCTTTGCCTAATCCCAAAGCTAGAGGTTTTCTCCTCTTTTTTTCTATTTTCTATTTCTTCCAGATGTTTTATAATTTTAGTTTGTACATTCAGATATATGATCCATTTTTAGTTTATTTTTGTATATGGTGTGAAACTAGAAACTATTTTTTTTTTCATATAAATACCTAATCATCCCAGTATCATTTACTGAGAAGGTCTTTTCCCTCTTTGAGTTGCATTGACATCTTTATCAAGAATTAATTGACATAATTAGAGGGTATCTTTCTGGACTTCCTTTTTGGTTCCATTAATATATATATTTTTCTTTACGGAAATAATATCCTGTCTTCGTTACTGTAGCTTTATATTGACTTTTGAAATCCAGTAGTATAAAATCCTTGGACTTAAACCTTCTTTTTAAAAATTATTTTAACTATTCCAAGTCCTTGGCCTTTCCATGTAAAATTTTGGATTAGCTTGTCAATTTCTACAATAATGATTGGTGGGATTTTCATAGAAATTCTGTTACATTTTATCAGTTTGGAGAATTGCCATCAGTGATATTCGTTCTCCTAGTTCATTGAACATGGCATTATCTTACTTTTTTGGGAGGTCTTTTAAAATTTTCTCAGCGGTGTTTTATAGGTTTTAGTTTACAGGTCTTGCACGTCTGTTAAAATCATTCCTAAATACGTTGTTCTTTTACTGTTTTTGCAAGTAATTTGTTTTCACAACTACATTTTCAGATTCTTTGTTTATATTGTAAACAATTGATTTTTTATATTGATCTTGTATTTTACAATCTTGCTACATTATACAACAAACATGTTAGTAGATTTTTTTGCAAAATGCTTACGACTTTTTAAAAGATATGAATGTTTTTTTCAGAAATAGTCTGTATATGCTTGCTTCTTGGGAGCAGATCTCCATGCCTAGCATATAGTGAATGTTTGGCACATGTCTGTTGAATGATGGGATGGGTTTTTGCATATATTTCTTCAAAGTATTATGATTTTTCTAACTATACTTAATAGGTATTTTAACTTTATAAAAAATGATATTTACATTTCATTATAGTTTCAATGCAAATGTTTTGTGTGTTAGACTTTATTCCTAAGCTTTACAGAGAATGTGAGAAAAAAGGAAAAAACCTACAAGTTGGCAATAAAATAGATTTATTTTATTCAAGAGCATTTGGGTGATAAGATCCACCTTTTACTTTTTATTTCCTCAGAAAGATGAGCATTTTAAGTGAGTATGTGATCAATACTAAATGCATTAAGAGTGAATTCTTTACTGTCAGGCTTTGATTTCATGAAAGAAAAACGCTTATGCCTTATCATGTTTATTGTGTAATTTGTAATTTATAGCAACAACATATCTAATTTTCACTTAAATGTTGTAAATTATATTGTTTATGAGGACTGAGTACACATCATTTTTATTCACATAGTTGTTTTTTTTAAAAGATTTCATTTATTTATTTATTTATTTATGAGAGAGAGAGAGAGAGAGAGGCAGAGACACAGGCAGAGGGAGAAGCAGGCTCCATGCAGGGAGCCTGATATGGGACTCGATCCCGGGACTCCAGGATCACACCCTGGGCCAAAGGCAGGCGCTAAACCGCTGAGCCACCCGGGCTGCCCCACTTAGGTTTTTTTTAACTAACAATCTGAGTCTTTTTTTTTTTTTTTTTTAATCTGAGTCATTTTAAACGTCTTACATTTTACTAAGAGAATCTTTTTTTCCCTAATTTTTGAGCAAATATTTTTATGTATAAAACACAAACATCTATTTTCCCACATAGTATCAGTTGGTATGATGCTAAACATATATCCCTATTTGACTACTGTATGAGAAAAGTCAAAATGTACCTCACTTTTCAAGCGAAAGATGGGTTTATGGAACTTTCAATTTGTCATTTCTGAAACTACATCAATTTGGAAATGAGGGGCACAAAGAAAAAAGTCAACAAACGCAAACAAAACATATAAAGCTAACTTTTTCAACTACACATAAGGATTATATTACTTATGAAGCAACATGTCTTTTTTTTAAAAAGATTTTATGTATTAATTTGACACAGAGAGAGAGAACACAAGCAAGAGGAACAGCAGAGGAAGAGGGAGAAGCAGGATCCCTGCTGAGCAGAGAGCCTAATGTGGGGCTCCCTCCCAGGACCTTGGGATCATGACCTGAGCTGAAGGTGGACACCTAACTGACTGAGCCACCCAGGTGCCCCACAACATCTCTTTCAAGTGTGTGGGATGAACTTACACCATGAGTGCATGGATGTATACCTGGAACTGTGGTTAATCTCATGTATGTTCTAATATTATACCCAGAGTATAATCAGCATTAACTCAAGGGCTTTTGCCAAATAGGTATCCCTTCAGTGTCACCACCACTTCCCAAAAGACCCATTTCTCCTTGCCACCTGCTTACCTATTTGTTATCCTTACTCTCAGAAGCACCTGTTAGCAACAGGTAAAAGCCAGGACTTTGGACAGTATTACCTGGGTTCACGTTTTGGCTCTGTCACTTAGTAGCTGTGTAATCACAGGCAACTTATTTATACCATATGATGTCATATTTCCAATCTGCAAAATGGAGATAATAGCAGTAACTATCTCCTTGGGTTGTATAAAGATGGATACAGATCTATCACTTTAGCCCTGTGTATATGTATACATGTGGGGGGATATACATACATCTATATTGACACATACATATGCACAAATACATGTGCTTGTATATCTGTGTAGGTGTGTGTATAGATAGATGGATAGCTATTGTTTTGAATAGCAGTGCTTTGTACATAATAAGTGAACAATATATTTTAGCCATTATTATTAAATCTGGTTGCCCTGATGTAGTATTTCTCAGAGTTCCTGCCATGTAAACCATTTCTTAGTATTAAACCTTTAGGTTAGTACAGAGTTTGATGACAATAGACATAATGGGAAACAAAATCAGATTGACAAGCTGTGAAATTATTTAGGATTTGGCATGTGCCGATGGTAAGTACATATATGATAGTAATATGTTTAATGGAGATTTTAATCTATATTATTTTAGCAATGTAAGAACTGTAAACTATTTTAAGTACTCATGTAAATCTACCTGCTTAACATATAATTTTCCAGTCCTGCATCAAATAACTGTGATACTCATTGAAGCATGAAGTTCTATTTAACATATTATTGCTTTTATTTCCTGGAAGAGTTGGTTAAATAGTCATTGAACTGATATCCAGTGTTTCTCACAATTCTTGAGGACATTTTAAAGTACTTCTTCTTTTTGACACTTTTAATGTGCCCTTGTAATTGTATTAGAGAAATAGGTCATTTGACAGTATCATTAATGATGACAAATATGATCTAGTGAGAATATATGAATTATTTCAGTAGTACTCTGCTAAAGTCACAGGTGATACTGTCCTCAAGGTGCTGTTACAATTGCTAATTCATAAATTTTGTTGAACTACAAAAGCACTGTATTACTCTGATTCTTTGTTCAAACTTATTTATCAGTCAGTATATGATATCTTAACTGTCTCCCTATTTCTATATGTTTATTTAGGTTAAAAAACAAAAACCAAAAAGCGTGCTAAAATCCTGTTAACCTATGTAGATTCTTCTTTGATAATACATTATCTTTGTGCACTAAAAATATTAAATGGCAGTTCCTGAAATCAAGTTTTCAACACTGTGCTGTACCATACATAAGAGTTGTAATTTATGTCAGCACTTCTGGAGTGGGGAACTTGAGCTTTTGTGATTGGTTTATGTGCCTTTTTGAAAAATCTTTAAAAGAATCTGTGAAAACCTTGGACCTTTTCCTCTCAAAAACGTATGTAGGAACATATGCAAATAAAATTTTGTATATAGATCCTTTAGGTCACTGATTCCCCCAAAGCTTAACTGAGGACATTCCATAGTATAATTCTATTTTATGTTATTTTATGTTATTTTATGTTATTCATAAGAGACAGAGAGAGGCAGAGACATAGGGAGAGGGAGAAGCAGGCTTCCTGAGGGGAGCCTGATGTGGGACTTGATCCCAGGATCCCATATCACGACCTGAACCAAAGGCAGAGGCCCAACCACTGAGCCAGCCAGGTGCCCCCATGGTATAATTCTTACTACTTTAGTAGAAGAATAGTAGAAACCCTATTTTTATGTGAGTTAGAGATGTTTGTCAGTAATTCACAATTTCTTGTATTTTATCAGTATCACAGGAATCTTACTACCTTTTGTATTTAAATTCTTTGTACAGTGGAATGAATCATTGGGGCCTGTGTCATTTCATATTACAGTTTTTTGTTGAGGATTAAAATTAAATTATGTATTACTCTGAAAAAAAGAACATTCTTTATGAATCATATTTTCCTTATCTGCAAATAATTTTTTATCAGGAAGTTGTGAGGAAGTCTTTGTTATTGGTCAAATATTCAGTATCTTGGGAAAATGAAGACTGTTTAGAGTTCACATATCTTTAAAATCATTTATATTCTGGGGACACGTGGGTAGGGTAGCTCAGTGGTTTAGTGCCTACCTTTAGCCCAGGTCATGATCCTGGAGTCCCAGGATCGAGTCCCACATCAGGCTCCCTGCGTGGAGCCTGCTTCTCCCTCTGCCTGTGTCTCTGCCTCTCTCTGTGTGTCTCTCACGAATAAATAAATAAAATTAAAAAACAGACAAAAAAAACAAACAAACAAAAACCATTTATATTCTGAAATTAAGTTGTAAAATTAAGTATTAACTATTAAAGAACTACTGTATGCCAATCTTCTATAGTTGACTCATTTTTGGCATATTCTGTCTGTAACAGGTATACATGATATTCCTATTTTATGGTTCAGGTACCTGAGGCTGACTTGAAGTAACTTTCCCAGGACTACTCAATCAGTAATTACTCAGTTACTCAGAAGACAAATGGGGATCCCAGCCAATTTGCCTGACTTTTCAGCCTTGGAATGTAAACGTTCCACTGCAAGCTAAATTGATTTGCCTAGAATTACGAAAGAGATGTTACCTTGATAATTTCTCAAATTAGGAAAATAATACACATCATATAACATCTCAGAATCTTTATACATTTCACTTTAATTCATTTATTCAATATTTTGCTAGTGCTTAGGATTAACTATCTTACATGACAGATGAGAAAATAGGAACCTATGAATTTAGGGTTATAATTGATTATTAATCATAACTTATGTGTCCAATTTTTATTTCTAAAAATCTGTTTTTTTACTAACTTTCATATTAAATTCTTTCAGATATATTCATGTAGACACACCTAACTCTAAGTGGTTTCAGTCAACTGCTTCCTTAGTTTATTGTTAGAGACTTCTTTACTGTGTCTTTCAATTTCTTTTCAAATTACTGTAGAACACTGGTCCTTGATTTGTGATCTCAATAACTCTTCTGTTAAATCAAATGCCTAATACATCGTAGGCAAGGAACAAATAATTGGACAAGGAATGAATGAATTTATAGTGCCTAGATTGCAAAAAACGTCAGATCACTTATATTAAATGAAGGGACATGGTAGTTTAATCTATTGTGCATGATGAATATTGTCTTTTAGAGAAAAAATAGTGCATGAGAAAATGGTAGTTTCAATATAATGTATTCTGAGAATGAATTCAAAGATTGTACAGCAACTGGCTTGTATTAAGTAAGTCTAAATATTCTGCTAAAGTATTGAATTATGAATTAAATCCTCATCTTCAAAGGTATCTATTGTACTTCTTTAAAGTTTATTTTATCTAGATTAAGTATTTTTATTTGAATTAGAATTCTGCTTTGATATTCATATCAGATAGGACAGAGTTAGTTTGAAAGAAATTATTGTAAGATTGATTTGATTCATTATACTTCTATTGAGCACTTTCTTTGTATTACTTGTCGTCGTAGGTAACAATGGGTTTCTTCTGGAAGTAGATTTGTTTTTTGGGTGTTTTGTATTTAATTTCTTAAAGAAGCCAAGACATGTAATGGTCACCTTAAAATAAGGGCATCTTATAAATGAAGAGTTTATTGAGCACAAATTACATAAACTGAAGTGCAGTTTGTGAGGATTGAGTACCAAGTTACTTGGAAATAATAACCTCAAGTTTAATCTTCAGAATGCAAAGAGGGTTTGTTGGGTCTCTGTTCTCATAGATCACATGAAGTGGGAATGCCAGGAATTTTGTGGAATGGAAGTTACTAGTTTTAGTTGGTGTAAAAGTGGATTTAAAAATTTTGTGACTATTTTATGACTATTTTGAAGGGTACTACTAAAAGAAAGGCTTCCAAAAAATATGCATGCCTTTTGTTCTTCCTATTCTTTTTCCTACTTAAGAAAAAAATGATATGCATTTGCACATTAATGATTCTTTGTACAAATTTGTAGTTATTACTTGAAAGTGTTTTCTTATATTTAATAGTCATCAAGTATGTTTTGCTATATAAATTCTATTTTTAAAAACATTTTTCAGGACAGGCCTGGTGGCACAGCAGTTTGGCGCCGCCTGCAGCCCGGGGTGTGATCATGGAGACCCTGGATCGAGTCCCACGTAGGGCTCCCTGCATGGAGCCTGCTTCTCCCTTTGCCTGTGTCTCTGCCTCTCTCTCTCTGTCTGTCTCTATGAATAAATAAATAAATAAAGTCTTAAAAAAAACATTTTTCATACTTAATCATTAAGTCAGATACTAATTTATGAGAATATCAGTTTTTTTCTTCTTTTTGCTGAGTGGTATTTCTCTCTTTGTGATTAAAAAACTCCATTGATTATGAGATTTGGTTTCACTGTTCATACATATATTGAATTTAAAACATACTCTTTTATGATCAGATTACGTATGAATGATTCAGCATAGCTTAATAGCTGTGGTAGCCACTTCTTATGATTCATTGAGAGAAATAACAGTCAACACTACTAGTGAGAAGATTAATAACTAGTAAGAAGATTTTCTTTTATATTAATACCCAAAGTGTAACATTTATTTTCAAATTCCTATGTCAGCTTTTAAGCATGAAGTTGTTCTTGAGCCAACAAAGTTACTTACCTTAGAGAATATTAAAGATGCAGTAATTTGTTGAACATCCTTCCAGCTAATCTGATTCACAAATGGTATCACATTTATTTGAAAGTGAGTATTAATTCCTGTATTTTTTTGTGTGGTGTATTTGTTTTCAGCTTCTTCTAAGATTAAGTTACTTAAAAAAGGAATAAGTGAAGAGGTAGTTGGAGATCCTTTTCTCATGGGAAGGATTTTCAGCAGGGAAGACTCAGTTCTTAAACTGTGAAATACATAGAAGAATTATGTAAACAAGTTCTCTTTTATATGTTTTCCTTTCTGATATATTCTGGTCAGTGCCCAGTGTAACTGTGCTTTTTAAAGTGGTGTTTGATATTCATATTCAGCCCTACTGTGCCAAAAGAACAAAACAAGAATTTGGTTAGCCTTAGATTGTGAATATAGGTTTTTATTAAACATATTTATGGCTCCATATATTCTCATTACCTAATTTTTAACATCCAAATTAATATCCCAAGTCATGAGATGAATCATTATTTCCAAAGGGATCTTAAAATACTATTAAAAATGCCATAAAATGTTGTGCCATTTAGCTGTCTCAGACGACTGTAAAATCTATGTTTCTGAATAACTGTAAAATTGGCCAACAGATTTATAAGGTCTCCTTGTGGCATTGGCTTTGGGCCATCCTTAGTTCATGTGATTTAGGTCGTGTTAACTAAAAAAGAGTTCATGATTGTTATGATCTGAATATATTCCCCCCTCCCCCCAATTCATATGCTAAAATCTAACCTCCAAGGTTATAGTCTTGGGGTGATTAGGTTATGAGGGCTAGCTCTCATGAATGGGATTAGTAATCTTATTAAAAAAGGCCTAGAAAGGTCCATTGCCCCCTTCCACAATGTGAGGATACGGGAAGTCTGTAACCCAGAAGAAAGTCCTCACTTGATCATGCTGGCATACTGATCTCAGACTTCAGCCTCTAGAACTGTGAGAAGTAAATATCGTTGTTTGTAAATTACTCACTGTGTTATTTTGTTATAACAGCCCAAACTGACAAATGGTGATATGCAGTGGGCTGCCTACACAGACAAAGCTAATGATACTCATATTTCTTACCTCTAAATTTTACATTCTGATTCCCTACACAAGTGTTCTTTGGATGATACAGCTAAGGATCAACTACCAAATGTAGATATTATCAAATCATATTCACGTTTGGTATATGTGCTTTTTAAACATTCTATATCCATTTATGCCTATGCATTCATTCAGTTAATATTTTTTGAGCACCCACTGTATGTCCTAGGTAGTATGTTTGGTAATGAGGCTACATTGGTGAGTAAGTCAGACCTGGCCTCTATTTACATAGAGCTTACATTTTAAGGAGGAAGACAAATGAATGTTGAATAATTAAACATTCATTTCAACTATCTTAAGAGATCCAAGAGAAAAATAGGTGTGAAGAGCATATCTAACAGCAGAACCAGAATTTGATGGATGGTCAACAAAAGCATTCCTGGAAAAGTAGATCCTTAGATTGGGACTTGGAAGGAAAGAGAATAGGATAAGAGCATTTCTGGCAAAAGGGGAGTATGCATGAAATCCTTAAGGTACGCAGGGCGTATTTACACACTCGATTGCTTGTTCATGCTGCAAACCGGATGTGAAGAAAAATGTATTTTACACATTTCATCATTATTTTGGTTTGCTTTGTGAGTATCTGATTATGTCAGTCTGAGTTTAGAGAAAAGAGATTCATATTAAAAGATTTATCACATGTAATTGGCTTACATAACTGCGGGGATGGCTAGGTGGGTAGGGCAAATTCACAGGGCAGGTTTTCAAAAAGGGTGCGATGGAACTCTCATTAGGACCCAAAGCTGCCGTCCAAAGGCAAAATTTTCCTCAGCTCTGTTTTTAAGACCGATCAACTGAAAGGCTCACCCAGAATACCTTGGATAATTCTTCTTACTTAAACTCTACTGATTATGGAGTTTAATCATATCCCTACAATACCTTCACAGCAACACCTAGGTTAGTGTTTAATTGCATAGCTGGGAGCTCTAGTCAGGTTGACACATGAAATTGACCATCACACCGACACAATTTAAATTTGACTGATTTGAACATATACAGTCCGTTTTGGTAAACCTCAGCCTCTCATTTAGATAAAAAAATGTGTTCCTCAAACTACCTTCCTCCCAACCTATTTCTCTCTCTATGATGACATCCAGGTGTCATCATAGATCCAGGTGTTGAGGTGTGAATGTTCTGGGAAGGTGGGGAAGATGTGGAGTCAGAGGAGGCGTGTAGAGCTCCCTCTCATATTGGTCCTTGTGTGTATGTGTACACCAGCTGGAGTTTGTCGCCTCGGGGTTCCTATCCATATTAACATGGTTGATGCATGCTCTTCTGTCCTGTACATTTATCCTGGCCAGGGTTTCTAGACTATTCTCAGAGGCTACTAACGTAGACCTCTAGCTCTGTCTTTTACCCTCCATTTGGCCATTGGTCTGGTTTCCATAGTCCCTCGTTCACCAGGATGGGTCTGTAGTGAACCCACTGGTTCTCAGTGCATCCATCTCACTTGAGAAGAAGTTTCCAGATGTTAGCTCTCAGACTGGCCTTTGCCTAACAGGATCGCATCATCAGGATATGGTTGCTCCCTTCCTCAACAAAGGAGGGCCAGCAAGGTGGCAACCTCCCATGGCCTCTTTCACGCAGATGATATGCTATCCTCAGTGCTTCCCACTGCAGAGCCAAACACATGTCTTACATGTTGGTTTTTATTTTTACTTTATTCCTTCCCACAATCTCCCAGGGCTGTTCTTGTGACTTGCAAGCCTAACCTTTTAATGTCTTTTGAAAGGTACAATTTACATATTAATTATATTGTCCTTCACCTGGGCATGAATTGAGGAGAAAGAACTTTTCTTCTGCTAGTAAACCGTTTATTAGAGAAAGTTAAGAACTTTGGGGTGGGATGAGGGTTGTGTGGGAGTGGGGGAGTGAGGAGTGTATTTTGAAGCTTAGCTTAGAGCCGCAGCATTTAAATGTCAACTAGATGGAAATGATAATTAGACTGTAAAAATGGTTTCTTAGAGTCATCAAAATTCCTACACCAGCACAAATGAACAGGCAATGTTTCCACCAGGGGTATGGGTGGGATTCCTAACGATTCATTTATTTTTTCTGAACCCATCCCCACGTTTAACTAGAGGCATTTTCAGCATGAGTTATTGAAGAAAGGGTGTTTAGTTAGAGGCCAAAAAATAAGTTCATTAATTCAACAAATATTTATTGAGTGTATCTAAGCACTGCCTGTAATAGGAAATCTGAGTCTTAATTTATAATTGGCTAATTAGCCATTACAAAGACTTAATCTTTGAAGAATGTAATTAGATAGATTAAGAAAAAATAGAATTCCGTGTATTTTGTGATTTTGATTTGCCTCAGCAGAGGCAAGGCTGACTCCATGGATGGACTTAGAAGGGCCCACACTTTGTTTAATGTCCCGCTGCTAAAATTCTCCATTTTTGAACAAGGGCCCCCACATTTTCATTTGGTGTGGGGCCCAGCATATTGTGTAGCCAGTCATGAACTGAGGGATTTGCCTTCTAATCCTGACTTCACTTGCTAGCAGGTAGGCCAGTTACTTGACCAATCTAAACCTTGCCTCTTCTGTAGAGATATACCAGCGCCTGCATAGGATTGCTGAGAAGAGAGGTGTGTGAATGGTGTAATTAGTGCATTGCTCAGCAGTTACTGAGCATGCAGTAAACGTTGGCAGCTGCTAGCTGTCACTAATACATAAATGAATGTGTTTTGGAGCCAAATTATGTTTTAGGTCTGAACAACCAATAAAAAAGCAAATAGATTACCTTGCTCTAAAATAAAACCAATATAAAGTGGATTTTTTTTAAAATCCAGGGTATTACCCTAATACTGTCAACCTCTTTTTTTTTTGTGTGTGTGTGTGTGTGTGTGTGTGTGTGTGTGTGTCAACCTCTTTAATTACTGGTCACCAGTTAGTTTTTGCACAGCCAGTAGGCAGGACTTTTTCCTCACAGATTTAAATTAAATTTGGAATTTTTTTCCTGACAACTTTAAGATTGCTAACTAGCATGGTTTTCTAAAGGAGAGCTAGCCGGCTCTGATATTAAGCCTCATTACCATTGGTTTGCTGTTAGGAATTTGACAATTTGCTTGTTTCTTAAGGAATCCACATTTGATACAGATTTATAAATAAATCAAGTACACATAAACTCCAACAAAAGATGGAACTGATGGACAAATTGTAGTAGTAGATTAGGAGGAAGGAGTAGACATAATAATGTTATACTTTTTAAAAGTTATCACCTGTTTGAGAAATGATTGGAAACAGAATAACTCACCCATTCAGTGTGCCAGGGGAATGGATAAATGAACTTATCTCATAAGTGAAGCTTAAGCATTTAAACTTACAGTGCCTGCTTTAACATTTTTTAATGGAAAGTATTTGTTTCTATGGAAATCTTAAATATTACAGACTCCTGATTCAGAAAACAGAATGTATTAAGTATTGTGTACCTTTTATTAGTAAGTCATGGTCATCACTAGGAATATCATGCCTTTGAAGTTTTCTCTTTGGGAACTCTAAAGGAACCTAAGAATTCTTTACTTCTTTCAAGGAATCTTCCCAAGCTCTCGCAGAATGCTTGTGGCACAACTTCTGTTTTCTTTCTCCTTTTTCTTTTAAGTGTTTTATTTTTTTATTCAAGTATAATTAACATACAGTGTTATATTACTTCCAGGTATGCAGTATAATAATTCAATGATTCAATACCTTACTCAGTGCTCATCATGAGAAGTGTACTTTTAATTCCCTGCACCTAGTTTCCCCAACCCCTCACCCACCTCTGCTCTGGCAACCATCAGGTCTCTATTTTGAGTCTTTTTTTTTTTTTTTCTTTGTTTTGTTTCTTAAATTCTACTTAGTTTTCTAGTGATCCTTTAATTGATGTAGATGGATCTGTTTCTTCAGTTTCCCCCTTTCTCAGGATTTTTAAATACATTTGATTCTAATCAGTCTCTTTAGGTGGTTAGAATTAAGAGAGCTGTAAAAATACAGGAGGAGTAATCTTATACCATATGGTACCCTGAGAAATAGAGAAATCTCATCCCAGAGAGATCAGAAGTAAACAGAAGGACAGAGAAGAAAGAGAAGAGATGAAGAGAGTGTGCCCAGATTCCTGAAGGCTTTCTGTCTTCTGTTTCTAGAGCCTTTTGAGGTCCTGCTTCCTTTGAGATTCTTTAAGTATCTCATTATCTTTTAAGTAATTCTGAAACTTGAAAAAAAAAGTAGTTTGAATTTGCATTATTTCATTTGTGAACTGAAGACATCTGAAATGTGATTGTGTCTATCTAGACTGCTGAGCAGTTACTCAATGTTAGCTCATTTGAATTTGCAGTTCACTGGCTCTGGATCTTTTTTTTTTTTTTTTTAACCAAATTCAACACTTTATATTTAGTTCTGTTAAATTTCAATGTTCCTACAGTGATATATTTGAATAACAGATGATGAAGTCCTCCATTAGTGTTAGGGCTCTTAAAAGAGAGTCTGTTGAAAGTAAGAAGGATAGGATGAGATGAAGAAGAGGCTTGGCAGGACTTGGTGTTGATTGAAAATGAAGAGATGAATGAGAGGTTGAATCCATAGGAAAACTTACAGACACATGGGTGGAGTTTGATGCCATTCATTGAAGATAGAACACCTACAAGGTGGTGGACAAGTCAATGAGTTCCTTTCTGGTCATTTTAAGTTGCTTCAGTTGTAGGAAGTAAGTTTATGAGTCTGGGGCTCAGGTGAGAGACCGAAAAGACAGTCAAAACATCCTACTGTTTACCCATTTAAAAAAAAAAAAAAGACTTCATTTATTCACGAGAAACAGAGAGAGAGAGAGGCAGAGATATAGGCAGAGGGAGAAGCAGGCTCCCAGAACCCCAGGATCACACCCTGAGCCGAAGGCAGATGCTCAACCACTGAGCAACCCAGTCGTCCCTGATTTACCCATTTTTAAGTGACTGTTCACCCCAGGTGGTGAATGAGCCTGCTCAACAGAGACGTACAGTGTGAGAAGGTAAAGATAGAGAAGCGACAGTGAGGACCGCCACAGAGGCAGCGATCTGAGAGATCTGAAGGGAAGCAGGAAAAGAGAACATCAGAGAAGAAAATGAAGATATGTGTTGGAGAGGGAACAGTGGTCAACAGTGTCGACTGACATTGGAGTCAAGTGGGATGAGGAGTGCTATATGCCCATAAGCTTTGATTACCAAGAGGCAGTTGCTGATTTGAGGTACAGTGCTGTCAGAGGGGCAGTGGGAGGAAGACCAGATTACAGTGGTGGAGAAGTCAGGGGTGAAGAGAACAGCATGCTATTTGCCCTTCAGAAGCTCAACTAAGCCTGGAAGAGAGGATTTATATATACAAGAGGATGCAGGGGTGAAGGAAACACTTTTTAATGATAGAGATTGCATACTCTTAATGCTGACCGAGGAAGGGAGCCAAGAGGTACAGGACAAAGGAGGGAATGACTGATGGACAGGGAGGGAAAATAATAGGTTCTAGAGATCCAGGTCTGGATTGACTCTGGCAAAAATTCAAAACTCCTACTTTCATGTCATTGGGGAGGGATGCAGCAGGGATAGGGATGGGAAATAGAGATATTTTGCTTTTCCAGCCCAGTACTGATATTTCCTTCCATGAGAAAAGAGTATTAGAGTAACAAAGCTTCATTCCACTCTCTTACCCACACTTCCTCGGGGGAAAGTGGGAGGCATAACCTACTTAATTTGTGAGTTTGGAAAAACCTACGTGTTCACAGGTCATTTTCCTCTTTCATTCCTTTTGTGAATTCTCTTTTTCTCTGTTCCTGTTTGGTAAGAGTGCTTGGTTTTCGTTTTCAGGGAGAACTTTGAATTAAGAACTTTCAAGTCTTATACTTCAGCCATAGTTTCCACTGTTAACTTCAGCAATAAGAAAGCTGGTAGTTTTGAACTTCATTGACTTATTTCTCAATTGGCTCAGTACTCAGGGAAGAAGTATCTCTTATTCTTGGTGCCCCTTTTTGATTTTTTAAAAAATATAGTGGGCATACAATGTTACATTAGCTCTAGGTGTACAATTTAGTGATTCAACAAGTTTGTTCCTTATGCTGTGCTCACAGCAAGTATAGCTACCATCTGTCCTGATACATTTCTATTACACTATCATTGACAACGTCTGTCTTTTATCCCTGTATTTATTCATTCCATAAGTGGAAGCCTGTGTCTCCCAACCCCCCATCACCCATTTTACTCACTTCCCACCCCACTCTCTCTTCTGGCAACTATCATCAAACTTTTCTTCTAAGACATGTGGAAAGTGGTTAATAATTGAAGATAAACTGTTTCCATACATATGCAAATGTAAAAGTAACAGTCTTGACCTTTTGGTTTTAAGTCTTGACCTTGACCCTTCCTAGGAGGAGGGGTCGGGATTCTAGTAGACTCTGAAGAAAAGAGTCAAATGTGGACACTTAGAGTACTGATTGATATTTTACAGCCAGCTGAGAGAATTTATTAAAATAGTTTTCTCTTTTATTCTATATCAGGGTGACTAAGGTTAGTCACATTCTTTGTTAAATTTCTGGCCCTGGGATCTTATCTATTTTTTTTCTTTAACTTTTTCTGAAGTTTGTGACATATCTAAATATTCCTAGAATTTCTGTCTTTATTGTAATTAGCTCCAGGATAGCCTGATCAATTCTCTGACAAGCTCTTTACTGTAAATATTGTTTAATTTTAAAAAATATTTAATAATTAATTTTGAAAATGATCCCCAACTTCATCTCTCTTCAGAATGAAACACATCTGATCATCTATCTATCATCTATCTATCTATCTATCTATCTATCTATCTATCTATCTATCTATCTATCTATCTATTATTTTAAAGATTGTATTTATTTATTCATGAGGCAGAGAGAGAGAGGCAGAGACATAGGCAGAGGGAGAAGCAGGCTCCCTGCAGGGAGCCTGATGTAGGACTTGATCCCAGGACCCTGGGGCTATGCCCTGAGCTGAAGGCAGATGCTCAACCACTGAGCCACCCAGGTGCCCCTTAAATGAAATTTAAAGTCTAAATAAGAATAACATTCAATTTAGTAAGCGTACTTTGGATGTCTGTTTGGTGACAGCCAAGCAGGTAACATTTATGTTGGTGATGTCAAATATATCAACCCTTTTGGGAGTAGCAATTCTGGGCCAGGAAGTCTTTGACATTCCTTTTTTTCCTGTGAGTGTAATGGAAAGAGATCACCAATGCATAAGGAGAGTAGCTGGTGTATATTTTCAGTAAGGTGAATGCTTATTTTATTACAGAAATCTCTGTTTTAAAATTTTAATTCAAAAGAGAATCTCACCTGTATTGCACCACCTGCATTTGAGTGATATTCGCAATTGAGAAGAGGTAAGAACAAACAGTATAATGTGTTAAATAATCAACTCCCCCCCCCCCAATAGATTTCTGACGCAAGGTGTCACGTGCCACTGGACATGTTTCCCTTTTTTATTGGTATAATTTAAGACCATCAGATTTACAGATCCTAGGTGTAGTTTGATGGCTTTTGATAAATGTATATAACCATCTAGCCAACACCTCCGTCAGGATATGGGGCATTGCCATCTTTTCATTTTATGCCACTCTCCCAGAGGTACTGACACCTCTCCTTTCTTTTTTTCATGGAATGGTTTTATTTGTACATGAACATTGCAACAATGAATTATACATTAGATATGCTTTTATGTTTGGATTCTCCTAATTACGTTTTTAGGATTAATTCCAAAGGAATTTATTCCTTTTTATTATTGAGTAGTCTATTTTATGAATATGTTACATTTGTCCCTTCTCTTGTTCTTGTTGATGGATATCTGGGTTGTTTCCACTTTTAGCTTATTATTAATAAGATTACTATGAATATTTGTATACAGTATTTTGGGAGACATATACTTTTATTTATATTGGGTAAATACATAAGAGTGGAAATAATGGATTGTAAGGTAGGTGTGTGTATAATTTTAAAAGAAACGGCATCATGATTTTCCACAGAGGTTGATCAGTTTTATACTTCTACCAATAATATCTGAGTGATCCTATTGCTCTGCATTCTCTCCCACATTAGATGCTATTACTCTCTTTAATCTTAATCATTCTCTGGGCAGCCTGGGTGGCTCAGCGGTTACCGCCACCTTCAGCCTAGGGCATGATCCTGGAGACCTGGGTTTGAGTCCCACGTCGGGCTCCCTGCATGGAGCCCCGCTTCTCTCTCTCTGTGTATCTCTCATGAATAAATAAATAAAATCTTAAGAAAATCTTAATCATTCTAATGAGCACAAAGTAATATCTTGTTGTGGTTTTAATGTACATTTCCCTAATACTATGATGAACATATTTTCATGTGTTTATTGGCATTCTGATACACTTTTTTTTCTGAAGTGTCTTTCAAGTCTTTTGCCCATTTTTAACTGGCTTGTTTCATCATCATTTCCATCATTATTATTTATCTGTAGGTATAATTTAGATAATCTGAATACAAGTATATGATTTATGTTGGCAATTGTTTTTCATTTTGTGGTTTGTCCTTTTGTTTTCTTAATGGTGACTTTTGATGAGCAGAATTTTGATGAAGTCATATTTATTAAACTTTTTTAATGATTAGTTTTCTGTTGTATCAAAAAATCATTTCCTAACTGGTCACAAGGATATTTTCCCATGGTTTCACGTAAGGATATTTTCCTATGGTTTCTTCAGTGAGCTTTATAGTTTGGCTTTCACATTTAAGTTTGGAGTCCAGACTTAATTAACTAAATTAATTTTTACATATGGCCTGAGGTAAGAATCAAGGTTCAGTTTTTTCCCCCCCCCTGTGGATATACATTTAAGTTAGCAAAATAATGCTGGACTTTCCTTTCCCCATTGAATTATACTGACACCTTTATCAAAAATCATTTGGGTCATTTATATACTCTCAACTCTGTTCCATTGACCTATTTGTTCTTGGATAAATACCAGACTGTTATAATTATTTTAACTTCATACTAAATCTTAAAATCAGACAGTGTTATAATTCTGTAGTTTCATTATTCCTTTTCAAGATTCTGAAGCTGTAATTTTTAATAAGAATTACTTTGTACTTACATAGAACCTTTTAGTCCTCTAATTTTATAAATGAATTACTGAAGGCATGAAAATGTAAACATGTATGCTTCTGCTCACCATGCATCCAAGAAGCAATGTGTGACATGCCATGAAATTTGTAAAGTGTCTTAAAGCCATTCTTTTGTGCAGTGAAACAGGTTTCCTGACACGTGTGCCATCTGCTGATCAGTGTTTCCAATTGCATTATATGAGGATGAACTCTTAGCTGTCTTTCTTTGTTCATCCAGCATCTTCAGACAGATTCTCCAGCCCAATGTTTAACATATTCCAAACACACACACACACACACACACACACACACACGTTTCTATATCTCATTTAGGTTTTTGTTTCCTATTCACTTTTAGCCTTCCTACCCAGTTATCAATTTTCACACTTTTTCTTCCCAAGACTTTTTTGGAATAGCCCTAAAGATTTAGATCTCTTCAGCCTCAGAGAATTCTAAAAATGCCTTTTTGTCAGGTCATTGCCAATCATTTCAAGCCTCATTAAAGATAATTAACTTTAGTCTTTTTAAAAATTACTCTGCAGTCTCTAAGCCAAATAGGGTATTGGATCCATTAACAACTTTGTAAACTATTTTATGTATAATAATTCATAAGTAGAAAAAAGTTAACCATGTTGAAGATATTTTGCTTCCCTATACTCTTGGATTTGGAAATGCTCAAAAAACTTGAGAAAACTCTGAAAATGTTTACTACAGGTATGGAACTGTTACTAGCTAGGAGAGTGGTGGTTTTTTCTTTTATTTTATTTAGCATTGCTATTGCTAACTAAATACAAATGGCTAGTTTTTGAAAGTCAGCATATAATCGGAGAGAGATTGATTAAGTACCTAGATGTGGAGTCTCTCTTTCTCCATCATGCCTGATTCTAAGTGTCCTGACACACGAATAGCCACAGCTTACCATCGTGACTAAGCTTAGCCATAGTGATCATTAAGGAGTTGGGGTTTTTTTGCATTAAAATCAGAGACTTTGTTCTAAATTGGTTTTATACTTTGTCTCTTCTTAACACAAGTGTTTTAAACCTTATATATGTATGTGTATGTGTGTAATATTTGAATTACCAGACTGATTTGTAAGGCTACTTTAAGACTCCAACACAGTGATGAGTCCACACATAGCATCCCTGAGTCCTGATTACTTTGCATGTATTATTTCATTTTATTATTATCCTCATTTATAGAGATTACACAGTGCTTACATGGCTGACGTAATTTATCATACATACATGGCAGGGGGAACCCAGTATCTTAGGTCCATCTGACTTCATATTAAGCTCATATTAAGCTCTACACATTACTATTTCTCTTTTTCAAACATTCACTTTACTAAAACAACTTTCTATCTAAAAGCTCTGATGAAGTTTTAAAATCTCAGTTCTTTACTAATTAAGATTTATGATGTGTAATATATGAACATAGAGTTGTAGGAGAATAATAATTTTACAAAAGCCTAATTGTGTGTACATGTCCACAACGCAATGCTGCCTCTTAGTGGGGCCTTTTTTCCATAGCAGTCTTCCCATCTTCACTACCCCTTAGCCACTATACATCTTCCATTAACTAAATTTATAATTTCCAGCAAATATTAGCATGTGCACAATTTTTTTTATGTTTTGAGTTTTATTGACATAATTGACATATAACATTGTATAAATTTAACACATACAACATAATGATTTGATATATGCACAGAATTTGATTTTTCTAACTAATATTTTTTGATGCCTTATCTCTGATCAATCCAGTTCTCTACTTCTGTACCTCCAGGCTGGAAGAACATGAGCTGACTGTAATATTCCTTTTTTTTAATATGACATATAATCAATTACAAAACCAGAAAGAAGTGGCCTGCTGCATTTTTTTATCCTAGGTCTGATATTTGGTTTTTATTAGGGATATTCTTTGTTATTTGGATATACCGCATGTTCATATGAGAGAATGGGGATGTGTGTGTGTGTGCGTGTGTGTGTGTGAAAGCTGTGTCAGAGCCCACATTTATCAGTGAGCCTTTCAATGTACACTTTATCCTTCCACCTCTGAGTCTATACCAGACTAATTTCTGAGAATTTAATACATAAAAACTCTTCAAATGTCTGAATCTATAGACAAAACAGAGTTTGGAAATAGACCCAGGAAATGCCTAGAGGTAATGAAAGAGAATTAATTAAGCTTATATCTGCCAGAAATTTAAATGGTGTGTTTAGTTGCCCAATAACAGGCTAAGTATGAGTTAAAAAGAATAGCATATGGAAGCATTCTAGCATAATAAAAGGGAAAAATCCTGAAAAAACTGGATTCCTAGGCTCTACCACAGAACAGTAACAGTAAATTTAAATAGGTTCCATGAGCTCTCTATGCAAGACCTTTCTTGATTATAAGCTACTTGAAGGTCAGGACAGAGTCTTAGGTATCACCTTACTGCAAAGTAAAAACTTTATAAAAACTTCAATATGTCATACTAATTCTTGACTGATTATTTCTTATATATTATTTCTATATACAATGTATCATAATCCACATCTTGATTTTTCAGTTTATTTCCAGGAGGATAAAATTTTCAGCATATTATAAATACTGGTTTTACATCAAATGTTTACATACCATTAATTGTATCTAGTGGAGTATAAATATCGTGCCAAATTGAAACCCAATGTTACCCATTTAAATAGCGGATGGACAAGCTCAATTTTAACAGGTGGAAATTTTAAGTTGTATTTTCTTCTTGAAAATTTCCTTCCAGTCCACTTCTCCCACACAATTATTATCAATCCACAAAATTTCAAAACAGCATTAATATATTTATGGGTGCACAGTGAATATTTGCCCAGTTGATATTTATTGAGGAATCAGTAAGCGGAGACAGTTAAGAGCAGACAGAAATGTGACTTTGAGTATTACAAAAGCCAGTGGTCAAATAAAACACAGTTATTACAAAGAATTTATTGCTGAGGTATGACTTTGGAGAATGAAGTTTCAGTAGAATGGAGTTAATGGGAGTTAGACTGTGAAGGATATTAAAGACCGATGGTTAATGAAGGAGAGGCAGTAGAAGCAAAGAGAAATTCAGTGAAACTGGGTACGTGGGCACGGAGTGGGAAGGAAAGTATAGCTCACTGCTTTGGGCAGTGTGCTATGTGATCAATAATGGGTGAATGCGAGGTTTCTAAAAGGTGATAAGAAACCAACTGAGACTGGAAAATCTGAATTATTGGTGGGCCAAATTTACACAGTTCCATTGCTTTCTGATAAAGGGCTCTGCTGAAACCAGGATAATAGGAAGTGGCTAACGGATAATTCAGGATTTAAGACTGGAATAGTGGGAGGGTTAAGGAAGTGATGCGGTTGAGAGCATTATTAAAGACTTCATCAATAGAATTGAATATGGAAGATTTCAACATACACAGCCGATTATTTCCAAGTATTAACAAGTCTAAAAATGATAACATTTCCTGCTGAAACTGCTGCTTCTTTTCCAAGCAAAATATGTTATTCTCATGTCTTGAACATCTGCTGCTAGGAGAAAAAAAATCTCA
Organism: Canis lupus familiaris; assembly: GCF_011100685.1. Lineage (NCBI taxonomy): Eukaryota > Metazoa > Chordata > Mammalia > Carnivora > Canidae > Canis > Canis lupus. Next base: position 20,573,976 of record NC_049236.1, read on the forward strand.
AAGCTCAATATTATATAGCAGTGTTCCAGTCAAAGCAGCACTGAAATCTCTGAATGAATCAAGATGAGATCATCCAACAGTCCATTTTAGAACATATCTAGTCTTTCTACCAATGGTTGAAGTGCAATGAAAATTGTAAATTAAAAATAACAACCTTTTTCAATGCCATACATGATGTTTCTGAGATCTATAACCAATACAAGAGAGTCTAAGGTATCTGTAGGCAGTGGCTTTTATGTTGGATGTTTCAGGAAGGTGGGTTAAGATGTCTGTGAACTTGAAACTTTTAATGGACTAGCAGATGGTGGTTACCTTAGCAACTGTAGCAGTGCACTAAGATGTTTTTCTCTGAGAGCTGATTGCAGAAACACCATCCTGGTGTTCAGATGTAGTAGAATGAAAAAACAAATAGGAAGCAAAACTGAGGTAGGTAGGGTTTATCATAAAGGTAATATTTCCAAATGACCATTGCTAAAGTAGAGCTTCATTTTTTGCTGTTTTTATTTAATGTAATAATAAAATGATGATGACTCAACATTTTAAGTAATTCATTTACTTAGTACTACCAGAATTTTATTATAAAATTGAATATTTTGGGATCCCTGGGTGGCGCAGCGGTTTGGCGCCTGCCTTTGGCCTAGGGCATGATCCTGGAGACCCAGGATCGATTCCCACGTCGGGCTCCCGGTGCATGGAGCCTGCTTCTCTCTGCCTGTGTCTCTGCCTCTCTTTCTCTCTCTGTTACTATCATAAATAAATAAAAAATTAAAAAATATATAAAAAAATAAATAAAATTGAATATTTTAATATTTTCAGATATCACAGTAGGACTAATTATCTCTAGCAATTAGACTTTGAAGTGTTATATATTAGTTGCAGCCTACATCTTCAAGAGTGATGATCATATTGAAAATAAATATGTTTGGGGCACCTGGGTGGCTCAGTGGTTGCGCATCTATCTGCCTTTGGCTCAGGTTGTGATCCTGGGTCCTGGGATTGAGTCCTACATCGGGCTCCCCACAGGGAGCCTGCTTCTCCCTCTGCCTATGTCTCTGCCTTTCTCTCTGTTTCTCTCATGAATAAATAAAACAAATAAAATCTTTCTAAAGAAGAAAATAAATATGATTGGAAGTAGGTCTTTTTTCCATTAGCCATTCTGAAATGAAATTGATTACCAGTATTGAGCTGTTTTTTTTTTTTTCCTGTTATAGATGAATGGTCCTCATACTTTAGGTAATATTAAATATTCAGCTTTATCAGGTTCTTCAGAAGCCATCAATATCAGAGTACTTTATGGTGTTCGATGAAATGCAGATTTTCAGGTCTTTTTCTCAGCCATTCTGATTCAGTGATGCTGAATATGAATACTTTCCAATTTCACACCAATTTCACAAGTTTTCCAATACAGATGGTTCCTAGATCACTTGAGAAGCAAACTGCCTCAGCTTAATGCCCCAGGGAAATCTTGGGTCACTTTGACAAATGAGAGACTCCAAAGGAGTCTGATCAATTTAGTGTTGATTGTGTGAGTCTTGGGATATAAAAGCACTACTAAAATTTCTAGAAAATTCATTGTTTAGAAAGGATAATATTTAGTTGCCATTACCAATAAGGTAATTACGATGCAATAAATCCTTTAAAATGTTTTAATACTTTATAATGTCATTCTGATATAAATATATTTTAAATTACTGAAACTTACATTTTTATTTCTATTTCAAAGGCATGCTCATCTCTGCTGTGTATGGGGCAGTATGGTGGAATGGAAAGAACTTGAGTGATTCAGCCAGACAGTTAGGCATTTTGTTCTCAACTCCATCATGTAATGAGGGATGTTGGACAAGTTGTTTAACTTCGTAGTGCTTCAGTTTTCTCCCTCATTAAATTGATGATTATGTTAACTACAACACTGGGTGGTTGGGATTAATAAATAATAAAATATATGTGTGTCTAAAATAATAGTCACTCAGAAAATTGCCTCTTTTTCCTTCCTTCGTTCCTCATGTGAAAAAGGAGCATTTATTCAGTGTTAGTTTTCTGAGTTTATGATTCAGTAGGTTCCGATTGCTAAAATTCAAATGAAAGTCTTAAACCACACTGAAATAGTAGCAATAAATTGTGTTCTAAATATGCTTACTGTCATATTTCCTAATTATATCCATTCTTTTCCTTACATTAATCTTCCAGTTGTAAGCCAAACTAAATATCATTATTTTTATATTGATAATAGAATCATTAAAGAAATAAATATTTTGGATGAAATAATAACAAAAATATTATTGAGTCACAATTATCTTACAGACAGATAAGAAAGGACAAAATTTCAGGCAACCAAGGTTGGATCAATCCATTACTCTGTTTTCCTAGCATCTGCCAAATTGCTTAGTACATGGTTTGAGTGAATAGTCAATGAAGTCTTGGTAAATGAAAAATGAAATCCGATTAAATGGAAACTTCAATTTAATAAGGTAGAAAGTTGGCTACTACCATGCATGTACTAAAAGGAGGCAAGTAACACTCTCCTGACAGGGATTACATGAGTGAACATCTTTCGTATCACATCTTTTTTTAAATTCAAGAACACTTAAAATAGCACTTAAAAATTATAATTTTGAAGTAAAAATAAAACAATAGCATAGGAAACCAAATAGTTAGAAATCAAAAGATGGGGCAGCAGGTGGGGAAGCTACTCAGAAGGGATTTGACCATTCTACAGCAAGTTCCTTAAGAGAGCCACTAACAACTCAATTATTGTCATGAGTTATAGATGCAGAATTCAATTAGTGTATGACATTCCCTCATAAATGGAAATCCCTGTTTTTCCATGGTTTATTTAAACCTGTACCTTTAATAGTTTAGGTATCACAACAGAAACTCCCATGGCAGGATCTGGTGCCCCCTATTCTGTAGAAGGTTGAATAGCGCTAGTTCCTAAGAGAAAGTACATCTAGAACATGTAAGATTGAATCCTTACGGCACCAATGTGAAACTAAAAGTGAGTTAAAAAAAAAAAAATTATCTCATAAATTTAATTAAAAATCTTGTGGTATTTAGGTTTAATTTATATTAATTTGTTAATACAACTTGATATGAATGACCAGATATTAAGGACAGTGACCTTTTTATGACAAATGTAATTTTTCTGTCTTTGAATTTTCATGTAATCTTGTACCTTTATTATTTGTTGTATCTTACTATTTTCATTTTTGAGTTATTTCTTTATACTAGATTGCTCTGAGGTTGGTATCATTATATTGTTTATATATGAGATGGTTGACGCTCAGAGAGTAACTTTCCTCATATCATACAGCTAGGATTTGCAGTCATATGTGTTAGAATCCAAACCACTTGGGCGCTTACATCACTTTCTTATGTCACGTTTAAAATTAAACTCTTGAGTTCATTTAAAGATAGGGACTACTACCTCTCTTGCCATAGTATCACTTTCAGCAGTGTTGCCCACTGCTTATCCATGGATGCCAACTGTAAGGCTGCATTTGTATACAGCTCTCTCCAGTGATCCTACTACACAATTTTGTTGGGAATTCCCTATGCCTAAAATTGTATCTCAGTAAACATTGGAATATATAAATGAAAGGCAAGAATAGGAGTATGGAGAGTAATAAGTATAAAATATATCCGTACATACACTGAGTATCTTATGTTATGGGGATACAATGATTATATTTTAATGTTACATGACAAATCTGTAATAAAATACTTTATGTTTATGTTTTTACTATATTAATAAGGACTTATTTATAAATATTGATATTTTGAATGAATTAAGACTCAAGCAACTGGAGTTAGAACACTGCTCCATCATTTGATAGCTTTACGGGATTATGTAAATCATTTTTTTTCTCTAAGTCTTAGTATTCCAAATTCATAATAAGGAAATGATATTATCAATCCTTACAGGATTGTGGTAAGGATCAAGTGAATTTGTTGAAGCACTTTACTGAGAATGGTGTACTATGTACTTTGAACCTAGCATTGTGTACTACTCATGCTGTAAAAGCTCCTTCCCATCACCATCCAGCACCATTATTTAGTGATTGTTGTGAGCTACAGTGATTAGAACAAAGAAGCATGTTTAGCTATTTATATAAAGGTATAATAATTATATTTCAGTAGCTCACTCAGCTGTTCATTTTTGGTTGTTTTTGAGTGATATTATGGTATAAGATAATGTACAAAAATATGTAGATTAAAAAAAAAACAAGAATATGTTTTTGCCCTTATAGAACTTAAAAATCTATTGGGAGGGCAGCCCTGGTGGCTCAGCAGTTTAGCGCCACCTTCAGCCCCGGGGTCTGATCCTGGAGACCCGGGATCAAGTCCCATGTTAGGCTCCCTGCATGGAGCCTGCTTCTCCCTCTGCCTCTCTCTCTCTCTCTCTCTCTCTTTCTCTCCCTCTCTGTGTGTCTGTCATGAATAAATAAATAAAATCTTAAAAAAGAAATCTATTGGGAGACACAGATTCCTTAATTAAGGAATCACATAAATTATATTACAATTATGGTAAGGCTATAAAAAAGAAGCATGTGATTTTTAAGAACATAGCAACAGGGAGACTGGACCTAACTTGGGAGGTCAGAGAAAGCTTCCCTGAGCAAGTTATAGATGGGTTAAAATCTGAAAAATAAAAGTTAACCAAGAAAATAGGGTGAAGAAAAATGGCGACATTCTTGTTAGAGGAACAGCATATACAAAGGCCCTCTAAATGACAAAAAGAAAACCAGAATGTCCAGACTATGGAGAAGGAGAGGGTAAGGAGAGGTTGTCAGTGTCCAAGCCATGGAGAATCCTGTGATGTGACTTCTGGATTCCTGTATCCCACAAGCAAGTACAGTATACCAGTGTCTCAGCCTAGGAGCCCAGATATCAAGCCATGAGAAATTCTTTTCATCCTTTCCATCTACAAACCTCTGTCTCTTATAATCCAATCTGTCCTCTAGAAATCACATGGACCAACATCATTATCTAGCATCAGTTGAATGACAATGTTGTGAAACTGCCATTCTATGCTGACTGTGAAATCACCAATAGGTAGAGGTGCCTTTATTGACAACTTCTTACTTATTATGGGTTTCCAGTTACCTCCTGAGGACTCTGGGAAATCCTACTAGAATTGGCCCTTCATACTGTGTTAGTGTAATCTTGGGTCTGAACAAATTATTCCATCCATTCTTCTCCCACAAGGCAACACCTGTTACCATCTGCCACACGCCTGATTACCTTAACACCAGGTTCATAGACTTCTTGTCCTTGTAGTTACCCTCACAAAATTACCCACTTTACCTCCTGTAAAAGTACTCTTTTCTCAAATAGTCATCATGCCCAATGTCTTTCTAGATGACAGAAGTCTATTCACTTTCCTTTTCTATGTGCCCTTTTTAAAGTCCTTCAAATAATAGGGTATCTGCCTTTGCTTATAATCTTTAATCCCAACTGATGCAACTCTTCTAATAGGATATACAAGAACTATTTAAGATGCTGTATCTTGTATCAGCAGGATAATTGGGACACCTTGGGTTTTACGACAGCAGCACAATCCCCTATTCCATCCTTACTTAATATCAAGGTTTATGGTACCTATGATCTCTATTCCTATATATCCCTGTTTTATTTCCTGTAATCCTAGGACCTGAAATAGAATTTTGTTTTTGAATATTTTCTACCCCATGGACAGTTTTAAATGGAATCCCTTTGTCTTTTGAAGCTATAATCTGTCATGCATGCAAACCTTCACAACTGATGTTGGTGTCTAGCCCGTGTGTTGACAGATGAAAGCCAACTACTAAACCACCTTTAATATTGATGGTATTGATGGTCTCTCCTTGAGCTGTCTTCAATTTGCCTAGCCCTCCTACCTACTTCATATATTTTTTTACGATTTTATTTATCTATTCATGAGAGACACAGAAAGGGAGAGGCAGAGACACAGGCAGAGGGAGAAGCAGGCTCCCTGCGGGGAGCCTACTATGGGAATCGATTCCAGGACCCCAGGATCACACCCTGAGCCAAAGGCAGACGCTTAACCGCTGAGCCACCCAAAGCATCCTGATACTTCATATATTTTAGAGAAAAAATTATTCAGATAATTGCTAGAATAGTATGAAAGAATTCAATGTGGACTCTTGCAATACAGTAGAGAAATAGTGCTCTATGTTGGATATAGCAACAATGACTGGAGATTTATAGCCAAGGAGCAATGAGGGATCAGTGGAAGAAGAAGAACAAGAGGAGACATCAGGGGTGGGGGGATTCTTTCTTTCGCTGGGCCAGGCAGACTGAAGGCAGGGACCAAGGAAGAGTCCTAGTCGAAGAGCAGGCTCAGAGCAAGCAACCTGTCTAAAGTTTGATCAGAAAGAGAGTGTTTATCAGTGTCTAATCTTTGGTCTTTTTTCTATTTGTACTCTTGTCTTTCCTCAACTGATAGCTTCCTGAACTAAGTGTGGTGAATGGTTAAAATTAGACTTTGGAATAAAAAAGACCAGGGATCAAAACACATACCCATCACTTACTTAGCCACTGACAAATTTTTGCAAAGTGGCAATAAAATAGTATCTACTAAACAAGGTTATTGAATTATATAATGTATTTTTTTAAAGACTTTATTTATTTTTTAATGAGAGACTCAGAAAGAGAGAGAGAGACAGAGGCAGAGACACAGGCAGAGGGAGAAGCAGGCTCCATGCAAGGAGCCTGACGCGGGACTCGATCCCTGGTCTCCAGGATCAGGTGCTGGGCTGAAGGTGGCACTAAACCACTGAGTCACCCGGGCTGCCCAAATTATATAATGTATTGAATAGAAGATATATTTTAACACAAAATATATGCAAAGCACTTAGTTCTGACTGGGATGCAGTAATCACACTGTAAATGTGTAACCTCTTCTCAAACCTCTAAATCATCACAGAAGCTCTCCCCCGAATTGAATGTAAGCTTTTAAAGACAGGGCATTGTCCGTTGGATGCTGTGTATTTCCTAAACTTAAAACGATGCCCTTAAGACAATAAATATTTGTTAAACAAATGAACATAAAACTCACAAACTCTCATTTCATCAATATAGAAATTAAAAGGAACTATGGCTACTACTTCCTAAAAAGATTTGCTACCACTCCACATAGTCTGGGTCTGTAGCCTAAAAAGGCATCCTTTGCCCATATACTACCATTCCTGGCACTGTTTTGAATTAGGATCTGTTGCTAAACCTTGCTGTGTTTGATGAAACGAGCTACTATGTTAGAAAGACTCATGTGGTAAGGAACAAAGCGGGGTGGGGGTGGGGGGCTCTGGCCAACAGCCAGCAAAAAATGAGGCCTTGAGTCTAATAGCCTACCGGGAACTGAATTTTGCCAACAACCAGGTGAGTTCAGAGACAGATTCTCCTCGGTTGGGCCTTCAGATATGACCTGGACCTTGGTCAACACCTCGGTCAGCCTTGTGAGAGACCCTGAAGCAGAGGCCCCAGTCAATTCATTCTGCCTGATTTCCTGCCCCATGGGAATTGTGAAGTAATAAACGTGTTCTTTTAAGTCACTGAGCTGTGGTAATATGTAAGTGGCAAGAGGTGGTTAATGCTGCAGTTAGCCTTTGGCAAAATTGGGAGATTGAATAAGTAGCACAAAGTTGTCTATCCTAACATGAGCTCTCACATTTCCCCCTTGTACTGCCTCTACCTCAGGCCCCATTCTCCACAGCTGCTGTATTCTCAGTAATGCTGGGACGGCATCCTCATCCCTGGAGTGAATTCCTTTCTGGGCAGCTAGCTTCTTATAACCATGTCCTGGGACTAGGACTTTAGGTGTATAGTGGAAAGTAGGAGTTACTCATGGAGCTATTATATCATTCACAGAATGAGAACTCTAATAAGGGGAATTTTTAGATGATTCCATGTCTACTTTGGGCCATGAGCCATGACACTTTGCATCAAAGAGCTCAGTATCTACTATAGTCAATAAGGGCTTGAGGACTGTTCATTGATCTCTGAATTTTCTGTAGTGGCTGTGACCAATACAAAAAAATCCCTAGGTACTTCCTAGGTTTATTTATTTATTTATTTTTTAATTTTTATTTATTTAGGATAGTCACAGAGAGAGAGAGAGAGAGAGAGGCAGAGACACAGGCAGAGGGAGAAGCAGGCTCCATGCACCGGGAGCCCGACGTGGGATTCGATCCCGGGTCTCCAGAATCGCGCCCTGGGCCAAAGGCAGGCGCCAAACCGCTGCGCCACCCAGGGATCCCACTCCTAGGTTTAGAAACCTCTAGCTTTGGGATCCCTGGGTGGCGCAGCGGTTTGGCGCCTGCCTTTGGCCCAGGGCGCGATTCTGGAGACCCGGGATCGAATCCCACGTCGGGCTCCCGGTGCATGGAGCCTGCTTCTCCCTCTGCCTGTGTCTCTGCCTCTCTCTCTGTGTGACTGTCATAAATAAATAAAAATTAAAAAAAAAAAAAAAAAAAGAAACCTCTAGCTTCCTAATCAGCAGCACTGGCTCTATCCTAAGTAAGGCTTTTTGACAAGTCATAGTCCTTGTCCTGAAGATAACTTTAAGTTCTTAAACGTACCTACAGTAGCCTTTCTTTGTTGCTGCTGAGTAAGATTTTTTTTTTCCTTTAGGAAGCACATAATACAATACTCTTGTTCATTCTCCCTTCTGGTATGTGCCAAGACTCTGAGCTTCTTTAGTGTAAGGACCAGACTTCTTTCTTCCCATTATCTCTGGTGACTGTCCTTGGGCCCTAGACGTGATAAATAAAAATGAATCTGCTGAATGAGTAAGTAATGACGTGGAGTGGTGTAGGCATTGGCTTCCTACACTTATCTGTTCACTGGTTTATAATCTACTGCTGTCTGAATAGAACTGTTAGAAATGAGCATGCTTTATCACTGACTCCTGTTTGGTTTTAGATTTTGGTTCATGCACATTCCCTAATTATTTTCAACCACTACCAGTTCAAAATCAGCATATATTTGACTCATTAGCTTCATCTTTGGTGATATAGTTGAAAACCTCTTGCCAGTATCCTTACCTCTAGCAGCTGGGCTTTTCACCGTATTGCAGAGCTACATTTCTCTGCGTCTGACCCAGTTTCCTTCTCCCAGAGGAGCAGCGCATGTTGGCATCTTGTGTAACTCACCTGGCCTGGGGGAGCCTGGAATGTATAATTAACGCCCACAGCCTTCCTACTTACCAGCCACCTCTTTCTTAAGGCTTCTTGAGCCCATTACTCTCCCAACCCTCTCTGTGACTCTAGATGCACTATCAATGTGTCATCATCCACATCTTCTTCCCTCTCCCTGCAGCTGCCCACAGTCTTGTCTTGGGGCATCTCCCAACAGTGATGGACAGGTTGAAAGGGCTGCAAATAACGGACTAAGCACAGTAGCTAAAATTAGTGACATTGGAGTCAGACTGTCCTAGATACAAATCCTGATTCCTTGTGAGTTTATGACCAGGACCAAGTTGCTTAATATTTCTCAGTTTTTTCATCTGTAAAATGAATATGATAATGTTTTATTTTTGTTTTTTTGTTTTTTTTTTTAAACTTTTTTTTAATATTTTTTATTTATTTATGGTAGTCACAGAGAGAGAGAGAGAGAGAGAGAGGCAGAGACATAGGCAGAGGGAGAAGCAGGCTCCATGCACCAGGAGCCCGACGTGGGATTCGATCCCGGGTCTCCAGGATCGCGCCCTGGGCCAAAGGCAGGCGCCAAACCGCTGCGCCACCCAGGGATCCCTATTTTTGTTTTTTTGAACTCAAGTTCCCATTTCCCACAGTTTAGCCTAGCAGAAATGTTCTATTAATTTCATATTTATTGTTTCCAAATCATGTACACTCATGGATTTGCATTTCGCTCTCATTCCCTTAAACACTCATGTATCAAATATTTTGTAAGTGCGTATTTATTGGCAGATCCAGACAGACATCATGGATAATAAGAATAGCAAGATGTTGTGCCTTCCCTGAAATAAGTTACAGACTGGAATGCGAGGAATAAAATTATATACAGTGCAATAAGCTAAGAAATAAAACACGAGCTAAGAGCTTAAGCAGAGATGGGAACAATTAGCTAGAAATTAAGAGTTTCACAAAAGAAGATATTGAAATTGGACTATGTAAGGTAAGCAGGAATTTAGAAGTCAAAAACTGTTGGAGATGATAGTCTAGTAAGAGAAAACAGAATTTGCCTTATGTTTCTGATTTTTCTAGCTGCTTAAGTTCAAACCATTCACTTTTTCTAATGCAAGCATTTCAATGTATACATTTCCCTCTATCACTATTGTAGTAGCTGCATCACACAAATTTTTCTGTGCAGTATTTACATTATCCTTGAGTTCAAAATGTTTCCTACTTTCCACTGTGATTTCTTTGTCTCGGGTTTTTTTTTTTTTTTAATTTTATTTTTTGTTTTTGTTTTTTTTGGAGAGAGTTGTTCGTTTCCTAATTTGAGTGGTTTTCCTATGTATCTTACTGTTATAGATTTCTTAAATTCAGTTAATATAGTGGTCAGAGAACATACTTTGTAAAATTTCTTTGTTTTTTAAATTCATTAAGACATTTGATAGCCCTGCATATGGTTTACCTTGGTGAAATGTCCCAGGTGTATGTGGAGCAAAATATGTATTCTTTGTGTTTGTGTTCTGTGTACATCAGTTGATAATGTTCTTCATTCTTTTTATATAATTACTGATTTTTTCTAGTTCTGTCAATTATGAAGACAGGGGTATTAATATCTCCAACTGTGATTATTAATTTCTCATTTTGCTTTTCAGTTATGGGTTTATGTCTTTTAAAGTTCTGTAAATAAGTACATGTAGATTTAGAATTTTTCTGTCTTTTTTGATTAATTGACCCATTCATCAGTACAAAATATCCTTCTTTAACTTCAGTGATACTTTCTGCCTTGAAGATTATTTTGTCTGACATCAATATAGTCATACTTGCTTTCAGTTTGCATATTACATGCTTACTCTTTGCATAGCATAACCTTTACATTTTTTTCTTCTTTTACTTCCTGCCTCCGCGTTTTTCTATTTAAAGTCTGTCTCTTGCAGAGAACATAATTTAGTATTGCCTTTGAAACCTGTCTGACACTTTCTGCATTTATCGGAAGATTAGTACGTTTACATTTATTTATTCTTATATCTGGGATAAATTGCTTTTATCTCTTTTGTATTTATCACATTCATTTTCTCACTTTTCCTGGAGTCATTCAGATTAATATCTTTTTACTATTTTAATTCATTTGCTGGCTTTTTTTTTTTCAGTTTTCCAATTTTCTTTTTCTAATGGTTGCTCTAGGGATTACAATATTCATTCTTAACGGTCATAGTCTACTTATGGTTAATATTGTTTATCACTTCACATAAAATGCAAAACAACATAAAAGTACATTTCTACTTATTCCTATTTTTTGTATTATTGTTCTCATCTATTTTAGTTTTATAAACATTAGAAATTCCACCATTATTACTTTTGCTTCAAATAAACAAGTGCCTTTCAAAGAAATTAATAGAAAAATAGATAGTATTTTACGTTCACCTGCATGTCAGAAATTTCCATTTCTCTTTATTTCTTTCTGTAAATTTGAGTTTTCTTTCTGGTATGATTTCCCTTCATCATGAAGATTTTCTTTCAGAATTCTTCTAATGTGATGGTCTGCTGGTGATTAGATTGCCTTCAATTTTGTTTATCTGAAAAATGTCTTTTTCTTCCTTTAAAAAACTTCTTAGGGATGCCGGGGTGGCTCAGCAGTTGAGCGGCTGCCTTCAGCTCAGGTGGTGATCCTGGAGTCTGGGATGGAGTCCCATGTTGGACTCCCTGTAGGCAGCCTGCTTCTCCCTCTGCTTGTGTCTCTGCCTCTCTCTCTGTGTGTCTCTCATGAATAAATAAATAAATAAAAATCTAAAAAATAAAAAATAAAAAATAAATTAAAAAAAACATTTTGGTACATACATAAAAGTCATTTTTAAAATTGTATAGTTTGATAAGTTTTGATTAATATGTACAGTTCTATATCTACCACAGCAACCCAGATATAGAACATTCCTTTTCCTTAATCCCAAATACTTTTTTTTCATACATCTTTGAAATCAATCTAGCCCCTGGCAACAGCTGATCTTTTTTTTCTGTCCTTGAGGTTTTTGTTTCTGTTTCTGTTTTATTTCACAATGTTATATAAATGGAATCATAAACTATATAATATTATGTGTCTATTCTTTCATTTAGTTTATTTTTGAGATTCATCCATGTATTGCATATATCAGTAGTTTACTTTTATTGTGGAATAGTATTCAATTTTATTAATTTACTACAGTTTATCCATTTACCAGTTGTGGGTATTTGGGTTGTTTCTGGTTTTTGGCTATTCTGAATAAGGCTTACATGAACATTTCCATACATATTATTTTGTAGACATATATTTACATTATCTTGATAAAGGTCTAAGAGTGAGTCTATGGGGTCACATGGCAAGGCATGTTTAACTATATAAGAAACTCCCAAATTTTTCAGAATATCTGTAACATTTTCCGTTTCCACAAGAAAATATTGATGGTTCAGATTTTTTAGAGAACTAGTTGGCCTGTTTTTAGCCATATGTGTGCACCTTGGTCAGGAGAGAGTAGAATTCCTATTTTGACAATTCCACAAAGTTAAAATCAATCTGATACTAAGTTGCATATTTCTCCAATGAAAATAAGATCCTGTCAATAGAAGAATGATTGCTGAGCAGATGCAAATAGTGATAGTTTCTGCCAAAAAATGCCACAGAAATAGAAAGACTGTTAGCTTACTGGATTTGATATTAATACTACTCCTAACCTTGCCAATCTTTATTTGCATGACCTTCTACACCACATCTGACTTCTCTTTGTAAGGTTTCTCTCAGTTGTAACACTAGAAGAATTAAGTAGATGATCTTGATGAGATTACTACCATTTTGAGTTTAATCTGAGCCATGGAAGATGAATTAAAACATGTTTTGAATGAACAAATTTAAAAGGATGTGAAGCTGAAGGTCTTTATTTTCATATCTTTTGTTCACTGTCACTTTCAAATAAAGAACATTTTTCTCTATTAGTTTTAATATTTAAAGCTATTGAAAGGTTTGAGGTTAGAAATATGTGCATGCAGTGTGCAATACTTAAAAGTAAATTGGCAGGTGATTCACATAGATTGGATTAGTAGCAATAGTGCCAATTTGGAGTTTATAAGAGATTGTAACAGAGCTTACATTTTGAAGCACAAAGAAAAGCTGCCTTATCCCAAATGCTATTCAGTCAAGCAGTCCTGATTCCTATTTGCTAGATTTCGAAAATAGTATTGGGTACACACGCTTTGGAAATCCCATTATAATCCGGTAATTGTTGCTCTTAAATCCTTTAAAAATTTTATGCCATTCCACAAAAGTCGCCTCATAGAAAGCAAAACATATTATCTTTTTTTTTTTTTTCAGAGGAAGATGTTCCTGTTGATGAGTGTGGATGTTCACATCATTGTTAATTGTTAAGGGCTATAATAAAAATAAAAGCCAACTCTTGATATTTGCTAAAATGGAGTGAATGGGATTCCAGTTTAACACACTGGGCATTAGTAAACTAGGCTGGATAAAGCTATATTACAAAACAAAAACAAAAACGACAAACCTAAACGCGCGAAAGAAGATGTATAGGAACTTTTTTTATTTTCCACATTTCAGAAATTTATTGATCTGTTCTCTCCATCCTGCTCTACTAGATCAAAGACCCTTAGCCCATCTAGTTATTTTCAACCCAAATGTGAGCTTCTGGGGTGCATTACTTATGTCTAGGATAGTTGCATTTTAAATCTAGTTTATATTTGTGAAATGAAGGATTTTATGAAACTCTTTTAGAAACTTAATAGCAAATAGTAAGTCATTTTTAAGGTGTAGGAGATAGTGATAAGCAGGCCAGAAAAATCTTATTGCTACTCTGATGTCACACTCACCCTATTTCTTGGTCAGTCTAAAGGTGAATGTATCTTTGTTATATTTGAGTTTGTATTAATCAGGACTCTTTCTCTCATGATACTGAAAGAAATGACAGATATTAGCTCATGCTAGCTTGAAATTGAAAGGGGATATATTGGCTAAGAAAACTTGGACATTTAAAATTATGAAATGGCTTTAGACCCATTCCCTAAAATTACATTTTTAGGATGTTCTCTTTCCAATTCTTAGCATTACTTTTCTCTATGTGGTTCCATTTGGGGGCACAGTTTCTTGGACAAATAAAAAGAAATATATGGTTATCAGCAGCTCCAGCCAGGTGGACTGCATTAGTTGGTTTCACCTGGGTCATTTGCTGCCCCTGGATTCAGAGATGGAATCATAAATACTGGTCTAAACACTGATAACAAACAGTCCAAATTTATTCCATCACAGAGCTTCTGTCCTAACCACAGATTGAGGATGTAGAGCTCTCTGTTATTTATAATGGAAATTTCTTACAGCTGCATTACAGTTGCCATTTTTTTCCTTAGCCTTATAAATTTTCAGATACAATAACCCTCTTGTTTCTGATTTTAAGTTGCATGTTTTTTCACATGTATTTATTTCTTCAATTGGAATGAATTTTTAATGTGTTTGTCCACTGTGATTGAGTTTTCTTTCCAAAACTATTATAATAGAAGGTGGCTTATAGTCTATGATATCTGTAATTGAGAGAATATAATTATTTTATAAAGACAAGACAGTTATTATTAAACAACCTCTAGCTTTTATGATTCATACTTCAAGTCAAAGAAGATTACCCTGTTGTATATCTAAGAGATATGAATTAATAAAAAAGTTAATGAAACTTCAGGTAGACCTATCAGTGTGCAAACTACTCTAGAGAGCCTAGTTAATCATTTTGGGGAACTAAATGAACATAGCAGATCTCCATTATGAATGCTGAAAAAAATAATGTAACTTTACCAGTACATTAAACTTCTAGGAGTGCATAGTATATCCCCCAAAAAGTTGTTCAAAGGCTTTGAGATACTTTTCTCATTACACAAAAAAAGGCTTTCTTCAAATTAGGGACCAACTTGATATGTTGACTTGTCCCCTATGTCCACTTTGAAACTCTTCTTTTTCTGTGCAAATTTCTAAGGCCTGCTAGTGGTGAGTTACTGTGATTATCTTGACTAGTCCTGATCAGTTTTTCCACACTAGAAATAAAAAGATAAAACAGACCCAGATGAGAAGCCCGGGGAGAGAAAAAGTATGCTCTTTTTGCATCCTAATTGCAAGGTCTGTGTATGTATGTTTTTACCTGTTAGTGGGGGTGCTTTATTTTCCTTTGTTTACCTGCTAAACCCCTGCTCTCTTTTTCAGGAGCCAGCTTGAATTCTACTGCCAGATAATTTTGATTTCTTTTCTTTGATGCTCCAAAATTTATTTACAGTGACTGGGTGCCCATTATGTATCTGCTCTATGAGACTCTGAATATATATATAATCCAGCACCTTTAAGAGGCATGTAAAAGAGAGGAAGTCACCTTCCTCACAGTATTTATAGTTGTACCACAGAGATATTATGAGCTTAGTTCCAGACCACCACAATAAATTGAATATTGTAGTAAAGTGAGTCAAATGAATTTTTCGGTTTCCCACTGTATATAAAAGTTATATTTAGAGTGTACTGTAATCTGTAACGTGAGCAATAGTGTTATATCTTAAAAAACACACCATAATTTTAAAAATGCTTTTTTACTAAAAAATGCTAACCATCACCTGAGCTTTTAGTGAGTTATAATCTTTTTGCTGGTGGAGGGTCTTGCCTTCATGTTGATGACTGCTGACTGGTTAGGGTAGTAGCTGCTGAAGGTTGGGGTGGCTGTGACAATTTCTTAACATAAGACAATAATGAAATTTGCCACATAGACTAAGTCTTCCTTAAACAGTAATCTAATTGTACATCCCCATCAGAGTTCTTGGGTGATCAGGCGCATTGTCAGTGAGCAGTCATATTTTGCAAGGAATCTTATTTTCTGAGCAATAGGTCTCAACAGTGGGTGTAAAGTATTCAGCAAACCATGTTGTAAACAAATGTGCTGTCATCCAGATTTTGTTGTTACATTTTTAAAGGACAGATAGTAGATTTAGCATAATCCTTAAGGGCCCTAGGATTTTCAGAATGGTAAGTGAGCATTGTCTTCAACCTGAAGTCACCAGCTGCCTTAGCCCCTAACAAGAGAGTCAGCCTGTCCTTTGAACTTTTGAAGTCAGGCATGGACATCTTCCTAGCTCTGAAGGTCCTAGATGGCTTCTTCTTCCAATAGAAGGCTGTTTTGTTTACGTTAGAAATCTGTAGTTCAGTGTAGACACCTTCATTTATTATCTTACCTAAATTTTCTGGTTAATTTGTTGCATCTTCTATTAGCACTTGCTGTTTTGTCTTGCACTTTTATGTTATGGAGATGGCTTCTCTACGTAAACCTCACCAACCAGCCTTTGCTAGCTTCAGACTTTTCTTCTGTAGCTTTCTCACCTCTCCCAGCCTTAGCCTTCACAGAATTCAAGACAATAGTAAGCTTTTTGGCCTAAGGGAATGTTGTGGCTGATTTGTCTTCTCTTCAGCCCACTCAGTCTTTCTGTACATCATCAAAAAGGCTTTCTTATCTTTGCGTGTTCACTGGAGGAGCACTTCTAATTTCTTTCAGGACCTTTCCCTTTGCATTCACAGCGTGGCTGACTATTTGGCATACGAGGCCTAGCTTTCAGCTTAGCTTGGCTTTCGATATGCCTTCCTCACTAAACTCCATCATTTCTGGCTTTGATTGAAAGTGAGAAAGTGTGAGTCTTCCTTGCCCTTGAGTACTTAGGGGCTATTGTAGGATTATTAATTGAATTAATTCAATATATTGTTTTGTCTCCCCCAAGGAGAAGAAGAGGGATGGGGAATGACCATTTAAGGTCATTGTCTTATCTGGGGGTGGTTTGTGGTGTCTCAAAACAATTACAATAATAACATCAAAAATCACGTAACAAATGTGACAGATCACCTAATAAATATGATAGCAATGAAAAACTTTGGAGTCTAGCAAGGCTTACCAAAATGTGACACAGAGATAGGAAGTGAGCAAATGCTGTTGAAAAAACAGCACTGAGAGACTTGTTCAATGCACGGTCCCCATACCTTTTAATTTACCAAAAAACGCATTATCTGTGAAAGGCAGTAAAGTGGAGTACACTAAAATGAGGTATGCTTGTATGTAAATTCAATGAAGTATTTTAGGTGCCATAAAGATTTTTGCTAAGTACAGCAAGAGATCATATCAAACATAGTGTTTTAAACTATAAAAACTCCTTGACATATGAAATTCCTGCCTACTTAAAAATGGCGAGTTATGTATATATCCTTTTGAGAATTTAAAAACCGAAATATTGAGAAATTAGGTAACATGCCCATTGTCATATTCTGACAAAGGGCTTCTGAATGCAAGTACTCTATATTGTATTTGTCCAACCCTCTTGCTAAATTACAGCCTCCTCAAAATTGATTTTGTATTTCCAGCAGTTAGCTTGGTGCCTGACATGGAGCAAACACTCAGTGAATTTTGTTTTAATTAAAAGGTATATGTTTTCCTTCCATATATATTTTCAAACTATTAATCTGTCTCTGTTCAGTTTGCCAGGATCAAACACTGAGCCAAACCCTGTAGATCCAGTTATATGCTCTGAATCCAGATGAACTATATAGAATCTTGAGCTTTCTTAATGGACCTCTTCAGGGTATCAGTGGAGACAAATACCAATTTGCACTGCTTTTTAAAAGTAACTTGTTTTTAGAGTAGTACATATCTTAGAAAACTGCATTTTGAAAGCCAGTAGTTATTTAATAGTTCCTAACAACAACAACAACAACAACAACAAATCAGCCAGTGATTATTCTTATTAGGGCATACACATTTTTCCTTTTAAATATTCTAATGTATTCTAAACTGTCATACTTCAAATCATTAAGAGATTCTGCTTTCTCCAAAACACTCGAAATCACTTCAGAAATGAAATGCTTTTGTGTGGACTCTCTCAATTATGATGCAAAAATTACAAATCCAAGCATAGATTTAACTTGTGAATCTAAAACTTTTGAGTTTTCCTGGACTTGATTCAGGGCAACTGTTACCTGTTTGGAGCGCTTGTCAAGTAATTAACATTTTGGATGCCCTGCGCTTTATCAGTCCAGTGGATTAAAAGCAGGAGTGGAAAACTGAGTTCAAGTTTGAATCTGCCAATGTTCTTTGTGATGTTGAAACTCGTGCATCCTCTGTACCAATTTTTACATCTGGAAAATGGATGTGAATGTAATTTATGCCCCCCCCCACCATAGGTGCCAGTAGAAATTACTTAAAAGTGATTGGAAATATATGACATAATTGTAATTTAATGAACAAATTAGTAGAGATCTTCTATACTTTTTAGAGAACAAAGACTTGAAAGAGTATCTCTGGCATGCACAGAGATAGACTTGAGTTCTTTGTTTCTGCTTTCTTGAATCTTCATAGAATTCCACTGACATATTAGAAAAATAGCACTTCATGTTACTTATATTTCTAGAAACAATCTAAGTGTTTTCCTTGTTCTAGCTTTGGCAGTGGATTAAATGAACTAATCTAATATACTTGGCAAAATTTCTTTGAGTAGGGTTTTCCTTTTTTGGCAGCTACCTTGAAACATAGTTTTAAAAAATTATTTCTAAGAATTTTTATTCAGTTTTTATTGGTCAGAACTTTTGTACCGTGATATTTCTTGATTCTGTCCCAAACCAATGACCTTATAAAACAACAAACTGAATTCAAACGCTCTTAAAATACTATGTCACTTTGCTCTTCTCAAAGAAATGAAATAACTGAGAATTGTGTGTTTTGGAAATAATCGCTGATGGAACCGGCTCAGTACACAACAAAATTATTTGAGTGCTTTGCATTTTGTGAAACATCAAACCCACTTGGAATCTCTCAGTCATCTGCATTCCCTTTGTGATTTTGCATTAGAATTACTAGTTTGAGCCACAGAGATTCAAGTGGTCTTCACTTTTGTTAATATGATCTAATCCTGTGCTAATGGATTGAAGCAGAAAGGCTTTTTTGTTTGTTTGTTTAAAGCTATGGTCTCTGCCCTGCCTTTCATTGTCTGTGCATCACTGGGCTCAAGGGAAATTCCTGGTGTTTCTTTGTTATCCTGTTACAGTTTTCCTTCCTTGACTTCAGGGGAATTGGTCAAAACTAAGAAAATTGTGCAAATTTTCTTTTCTTATCTCTTTACTTCTGAAATCTGGGAGAAGGGGCAAGAACTTTGAGCCGATATCAAAATTACAGCTTAAAAATTGAAGGGAATTACAAGTGGGTCTGATCTTTTCATGCCAGTGGTGTTGAGTGTGGTGTCAGGGGCAGTTGACGGGCTGGCACTCCTGATGGCCAGCCAGTGTTGTTTTCTCAGCTGCCTGAAGGAGGTGAGCCAGGATGGCAGTGGGACAGAGGACCTTTGAAGGAGGAAGGTGTCTGCAGATTTTTCTGGAATCCTCATCGGTGTGAATCGAGTGATAAATTTTTTATACCATCAGCTGGGAGCCAAGAGGTCTCTGTCCCCCTGAGCTCTTGGTACCTACATGTGCTTTTTTCTGTCTCTGCCTCTCAAGGGTCCAGTGCTATGCTTTAGGTCCGGGACCTTTCTTCTCACAGAGGGAGGAAATCACAGCATGCAAGCAAGCTCTATTTGCTTGTAGTTAAGTCAGACGTAGTTGCCTGGTTATGCTTAGATGCAGGCATGCGATGTTTAACAATATACTGGGGGACATTACTCTATTTCCCTTTTTCTCAGTTCTAAGCCCTCCTCTTTAAAGATTTTATTTATTGGGGCAACTGGGTGGCTCAGTGATTGAGTGTGTCTGCCTTTGGCTCAGGTCATGATCCCGGGGTTCTGGAATTGAGTCCTCTGTTAGGCTTCCTGTGGGAAACCTGCTTCTCCAGAACTCTGCCTATGTCTTTCTCTCTCTCTCTCTCTTTGTCTCTCATTTATTTGAGAGAGAGAGAGAGAGAGCGAGAGAGAGAGAGAAAGAGCCCTAGTGCGTGAGTGCTTGCGTGCACAAAAGAGGGGAAAAGCAGAGGGAGAGGGTGAGAGGGGGAGGAGGAAAGAATGCCAGGCAGATCCTTACTGAGCGTGGAGCCCACTGGGGCTCTATATCATGACCCTAAGATTATGACCTAAGCCCAAACCAGGAATCAGACGCTTAACGAACTGAGCCACCCAGGTGCCCCTAGGTCCTCATTTCAAACACTTCTCCTGGACTAGGTTCTTTTCCAGCTCTAGGCTTTGGGAAGAGAGGTCTTCCTTTCCAGTTTCGGTGTATCCTGCTTTACCTGGTGGGAAGCTGCTAACTAAGCAGCTGCTAAATGAGCTCTCGGGAAGCTCTCTGATTAGTCTTCTGTACTAGGCTTCTGTCCCAACCAACAGAGTTGGGGTTCTTTCTCCTTCAGTTTGATCTTCCTGGTTCCTATTCATTGCTTCCTGTATTTGGCTTTACCATTTCTCTGCTGGGCTATTTCCAGAACCCTCTAAGTCTAGGGAACTCATTCTGTCTTCTCTCTTTTATCCCCCCTCAAAACCCACGAGTCCATTAAAAAGCTTTTAGTTCTTTTGAATTAAGGCTGTCTACATCTGTCCTTCAAATGCCAGGTTATTTAAAGCACCTGTAACTTGTTAAAAGCAAACAGTGGTTTTAGCTCTCCTTTGTTATTTCTATTGCATTTTGTCATGTCTAACTTTGTTCCTCTTGTTAAGCCACAATCTCCTTTTCAGAAAGAAAGAGGTAGATTCTTGTAAAAATAAGCAACAGAGGGCAGCCGGGTGGCTCAGCGATTTAGCTCTGGCTTCAGCCCAGGGTGTGATCCTGGAGACCTGGGATCGAGTCCCGCGTCGGGCTCTCTGCATGGAGCCTGCTTCTCCCTCTACTGTGGCTCTGCCTCTCTTTCTCTCTCTGTGCCTCTCATTAATATAAATAAATAAAATATTTAAAAAAAGCAACAGAGACTAAGGGAAACCTAAAAAAGAGAAAAAAATGCTGAACCAAGGAGAGCTATTGCAGGGTAAGTGAAGGTTATCATTCTATATTTATCATACATTATTTGCCCCTCACGAATTTGTTCCACTTGCAAGAACACTCTTCATTTCCAAAAAACACCAGTTTAAACTTTAAAAAATTTTTATTTATTTATTTATGATAGTCACACAGAGAGAGAGAGAGGCAGAGACACAGGCAGAGGGAGAAGCAGGCTCCATGCACCGGGAGCCCGACGTGGGATTCGATCCTGGGTCTCCAGGATCGCGCCCTCGGCCAAAGGCAGGCGCCAAACCGCTGCGCCACCCAGGGATCCCCAAAAAACACCAGTTTAAATGCACACAAACTCCATCCAAAGTTAAATATATTGAAAACCCCCTCCTTACATTAAAATTTAGGAAATGATTAATCACTAATGAGTTAGAGACCAACATATTTTGAAGTCCAAAAAGTGTTCACAATAAAGGGTCACTTCTAATTAGAATTAAAGCTACAGTAAAGTAAATATTAAGCTAATGTCCTAGCCAGAATACATTTAGAGTGACCCAAAGGTGTCTACAACCTTGGTTTTGCCTTTGTATTCTTACTAACTGATGGTGGTAAAAAGTCCTCAACTATGGATATTTCTTTTCCTATGGAGCTCATTTTAATTCAGATCTGAGATAGGAACTGTTGCCTTAGGGTTCTGTGGACTAGAGTTTGCATGGAAACAAAACAGATTCATACATACGAATTACTCATTGATAAACAAGCAACCGAGTTGATGGAAGTCACTTAAGACAATTACACACGGTTATATTTCATAAATCATGCTCTATGGCTAATAGCTAGTTTTCTCAACAAAGTGAGCAAGTGGCTTGGTCCTGTGTGAATGTTGCTATGATGGTTCCGGAGCTTACAGCTGCCCCAGGTGCCTTTAGTTCAAACATTGACTGCCCTGCTGGAGTCAGGGCCCTGGCTCGAGCCCAGTACCCCGCAGCTAGAGCAGCTTGGCTTCTTCCACCTAAGGCCCTGCTAGGACCTTGGTTTCATTTGACTTAAGTAGCATACCCGTACATACCCATGCAGAATTGTACACTCATTTAAGTGTAAAAATACACAAGTGGCTGATTATCTTAAAGAGGGAGGTTGATGTATGTATGCATTGGTTTCTGGTGTTTTTAAGCACTTGCTTTTTCTATTCAATTATGAAGACTATATCTTCACTGACAAAAATGAGATGTGTTCAGAAATTATCTAACTATCCTACATACCTGCACTTATCTATGCCTGTAGTGATAGAGGCTTGAAATTTGACTTATAATGTATATTCATTTTATATACTGTTTTTAACTTACAGAGTGAACAATTTGCCATCTTAAAATATTTGTCCACAACTGAATAATATGTCTGTTCTTAATTCCATATTTAAATGGAAGCCAGTGAACGTAGAAGTAGAAGTGCTATTTAGGAAATATATAGATTATATGAAGCTCATGAAATGTTGAGAGGAAGGACTCCTGCTTATTTTGTTATACTCTTTATCATGTTTTAAAGTTTCATTTTATGATCTTCCTTAGATCTTTTCTGTGTGACCTTGTGATGTCTTCATTTCCTCTGTTGCATCCTTTTTATCTCTTTCCAATCTAATATTAATTATGGATACATGTGAGCCAGAAGTGGAAATAAAACAAATGTGTATAATATCTTGTATGGGGCTAAGGGCATGGACTTCATAGTCAGATGCTCTGGATCTGAATCCTAGTTCTAACATTTACCAGTCCAGTGGATGTTGTGAGCTAGGTAATTAATCATTTATATTTATTTTTATTGTTTCTAAAATGGGGAGGATAATATTTCCTAGCAAAATTAAGTGCTCAATAGGGGTTAGTTGCCATTATTATTATTATATTATAATATTTTTATATTGAGGAAGCACTTTATCTTTTTCTGTATGGCATAAAATATTCAATTTTCTGGAGATAAAAAAGATGTATTTTCTCTGTTTTCTTCTGGGAATATAGTTTGTTATATGTCTAATGCATGGCTTGAGATTGGCATTTGGAGAAATTCCAAAGAAATCGATGTCTGCTTCTCAGAATCTTGCTCAGAAATTGAGAATATAAGGCATAGAGATGTCAGATCTCTCTAACTTAGAAATCTGAGAATTGAAGCTATGAAGAAATACCCAAAATAATACCACATGAATGGGCAGAGGAGATTATTATTATTTTTTAAGATTTTATTTATTCATTTATGAGAGAGAGAGAGATTGGCAGAGACACAGGCAGAGGGAGAAGCAGGCTCCATGCAGGGAGCCCGATGCAGGACTCAATCCTGGGTCTCCAGGATCACGCCCTGGGCTGAAGGCGGCGCTAAACCGTTGAGCCACCTGGGCTGCCCAGGCAGAGGAGATTAAATGCAATTCTATCCTATACTCAATTTAACTTAGGAAATTCATCGGTTGATGCTGTATTTTGTTGTTGTTTTGGCTTGCGAGGTACATGCTTAACTGTGCTAATAAGCCCTCTGCACAATCACTGATTGATCTAGTTCTTGACCTGTTGGACCTTGTTCAACTTTGTGTCCTACAGCCTGTCAAATCTTTTTAGGATTGAAGGACAGCCCTATGTGTGGGTTAGATTCTATTCTTACCTTATTCCTCCGATTCAGATTTAAATAAGGCTACCTTAGAAGATTAGCTTCTTTAGACACTTCTAGTAAAATACATCCATCCATTAGATACTGAAGAAATTTTTAAAATTTATTAATTTCAATATCATTTATCTATGGCTTTGTTTATAATAAAACTTCTATACATCTATGAATTTAGTTTGGGGTTAAAAGATTCTGCTTTCGGGATCCCTGGGTGGCGCAGCGGTTTGGCGCCTGCCTTTGGCCCAGGGCGCGATCCTGGAGACCCAGGATTGAATCCCACATCAGGCTCCCAGTGCATGGAGCCTGCTTCTCCCTCTGCCTATGTCTCTGCCCTCTCTCTCTCTCTCTCTCTCTCTCTCTGTGACTATCATAAATAAATAAAAATTAAAAAAAAATTAAAAAAAAAGATTCTGCTTTCAAATATATTATGAGCTGTCTGGAAGGAAGTTTTGAAAGCTGTTTTACTCCCTTTTTATATAATGTATCCCTTACAGTTTGAGAATCTTTATCATTTTAAACAGACTGCAGAAATTGCTTTTATAAAGGTAATTAAAAGTCCTACTTGGCACAAAGAATTAAATACGTATATTTATAACATGGAGTTTTTGGTTTGCCAGGTATATTTAGTTAAAAATATATTTACTTTTCATGATGTATTTAACCCACAAGAACTTAATTTAGATTAATGCTAGGGTATTCAGGGCCCTATAAGTATAGATAAATGGCAGGTCACACTTGGTAGTGATTTGGCTCTCCCATTGAAATTGTAACCACAAGAACTCTAAGACATTAGTTATAATCCTATCTGCCAATAGAACTATTTTGGTGATTGTGATATTAAATCTATAAGACAAAAGGAGCATCGTAGGAAGTATGATTTGACAATGAAATTTGAGTAAATGTAATTATCTTTTTTTAAATTGAGGTATAATTGATATAAAATATTAGTTCAGGGCAGCCCAGGTGGTTCAGCGCTTTAGCGCCTGCCTTCAGCCCAGGGCGTGATCCTGGGGACCCAGGATCAAGTCCCACGTCGGGCTCCCTGCATGGAGCCTGCTTCTCCCTCTGCCTGTGTCTCTGCCTCTGTGTGTGTGTGTCTCTCATGAATAAATAAATAAAATTCTTTAAAAACATATTAGTTCATGTGTACCACATAATGATTCAATATTTGTATATTTGTATGCATTATATTTGTATATAATGATCACCAGAATATATCTGGTTAACATCCATCACCATCATAGTAACAAATTTTTTCCTTATATTGGGAACTTTTGAGATTTACTCTCTACACAGCTTTCAAATATGCAATACAATATTATTAACTAAATTTGCCATGCTGAAAATATACCCTATTTTTATCATATCATTGAAAATGACACCTTTAGTCAATGTTCATTCATATATAGTTGATATGGAGTGGAACCAAATCTTAAGTAAAAAAGTACAGATTTAGAGTTTTAAAATTAACTTTGAAACTTTGATTTCTGTGTTTTGTATTACATGTGCTTCCTATTTTTATTTCCTTTTGAATACAAATGTTCAATATTTTAAAAAATGTTCAAAACAACAAATATTTGTCTATATGCATACAATTGTTATTAAGTTATCAAAATATTTATTTTAACATATTTTAATTTAATATATTATTAAAATATTTTTAAAATTTTTAGCTGAAAAAGTATCATTTTTACCCCAAAAG
The DNA here is from genome assembly GCF_011100685.1 of Canis lupus familiaris. NCBI lineage: Eukaryota > Metazoa > Chordata > Mammalia > Carnivora > Canidae > Canis > Canis lupus. The sequence goes on from NC_049236.1 coordinate 20,599,393, forward strand.
AAATAGGGTTATTAAATTATTATGCTATTGAAATGAAATAGAATATTACTGAGAAGACTATTTTTAGATACATTAAACCATTGATGATTTTTGTGGTATAGTCCTTTTGTTACTGTACCACAGGGTGTCTTATGAACTAAGTTAGGCACACATGGGCTGAGTATCAAAGCTCTGCTGACAGCCATTTTTTTACTTCTCATGTGTTTTTACTGCATAGTATGCCATTTTGCTGCATGAAGAAAAAATTATAGTAGCCTTCTACCATTGTTGTAGAATACCATTTATTTATATCATGAGAGCATGAAGCTTTTATAAAATTATTTTTAGGTACATTTATAGGCACTACTTTATACCTGTGCTATAGATTTTCAGAGTTGTGTAGAGCTGAGGCCATTATCAAGATTTAGAGGCAAAAGAAAAATCATTGTACTTCACAAGTACAATATATTTACAAGTTATATTTACAGTGTACAAACCTGTAACTGTAACTTTGAACTTTTTAGAATTTGTCAGACTTTTACAATGAAATTCAAATAATCTCATTTTTCAAGTTTCCTTCCAAAATTCATAAATCTTGATGTCGTATTTTCTTTTTCTAAATAAGAGTTTAAGTACTGTAACATCTGTGGGGTTTTAAAGTAAGTTTTGGACTTTGAGAAATCTAATCGCATTTCCCAAAAAGGAATAATGAGATTAGATTTTCTTTTCTTTACACATCTGAGCAATTGCATTTGTCCAGTCTAAAATAGAGTCACTGATTTAGAGAAATAGAAGAAATAATCATGACCTTTAGTTTTCCTGCACATTTGTCAATTATGACACAGAAATTTATAAGCACCTTATCTAAGCAACTGAAATCATTTCTCATTTATAAGTTCCCAGAGATAAAGACTGACAGAGTCATAAATACTGGATGTCATTGGGAAAATGATATATCACTTTCTCAATGATAGAGAATTTTAATTTAGGTAGTAAATTGTGCTTTGTAGAAATGTGTACATTATAGGAAATGTTTATTTAAAAGTATATTAAAACAAAATTATGTGTAACACTTGTACCAAAAAAGTGGGTGAGAAATGTTCTCACGTAACTGGAGTAATGAGGGGAAAATTATACATAATAAGTAATATATGTAGTATAGGGTTGTACAAAATATATTGTGCAAAAATAACAATCACTAATTCTTGTGTTTCTGTAATTTTTTCAAAGGATTAACCATTTAAAAATATTTTGTTTATATTCTTACCATCATATAACTAAGTTTATGTATTACACCCTATGAGCTGGAAATGTAGAAGTGAAAATGCGATTCTTTTTTCTCCAAGGTCGCAGTCACAAATCAAGTTATGGGTGAATGAATCTAAATGCCCAGTTCTCCTCATGGACTAAAATTGTGGATAGAACCCTTGACTTCATAAAGTTCAACAGATGTAATTTAAATCTAAGCCATACTATTTATTACCTCTTAACAATTCCATGCCTTACCTGTAAAAAGGGGTATATGATTACCACTTCCCCCAGTTTTGATAAAACATGAGATATGCATGAAGTAATCTCCATCTGCTAAACAGTGTAGGCACCTATGTTGATAGCAGAAATCTTACAGAACAAGGCTTTTAGGAAACTGTTAGATTTCTTATAAGAAAGCACTGTAGTAGTGACTAAAGCAACTGTGCTATATGCAGCTTACTGAAAATTAAACACACATCTGTGCATGAATGTATGCACACATGTGGATGTAAGGAATTAATGAACACCTCTGATTTTTTAAGCTTTTTAACAAAACTGTAGTAAAACACACAACATACAATCTACCCTCTTAAATTTTACAGTGTACAGTATGGTATTAACTATAAACACATTATAGTACAGCAGATGTCTAGAAGTTTCTCATGTTGAAAGACTGAAACTCTATACCCATTGAACAGCAACTTCCAATTACTCTCTTCCTCTAGCCCTTGTCAACCACCAATCCACTTCTTGCTTATATGAGTTTGACTCCCTCATGTAGGTGGAACCATCCAGTATATGTTATTCTGCGACTGGCTTATTTCATTTAGCATGATGTTCTCACTGTCCATCCATATTGTAGGATATGTCAACATTTCCTTCTTTTATAAGTCGGAATATTATTCCATTGTAAATATATATTTTATTCTCTTTATCCATTCATCTAGTGATGGACATTTAGATTGTTTTTATCTCTTGGGTGTTGTGAATAATGCTACAATCAATGGGGGAGTGCAAGTATCTCTTTGAGAGCCTGTTTTTGGTGTTTTTTGGATAAATACCCAGAAGTGGGATCGCTGGGGTCATATAGCAGTTCTATTTTTTTTTTTTTTTTTTAAGTTTTAAATGAAACTCCGTACTGTTTTCCGTAGTGGTTGCACTATTCTGCATTACCACAGATAGTGCACAGGATTCCAATTTCTTCCCATCTTCAACATTTACTGTTTCTTTTTTCTTTTTTTCTTTTCTTTTCTTTTCTTCTTCTTTTTTTTTTTTTTATAATGGCCTTCTCAGCTGGTATGAAGGGATAGTTCATTGTGATTTTGACTCACATTTCCCTGATTATTAGTGATATTGAGTATATTTTATGTACAAATTGGTCATTTGTATGTCTTCTTTGGAAAAATATTCAAGTCAATTGTCCATTTTTTAGTAAGGTTATTTGTTTATTTACTGTTGCTTTGTAGGTACTCCGTAGATATTTTGGTTATTTTGGTTATTAATGCCCATGACAGATATATAGTTTGCAATTATTTTCTCCTATTCCATAGATTGCTTTATACTCTATTGCTTGTTTTCTTTGCTGTGCAGAGGCTTTTATAGTTTACTGTAGTCCCATTTGTCTATTTTTGCTTTAATTGCTTATGCTTTTGATGTCATATCCAAGAAATCATTTCAATGTTATGTTCAGGACCAGTCTTTAAAAGCTTTTTTTCTATGTTCTCTTTTAGGACTTTTATGGTCTTAGGTCTTAAGTTAAGCCATTAATCCATTTTAATTCATTTTCATGTATAGTTAAAAGTCCAGTTTTATTCTTACATGTGAATATCTAATTTTTCCAATACTAGTTTTTGAAGAGACTGCTCTTTCCCCAATATAGTTTTGGCACCCTTATCAAAGATCATTTGACTAAACGTGTGTGTATATTTCTGGGTTCTCTACTCTGTTGCATTGGTCTATACTTTTGTCTTTATGCCAGTACCATACTCTTTTAATTATTGTACCTTTGTAATATGATTTGAAATGAGAATGTATGAAGCCTTCAGCTTTGTTCTTCTGTCTCAAAATTGTTTGGGCTATTCATTGTTTTGTGGTTCCATATTAGTTTTAGGATTTTAAATTCTATTTTGGCAAAAAAATGCCATTGAAGTTTGTTGGGGATTGCACTGACTCTGTAGATCGCTTTGGGTATTGTGAACGTTTTAATGGTACATCTTCCAGGGGTGCCTGGATGGCCCCATCAGTTAAGCATCTGCCTTGAGCTTAGGTCATGATCCCAGGGGCCTGGGATTGAGCCCCACGTTAGGCTCCCTGCTCAGCGTGGAGCTTGCTTCTCTCTCCATCCCTCCCCCCACCATACTGTTGGTGTCTCTCTCTCCCTCTCCCCACCTCGTGCTCTCTCAAATAAATAAGTAAAATCTTAAATAAGTTTCAATACATGAATACAGATTGTCTTTTCATTTATTTGTGTTTTCTTTAATTTCTTTCATCAGTGTTTTGTAGTTTTCAGTACATAAGTCTTTTGTCTCAAATAAATTCCTGGGTATTTTATTCCTTTTTATGCTACTATAAATGGGATTATTTTCATCATATCATTTTCAGATTGTTTGTCAGGGTATAAATGTGCAACTGATTTTTGTGTGTTGACTATGTATCCTGCAACTTTATTGACTTTGCTTTTAGTTATAAGAGTTGTGCATGTGAAATCTCTATGGTTTTCTACAGAGAAGATAATGTCATTAGTAAATAGAAATAATATGACTTCATTTACACTTTGGATGCTGTTTACTTCCTTTTCTTACCTAATTACTTTGCCCAGGACTTTTAACTATGTTAAATAGATATGATGAGAGTGGGCATCCATGCCTTCCTTGTTCCTGATCTTAAAGAAAAGTTCTCAGTTTTTCACTACTTAGTATATTAGCCTTGAGCTTTTTACATATGGCCTTTAATATGTTAATTTCTTTTTCTGTTGTAATTTGTTGTGTGCTTTTGTCATGAAAGGGTGTTGCATTTTATCAAACACTATTGAGATGATCATGTAATTTTTCTTTTGTTCTGTTAATGTGGTATGCTACATTGATTGATTCCATTTGTTGAACCATCTTTGCCTCCCAGGGATAAATTCCACTTGGTCATGATATATGATTCTTATAATACGCTGTGAAATTTGGTTTGCTAGTATAATTTTTTTTTGTTTTGCGAATTTTGCATGTATATTCACCAGGAATATTTGCCTATTTTTGTTCTTTTTTTTTTTTTATTCTTGTACTGTCTTTGTTTAGCTTCAATATCAGGGTAATTCTGTCTTCATAAAATATCTTTAGAAGTGTTCCTTCCACTTCATTTTTCTGGGAGAGTTTGAGAAAAATTGGCATTAGCTCATCTTAAAGTGGTAGAATTTACCAGTGAAGCCATTGGTCATGGTTTTTTCTTTGATGAAAAGTTCTTGATTTCTAATTCAGTCTCCTTGCTAGTTATCTATCTGTTAAATTTTCTATTTCTTCATGATTCAGTTCTTTATATATTGTATATTTAAAAAAAAACTTATTTCTTCTGTGCAATTTTTGGTTACCTAATTTTTTGGAAAATAATTGCTCATAGTAGTCTCATAATTCTTTTTATTTTTGTGGCATCAGTTATAAAATCTCATTTTTAAATGATTTTATTTATTTGAGTCTTCTCCCTTTTTGTCTCATTAATTGAGATAAAGATTTGTCAGTTTTGTCTATCTTTTCAAAAAAACCTATTCCTAGTTTTGTTGTTTTTCTAGCCTCTATTTTGTTTATTTCTGCTCTAATATTATTGTTCTCTTTCCTCTGCTAAGTCTAGGCTTGGTGTGATTTTCTTAAGTTTCTTGAGGTGTAAAATTAGGTTGTTTATTTGAGATCTCTCTTCTTTTTAAATGCAAGTGCATTTTGGTAATTTGTGCTTTCATTTCATTTATCTCAAGATAATTGTCTAATTTCTCTTTTGATTTCCTTTTTGAATCATTTAGTTGTTAAGAGTGTATTTAATTTTCACAAATCTGTGAATTTTCCAGTTTTCTTTCTGTAATTGGTTTCTAATTTCATTCCATTATCATCAGAAAAGGTACTTGGTACTTAGTATAATTTTAAAGTTCTTAAATCTGTTAAGACTTGTTTTGTGACCTAACACATGTCTATCTGGAGAACGTTTCATGTGCATTTTAGAAGGATGTGTATTCTGCTGCTGTTGTATAGATGTTTTATATATGTCTGTGAGGTACATTTCATTTGTAATGTTGTTTGTGTCCTGTTTCCTTATTGATCTTCTGTTTGGATGTTCTGTTTATTATTGAAAGTGAGGTACTGCAGTCCTCTACTATTATTGTATTACTGTCTATTTCTTTCCTCAGTTCTGTCAGTGTTTGCTTTTTTTATATGGGTGCTCTGATATTGGGCCCATCTGTACTTAAAATTATTATAACTTCCTTATGAATTGACTCTTTTCTTATTTCATAATGTCCTTTGTCTGAGGCTATTTTTCATTTAAGGTATATTTGTCTGGTATAAGTTGGTTAGCCCTGATTTCTTTTGGTTAACATTTGGATAAGCCATTTTCCATCCTTTCACTTTTAGCTTACGTGTGTCCTGAAATCTAAAGTGGGTCTCTTGTAGAAGGCAAAAAATTGGATCTTTTTCTTTTTTTTAAGATCCAATTAGTACTCAGCTATTAGAAATGACAAATACCCACCATTTGCTTCAACGTGGATGGAACTGGAGGGTATTATGCTGAGTGAAGTAAGTCAGTCGGAGAAGGACAAACATTATATGTTCTCATTCATTTGGGGAATATAAATAATAGTGAAAGGGAATATAAGGGAAGGGAGAAGAAATGTGTGGGAAATATCAGAAAGGGAGACAGAACGTAAAGACTGCTAACTCTGGGAAACGAACTAGGGGTGGTAGAAGGGGAGGAGGGCGGCGGGGTGGGAGTGAATGGGTGACGGGCACTGGGGGTTATTCTGTATGTTACTAAATTGAACACCAATAAAAAATAAATTTAAAAAAAAAAAAGATCCAATTAGCCCTTCTCTGTCTTTCGTTTGGCACATGTAATCCATTTTACTTGATTTTTGATAGTTATGGATCTGCTATTGCCATTTTGTTAATTGTTTTCTGTCTTGTAATTCTTTTGAGCCCCTTTTTCCTCTCTTGCTCTCTTCCTTTGTGATCTGATTCTTTTTTTGAAGTGATATGCTTTGATTTCATTCTCTTTTTCTTTTGTGTATCTTCTACAAATATTTTCTCCATGATTGCCATGAGCCTTACATGAATTATCTTATTATAATGTTTCAGGCTTGTAACAACCTAACTTTAATCTCATACAAAAGTTGCTTTTTTATTCTTCCCCCTACTTATACTTTATGTTATTAATGTCACAAATTACGTTTATATATTGTATATCCATTAATAAAATTTTATTGTTATAGTTTTTTTTTATACTTTTGTCTTTTAACTTCTGTACCAGAGTTAAAAGTGATTCATGCACCACTATGACAATATTATAGTATTCTATATTTGTATAAGCTCAGTAGTGTGGTCTGAGTCTGATTTAGAGATAGATGTTTTGTTTGTTGGTTTGATTTTTGTTCTGTTTTTCCTAGTAAACTGAGAGTACCTGACCCAGTGGATCCACTGTAATCTGAGGAGCTAGGAACAGTCATTTAACATCTCTGAAACTCCCATTCTTTTGTTTGTAAAATTTGAACATTAGTTAAATATTCATCAGTACTTTTGTGAATACATTGTAAGAGTATAAAAACACTAAATGAATTGTATTGATTGTGTGTAATGACTGTAGGATATATCTTGAATATGTGGATTTTTTCCAACCTAATTCATAGTTCATTTTTTTTAAAGATTTTATTTATTTATTCATAGAGACAGAGAGAGAGAGGCAGAGACACAGGCAGAGGGAGAAGTAGGCTCCATGCAGGGAGCCTGACATGGGACTCGATCCAGGGTCTCAAGGATCACACCCTGGGCTGCAAGCAGCGCTAAACCACTGCTCCACCGGGGCTGCCCTCATAGTTCATTTTGACAGCAGTTACTTTTTTCCTCAGTGTTAGCATTGCAAAGACATTTGAGTTTACTGCAAATTCTGAGTAATTAAAAAATTTCATTATACCTCTTCATTATATTTAGCTTAATTCCCTCACATATATAAATGCATCTGTATCCACTTCAGATATGTTAAATCCTAGAACTCAATAACTTAGTCATTTTATATTTAAATTAGTGCTAGTAATAAGCAAAAAAATGGATATTAAAACATGAAGCATTGAATCAAAAGTAAAAAAGAGTAACTTTAGTTGTTTATATTTGCTAAATCAGTAATTCTTATTATTTGCCCTTCATAGTAAATTAATTTAACATCACATTCAAGATCTGAAATGCTGAAAGCCATATTAGCCCCTACATACCCATTTTTGGAGAGTGCTCTGTGAGAATATAGCAGTTACATAGTACATTTCCTCAAGGAATGCCAAGCACATTATGACTATTCTCTGATTCATGTGAGGTAAAATACTTTTTCCTTTATTTAAGATCCCAAAGTCTATTAATTGAAGGAAAAGTCTCTTTGTAGGCTTTTTCTGATTCAGGATAGCTAATCCAACCCAGGCCTTTAACTACTGCATTGTTCTGGTTTTCCTTGGTCAAGAAATGGAAGAATTGGGGTGTCTGGGTGGCTCAGTGAGCTAAGCGTCTGCCTTTGGCCCACGTCATGATCCTGGGCTCCGGGCATCAAGCCTTATGTTGGGTTCCCTGCTCAGGGGGAGCCTGCTTCTCCCTCCCTGCTTCCTGCTTCTGCTCTCTCTTGCCATCTCTCTCTCTGTCTCTCAAATAAATAAATAAAATCTTAAAAAAGAAATAAAAGAAATGGAAGAATAGCACACCTGAAAGAATTGTGATTTTACACTGTGCCAACAATTGCCATAAACCATGTGTTCTGTGTGTTTTAAAGGAATTGAAACCCAACTCCGTTTTCTGCTGGGCAAATATTTGCACTAAAGAAAGCAACGACGAAGCCCACAAACAACCCTTTCAACATGACGCGTATTTTTGTGTGTCCTCTTGTTTTATTTTGAGAGTGAGATTTCTATAGGAAATGAAAGACGTGAAAATGATTTCAGTTATGTTGGGTAGTGTTTTTCTACTCTATGTGCTGGCCTGTGACTGACATAGTTCATTTAATAGGAATTATAAACACCCTTTGTTCAGAAAAAAAGGAGATTCAAGACTTCCTGTAATTAATATACTTGTACCATTTGAAGAAAAGTACATGCTGTGCCTTTATCTGTCAGAGCACCAGGTAGTATAAAAATGTTGATGTGGTATGTGATAGCTTTCAGAATTTTGATACTTAAACCATTGCTTCTATAAAGCATTATGCTGGTAATGCTGTTTAGCAATAACTTTTGATTACTAAAGGACTATAAGATTTTTCGTTTTTTTTTTAATGGGCAGGTATTCATATTACACATAAATTGCAGTAATGGAAAAAAATGAAAACTATTTTGCTATAGTCTGGGAGAAATTTTGTTAAATAATGTTATTATATGGGTCGTTGAGTTCTTCAGAGTCTTTTTGAAGAGCATCCAGGCTATTTCCATGCTTTGTTTACATGGGGAAATGGTTTAAATAAAAGAATGATCTGAACTATTTTTGAATTAAGCCAAATATTTATCTTATGGCATTATTGATAGAAATTTTGTCATGTTCCTTGGAAATGATGACATGTTTACGGGGATAGCAATTTTCTAGCCAAAACCTTACTCATTAAGTTCAGTTCTCTGACTTAAGAAATGATGGCTCTTTTTCTTCTGCTTTGCCGTGAATACTTGGCTTAAGCCTCAATGAGGCAGGGTCCAGATGAATGTACATAGTCTTTCTGCCCTGACTGAATAGAGGAACATGACTGTAGCTTTTGTGTGATTAGCTCTAGTGATTTCGAATAATTTTTCTGTCTTTCAGATTCTTAGTCAATATCCTCTTAATTTGTGGTTAACTCTGCAAAATATATAGTCCTGTGTGTGTGTGTGTGTGTGTGTGTGTGTGTATAGTTCTCTATTCTTCAACAGATATCTGTACTATGTACCAGACACTGAGCAAGGTACTAGGATGCAGAAGTGACAATGGCATGGTCTCTGCCCTCTTCAGAGGCAATGTGATGGACCAGACCATCTTTCTTCCCTCAGTCCCCTTCCTTTACCTGCCCTGCCTCTTTCTTCAGTGCCTACCTGTAAAGTGAACTGAGCAGATCACTGTAGGCCTTAGCTCCTCATTTTTGCAGAATCATGCCACTTAATTGTCACACTTAGTGGTATCAGAAAATCTTGGAAATGTTTGTATCTATACAGGATGTTATGGTGATGGATTGTGACGAGGAAATATCCTTAAGGAAGCTGGCAGGATGCTTAGGCCATGTGGAGTCACTGAGCGGATATTTGGCAAGTCCCACTGTGTGCCCAGCACTCTGTTGGCTGTTGGGAAATCAGTAATAAACAAGATAGAGATGATCTTAGTCCATTTTATGTAAATAAATGTCACATTTCAAATTATGACAGATACAGTGAAGGGCTTGAATCTTCAGGCTTATGCATCTCATCCCTACAGGACATCCAAGTACAATTTATAATTCCTTGGTTGCTATATGATCATGCAAATAGAGGGTTAATGGGCAGATTGTGATCACTAACCAGCTGATGCTTTTTCTGTGTCATCATATACATTAGGCTTAATCTTCTTGGCAGTCCTAACATTTTGCACATACATCTGTCACAACAGTTCCCATGATATTTTAGTTGTTTCATTTCTGCCTTTTGCAACTCATACAGCGAATGTTTTCAATATAGTGATTAGTCTTTCCTGTTAAATTTCCAGTGTTTGGTCCTCGATATATACATGATTTTAAGTTATAAATACATCCATCCATTAATTTAGTCATCGAATATGAAAGTGCATATTTGTCTTTGTTTTTTAAGTTTTTCTCTTTGTTGTTTAAAAATATGGCAAATTATTACTTTTGGATATACATTAAATAGTAATAACCTTTATCTCATTACTTAACTGTGTAATCAGATGGAATCATGTATATGACGTATTTTAACATTATTCCAGGTATTCATATAATATCTTAAGAAATATTAGATATTGCCAACACTAAATAATATCACATTTTAGAGGAAAAGTTGGGCACATTTTTTAATTGCTTCTTTTATATACAAATCCAGGCTGACTTGTCTATTTGTTTATAGTCTTGTCATATTTGATCTTACCTTTTTCTACTTTTTTTCTTTCTTTTCAAGAGATTGAAAAAACTCATGGTGCTTGCAAGTAAATTAGCTCAAAGATACTCAATTCTGGAAGGAAACTTTAAAGTTATCCTTTGCAAGACATATTATTAATGCATGCCTGAAACTACAGAAAAAGTAAACAATGTATTTAGGCTGCTTTGGGAGGAAGGAAGATACTGAGTAATACTTTATATGTTAAATAATATTTGTAGTAAATTCTTCCTGTGAGTTTTGTAGGAATCAGCAATACACTGTGTTTGCCACCAGAAGGTGCTGGAGGGAAATAAAACCAGCTCTCATGACTGCTTTGCAGTATGTTTTTCCCTTTACTCTTGCTGTTCTCTCTTTCTAGGTAATTTCTTACATTCAGTGACAGGTTTTCATAGGGTTTTAATGTAATATCTATGAAGTTTTGTGAATTTGGTGAGATGCAGAAGCAATGAAAAGATTCTTAAACTCACAAGGAAATACTTGAAAGTCTTTAGGAAAATAATTGTGTGAATTATTTGAGGACATAACATTCATGTAATTGATAGTATTTTATATTTCTGCTTAAAAATTCTTCTTTTATGTCAACTTTATGAAGAAAGTTTGCTTTATGTGAATTTAAATTTAAGATCTTTCAAAGGTCAATTTGTTCTGTTCTCAAAATATGAGAATGGTATTATTGAATGTTTAATTCTAGAGTGCATTTTCTAATCTTGTAAATAAATTCATTATCCTTAAAGACTTTGCTATCTTCCAACTTTCCTAAATATAAAATATTATCAGGTGTCCACGTGTATATAGTTCACATAGTACATTTCAAGACAGTTTAAGCATCTAGAAGATGCTGGCATTAAAAAAAAATCTTCGAGGATTTCCCTTCTCTTTCCCATTCAGCAAGTAGGATATGCTTCCCAGATTCCAAAATCCAGTGCTTGTTTTTATTACTGCTATAAAGGCTTAAGGAAACGTTAAAGTAGTAAAAGGATGATAATATCCTGGGAACTGTTTCTGTCTTTCAGTGCTAAAAGTTGTCAAGCTATATAGACATTTTCTGAAGTCCTTTTGTAATATTAATGTAACTGATGAAAATTTATTCTTTCATCATTTTAGCAAGAACAATAATGAAATTTCTCTGGATATCTTCTCTCTATATTTTCATTTAAGATTTATTTTCATTTAAGGCTTTTGGGGATAAGTGCTTACATTTGTGAGCCAGATAGTTTCTCCAGGTTTTTTTTTTTTTTTTTTTTTTTTTTTTATTTCATGTGTTGAGTAGAAATATGGCAATCAGAAATGCAGTGCTGCAAACTATACTGTTAAGATAGGACTAAATGTATAGAAAGTTGAAGTTTCACAGAGCTTGCCTGCAAAACCATACAAAATTGGAAAAGGAAGAAAATAGAAGTAAAGCTCCTAGACATAAATATCCTATTGTATTAGTTTCTTATTACTGCTATAACAAATTAGTTACTACAAACTAATGGCTTAACATCCAGAAATATTTTATCTTACAATTCTGGAAATTAGAAATCCAGAATGGGTCTCATTGAGATAATATTAAGAGTACAAGTCTACATTTTTATCTGGTGTCTCTGGGAGAATTTACTTCCTTGACTTTTTCAAATTCTAGAGGCTGTCTACAATCCTTGGCTGTGCTTTCCTTCTGTCTTCAAAACCAGCAGTAGCAGATTGAATCTCTTCCATTTGTTTCCCTCTGACCGACTCTTCTGCTTCACCCCTCATATTTAAAAGACCCTTGTGACTACATAGGAGTCCAACCAAATAATCCAGGATAATCTCCCTATTTTATTTTATTATTTTTTTAATCTTCCTATTTTAAACTGATTAGTAACTTTAATTTCCCCATTCCCATGTAATATAACATATTCTTAGGTTCCAGGGATTAGAATGTGGATGTTTTTGGGGAGAGGGGTCGTTTTTCTGGCTACCACAAATCTGTGCAGTTTTCCAGAATTAGAGGACTGTGTATTTAATTTGTATTTTGCACCTATAATTCTTTTTTTTTTTTTTTAAGATTTTGTTTGTTTATGAGAGAGAGAGAGAGAGAGAGAGGCAGAGATACAGGCAGAGGGAGAAGCAGGTTCCATGTGGGGAGCCTGACATGGGACTCGATCCCGGGCCTCCAGGATCACACCCTGGGCTGAAGGTGGCGCTAAACCGCTGAGCTACACGGGCTGCTCTTATTTATTTATTTATTTAAAGATTTTGTTGATTCATGAGAGATTCACCTCTAGTTCTGATTTGTATTTTCACTCGACACTTTTTACTGAATATTGTTTTCACAGCTATAGAATATTACATTGCAAGAATTTGTTATAAATTACTTACCTACTTACCTAGTGTTTGCCATTTCACCTATTCATAAGATATTTATTGTGTATTAATTATGTGAGAAATGTCCTGCAAAGAACTATGGATTTAGTCAAAAACAATCAATCAAAACCTCTGCTATTGAGGAACTTATGAGAAAATGGAGAAGGAAAGTAAGGAACCAATTAAAGGATTATTAACTAAAATTCTGACTTAGCATGAAAATGAAGAATAAGATGCCATAAAAATGGGAAGAACATTCCTAATGTGGGGAGTCAGGTATGATTTCATGTGGTATTTAAGCTGGGACCAGAAGGGTGTATGGATTTATATGCTTAGGAAGTGGGGAGGAGTGTTTGAAGCAAAAAGTAGAGCTTGAGTAAAGACCACAAATCAAGAAGCTGCTTGGTACATTGGGGGAATCTGAAGAAGTCAGACAAGTCTCCTCCTTGATGAGGACAAGAATGGCTTCAGAAAGAGATGGAAAGGTAGACAGGGTCCAGAACATACAAGACTTAACACGCCAGGGTGAGAATATTGAATTTTGTTTTTTTTAGACAAAGGAAAACTATTGACTACTTTTAAGCAAAGGAGGAACAACAGTAAGGTTGCATTAAGCCATTGATCTCTCTGGCTGCAACACTAATCATGGATTGAGGGAACAGAAGTAGAAGGGGTAATGGGGGACTGTTGAGAAATATCTGTAAGTTTGTTAATGAAAGTGGATAATCACAGTAGCAGGAATGATTCCATTTACTAGAATACATATAAGCAAAGAAGAAGCAGTAGGAAGATTTTCAGCCTTGGATATTGAGTTTGAGAGTCATGAACATGGAGGTTCAGTGGGGAGAGTTCATTCTGGGCTAGAGCTACATCTGTGGGAGCCTTTAATCTATGGAAAGCAACAGTAAGCATAGCACTGAAGTAAAGAGGGGAAAAAAGGAATTGCTTCTTATTTCAGCTCTTAAAAGGAACAAATAACATATTTTTTTCCAGTGACATTTTTGCATAAATATTTGACTATTTTTTGTATCATTTAGAAGTAATATTTGATTTAAGTGATATTGAAGGTATAATTATTTTAATATTGAACTGAAGCTTACATGGCACAGAGACAGACAACATTAGGCAAAGGCGTTCCAGAGAGAGAGAATGGCATAAGCAAGGGCCAAGAGGCATGGAGAATGTATAGTGTTCAGCAGAGTTTGGAAGTGTCAATATGAAGAATGGGATAAGAAATTATGCTGAAATATTTAGCCAGGGGCCTGGTTGTAATGGGGTTTGTTTGTCATATAAGAAGAATTCAATTTGCTTATACATGACTAATATTTATTTAATACTTATAATGGGGCTGAGATTGTTCTAAGATTTTCACACATGCTAAATCAACAAGTCTAAGAGGTAGTTATTGTAATTGGTCTCATTTTGTATCGTAGATCAGTAAGGCACTGAGAAAGTAAGTGACTTGCCCTAGTTAAATAGCTGGGGTGGGGCGCCTGGGTGGTTCAGTCAGTTAGTTGAGCATCCAGCTCTTGATTTCAGCTCAGATCATGGTCTCAGGGTCCTAAGATTAAGCTCCGTGTCACACTCAGCAGGGGGTCTGTTCAAGGATTCTCTCTCCCTCTCCTTCCCTCCCTCTGCCATAAATCAATCAGTCTTTATATAACTGGGGAATTGTGCTGGGACTCATAGTATTACGTAGCGGACAGCCACTTTTGCCCAGCATTCTTATAATTACCCTTTGGGGGAAACTGCTCCCCTGTTCATTCTAATGAGGGCTGGCAGTCATCTCCATTACCTCTGGTTATCAGAGCTGGCAATAAATTCTAGCTGGCCTCATCGATATCTTTCTTTAGGATTTTTAAAAAAGATTTTATTTATTAATCATGAGAGACACACAGAGAGAGGCAGAGACACTCCCTGTGGGGAGCCTGCTGCAGAACTCGATCCCAAGACCCCAGGATCATGACCTGAGCCAAAGGCAGATGCTCAACCACTGAGCCACCCAGGCGTCTCTTTCTTTAGGATTTTAAAAATTGGAAATAAAGGAATAGAAATCCGTGCTCCTTTTGTAACTAGAGCTGATGGAATGTGCATTCCAGATTGCAAGTGACTGTCATTCCGGTTCTGTGGACATAGTGTAGTTCAAAAACCTCACACACCAAGAAAAGCAGAGAAGAGACCTAGTGCGTATTTTGTGTTTGTT
Source organism: Canis lupus familiaris (assembly GCF_011100685.1). Classification (NCBI taxonomy): domain Eukaryota; kingdom Metazoa; phylum Chordata; class Mammalia; order Carnivora; family Canidae; genus Canis; species Canis lupus. The sequence continues at coordinate 20,614,470 of NC_049236.1, forward strand.
TGTGTGTTTGTTTTAGTGAGTCCTTTGAAATCCTTTTGAATGAATCTGTAATTCATTCCAGTATGATGGAGGCTAGCATCCCCTTTCAGCAATTCAGTCATATGAATAAAAAAATGCCCAAAGTTGTTTGAGTTGGTTGCTGTGGCTTGTGAGCAAAGATGTTTCATGACTTTTCAACAGGCAATAACAGCAAGATTTGTGTTTAAGGAAGCTCCCATTTGCAATGATATGGAAAGTGCAAGACTAGAGTTAGAATATATTTAGACTATTTCTGTAACCGAGGTGAGTTGATGAAAAAAATGGACTGAAGCATTGTTAGCATTGAAGATAAAGGGGAAACAATTACATGGAACTCATTAATTTATCCCTATAGAATTTTTTTATTAGTTTGGAAAGGATCAGATAGAAGGAAGACATACCTAAGTCTTTAGCCTGAGGAGTGAGTTGGAGGCAATAACATTAGGCTGGAGGGCCGAGGAAACAGTGAGTCCAATTTTGTAAACAATGTCCAGAAGCCACTTACGTATACCCACGTACAGATAGGCCTAAGCTTGATCTATACAGGTTCAGATAATTATCGATACATTGGTCTTAGAATGAGGAATGTCATTATTGATCCTTACTAAAACAGTTTCAGTGGCAAGAAAGGGTTCGAAACCTGATTTCATGATTGAAGAGGAAGTCTTCTACTTAAACATGGAAGATTGAGTTCACGTGTTTATTTTGACTTCCTCTGAAGAATTCTTGCTGAAATGTTAGCAAAGAATGAAAACCTACAAGGAAAAGAGATGGGGGAGGATATGAGTGAGATCTATGGAGAAAAAGGAGCCCTTGTGGATTGTTGGAAGGGATGCGACTGATGCAGCCACTGTGCAGAACAGTATGGAGGTTTCTCGAAAAATTAAAAATAGAATTACCATAAACCCCAGTAATTCTACTACTGGTTAATTACCTGAAGAATATATATGAAAACACTAATTCAAAAAGATGTATGCTTCTCTTATGTTTATTGCAGCATTATCTACAATGGCCAAATTCTGGAATCAACCTAAATGTCCACTGATAGGTAAATGGTTAAGGAAGATGTGGTATAGATATGCAATGGAATGTTATATGCCACAAAGAAGGATGATATCAAGCCACTTGTGACACTAAGGATGGATCCAGGGGATATTATGCTAAATGAGATTAGTGAGATTGAGAAAGACAAATATCATATGATTTCACTCATCTGTGGAATCTAAAAAAAAAAAAAAAAAAGGAATTAACGAATAAACAAAAGCAGAATCAGACCTATAAATACAGATAACAAACTTGGTTGCCAGAGGGAAGGAGGGTGGGTGGGAATTAGCAAAATAGCCCAAGGGGAGTGGTAGATCCAAGCTTCCAGTTGTGGAATGCATAAATTACTGGAATAAAAGGCACAACATCCAGGATATGGTTAATAGTATTTTAATAGTGTTTTACGGTGGCAGATGGTAGCTACACTGGTGAGCATATCACTACACATGGAACTATCGAATTGCTATGTTGTACACCTCAAACTCATGTAACATTGTCAGCTATACTCAGATTAAAAAATTAAAAAAAAATAGAGAAAAGAAAGGTATTTCAAAAAAAAATGGGTGGTATTAACTTTTACCACTCATATCACTGACAGTCTATCAAGTCAAGGGACTAGATCAAGGGACACCTGGGTAGCTCAGCTGTTGAGCGTCTGCCTTCGGCTCAGGGCATGATCCAGGGTCCCGGGATCGAGTTCCGAATCGGGCTCCCTGCACAGAGCCTGCTTCTCCCTCTGCCTGTGTCTCTGCTTTTCTCTCTCTGTGTGTCTCTCATGGATAAATAAATAAAGTCTTAAAAACAAAAGGGAATAGATCAAGAATGAGGATAGCATGGCATTCACGAATGAGATCTAGCACATAAGAGGGCTGAAGGAACTTCCCAGAAAAATGAAGTTGAAGACAAGGGTGTTGCCTGCATACCAGGCTTGCACATCAGCCAGTTTGAGTAGGAGTAGGAAGCAGGGCTCCAGAGGAAGGTCTTTCAGAGGAAAGAAAAAGTTGAAGTGATGGATTATCTATCCTATGTGCAGTACCTCTGAGATTTATAGAAGAATTAGGAACACAGAAAGCAGATTTTTAAAAGAGGCAATTAATTCCAAGAGAAACAAAACATTGTATAACAGAGTAAATGATTTTATGATGTGATACGTGACCCAGCAGTAAACACAATTACTTAGTTACTATAATATAAACACTGAACATTTGATTTCTATCCAAACTATGATTGGAGAAAGCTCATGAGGGAGTAAAATGTGGAGTAGGAGAGAATCATCCTTATCTTCCATATAGGAATTCTAGAGATTGTTGAACTTTGAAATAGTAAGTAGAATGGATATTGTTTGTACATTTGATATAAATTCTAGACGAATGAGTAGAAGAGTTAAAATAATTGCCTTTAAGGGACTGAACTCAATGATGACACGAAGGACTGCTGTTCTTATTAAAATATTTCCAGTAGTATTTAGTTTTTTAAAAAATTTTGCATATAAGATTTTGAAAATAAAATTATATTTATATATATGAATTAAAAATTAGAGAATGAGGGTACCTGGGTGGCTCAGTCAGTTAAGCATCTTACCCTTGATCTCTGCTCAGGTTTAAATCTCAGTGTTCTGAGTTCAAGTCCCATGTTGGAGTCCATGCTGGATATGGAGCCTACTTAAAAAAAAAAAAAAAAGATTAAATAAAAATAATTAGAGAATGGATACTTGAGGTAGGGACTGCAAAAGTCACACAAGGGTATTCTAGGTAGCTAGAATTAAGCTGTGAGGGGACAGATGAAAGAGAAGTGAGGAACCATTGCTGCATTTAGCATTGAGGGGAAGGACGATTTTAGTATGGAGGGGTATGAATTGGTCTGTAGGATACAGTGACTGAAACAGTGGAGAAGAGAATTTGAAAACAAAGCAAAAAATAAAAGAACCCACAAATTAAATTTTCTAAGTGGTAAAGTTTGCACTGACACCACCGGAAAGAATTGGGGTCACTGCAAATTTCTATTCTTCCCTGTTACCAGGGTTCCTAGAGCCTTCTCCTCACGGTCCTATAGATTCAGGTAGCCTCATCTACAGCCATGTGCACAGGTGATGAAGTCAGGCCGTATCAGTTGATGAAAATTTCCAGAAAAAGGCTGTGGCCTTGAAATGGAATGAAGAGATGGGCAGGGATTTAGGAAGGGAGCTGGACACGAACTGCACTTGGGAAGAATTTGGAGAGGGAGATTGGAGGAGAGGCTCTTCTTGCTGCCGAAGCTGCTTCCCTGGGTGAGTGTCACCAAGCTGCAGGATCTCCACATTGCGTCTAAGCTGCTTGAATATTTTTGAGAACTACTCCCCAACTCACGTAGAATCCAGCACTTCCTGTAGATGTTAATGCATGTAGCTGTGGTGATTATTGCTAACATTTGCCGAGAGGTTATTGCCAGTCCTGTCTTCACTGCTTTATGTGGATTGTCTGATGTAATCCTCACCACAACTCTAGGAGGCAAAAATTGTTCTCATCCCCATTTTACAAATAAGAAAAACAAGGCACACAGGGCTTAATGGCTAGAGAATGGAGGAGGAGGTGATATTTGAATCTGAGTAGCTGGACTTACTAGCCTGTGTGGTTGGTCATTATCTTAGGTCAGCTGTGCCTGCCCTGTAGATGAGAGAACAGCAAGTGCACAGCGGTTGAGAGATCAGAGTAAACCTGGAGCATAGGCTGCTCAGTGCACATATGAAAGATGTCTGTGGCCAACTGGTAGAGAAAATCTGCAGACATTGGAGAAACTAGTTCACAAGGAACCTTGTTGTCATGTGGAAGACCTGTAGGCTTTAACCTGATAGCTAGAGGGATCCATTGAAAGATTTTAAGTGAGAAAATAGTGTGATTGGATGTGTTTCAGAAAGGTTCTCTGACATTGTAGAAGAAGCAGGGACGGGGGGAGGGGATCAGTAAGGGTGACACAAGAAAGTGATATCATCAGATTTAGTGGAAGATTGGAAGAGGGGATATTAGGTATGATTCCTTCATTTTTGGCTTGGGTTTACAAAGTGGTGAAACACCGTTCACCTGCAGAAGAATACTGGGAAGAAGAGCATTTGGGAGACCTGGAGAATGTCAGTTCAGTTTGAAATGTATCAATTTTGTGTGACCTGGGAAACTTCTAGATAGAAGTATGCACAAATGCCATGAGGATAAAAGTAAGAACTTGGCACAGAAAATGTAGCCATTTATTTGTCCACTCTGATAGATTCTCCTTTTTTACTTCTGTCTTTCATGAATCAGTCATTTTTTTCTCTGAACTCTTCTTGTTCTTGTTTGTTTGTTTTGTTTTAATTTACATACCTAAATTGATTCTGAGACCAAATTCCAGCATGTGTGCAGGGGATTCTCCGACACCTCCAGCAGTTCTCGGATCCCAGCAGGACACCAGCAGGGTGTCCAAGAATTCAACTCAATTCTAACACTGTTTACCCAGAGATAGCATCAGATAACATAGATTATGGATTCAGTCCTATAAAAGACCCCTGAAACAATCACCCCCACCCTGCCACCCCAGCACACATACACACTTCAGATGCAAGAGCCCAGGCTGTTACCTGTACTTCTGACCCACTGGTTAGAGACTGGAGGTTCCCGCAACGCCCTCCTTAGATTGCAGACACCACTTGCAAGTCCAGGTTGTTACTTCTGACTGACTGGCTGCAAAGTAGAGGTTCCCATGACCTCATTTTGGGGTCTGATTAATCTGCTAGTACAGCTCATAGAATTCAGAGAAACACTTCACTTACTAGATCACTGTTTTATTATGATAAGCTGTAACTCAGGAACATCCAGATGGCAGAGGTGCACAGGGCAAGGTCTGAGGGAAAGGGCATGGAACTTGGCATGCCCTCTCCAGGCATGCCATTCTCCTTCATTCCCCTGTGTTTACCACACCTGAACTGATTCCTTTTAGGTTTTTATGGAGGCTTCATTGCATAGACATGGTTGATTAAATGACTGGTCATTGGTGATTTTTCAATCCTCCCCATCTCCTCCGCAGAATTCAGGGGGTGGGAATGAAAGTTCCAACCCTCTATATCAAATGGTTGGCTCCTAGGGCACCTGGTCTCTTCCTCAGGTGTTTTCCAAAAGTCACCTCATTAACATATCACTTTCTGCACTCAGGGAATTTCAAGGATTCAGTGAGGTGCGATCCAGGACCTGTGGATGAAGACCAAATACGTATGAGAAATGTATTCATTCGTAGGACCAAATATATACTTCTCACAAATCCAGTACTGCAATATGTATTTTATCTTCACAGTGAACTCAAAAATCACAGGCCATGTCCATTTGTCCTCCTAATCCCCTAGATTCCATGTAAATGCTACCCACATGGTAGTTTTTAAGGAAAATCTTGCTAATAGCTCAATCTGTACATGAGAAATGCTTGGCATGGAATGAAACTGAATTTTAAAGGATTGTCTTATGACCCTTATAGAAGTCAGAGTTATAGCAGCTAAGTTTGAGGTTTTTCAGTTTGCATATTTGGATATAATTTTGCAGCCTGAGCAGATGATCTACAACCTGGCCTCAAAGATCTGCATGCAGTAAATTGTAAGATGTGCCTTATTATTTTTTTTTTTAACCTCCGAATGTGGAAGGGATGAGTCAGCCTATCTTGAATTTTAAACTGCCAGTTCCAGGGACACTGCACAACCCAAAGCCATGCCTCCAGCAAATTACTATTAAAAATATTCTCTGCTAGGCAGGGCCGCCTAATATGTCAAGCGCGGCCAGTTCCTTTAAGTGAAAACAAACATTTGGATGAAAAAAATAATAGAATTACTACTGAAGACAGTGGTAAAGGATACCTCCTTCATTTGCCTTTGAAAATCCAGTGTTGTGTTGTTGTTGTTTTTTTCCCTACTGGCCTTGATGTTTTATAAGAGTCATATATAACTCATTTTACCAAGGACAAGAGGAAGTTGAATCAATTTTCTCTCTGAAAAAGCAGATAGTATGCAAATTGATGTGTAAATGTCAGTGAGTACACTGTGTCTGTGCACTTGAGTGGTATAATAAGGCTTCCTTTGCACAGATACCAAGAACATGATATTATTCATGGAACTGCATGTATTTAGACATAACAGGATAAAGAAGATATTTTAGACAAAATAAATGGAAAATTATGTAAAATTTGACAGGGTCTTTTAAAGTCTTGAAGAAGACTATTGAAAACTATATTGAAAACGAGTGCACTGGACATTTGCTTATAATATGATTTTAATAAGAGTGCTAGAAAATGATATTTACCTTTGAATATAAATACTTAGTTTATTCTTAAATAGGATTTGAATTTCAGTGCAAGTGAGTATGTGTAAGGAATACTGTTAATAAATGAGTTAACCTAAAAGAGACTGCAGGTCATTCATTATTCAAGGTAGGGGTTCAACAATGGTTAGTGAATTTGAATGATACAAAGATATGAAAGAAAACATGTTAAACCCTCCTGTAAACAGAGGATGCCCCCTAGCTGGAATCCACTTTTGTTTTAGATTGATTAAAGTCTTTCTTAGTGTTTAGGGTGATTATTTTTTTTTTAATTTTCAGTAATCAGTTTTCTGCATTATTAGAAATTATTTTATCACTATCATCAGAAAAACTGTATTTTGATATTGGAAAGACAAATCTAAAAACCTACTTTCTTACATGGGATTTTACTTTGAAGTTTGACTTTTCATACCCGTCATTTGAATCTGCTTTTCTTTTTTTTTTTTTAATTTTTTAAAAAAATTATTTATTTATTTATGATAGTCACAGAGAGAGAGAGAGAGAGAGAGGCAGAGACACAGGCAGAGGGAGAAGCAGGCTCCATGCACTGGGAGCCCGACGTGGGATTCGATCCCAGGTCTCCAGGATCACGCCCTGGGCCAAAGGCAGGCGCCAAACCGCTGCGCCACCCAGGGATCCCTGAATCTGCTTTTCTAAATCCAGACAGAACCACTCGTAAAGTGAAATGCTATGGGCACTAAATGAATGAATACCACTACTTAAAAGTGAAACAAAATCTTTAAAAAGAATTACCCAAATCACAATAGGACATTTAACACTACCATTCATAGGTTTGGTTAGGATGCTTGCACCCTTCTGAGGTCTACATTTCCCATCTGCAACCCAAAGACGTATTTTAAAACGCATGTACTGAGTTTGTTAGCAGTTCAGCTAACTTATGTCTTCTTGCAGAGACACTTAGGGAAATCTTTAATAGTTGTAGTTGGCCACTATTACACTCTGTTTGATATGTCCAGGTAAACATTGTGTGGGTCATATGACCTAGAAGCTATTTCTTATTTGTTCATTCTTACCAAATACTCAGTCAAGTAAATCAGTTTTTTCCTACAAAGGTCAACATGTATATACACATCTATATTAGTAACAGTTATGAAAACCCTTCTCAGAGCCAGAAGCCGTTTTAGTTTTTTATTGCTATATAATAAATGCCTCAAAACCTATTATCTTAAAAAAAAAAAACAAAAAACAAAAAACAGTTATTTGCTCATGATTCTGCATTCTGGGTTGGGTTCAGCTGAATGGTTCTTCTCCTGGTCTTGCTGGTAGGAACTAATGTGGATGCATCCAGTTAGATGGGGGCCCGGGATCCACTGGATCCTTGAGACAATGTAGCTTTTCTCTCTTCTATGTGGTCTCAGGACCTCTTCTCTCTGTGAGGTCCCGCTGGAGGAGGTGGATGTACTTCCTATGTGTCAGTTCAGAGTTCTCATGAGTGCAACAGTTTAGGCTTAGAACAGATTATAGTTAAAGTAAAACACAGATTCATAGGGAGAGAATGGAGAAAAAGCACAAATACTGGAACCTGTGGTTCGTTGGGGCCACCGATGCTAGAATGCTTTAAAGAAACTAAATTCAAGATGTAGTGTGTATTCTCACAGTTCTTAGGGGGCATTGTAGGTCACCATAAGAACCTTGGCTCCTGCCCAAGAGAGTGAGTGGACACATTGCCAGGTCAATGAGTGGCATGGTCAGGTAGGTCTCTTGGGCAGCGATGTGGAGGATGGATTTCAGGAGAACAAGACTACTGTCAAGGAGGCCAATGTGAAAGTAGTGTAGTAATATTCAGGTAAGAATTGATTTGAGCCTACAATTAGGCCACTCCTTTTTTTTTTTTTTTTTTTTCTCCTGAAATTTTCTTCAGCCTTCTTTTAACTGTAAGAGAGGGCAAAGAAATAAAGAGACAGGGGAAAAAGAAATTTAGTATGGTTCTGTATTAACACTAACTTCTCAGATGGGGAAGGAATTATTTTTTAAAAAAAGATCTGTTGACTATAATGTTTCTTTCTGATGTACAGGTAGAAATATATACTAGTCAAATGGCTCTGTGGGTTTGGAATGAGAGATCTAGAATGGTCTAGTTGTTAGCATAGAAATGGTTAATTGAAGCTTTAGGAGACCCTGAGCTCACCGAAGGAGCCTTTACAAACTGCTTTTTAAGGAGGAGGGAAGTCTTTCAGGATTCACTAAGAGTCATCTGCGAACTCTGCTTTCTAAAACTCCGCCTTGCCCCAGTGTCACAGGGGTGGAGGAAGAAGCATGTATACTTTGAAAAAGCTCCCAAGGTGCTTCTTTTATATGACCTCCTCTACTGGGGTATGTGGGCATTGATACTATTTTAAAAGCTCCCTGGGAGATTCTGATACCTGCTCAGAATTAAGAACAACTAAAGAAACTAAAGACAAGTGAATAGGGAAGAAGGGTGAGCATTCCATCTGGGGAAGCAAAAGTCGTGGGAACAAGGCCAGACCTGATAATATTATCCATAGATGACAGGGACAGCTAATGAATATTAGCAGCTGTCTCAAATTTAAGGATAAGTTTTGTATATGTAATTTCTGGGAAGGACTCATTCATAGCCATTAATTGGGCTCTTCAGCTACTAGTAAACCCTCTGCCATGGAGGAATTCAACAGCTACTGTTTTTCTGACCCAGGTGTTTCCAGAATTTCCCACTGATTGGTCATTGAGGCTGACCATTTTCTAGAAAGATTCAAACGTATTTTCCTGTGTTTTTCTGTAGTTTTTCCTAGTTCTCTATTGGATAAAAGTCCACTCCACTACTCTCCTCAATTCTGCAACCTTTGCCTTGCTAGCTCTCCTCTCCTCTCTTGATATCCTGCCCCAGCCGTCTTAATGTGGGCATCCTTAAGGAATATTTCCTGTTTTCAATTCATTCTTCCTCCTCAGGTCCCTGAATGTGTGCTTTAACTTTAGCTTCCTCTGTTTGTTCCGTAATGAGTTTCTCATGATATGCGGTGTAGGACACTTCTGGATGGATTCTGGATTCTACCAAATACATTTTTTTTAAAATTTTTATTTATTTATGATAGTCACACACAGAGAGAGAGAGAGAGAGAGAGAGGCAGAGACACAGGCAGAGGGAGAAGCAGGCTCCATGCACCGGGAGCCCGACGTGGGACTCCATCCCGGGTCTCCAGGATCGCGCCCTGGGCCAAAGGCAGGCGCCAAACCACTGCGCCACCCAGGGATCCCCGAAATTTTTTTTTTAAGATTTTATTTATTTATTCATGAGACACACACACACACACACACACAGAGAGAGAGAGAGAGAGAGAGAGAGAGAGAGGCAGAGGCAGAGGGAGAAGCAGGCTCCATGCAGGGAGCCCGACGTGGGACTCGATCCTGGGTCTCCAGGATCAGGCCCCGGGCCGATGGTGGTGGTAAACCACTGAGCCACCTGGGCTGCCTCTACTAAATATTTAAAGGAGAGTTAACACCTATTCTTCTCAAACTGTTCCAAAAAATAGAAATGGAAGGAAAACTTCCAAACTCATTCTACCAGGCCATCATCACCTCGATCCTAAAACCAAAGACCCCACTCACAAGGAGAACTACAAGCCAGTATCCCTGATGAACACGGATGCAAAAGTTCTTAACAAGATACTAGCAAATCGAATCTAACAGTATCTTAAAAGAATCAGACTCACCCCGATCAAGTGGGATTTATTCCTGGGCGGCAGGCATGCCCATGGTGCAAGATGTGCAAACCAATCGCATCATACACTACGTTAATAAAGGAATGGATGGCAAATCAAAATTAAACTGGTGATTATGGAATTCTTTCTTGGGCTTTAAAAATCTCTTCTAACATTCATCAGTTTTGTTGTCTCTTTTTACCTCTTTACCTTTTTAATTGATCAATAGTAGAGTGAAAAAAATGCCAAGTGTTGCTGCTTCTTCCTTAACTTCTCTGCACTTCAGTTCCTGATCTGCAGTTTGGAGAGTTGCAGCTTCTCTGGGAGGCTCTTGGGAGGTTTACAGTAGATGGAGAGCGCCCTGTGCAGTGGGGGCCACTTAGTAATGTTCTGTAAATATTAGTTGTTATCACTGGTTCCCGTGACACCTTCCCTTTTCTCCAAGTTTATTAGCTTTTCTAAATAAATTAACCAAAATATAATTAATGGATGCTAGACCTAAAAGTGTGCAAGAGGGTGTGCACACATGCGTACACATACACATATATTCTTGATTTTGGTGGCAGTTACATAGGCATATGCATATGCCAAAGTTTATTGAGCTTTATATTTAAGATTTATGCATTTTCTAGATGTAACCACACCTCAGTAAATTACTTGGGAAAAAATGTAATTGGAAGTAGAATAGCAAAGTGGTTAAGGTTGTGGGTTCTGGAACTGGGTTTAAGTTCAAATCTTGGCTTTAGCACTAATTAGCTGTGTGATTTGAGGCAAATAATTGGTCTGTGTATTTCAGTTTCCTCTTTAGTTAGATGTTGATAAAAATACCTGTCTGATAGGGTTGTGGTAAACATTACAGGAGGTAATTTAAAATAGTGCTTGGCATATTTTACATAGTGCATAAATGTTAGCTTTTATTTATTTTTAAATATATTTTCTTAAAATAAGAGCACTATACATTTCTAAATATGTATCCTGTGTAATCCCATATCTTTCCTTAGTTAGTATCTTTTCTCATGTAGAGAAAAAGGTTTTATACTTTTTTGTTACCTCTGTGTATGTCTCACATTTAACACAATGCTACATTTACTAAGAGCAAAATTAGCATTCATTGACCTAAGTGATCATTGACTTTTAAGGTCATACTAGACCCCCCCCCCCCCCAAAAAAAAGAGTTTTTGTTGGAAAAACTGATTAAACTAAGTATTCCTAACTAGTAGTGAAAATTGTATTTTACTGATTTAAACCAAATCCACCCAAAGCATAACTATTCCTTTAACAGCAAATTTAAAAATGATACAAAAATAAGTTTGTGAGAAGTAAACAGATTTTATTTTAACCTCAACTATTCTACTCAACCTTTCAGATCCCAGAAAATTACAGTAATAATAAATTGGAATAATGTCAGATGATGGAAAATTCAAATCCACATGGATAATTGTCTCTTATAAGTAGAGAGTGGCTATGGTTCTGGAGCTTTAAACATTAAATCTAAAAGACAAATGTCCTAGTGTTTTATAATGATTCACACAGTGACTTTTTTCACTATAATTTAAGTTGTTTAAATCAAATCTTAATACAAAGTGTAAAATCTGATTTAACAATTATTTGCATGAATTAGAATAATATCATCAATGCCTAAAAAGAAAATATCAATTTAAGTTGATAGTACACAATTGAAACAAAAAGATGCCACTTTACTTCCAGGTTTTAGTTGGGAACTGATGATTACCATTTATTGTCTACCAATTATTTTTCAGTTCCTATTCTTGGTAGATTTTACATGTCTTATTAAAATTTTTGCAATGTAGTTATTATTTCCATGTAGACATGAGGAAACTAACATTATAGCACTCAATTTAAAGCTTACATATGCTGGGTGCCTGGGTGGCTCAGTCAGTTAAGCGTCCAACTCTTGATATCAGCTCATGTCATGACCTCATGGTCACAGGATCAAGCCTGGCATTGGTTCCACTCTCAGAGCAGTCTGCTTATCCCTCTCTCTTTGCTCCTCCCAGTTGTGTGTGCTCCCACTCTCTCTTAAATAAATTAATAAATCAAATCTTTTTTAAAAATAAAGCTTAAATATGCTTCATTGAATCTGTGGACATTTTCCTTTTTAATGTGACATTTCTAATAATAGAAAACTGGTAGAGAGTATCAGAATGCGTTAAAGATTAAGAAGATAGCCATTTAGAAATAACAGAATGAAGCCCTTTATAGAAGTCAAAAAATATATATTATTGGTTGGAAGAAACCTAATTTTGCAAAAAAAAAAAAAAATCTGTAGGAAAATGTATATCCTGGGGGTTATTCTTTTATGAATTTAGTTGTGAAACGATACGCTAAATAGTTTAGTTTGAGAAAAACAGAGTAACAATGGAATTGGAACTCATCATACATTGATAAAAGCATATTCTCAATTAAAGGAAGTACTTCACCCATTGTCCTATATTGCCAAATCCCATTTTTGGTTAAAACCATATCTAGAGCAGTGGGTCCATTCATAGGGAACATTTCCTAAAAGACAATGTGGAAGGGTAAGGGAACTTGAATGGTTTCCAGTGAGAAGCTGCTGTGATTTGCCCTGGAAAATAGGTCTTGCCAGTCGGGTGAATAATGGTGGGAGGTGAATTATGTCTCCTGGAAGAGAAACATCAACTCTTAATAGCATTATCCAACCATGATGCAAGCTGGTCTGGAAAGAAGTGAACTCCCAAATACTGTGAATACTTCAGCAGGTTGATACAATATCAGGGAGGTGAGGACCAAGGATTCTTGCCTGGGAGAAAAGGACCTAAAAAATCGTGAGCAACTCTCTGGCCCTTAGTTTTTCAGATAAACAGAAGTACTCAGAAGTTTGCTGGGTGGATTGTATGTTATCAAATAGGAGAGTCCAGTATCAAAAAAAAAAAAAAAAGATACTTTATAAAGAAAGTATTCCTTAAAATGTCATTCCGCACTGGCTGTAAAAATTGGAACTAGTACTTGTTGATTTTAGAAATAATATTAACAAAATCTAGTTGGCAAAGATAGTAAGAAGAAAAAAGAAAAAAATGGAGACACAGAACAAAATAGAACATGTATGATATATGATACACTTAGCAGTTTCAGTTTTTTCAGTTTTCTTTTCTTTTTTGCTTGTGTACTATCAATTTATCAATTTATCAATTTATCAATTTATTCATTACTTTCCATTGTTATATATATATATAATAATCTGAGATTTGGGATTAGGTTGTTGTTGCAAACTAATAATTTCTATATATGTACATACTATACGTATGTACTTTTACCTTTTTGTACTGTTTTCAATTTTGTTTTTACCATATTTAGTACAATTAGACAACTTTTTAAAAAAGATTTTTGTTTACTTGAGAGAGAGAGAAAGAGAGAGAGAGTGAGAAAGAGCATGAACAGGGCCAGAGGGAAAGGGAGAAACAGACTCCCCACCAAGCAGGGAGCCCAAAGTAGGGCTTGATCCCAGGACTCCAGGATCATGACCTGAGCCGAAGGCAGACGCTCAACCTACTGAGCCACCCAGGTGCCCCAAACAACTTCTGTTTAGCTGGTTTTTATTCTCACTGCTAGCATTTCTTCCTTGTTCAAGATCTATTACATTCGTGGGGCACCTGGGTGACTCAGTGGTTGAGCGCCTGCCTTTGGCTCAGGATGTAATCCCAGGATCCTGGGATCGAGTCCCACATTGGGCTCCCTACATGGAGCCTGCCTCTCCCTCTGCCTATGTCTCTGCCTCTCTCTCTGTGTGTCTCATGAATAAATAAATAAAATTAAAAAAAATAAATATCTTACATTTGACATGTTCTAGTAGTTTGATAAATCGTTTGAATTACTAAAAATGTCTTTCTCTTACCTTTATGAATAAAATGACTAAATAGAAAATTATTGGTTGGTTATTAAAATTACGTGCAAAAAATAAAAATTACATGCATTGCTCATTTTTTAGGAATTTAATTTTGCAGATGAGTATGTTGACAAATTAATGTCTTTCTGTTTTCATTGGTGACTAATTTTTTATGACTTCATGCTTCTTGACATTAATTGATCTTTATTTTATTTTTTAAAACTTTTATTTATTTATTCATGAGAGACAGACAGAGAGAGAGAGAGAGAGAGAGGCAGAGACATAGGCAGAGGGAGAAGCAGGCTCCATGCAGGGAGCCTGACGTGGGACTTGATCCCTGGTCTCCAGGATCATGCCCTAGGCTGAAGGCAGCGCTAAACCACTGAACCACCCGGGCTGCCCTTAACTGATCTTTAAACAAAAGAAAATCTAAAAAGTGGCTATAAGCTCTTATTTAATTAACCTGAATTTCTTTGTTAAGGACACAGTGATTGCTTGCTCTTCATATACAGCTTCATGAAGTTTTCTTTCATAATTACCATTTATTCTTTAATAAATATTGAAACTCTTATTGCGTACTTTTCTGGTTTCTTCACTCATTACAACTAAAAATCTTTGATTAATGGTCTGTTGTACATTCTCTATATAAATTCTTCTACAGCACACTGTATAGCTCTTTGGTTTTTTTCTATTTTGCGTTTTTTTTTTTTTTTGAGTTTTTCATTTAACCTCTATGCTGTAGTTTTAACGATAGCATGAGTTGTGCTTTTAATTTAACTGGTACAATTTTGGTGTCCTTGCAGCCCTTCCTCATTGAACTAGTTTATCTCATCTCATTGCCTTTGCTAGAGCAATATAAACAGTACAGCATTGTTACAAAATTAAGTGTGTACCTCTCAGGTGAACATAGCAATTCACTCCTATGTATTTACCCAAAGATAAATGAAAGCATATATCCACACAAATACTTAAACTCAAATATATTCATACATACTTTAGTCAGAATTTTCAGATAGTGGAAACAGCCTAAATGTGTATCAGCAAGTGAATGGATGAACAAAACGGGATGTATCTATAAAAAGGACTACTACACAGCAATGAAAAGAAACAAATTTGGGTGCCTGGGTGGCTTAGTTGCTTAAGTGTCTGACTCTTGATTTCTGCTCAGATACTGATTTCAAGGTTGTGAGATCAAGCCCCATGTTGGGCTCCGGGCTCTACAGGGAATCTGCTGGAGATTTCTCATCCCTCTTCCTCTGTCCTTCCCCTTACTCGGGTTCTCTATGCCTCTCTAAAATAAATAAATAAATCTTTAAAAAAAGAAAAGAAGACAAACAGCTAGTGCTACAAAAACGTAAATGAGTCTGAGAAATATGGTGACTGAAAGAAGCTAGATACAGAAGAGTACATGCTATAGAATTCCATTTATATGAAAGATATTAAGGAGCTTTCAAACCTTATAAATAAGAAAAAAATAAACCAGGAGTGCAATAAAAATTGCAAAACATAAGAAAAGAAACATCAGGCTGTAAATTAGGATAATGACCGTATCTTTGTAAATGATTTTCTGTAGAAACTAGGAGCATATTTTAAAACACTAGTCATCAGTATAATATGAGAGGAGGTGGAAAATTTAAGGAGAAATCAGCTGAGATAAAAGAATAGCATTACTTAATGATGCATGTTGATGGATTCACAGACTCAATATTATTAAGGTGTTGATTTTACTTAAACTGATCTGTTGATCTATCACCCCCCCCCAAAAAAAATCCTAAGAATGACACCAACTATTATTGGTTTTTTCTTTTAGAAATAGACAAATATTTAGGAATATAAACCACTCACAATAAATAAGGATTTTAAAACAGTTAAAGATATTTACTTACACTATTGGATTTTAAGACCTGCAGTAAAGCTACATGTAAAAAACAGTGTGGCATGATGAAAATATAGATAAATAGATCAGTGGAAGGGAATAGAGAATACAGAAATAGATCTGCATATGGTAAATTGATTTTTGACAATTATGCTGAAGGCAATTGATGGGATAAGGAAAGATCTTTCAAAAAAAGGAAAGATCTTTCAAAAAATAGATCTCTAATAATTGTACAGTTTTTGTTTTCTGCTTTATTTATTTTATTTTTAAAAAATACTTTATTCATTTATTCATGAGAGACACACAGAGAGAGGTAGAGAGAGAGGCAGGTTCTCTGTGGGGAGCCCCATGAGGGACTTGATCTCCTGATCTGAGTCAAAGGCAGACACTCAACCATTGAGCCACCCAGGTGCCCCGTTGTTTTATGTTTTATTTATTTATTTATTTATTTATTTATTTATTTATTTATTTATTTATTTATTTATTTATTTAGATTGTTTTGTGTTTTAAAGGGAACCTACTGCTCCCAGTCTATAAGCCCTTTTTTCTCCTCTTTCTCTTACCTTTTCCTGCTTGGGCTTTAGACTCAAATCGAATATGAAATACTTGAGTAAAGGACAAGTAGTAAAAAAAGATGGTGCAAGTATTTGCATAATACAAAAATGCCTTTCTAGACCTGGTTTTAAGGTCTTGGGTTTCTAGACAAGGGGCTTTATTTATTTTTTTTAAGAATTTATTTATTTATTCATGATAGAGAGGCAGAGACGCAGGCAGAGGGAGAAGGAGGCTTCATGCCTGGAGCCCGACACAGGACTCAATCCCAGGACTCCAGGATCACGCCCTGGGCTGAAGGCAGGCACTAAACAGCTGAGCCACCCAGGTATCCCTGACAAGGGGCTTTAAATATGAGAAGCCTCACGTATAGTGAGAGGGCTTCTCTGTTTAGTGAGTAGAAGCATATACAGGACACAGATTGTTTCTCCTCAGTCTAAATAGGGAGCTTGTAAAGAGTAGAACTTTCTAAAATTCTACATATCTCTGTTATGCTGTTTTGGATTGGGATATGGAGTTGTTTTTTGTCCCCCTCCCAATGTTTGTAGTTGTATACTGATTAAAAAACAATAGGGGGAAGGTGTGTCAGGAAACAAATAATAATATTTGAAATATTTATTATCAGAAATCAATGGATTTTTGAAGATTTGAACTTGAAAGAGTGCAATGGTTCTAAAATAAGTCCAAGAATATCCTTCAATGCCAGATAATTCCATCTATGTAAGATTTGCGTTTCAAGGGATGAACAATAACTATATCTCTACATCTTGTTTCGGACAATGAGGTGTTAAATAAATATGAGGAACTCTCTAGTATGACTACATTTTATTTAAAAAATTAACAATGTAGGACTAAGGTGTTTTCTTTTGGTTAGAAACTAATGTTGCAGTAATTTTTCTGATTTCAATATTGTTAGACTTTGTCAAACCAGTAAGTAATTAAAACCAACACTTTGCTATTGTGTGTGTTACTACTGTGCCATTCATTCTTCATGAAACAGAGACTATTTCCTGCCCTCTTTTTAACACAGTAGGAGTTTGGACCACTTAGCCAGGTGGAAATCACTGGTTCTCGTGAAAGCTGGAAATGTTTGAGTCAGTTGAGTGAGTGAAAGACATGATGATAAAGGAGCCCAGAGCAATTGATGGAAGAAAGTGCCTCAGACCAGACTGGGGATAAGCCCAGAAACATAGATAAAATATATGGCCTTGGGAAGTGGAGCTGAGTGAAAGGAAGTGTGCAGATGAAGCCAGCCACATCTTCAAGTGGGGAGGAAGGAGATTGCAAGGTGTTACCTCCAGAGGTCATGATCTTCTCTAAATTAAGAAGGAGGTTCCTGTGCTTAGTAAATACTCCTCAGATGGGCTGAGGTCACCAAGGGAGGGAAGGAAGACAGAAGATTTGAGGATAGTAGGAATGTTTGAGGTCAACTGTGGAGGAGAATGCAAGAGTCCATTAGGACTGAGTGCAAGGCATGCTGAGTAATAGGACTCAGTGGAGTTAGATGCATATTCTAAGTCAAACAGGATGGCACTGTAAGTTTCTGGTAGTCTTTGACAGAGAAGAACAAAGAAAAATCAACTTCTAAAATAAATGGGACAAAGATGAACTCTCAAATATGTAAGAGATCTGTATGGGAAAATGAGATAGGGGTCAGGATGGCCCAACTATGAAAACTTTGACTAGAAATCTGTGAAGACCCCAGAAGATTAGCTAAAGACTTCAGGTCAAAATATAGGAAGCCGACCTAGCCAACCTTTATTCATTAGTAAAGAGCAGTAGCCTGGTTTCCAGTTGGCAAGTTGATGCTAACAATAGGAAAATAGCAATTAAAAGAGAATCTATTACTCTAGTACAGCTTCTACCATTACTCTTAGTTGAGATCTACTCTTATGTTTTACATGTTGACAAACATTTTCTTATAGACCTAGATAGCATATATTTTTGGCTTTATGGGCCATATTTTCTATCACAGCTGCTCAGATTTACCATCATAGCATGAAAACAGCCTTTGTCAATATGTAAATGCATTTACATGAAAACTGCAGGCTTCCCAGAAACACTAGGAGATGCCCATTAGAAGTCAACACAAAGAAGTCTTGGTGTAAGCACTGTTGCAAGTCTTCCCAGCCGGTTGGATGTTAAATAGCTTCTTACAGTCTACCCACAGTATGTATACCTCTGTGTGCAGTTGTACGTGTGTGTGTGTGTGTGTGTGTGTGTGTGTTTATGTGTTTGTTATATTACATACCTAATACTGTTTCAGGCCTTCTGAGAAATATATAGAAATAAAAGAAATTGTCTTCCAAGAAATGTCCATCTGTTTGGAGAAGGAGATAGGGACAAGATTAGAAAAATAGAAATGGTCATAAAATATCATGTAATTGGGCAATGAATTACTGCTAAAAAAAAAGTACTAATGACTTTGAGTGCAAAAAATCAAGCAGGAGGAAGATTTCTCTGTCTTTGGACTTGAAATTTGAGACAGTAGCCAACTGGGAACTCTTTTTCTCACATACAGCATTTCAGTTATTCTTGTGCTTTGGAAAGATGAAATAATGACTCATTTTTCCAGGATTATTATTTCAACTGCTTAGTTCTGCTAAATGTCATATAGTCTGAATTGTTATTAAAGGTTGGAAAAACCTAAACATTAAATAGACACTCTTCAGACTCGGTTGCACTTTGACATGGTAATGGTCTCCTAAAACATTTGATGCCTTGAAAATAGTGTCTTGCTATATTTGATATAGATTCTTTTTTCCTTCTTAAGTAAAAATTTTATTGAATTATAAAATGCATTTATGCAACAGTAGATTAAGTTGCTGATTATATCTTATGAAATTCTACCTAAGAAAAATAAAGACTGGTGGATAAATTCTAGGTTGTGATTGCAGGATTAAGACTAGCAGTTTAAACTGTTAAACCTAATATTTTGAGAGTAATCAGAAAGGAGCATGTAAAAAAGTAAATGACAGTGTTACAAATTTGTTTCATTTTGATATCATAGAACAATATGTCAGAAGGACTCAGTGCTATAACTTCTTACTAGTCATTCTTCAAACACAATCTGTGATACTTGATGGAAAATTGCAGCCTCAGCCATTCAGTATCATGGTGGCGTCTCTATAAAGCCGCCTGAGCAGTTTGGTTGCCACAATCAGTATACACATTCCATTTGTGTTTTGCTTTTTTTGTTGTTGTTGTTGTCAAATCTAAGATTTCCATAGTTATGGATGACAAAAAATTCTATGTCAAGCTTTCAAGATGTGGATAAGATTCAAGTCGGCCTCATAGGTTGACTGTGATCTTAAACGTATGCTGCATTGCTGACAATGACCTCTCTATGTCACAAAGCAAAGTGGGAAAGATCTCCCACTTAACAGTCTTACCCGGCACTGTTGAAAAGAGATGTAATGCTTTAATGATGACAGGCATGATGAGGGAAAACCTGATATAAACTACATTTCTAAAGAGAGTGATTCTAACCAGACTGTGCTGATGGACATCAGATGAACAGAGAAGGGGAGATAATTGTAAACAGAAAAGGGACATTCCATTTCTAACAATTTTGTTATTTTGAGGGATGTCTACAGATCACACTGTGAAGGGTTCACCCTGAGGCTGGGTTTAACATTACATTTTTTAAAAATTATTAAACCTTAGATGAAATCATAAAAGATATGCAGTCAGCTTTTGCAGATGATAGAAATATGGGAGAGAGCATTGATATGATGGAGGAGAAAATGGGTGCAGAGTTAATGGCTTGAATTGACAGATTACATCAAATTCTGGGATTAAATTTAAACAAATATTTATTTAAAAAATCGATTTGGACAATTTCAAGAGAGCGGAGACAAAGCTTGCTAGCAAAAGATGCTTTCTTTTTAAAAAGGTTAAGCTGGGGCTTTTTATATGACTATAAAGTTAATATGAGCCACTACTGTGAAGCAGCTGGTAAAAGTAAAAACCATAGGCACAGTAAACACATAGTAAAGATCAAAAGAAGTCATGGACACGTCGCAACTCTGTGATACTTAGGCTGCATCCAGAGGGTTGTACTGTCATCCGTGGGCCGTATTTTAAGAGAATACTTGATAAACGAGAGTTGGTCAAAAGGAGGCTGACCAGTTCTTTTCAAATATTTGAGTTGCCAGTGGAACAGATGCTAGAATTATTTTCTTTCAAATAAAAGCTTCAGGAAGCCAACTTGATTCTCCTGGGAAGTCATGGGCCCCTGCCAATCAAGAAATTTAGTAAAGTGGATTCTTCGGTTTGGTAAAAATTAAATGGAATAACTTCTGTTTTCCTCTTAAAAGTCAAAGATGCCATGATTACTTTAATATAGATGAAAATTTTGAGAAGGCAAAAAGAAAGACAGCCCTGGGTGAGTACCGAGACGAGTAGGAAGGGCTCTCATTCTCGATCTTTCTGTGCCTACTGAAGCATGTTGTGTGGTCCTCAGGTCTCCAGTTAAAGACTGACGTGAACTTAAATATTCGTGATATACAGTGGCAAGTGGTAGAAAAGCACATCACACGGGATACCGTTAACATTAAAAAGAGGTCAGAAATGGTTTCATGTGGACTTTATCCCAAATCAAGCCAACAAATAAAAAGGCAAAACACAAAACTCATGAGAGATGATAGTATATCCACTTTGGAGGTTTTCATGAACTAACAGGATTACAGTTTTTTTACATTATAGTTCACTTAGAATTGAAAGTGAAGGTGTTTCTGGCTGCGTGATTGCCCTTTTCATTTGTTTAGTGATTCTTACAGTCTTAAGACTAGTAGTAAGAATTGTCTAGAATTCTCTTTTTTGTTTATTTTAGGGTCAATGGGCTAAAGAATTCTGTTGTTTGCCATTTGATGAAGATACAGATCTTAGTTTGAACAAGTTGATCCTGTTATGTCTTTAGAATCTATTGAGCATATGAAAGTTTAGTTTGGTGGGCAAAGCAAATAAGGCACTTGATAACAAGAGACAGAAGAGATGACTAGTGTGTTACACCCTGATAAGCCTCTCTACTTCAAAAATACCAGTCTTGTATAAAGCTGTCTTTGAAAGGATTCTTTTCTCCCCCTGTCAAATCCAAATCCACCACTGGCCAGACACACACACACACACACACACACACACTTTTCTTTCATAATCCAGAAATGAATCTGAGACTGCATGTTGTATTATTAAATCACATAGTACAAATAACACATTGTTCAAGGTTTTTTTTTTCTTTCACAACTGAGTTTATAGTCAGTTATTCTGTGACATTAACACGTTGCAGTTATTCTTAGTTTGTTGTTAAAGAAAATATTGGAAATATTAGATATCTTCAGGGAAATTTTTTTAAAAACATATTACCAGATGGATGAACATTTATCCTTTCCAAGAATATAAAATTTGTGACTCATTTTTATCTTTGGTTTTCCACTGTAAAGAATGGGTGTCAGCTTCCTATGTAATTTTGATTTGTTTATCCAGCAGTTTTGTTTGTCCGTGCAGTTTTCTCTGTGCCCATTGTGGTCAATATTTGGTTTCCATAAAAGGTATGAGTTTTCTTTGAGTCTATCTTTTCTTGCCATTGCCAAACCCACAACTGATGCACCATTACTTTGACTTTTGTTCTTAATTTAAACTTGGCATAGGTCTTCTCTTTGGTGTAAAACATGAAACAAACTCCATTTTGACATGCAATCTGGGCAGAAAACTATTTGCCTGACATTCTCCAAAGAAATATATAGGGAGGATGTTTGCGTTGCTCTTGTAGGGACAGCACTGCTACCTGAAGGTGCCACTATCCAAAGTTTGGGTTTGGCACTGCTATTTAAAAAAGAAACATCTAGGCAAGAGTCCGTTTTTCTTAGTTTCTAGGTAAAAGCAGATAAATACTCATCAAAATGCTTCAGTTTAATGGAATGCAGAGCAATCCAGGAGAAGTACTACCTTGAGGCCAATGGCTTTTCACTGCTGCAGTTCTACAGGACCGAGTCAGTACTGTATAGGATTTAGCTACAGACTGCCTGAGTTCGAATCCTGATTCTACTGCTCAGAAACCTAAGCATGTTGTTTAGCCTCCCTGTCTTTGTTTTCTGAACTGTAAAATGAAGTCTCAAAAGTTTGGCTTCGTGGAACTTTTTTTTAAGATTTTATTTTTATTTATTTATGAGAGTGAGAGAGAGAGAGAAAGAGAGAGAGAGAGAGACACAGACAGAGGGAGAAGCAGGCTCCATGCTGGGAGCCCAACGCGGAACTCGATCCCGGGACTCCAGGATCACGCCCTGGGTCGAAGGCAGGGTGCCAAACCGCTGAGCCACCCAGGGATCCTCTTCGTGGAACTTTTGTAAGGGTTAAATAAATTAAGTGACTTAGTGCAGTGATTGACACAAAATATCATCAGTGATTGACACAAAATATCATTCTCTACCTTGTCTCTCAAAATTGAATGCATGAGTTAAATTCCTTTTTGGCAAGATTTAGGATTAGGGTCTTTACAGAGTTAGTCTTGGTTTTTCTGGCTTCATTACCATCCTGCTCCAACTTGCAAACTCATTGACATAGTCTTACACTTCTTATATAGCAAACTGAATGGTAGTCCTGTGACTTGAAGATACTAATACACCTCTAAGATATGAAACTTTCAAGTATATTTTATGAATAATTTAGATTATGTGAGCTCAGTTCATCCATATTTTGGAAAAATTTAAGCTATTTTCTGCAGGAGCTATGGTGAGGCTAGAAATTGAAAACACCTAGAAATAGTAGAAAAGAATTCCTATCAACCTTTACCTGTCACATCAATCCATTTATTCGTATTTATGGAGTGTCTCGAACTTACAGAGTGGAAAAAACTACTTATCATTTTCATGAGCTCCCTGCCTTGTACAGTGTAGGCACCTAATAAAATTTTTTTTTCAACTGAAGTTTATGACCAAGCTTTTCACAGTAAAGGTTCCTTTTAAAATATTCTCCAAATCTCTTCTTTTTAAAGTAGATAACCAGTCAGAAGTGGAGAAGTAGCAATTGCTGAGCTTAGCAGTAGCCAAAAGCAAACTTCATCCCTAAGTCTAATGACAGCTTCTTGGATGCAGCTCATGTGCATTTCTTCTGTCTCTCTTTTTAAAGACAATCCCTAGGTCTGGATCTACTGCTGATTTTGCAGTTTTTACTGGTTAGGTCATATTGAGAATGATGATAGCATTAAAAATGAAGTGTTGCATTCTTTTTTATCCTTTGCCACAGTTTAGCAAAAGGAAGAGCGAAGGGGAGATCCATTGGCATTGTTCTACAACACCAAACGGATTGCTTTTTAAGAAATGGCACCAAACTTGCATGCTTATATAAAAAATTCTTGTCTAAAACAAAATTGTTTTACAGATGGGTGTCTGGCTGGCCCAGTCAGTAGAGCATACAACTCTTGTTTTCAGGATTGTGAATTGAAACCCCACATTGGGTGTGGAGCCTACTTTAAAAAAATGTTTTACAGATGAAGATAATTAGTGCTTATTAAGTCAATAATGCATTAAATTATATTTAAGGAAAAATTGAATAAAATGTTTAAATACTCTACTCATGGTTCACTCACAGTGATCTGAATTTCTTCACATTGATCAGACTGCCAGATTTAGTGCCATTAAATTTCACATTGTTAACTGTGATTTTGAATCTTGATATATGGGAAAAAATAGGCCAGTACACTTGAGTTTGTTTCAGAAACATTAACTTTACGTTTGTCACTAAAATTGCTTAATAAATACTGTTGAATGAGCTCTCCAAAGGCATCTCATAGGCATCTCATCATTATCACCAAAACTATCTGTCAGCTTTCTCCATTTCAAGCTCCTATTTTAGCCATTTACTAAAGGTTCTTCACTCTCCTCAAGTCAATATTGACAGAGCATTAGCAATACCAAAGCCCCCAGTCACATGGAACCAGTGTCAGATAAATTAATTGAAATATCCATTGGTCTAATTCACCATTTGTGCTCACATGGGCAAGGGATAACGGTGGATGTGAAAGTGTTTTCAGAGTTGTACCCCAAGGCAAGTCATGGCTATTTTCATTTCCCCACATTGGATTACTATGATGACCTTCGCTGCTCCTCAAGAACTACTTTACTGAGGTTCTTTCTTCCATGGTCTCAATTTATAGCATGCAGTTGTAGCTCTCGATTTCTCTACAGCCCGGACTTTGAGGTTAATTATCTAATTCTTACCCACTAAAACTTGGACAGTTGCAGGTTTTCAGAAAGCAGGTTTCTAAATTACAATTGCTCATTTCTTACTGCTATTAATATGGGCAGGAAGGCAGCCATGTTGACTATATCAGTGAGACTCTGTGAAATCCTTGGAAAATGTTAATGTTCATTTTGGCCATGCTTCCAATGAATTAACTGCTAATGTGAAACTTCACCTGAATTGCTCATGAGACCAACGATTCTATGAGGCTTTTTTTCTCCCTGCTTTGGAGAGAAGGGCTGCTGGAGTCATACTTCTTACGATCCTGTTATTTTGCTCCTAATTTTGCACTAAACGCAAAGCCGTGGTCAGACAATGATTACTGAAAAAACAAACAAAACTTATAATTGTTTGTCTGAGTAGAGAATCTTTTATCAGGAGATTGAAATATGATATCCTGAATGGTTTTTTATCAATGTCAGGGCAAGTTTCTTTTCTGGCTTAAAAAACAAAAATCTTATGACTTCATTTTTCCCATTTCTCAGTTAATTGGGAGGAAGATAGGTAGACTT
This sequence comes from Canis lupus familiaris, assembly GCF_011100685.1. Lineage (NCBI taxonomy): Eukaryota > Metazoa > Chordata > Mammalia > Carnivora > Canidae > Canis > Canis lupus. Next base: position 20,639,558 of record NC_049236.1, read on the forward strand.
TTTCAGAGAGATGTGAACCTCACCATCTTGATGTATTTAAGTCTCTTCCTCTTTTTCCTGAAATCTATTATATTCAGCAAGTCTTTTTTTTCCTAATAGACTATTCCTGACATTGATACTGATCTCTTATCTTAATTCATAATTTCCAGTTTATATTTTTCCTAATAAGACTTCTCTAAGATATAAATGAAATGTTTGACTTTAATTTACAATAGGCTACAGGTATTTTGGCACCTTGATCATTCATACCTACTGTGTAGCAACTATGTGCTGGGCATATATGAAGGGCACAAAGTGCTCTGCTTCTATCTGATGGGAGTTACAGTCTCCTTTTTGAGAAGCTATTGGATAATAAGCCTAAGTGGGTTGAAAAATAAGTCAGCTTTGAAAGTATTTTAAGAAATACTTAAAAATTAAAAAAAAAACATTTAAAAAATTTTCATATGTTTATAGGAAAGCATAGAATAAAGTCTAAGATACTTCAAACAGAAATATCAACTTTTGAACCTTAGCATGGTTACTTAACAGATACAAATTGTACTTTTTGCCTTCTCATTCTATTCTCCTCCAAAACAGAGCGATAACAAAGGTACCATTCTCATGATGGTGTGTGAGGATATGTGAAATAACATGCACAAAGACTACCACCAAGTAGGTTCTTAATTATTGTGCCTTTTATTATTATTAATGTTATTAAAAACAAGAGCTTATGGAAATTAAATAAAGTTATAAAAATTTGAAAACCGTAGGATAGAATCTTCTTTCACAATGTTGGCTCAGTTGGTTTTTGAAGTTTATTAATATCATGCTTATTTAACTGTCAATTTATTTTTAATATTTCAGTTCCCTCTCCTATCTCCAGGAAGCATGTATTATTGTTTTTCTACTCAGTATGTTGTCCTACTTATAATTCTGGACATGAGAATAAAGTAGTGCTTGGAAATGTCTAGATTATCTTGGCCATTCTCTTGTTACACTCAGTGATGTCAGTAGAACAAGCTTCTTCAGGAGCTGTGTAGTCTATGAGTCTGGAATGTCACATAAAAATTATCCATAACTCTGTATTTTATAGATGAAGATTATGTAAAGATTCTTGGTTGGCTTTCTTTTGGAATTATTTCAGTAATGGTTTAAAATTGATATTCTGAATTATTCTTATTATATTATATTATTCTTATTTTCTTGTTTAAAAGTAAAACGTTCCTAATAACTAAAATGTAAATGTACTTTGGAAGTCTTTGAGATACACGATATCCACAGTCTCCCCAACTATATTTAGTTGGTACATTTTAGCGAGGCTATTTATTTAACTGTTCCTTGCCATTTGAAAAAAAAAAATATATATATATATGGAGAATTGCCTTATTCCTGAAAAGAATCTTCCTGGTCGTTCAACTTGCTTGAGACTCCTAACTTCACTTGTAGTGTAAGATTTTAGTTACTACTTCCATGAACAAGACCTTGCAGTTTTCAAGTTTTTCAACTTTGATCTTTTACCCCTATCATGTGACTTTCACAAGTCTGTATAGCAGGAATGATTCCATGAAGTCAAAGTTTTATTTCTTGATGTTAAATATTGTCCAAGGCTCCCCTTCATTCATCCTGGGACTCATCCTAAGGAGCTACCTTTATCTGGGCCATGCCAAGATGATAGTAGATACATAAAGGGAGATTGTGGGGCTCTGTTCTGGCTCTTACAGCTTCTGTAATTGAATAAACTTTAATATGAAGGATCATTAACTGAAAGAAAAATCTATTGACATTCTTAGCTCTTTGTTATTTCTATGAATATTGAATAATTTCCATGTTTTCCTTGAAACTTTCTTCTCATTTACCTTTTATGATGCCAAATTTCAAATGACTTGGATTTTTTAAGTAAGAGAGATAGGATTGGAATTCTACTTCTTGATTATTAGCTATGTGATCTTGGTCAAGTTATTTATCCTCTCTGCCCTTTAGTTTCCTCAACAGTAAAATGGAGATATTAGAACTTTTGGGATTACATTTCATAAAAAATATGAATCACTTGGTACAATGTGTGATGTGTTACAAATCCCTATGCAAGTCATATCTTGTGTCACTTCCATGAGAACCCTGTAAGACTTCTGATATCACTCAGAATTAAAACAGAAGTCCTCTTTTGATTTGTAAACTCCCAAACAATTTGGTTCCATGGCTCTCTCCCTTATTACTTCGCTCCAGATATCTTGGACTTCTTGATAACCCAAAACACACAAAACATACTCCAGGCATGCTACCTTTGCCCCTGCTGTTCTCACGGGGATGTTCTTTTCTTCAAATTCTACAAAGTTGATCTCATCATTTTATTCTACTTGAATGCTACCTCATTAGAGAGGAAGGTATCAATCCTTCTATCTATCCTCTCACCTTGACATATTTTACTATTTTGATTTCTCATCACTTTGATACTCCTATGTGTTTGCTGATTTATGATTTTTCCTCCTTTTAAAATTTAAACTTCATAGAAACAGCATTTTTTTTCTTACTGTTTCACTCTAGCACCTCCAGTGGTACCTGGTCCATACTAGGTGCTTAATTGGTGATGAGCAAATAAATGTATCTTTTAATCATCACTCAAGAGAAGACTAACCAGAGGAAAAAAAAGATAGGGGCTCCATATCTTCTGTTTATTACTATATACACAAAAAACTGGTCTAGAAAAGATGATTGAGACATAATAATGGAATATATATATTTATGTTCCAAGTCACTAACCAATTAAATGCAGTCTGAATAGTTAGAAGTTGGTGGCAATATAAAGAACTATAAAATATAAATGATTATAATATTTCCTAGAAGGTTTTATTTTACATGTTCTTTCCTATAGATAGAAATTGATTTATTTGAAATGTTAACTACACTTAAGCAAATGAGAGAAGTAAAATTGCTCTTTTCCTTGGAAAACAGATGAAAGAAAAAAAAATCAAACAGTATTTTGAATTCAGAGCAAAAACTCAAAAACAAAGTTAACCTTATGATATTTGAAAAGTTTAATAATCTCAGATTTTCTATTTAATAAGCTAAGATTTTTCATTTAAGCCAAAGCATCATTTCAGTATACCATCAATATAAAAATTAATGAAGTCATTTATATTTTAATACTAATTCTTTGAAACCTGATGTGTTTTTATGTTTAACACACATCTCAATTTGGATTGACCACATCCCATGTTATCAGTTGCCACTTGTGGCTGATAGCTACCATATTGAATATCACAGTTCCAATCTAGCCTGCCGTACTGATAAATAGGATGATTTATAGGATGGCACCTTTAATCCACTACTGTTTTGTGTTTTTTTGTGGGTTTTATTTTTTTCAAATTTAGTAGACAAAAACAATGTTTCATCATTTTTAATTTCCATTTTTGATTAGTAGGAAGATTTATCATGGGTATGGTTATTGAGTGCCACCTATATGCTAGGATTATTGTAGTTGCTTTATAAGTATTCACTAGCTCTTCACAAAAAAGTGAAATGTGTTAAAAGGAAAATGAGGCCCAGAAAGGTTACAAAATTTGCCGAAATTCACACAGCTTAAAATGATGGAGCTGGGGTTCAAGTTCAGAGCTATCTTACTTTTTTATTTTTTAAAGATTTATTTATTTAGAAAGAGAGCATGCCTGAGTGCTCAAGAGTGAGTCAGGGGAGAGACAAAGGGAGAGAATCTTCAAGCAGACTCCCTCCTGAGCTCGGGGTTCTGCTGGCAATTAGCTCCTGACCCATGAGGTCATGACCTGAGCCAATACCAAGAGTTGAAGGCTTAAACCAACTGAGCCACCCAGACACCTCAAGAACTATCTTACCTTTTGATTGACTTAGGTATGTGTATAGATCCAGGTTTTTTGAGACTCCAGGGATCTACAAATTGAACTTAATTTGATAGGTAATGAAACTATAATAACTGAAATAAATATGAGGTCCTTAAAGGACCTCTTTTTTTCATAGTAAAGTAGTTGGTCTGCCCAGTACTGCTATTTTTCTGGATTCTGAAGCATTATTGTATAACTTCTGCTAAAAGTTATGCTTCAGTATGCAGTGGATTTCTGCATGTAACAGATACCCAAAGAGCAAATATAAAGTATTATGTTTTATTTATATATATATACATATATAAATGTATATTTGTTTTCTACCCAGGATCAGCTATAAGTTTGAGGGGACTGGGACCTTTTTCATGGTGATTTGAACAGCCTAGACTTTTGAACATTGTAAACATCAGAAGATCTCTAGTATAGAAAATGTTCAGTGTTTTGAATTTTGATCAGAACTAATATTAAATCCAGATAGGGCAGAAACTATCCATGTGTATGAGGAAAGCAATGTCTTTTAAGTCCTGAATAGCAATGTAAAAAAAAACAAAAACAACAACCAAAAACCAAAAAACAAAAAAACACACGCAAAAAAACTTTTGCATCTTACTCCAAAATAATTTTCCTTTTGTCAGGATTTTAGTTACACATTCAGGTGGAGATAATTTTTATGCTGAGGAAATATCTTGGCCTTGGTCCCACTGTTCTGAATGGATTAGGAGTGGGCAGATGGATTTCTGGGGAACCACAGAGCAGCATGCAAGTTTGCTTTGGAGACAGGATTTCTTGCCATAAATGTGAATTTCAAAGTAAAATGTTAACCCGCATTAGCATCTCTAAGCCTTCACTGTTGCTTTTGGCTATTGTTTATTGTCACTTGTAGTAGTAGCAGTTGAAGAGTTTGAAAAGGCATCAGTAGTCTTGTTTTTAATATCGCTTGAGATGTCAGTAAGTAGAACTTCAAAGTTATCATTTTGAAGATGTTGTATTGAAAATGAACTCTATTTTAGATGAAATTCTTGGTAAAAGCGAAAGAAACGTTATCAATCATATAAGGTTTATTTTGTGACTTTTTTTAGTGTTGACTTATAGTATAGTATGAGTCCAGGACAACATGGAGCATACAGAGACAGGGGAGAAAGGGTGGTAACATATCACTGGGCCACTAGAGTGCCAAAATTTGTTCAAGCTCAAGTGTGTTTCAAGCAACTGTGAGTACTAGGAGGTAGGACCATAATTAGTTCAGAGTGAGAGGGTTTTCCCAGAGAATTGAACTTTTAGGAAATGAATTCTGCAATTTTAAGCCGTGATCACTATAAAAGCAAAAGAAAATACACCCAACTAATGCTGGTTCTCTGACTAAGGTCTTAAGCTTACCCTACACATCTAAAATTGCTAGTTACACCTCTGCAAAGGGTCCAATTGATTGAGCACATCAGTAGGAAGTACAGATATGCAGCAGGTGACAGGTACTTGTTTGTATAGAATAAGATGGTGTACGTGTTAGGGGCAAAGTGCTCTTCCATCAGCAGTGCTTTACATAAAATAGAGGGGTTTCTGGATGCTCATTACTGGATGCATTTTAAAGTACAGGCCTTGTCCCAGAATGGTTTAAAATCTTAGGCATGGTAATGAATCAGGTAATGATGGGAAATAGGACAGTAGCGCATTTCTTTTTACAGACTGCAATAGTGGAAGACTAAGAAAATTATCTCCCAGTGCATAGATATTGATTAGTGAAAGAAAATATGGGCAATTTAAGATCCCATATGATAGGAGAGCAGCATATCTTGGAAGTGGACCATGAGACCATGAGAAAGTACTGCTAATATGCTGATAATGTGAGCCAAGATGGACCCAGGCACAAAACTTGCAAATCAGAGGTAACAGTGAATCCTGCTATGATTGGTTACTATGGACATAAACTATACATTGGTTCTATAGTAGACCCAGTAGAGAGACAGAAGGCGTATCTATAGATTACCCCCTAAAGTGACAATGAAAAGAAGAAAAATAATTTGCCATTAAATATAATCAGAGATTATTTTAGTACAGTGCCTGACATGTGGATACATTAAACTTTCTCTCTTATTATTCTGGTTTCTGTTAGGTTGTTGTATATTAAGAGAATAATATATAGTGGTACTCTTAATAATCCCATTTGAATTCAGATCCACTTAGAAGTCAAATGTATGTTTAAAAAAAGAAGAAGAAATGGAGTATTTGAGAATATCTTAGACTTATTAGTAATAGTAGCAGTAGTGATAGTAGCAGCAGCAGTAGTAGTAGCAGTAGTGGTGATAGATAAGTGGTGATAGTAGTTTTGTCCAGAATACTTACAATTACACCTGTGAAGTGATAGAATTACATGAAATGGTGATTTAACAGGATGATACAGGGGAGAGAAGGGTGAAGGAAATAGAAACCAAGTGTCCTACAAACAACACTGTATGATTTTCCATGGTAATTTGGAACACTTATAGTCATTGCACAAAGCAGTGTGATTTAGTCAGCGTAACAGAGTAATTAAAGAATAGCAACCTTTGCTTTTTAAAATTCTCTTTCAAGGGTATTTTCTTCAAAATGACAGATACTGACATTTTAAATTCATAAATTTCTATCAGCTTCATATTGATTTTGTGAAACCTAAGCAGTGCCTTATAGAAACCTGGAGTTATATAGGAAACTATTTTGAAACCACTTTGGGCATTCCACTGTCTCCTCTCAAAGGAGGAGATATCTAAGACCATTATAATTCAACAACACCATAAAGATCATCTGTTTTAATCTGAACTATGATCTCCCAGCATTCCTGATATTTGATCAGTGTTGCTTGATTCTTTTAGCATGGAAAATATTTGAAAGATGACTATCCCACGTATGAACAGGAATAATTGTTACAAAGTTCTTTTTAGTCAACAGAGCTCTTCCATCCATGTCTTCCATGTTCTCTCTTGTTAAATGCTCAATTTCTGGCTAATTGATTATTTCTCACTGTGAGAAAGGGTACAAGGCCATTACTACCTTTAATGCCACAAATCTTTAGAATTGATTTATATTGAAATACTGTACATCTTGCTTTTGCAGTTGCATAGTGTCATTCAGTTAATGGTAGTTAAATCATTATTCATGACACTGTTTTATCCATTGTTTTTTTCCATGAATACTGGCTTCTTCTGTTTCCCTCAGAGGTTGTTTCTGTGTAAAATAGTAACAAGGAATGGATGTCTTATTCAGGATATAGACAGGAAGGTGAATCATAATTAGTTTTCTAGTCATGTTAAATTTATTATTCAGATAAAAGTATAGCTTGCTTTATATATAATAAAATCATAAATGGATCATAACATATAACATATGTTATATTACACAGAAATATATATAACTACCCCAGCTGTAGTTTTATCAGACAAAATAGACTTTAAAACAGACTGTAATAAGAGACAGAGAAGGTGTTACATAATGATGGAAAGGTCAGTCCAACAAGAGGATTTGGCATTTATAAATATACATTCCCAACATAGGAGCACCTAAATATATAAAGCACTTATTAACAGGCCTAAGGGGAGATACAGATAGTAATTCAATAATCATAGGGACTTTACTACCCTACTTACATAATGGATAGATCATCCAGACAGAAAATCAATAGGAAATATTGGCCTTAGACAAGATGTCAGACCAGATGGTTTAACAGATATGTACAAAACATTCCATCCAAAAGCAACAGAATATACTTTAATCTCAAGTGCACATGGAGCATTTAACACAATAGAGCACATGTCAGTCACAAATCAAGTCTTAATAAGTTTAAGAGGGTTAAAATCCTATCAAGAGTCTTTTCTGACCACCTGGTATGAAACTAGAAATCAATTACACAAAGAAAACTAGAAAATTCACAAATATGTGGAAATTAAGCAACATGCAACTCAACAACAAATGGGACAAAGAAGAAATCAAAAGAGAGATAAAAAAATATCTGAGACAAATGAAAATGGAAATATAACACACAAAAATTTATAGGATGCAGCAAAAGCAGTTTTAAGAGGGAAGATCATAGTGATAAATGCCTACCTCAAGAAATGAGAAAAGTCTCAAAGTTTACAACTAAAGAAACTAGAGAAAGACAAAGCCCAAAGTTAGTGGATGGAAGACAATAACAAAAAAGCAACTTTGTTGTACCTGATACCACAGAAACAGAAAGGATCATAATAGATTACAGTGAACAGTTAAATGCCAACAAATGGGACAACCTAGAAGAAAATGAATAAATTCCTATAAACGTACAATCTACCAAGACTGAACATGAAGAAATAGAAAATCTGAACAGACCAATTAATAGCAAGAGTTTGAATCAGTAATCAAAACCTCTTAACAAAAAAATATCCAAGGCCTCAACAAAATATTAGCAAACTAAATTCAACAGTATAGTCAAAGGATCATACACTGTGATCAGGTGGGATTTATGGGATGCAAGGATGGTTCAATATCTGCTAATCGTTGAATATCATTTAACACATTCATTCACTAAATGAAGGATAAAAATCATGTGATCATCTCAAAGGATGTAGCAAAAGCAATTTGACAAAAGTCAATATCCATTTATAATTAAAAAAAAAATCTCAACGAAGGGAGTATTGAGGGTACATACCTCAACATAATAAAGGCCATAGTATGACAACCCCACAGCTAACATTGTATTTTTTTTTAGAGAGAGAGTCCAAGCAATTGGGGAGGGTTGGTGGGCAGAGGGAGAGGGAGAGATTCTTAAGTAGGCTCTATGCTGGACACGGGCCTCAATCTCATGACCCTGAAATCATGACCTGAGCCACTGAGGCACCCTACTAACATCATATTCAACAGCAAAAAGCTGAAAGCTTTTCCGCTAAGATAAGGAACAGGAAAAATTACCTTCTTATTCAATGTGAGATTGAAAGCTCTAGCTAAACCATTAGGCAAGAAAAAGAAAAAAAGGCAGTCAAATTGGAAAGAAAAAAAGAAAACTATTACAATTTGCACATAGGATGATACTGAATACAGAAAACCCTAAAGACTTCATCAAAAAAGAAAGAAACGATTTTTGGAACTAATAAATGAAGTCAGTAAATTAGCATACAAAATGAATGTGCAAAAATCTGTTGTATTTCTATAGTCTATAAGTGCAATATCAGATAAATTGAGAACATAATCCCATTTACAATTCCTTGTACAGTCCTATTAAAGAAACCCTGTCTTGAGTGGTGGGAGGGATCCCTTGCCAGGCTGCCCTTCTATAACTAGGACAAGGTCATTAAGCCCTGAGATGGGTGTGAGTCCCTTAGCTCCTCAGAGCATCCTGTTGACCCTATACTTGGGATAAAGAAATAGAGAAGACTTTAAACAGAAAAAAATAGGAATGACTCCCATGCGGTCTCGTCTGAGTTTGGAGTGCCACACCTAGACAGCATGGCAGACCTTGGCAGGTTCCAAGAGAGGAACTTAGAAAATTTTAATGGAGTGATACAGGTTTTAGTTTTGCAAGATGAGTAATTTCTAGAGGTCTGCTGTACAATATAGCACCTAGAGTTAGTAATACATTGTGCGTGTAAGAGTTTGTCAAGAGGATAGATCTCCGGTTAAGTGCTCTGACAACACACACATGTGCGCACACACACTCAGAGGAAACTTTTGGAAGTGTTGGGTAAGTCTGTTGCTCGGTGATGATATTTTCATGGGTTTGTACGTATGTCCAAACTCATCTAACTGTATACATTATTTGTAGTTTTTTGTATATCAATTTGTATCTCAGTAAAGCTATTTTATTTTAATTAAAAAAATATGTATAGCCCTTTATTTTTATTATTTTTAAAACTATTTATTTATTCATGAGAGACAGAGAGAGAGAGAGAGAGAGAGAGAGAGAGAGAGAGGGAGAGACACAGGCAGAGGGAGAAGCAGGCTCTGTGCAGGGAGCCCGACGCAGGACTTGAACCCTGGACTGAAGGCAACGCTAAACCACTGAGCCACACGGGCTGCCCAGTAAAGCTACTCTAAAAAGAAAAGAAGAGAAGGGAAAAGAAGAAAGAAAATTTCAAGGAAATAATTTCAAATGTGGAAGTCCCTGAGGGCTGGGCCTATCTTGCCTAGTTGTAAAAGGTGGTATTACCCACTATTGCTGTTAAATTATGCAAAAACAGGTTTTTTTTCTGCCCTAAGTCAACTTTGCTTTTCTTTTTTTTCTTTTTTTTTCTTTTTTCAACTTTGCTTTTCTAAACTTGTCCTCCTTGATTTATTTAATTATTTCCACAAGTGGATGAATGCCTTCTGAAATGTATCAGCATTTTAGATGCTGCTCTTTTATATGTGTGACCATTGGTGTGTAGGCACTATCTTTTCTAATTAAGTTGTACATAGTATCATCTGCATTGTTTATGTGTTTGTTTGGCATTCATATACTGAGTAATAGAATCTGTTCAAAATCAGTACAATCACCCCAGTTGTCACTTACCAAATGCAAATATTACTACATAGGCAGTCATAGAGATTTTGTGCACGTTTTACAACCCACACATAGGACCCTGGCCATTTTGTAGTTGAGACCAATCATTGATTATTTGGAAAGGAAAATAAAAATAAACTATTTTTATCTATTTAGGAATTTAAAGGCAATTTAATCCTGAAATGGTTCAAGATCACTTTAATAAAGTTCCAAAATAGACTTTAACGGCATTTGAGATTTCAGTGATTTAAGCATGACATTATTTTTTTATTACTTAATAGGATTTAAAAGGGAGACTATTAAATTGGTTTTGCACTGGTTTTAAACCCAATAAAATATTTCATTGTTAACAGGATTATTGCATTTCATTCTTTGTTTTACTCTCTTACAGGAGGTCTGCATCTCTGAATTACCTGCAGGACCTCTCATTTATAAGTGACATCACTGGGTACATAAATTACTGTATATTCATGTTGGTTTATAGGTGACATTTGTAAAAGCAAGCCTGTGTCATTGTTTTGGAAGCTGTCCCAGTTCATGTAACATATACCTTATCCCGGAAGTATCTGGATATGCACTCGTAAGCCAGTCTTCCCCATGCCCTCTTGTAAAATCTCTTAATGGTGTGTTGTCAGTTATGCTAGGTTAAGAAACCTGCCTAAAAGTTTTCATGAATATAAAACATTATGAAGGCTATTAAATTTAAAAATGGTATTTGGAAGATGGAAATCCCCAGAAATCCTAATCTTTTAAACTTTCTTGTTTACTCAAATCTTGTTGGAAGAGCATAGTATTTTCATACCCCGGGTTGAAGGAAGATTTCTGACAACAGTCCTGCTGCCAGGCCTGAATTCCTCAGACCCCAAAGTTCTCCGACCTTTCTGAGACCCTCAGCCACAAATCCCTTTTTCAGCCAAATCCCTTTTGGCCTCAGCTTTATGCTCTGTTGCCTTTCTAAATATCAATACTGGCTACTTGCCTCATAATTCCAGATTTGCTCACTGATCAAACTCTCAAAAACTACTTGTGAGAGGGCCTCTGAATTCCAGGTACTATGACAGTTACTGAGGCAATGAACATAAATGTCATATTTTGAGATGCCTTTGAAGAGTGCATTCTCCTGGAGAAGTCCAGACTCCAAAGAATGTCATAGTTGCTGTACACTCATGAGAATACCGAAGCAGCGGCAGCTGAGACTGTTTCGGGCATTCAGTTAAGATGATTTTTTAGCCAAATTGCCAGGAAACCAAATGAGAAAAGGGCCATCCAAATAAAAGGAATGGCAGGAAGAAAGATGGGCAGTTCTGAAGGAACTTGGCGTATTAGAGGAGCAGGGCCACCGGACCCTCGAGTTCCCATGGTAGGTGGTCAGAGCTGGGTCAGGACAGGTGGAAATGGTACAGTTGGAGAAAAGAAGACTCAAGTTCAGCCCTCAGCCTGGGAGTTGAAGGGACATGGTGAAACCTTGAGAAAAGTCACTAGATACGAAGAGACCATCAAGACCAAAGAATGAGAGGGGGAGGAGAACCAAGAGAAAGTTACCACCTGGAAACAGGACGAGAACAGTGTAACAAAGGAGGAAGGAACCCGTGGTGAAATTTGAAGGAGGCACGTGAAACCACATGAGAAATGTGAAATGACTCTTGAATTTCAGAGTGAAGAACTACCTCAGCTGACTGGTTGAGAGAGAGCAACTGCTCGAGGCTGAGAAACCTAAGGGATGTGAGAGAGAAGAGATGTCGAGTGCTCTCATGTCTTGAAGGAGGAAGGAAAGGAACTGGCAGCCAAACACTTGTCCGGGCAGCCTTGTTTTGTTGTTGTTGCTCCTGGACAGATAAACTTAGATCACATTTCTCATGCAAGAGAAAAGAAGGAGCTAGACAGTGAAGACACGGAGAAATGGAAGAAATTATGATCGCTCTTAAAGGGGGTGCAGAAAATCTGTCAGTTCCTTTCCCACATCAACACTACCTTTTCTCGCTCTTCGTTTCCTTTCCCAGTGAAACTGGACTCCCCTCTTGGCACAGTTGTAATTCTCTGACAAAGCTGTTCTTTTTATGTCCGTCTCAGAACCTGGCTCCCACTTTCCTTCGTGGTTGGCCCATTTCATTCCCTGCTTATCATGGCCTGATACATATTCATCAATTCACTGTCTAAAACAGATAATGGCCAACGTAATGTTTTTAACATTCAAAGAGGATGATGTTAGTATAAAAAATATATTGATAGCTGAAGAAAGAAAAAAAACGATAGGCATATGGCCTCAAGACAAGACACGTAAACACTCTGGGCTTTAATCCTCTCCTATTCTTTAAGGCTTCATTATAATCGTTTAGAGCAGTTTTAGGTCTAGAGTAGGTTTAATGAAGGTACAGAGATAGCCCATATACCCCTTGCCGCCACACATCATTTGTAGCCTCTCTCATTATCAACATCATTGACCCGAATGTACATTTTTTAAATCAAGGGTTAACTTACAATGACATATCATAATCACCCATAATCGATCCATAGTTTACATAAAGGTTCACTATTTGTGTTGCACATTCAGTGGGTTTGGGAAAATGTATATCACGTACCCATCATGAAAGTGTACAATATACTCTCCCTGCTCTAAAGTGAAATGCCCTCTGGGCCTTGCCTCTTCATTCCCTACCCTCTCCCCATCCCCTGATAATCATTTATCTTTTTATTGTCTCCATAGATTTTGCTTTCCTGGAATGTTACATAATTGGAATCAGTATAATATGCAGATTTTTAATATTGGCTTCTTTCACTTCATAATACGTATTTAAGGTTTCTTTAGGTCTTTCCTTTATGTCTTGATAGCTCATTTCTTTTTATCATTGAATAATATTTCATTGTCTGGGTATATCACAATTTGACTTATTCATTCACACACTGAAGGATATTTTGGTTGCTTCCAAGTTTTGTTTTTTGTTTTTGTTTTTGTTTTTGTTTTTTTTTGCTTCCAAGTTTTGGCAGTTATGAATAAGGCTGCTATAAACATCCACATGCAGGCATTTGTGTGGACATGAATTTCCAACCCCTTTGTGTAAATAGAAGAGTGATTACTGGTTATATGGCAATAGTATGTTTACTTTTATAAGAAACTTCCAAACTGTCTTCCCAGGTGGCATATCACTGTGAGCCCCAGCAAGTACTAGAGCTCCTGTTGCTTCACGTTCTCACCAGTGTTTGTTGTTGTCAGTGTTCCGGATTTTGGCCATTCTAATACATATATGGTGGTATCTCATTATTGTTTTTTTTTTTTTAAGATTTTATTTTTATTTATTCATGAGAGACAGAGAGAGAGAGAGAGAGAGAGGGACAGAGAGAGAGGCAGAGACACAGGCAGAGGGAGAAGCAGGGTCCATGTAGGGAGCCTGATGCGGGACTCGATCCTGGGTCTCCAAGATCACACCCTGGGCTGAAGGCGGCACCTAAACCACTGAGCCACCCAGACTGCCCTCCTTATTGTTTTAATTTACATTTCTTTGTTAGCATAGAATATGGGAAATATTTTTTAAATGTTTATTTGCCATCTGTACATCTTCCCTGGTGAAGTGCTTATTAAGGTCTTTGGCTATTTATTTATTTATTTATTTTTGTTGTTTTTCTTGTTGAGTTTTAAGAAACCTCTGTATATTTTATATAACGGGCCTTTATCAGTTATTTTTTTTTTAAGATTCTCTTTGAGTCTGTAGCTTGCCTTTTTATTTTCTTGATATTGTCCTTTGGAAAGCATAAGTTTTTCATTTTTTTTTATTTTTATTTTTTATTATTTATTTATGATAGGCAGACAGTGAGAGAGAGAGGCAGAGACACAGGCAGAGGGAGAAGCAGGCTCCATGCACCGGGAGCCCGACGTGGGATTCGATCCTGGGTCTCCAGGATCGCGCCCTCGGCCAAAGGCAGGCGCTAAACTACTGCGCCACCCAGGAATCCCAAGTTTTTCATTTTAATGAAGTTTGCTTGTCAGTGATTTCTCTCATGGGATGTATCTTTGGTGTTGTACCAAAAAAGGCATCACCATGCCAAGGTCATCTAGGTCATCTTCTGAGAATTTCATAGTTTTGTTTTTTACATTTTTATGTCTGTGATTCATTTTGATTTACTTTTGTGAGGGGTTTAGTTCTGTGTCTTCTACTTTAAAAAGTAACCGTTTTGATTAGAGTCTACGTAAGATATAATCTAGCTTAAAACTGAGGATTTTAAAATTAGGAAATTAAGGGTTTTATTAAAAGGGAAGAAATGACTATTAGGAAGTGCGGTAGATAGAGGCAGGTTCTGGAATCTTGGGTTGTGGTGTGTTGGTTTTCTACTCTCACCTAAGTTATTTAAACTCATTAAGTCTCAGTTTGACCTCTCCATAATGAGTAGGTATATAATTTCCTACAGGACCAATGTGAGAACCATAGAAGACAATCTTTTTAAAATAGCCAGCACAAACATGGCACATTGTGGGTGCCTGATAATATTTGTGACTCTCTTCTTCCTTAAATTCACTTTGCTCATTGATCTTGCTTTACTTAGGAAAATATTAATAGCAAATATTGAATGAAAATTTAGTGTGAATTAACATGTGTTCTACATTAATATATCTTATCCTCATAAAAAATTATTTTCATTCCCATTGTACAATTGAGGGAGGCATAGAGAGATTAAGTGATTTGCTCATGGTAACTCCTATAGTAAAGGACTGAGCCCCAATTTAAATTCAGACAAGTCAGTCCCAGAGCCTTTGTTTTTAACTATTACATATAGTTGCCCTATATTTATGAAATAATTCTTAGTCAAATCTCTGTTTGATATAAATTACATTTGATACAAAGCTAAGCTAAATATGGCTTCCAAGCTGTCAAATATAATTTCTAGGATAACTTTAGACATATGTAAAATGTACAGTTTGTTAGTAATAACTAACAGAAGAGCCCAGCTCCCAGAGTGGTCATGCCATTTGTCAGAAGCGTTTTCTGATAGTGCAGTCATTACTGTATTTGAAAAGAGGAATGTTGATCTGTTTTGTACGGTTAGCCAGATAACTACTTTGACATCTGAAACTTCTTCTGTACATTTCCTTGCCTTGAAAGAGTAAATTGTACATCCACATCAAAGAAAAGTCACAGGAATATTTGAAGAGGAAAAAACAAAACAAAACAAAACAAAAAAAAAATGAAGAGAAATTCTGATCGGGTTTAAAAAATAAAGGTATTGCATTCTTATAAATTAGTAAAGTAAAACTGGAATCATTATAATTATTTAGTAATAATCTGAACTAGAGGCTTACTTTGAAATTAAAGTCTTTGACATTAGTGTTTGAAGCATACTGCCACTTTAGAGGGTCAGCTGATTCAGCAAGGAAGTGCTTTTCAAAACAATTACCATCATCATTATTAAATATTAATTGACCATACCCTATATAGATTTTTATCCTAGTTAACCTGGCAATAAATATTGTTATAAAAAAAAAACCAAACCTGTCAGTTCCTATTATGAGTCAGTACGTATGTCTAGTGAAATGATTGTTGGAACAGTAACTAGGATATTTGAGTCACTTTCTTTTAAAACGGAGCTAAGGAAATAAATAAGGAGAAGTTGCCTTTTTAGAGTAAGCGATGGCTTTGAATTGGGGTGTGTTGTATTTGAGATGCCACTAGGTATAGTAAACATAAGACACGTGACAGCAGTTAGGACTAGAATTCTAGATTTTGTTCTGTTTTTTTTCTTTTGAAGGGCAGGAGAACATTGGAGGTATTAAGAGGCTGAAGATGGGGTGTAGTTCTCTGGTTTATGAGAAAGAATAGTGGCACTGAGGAGAACATTCACAGGAGTGAAGAAATCAGGAAGCTAAAATGCCTGTGGGAAGAGAGTAGACTGTCAGTTTATACAGTCTTAGAGATGGAGCACTTCTGAATGAGGAGACGTCTGAGTTACAGACCTCCAGAGGTTTGCTGCTGAGAGTAGCCTTGGAGATGGATGTCACTGAGGTTGAACATGACATGGATTCAGGCCAATCAATAAATTGTCCTCCCTAGTAACCAGGAGAGTATTATTTAGTAGGAACGTTTGCCTGAACTTCTCTAGAACTCTTGAGAAATCAACCCAGGGAGTTGACTTTGATTTAGATGCACTTTGCCCCAGTGGTTGCCAAGAGCTTCAGATCTAAATAGTTAACAATATAGCCTAGCAGTCATGCCTAGCCTGCCTTTCCTTGCCTTTTTAAAATTTATTCGTTCTTGAGAGACACACAGAGAGAGGGGCAGAGACATAGGCAGAGGGAGAAGCCGGCTTCCCCACAGGGAGCCCAATGCAGGACTCCAAGATCACATGATCTGAGCCAAAGGCGCTGAGCCACCCAGGTATCCCTTATTCCTTGCTTCTATCAGAAGTCTAAGACTTCACCATTTAGATTTAGATTAGCCCAGAATATGACCAGGTATGAAAAATTTTTACCTTATAATTCAACATTGGTATCTATTAATAATAGCTGATATTTGTCATCTTTTTAAGATGCACCACATATTGTACTAAGAGCTTTGTGTGATGATCTCATTTAGAACTTACATCAGGCCTGAATTTGGTAACATTGTTAGCTCCACTTGCAGATGGGAATGCTGCGGCCTGGAGACAATGTGTAACGAGGATGTGAGGATGTGTAACTTGTTTCAGGTGACAGTGCTACTTCAGGACAAAGCCAATATTCAAACTTAGGTTTGTGTGATCTCTAAGTTATACTGATTCTGTGAAGTTTTTTCAAAAATTTTGTCCACCCTGTACTTTCTGAGCAATAGATCCTAAAATAAAAAATGATTTTAAAAGAAAAGCAAGGGGAGATCTCTTTAATTTTGAAAAGTTTTAGTTAATTAGGAAAAAGCAGGGACTTACCACCAAACTAAATATTTTTTATTCATAAACCTTTGATTGCAACTCTACTTGTCACTCATGTTATGAATGTATGTTTTTCTATAAGGAAATTTCAGAAGCAGATCCTTGTTAGAGCTAATGATAGTGTTAACAGTGACAGTGACTTCACTAACAAAATTAGTAAGGAGATGCTAGCAGGTAGGGAATTTTATATTACTTGAAAACTGAACTGAGTTTTTGGTTTGGTTATCCTTTTATCTTAAATTTCTCCTTGGTTTGAGAGGTTCTGTTTCAATGGATAAACCTCACAGTCACATGAGAAGCTGTTTTAAGAGGAAAATCCTTGATGGTTCAAGCAGTTGGGATCTGTGTTGAATTCTTACTGAGGTTTAGGATGACTGTTGATGGCCAAAATGTGCTTGTGGGACACACATGTTACATGATAGCACCCAGACCTGACTTAATGCACTAAACAGATTGCTCGTTTTCCTACCAGCTGTTCCTGTCTCCTTTAGTTGTTTGCGTTATGACCATTCAAGAACAACAGATAAATCTAAATGTTTCAAAAACATATATATTAGATGAAGACATTGTAATAGTGAAAAAATAGGCTGGTTTCTGACACACTGTCATCCCGATTTTTTGATCATCAGACAGAAACAGGTGAATTCTCCTATTGGCTACAAAGGCATCCAGTAATTTAGATATGACATCACTATGTGATAGATGTCTGGTTGGCCTGCCCTGCAGTAACAAAACAATCAGAAATTTCTGTTTTCATCAGAGTGTTGATTGTATACTGTCTCATCTTATCAGAACCCCCTTTGCCAAAGCCATCAGTTTTATACTGTTCTCTCTAGTGATAATGCTCAAAGATAAGAATGTATTGAAAGTATTGTAGACAAAAACAAGGAAGCTTTGTTCCAAAAACAAGGAATGATTGTCAGTGCCTACACTTCAGAAGAAAAGCAACATAGACGATGATATTTTATATTGGAAAAATTCTATAATGTCTCTATTATTTGGCATTGGTTTTTGTAACATCTTCTATACATTGTAAAGAAAAGTTCCTGCAAATCATTCTGTTCATTCCTTTGCAGATATGTATGAAGTACCTACTAAGTGCTAGGAACATTTCTGTACACTGAAGTCTCGGGCTTGGTGAAGTGGAAAAATGGAGTGTAAAATTTAGTAAGGGAGTCAGATAAGAAGTAAATAAAGTAAAATACGGAATATGTTAGATGCTGATAAGAGCTATGGAGAAACACAAGGCAGGAAAGACAAGTGGAGAATACTATTGGGGGAACATGAGAGGTGCAATTTTAATTGAAAAATTCTCATAGATTAGCTTTAAAATATGTATTTTGACAACTTCATTTACAACTTTGCCTAATATACATAGTACATAGCTTGATATTTCATCTACTTAATTTTGTAATTATACTATGTCTTATTTTTAAATATATGTCAACCAATCCCCGCTGTCATGTTAATTAAAGAATAAAAAGTAGTAGAATGTGGTGGAGTCAAAAGCTACTCTTCTGTATTAGGAGCAAGTTGCCATTAGATAGGATTATTCTACTGCTAATCATTATTATGCTTTTTATCATAATGTCCAAAAATCTGTTAAGTCTTTGTTGTACTTACTTTGCCTGTTAAGCTCATGATAGAAATTAGCCATAGGTTAAAAATGCTTGAGTTCATAAAACATGTTTACATAAGTATTACCAAATCATTGTGAATGAAATGGTTTTCTGGAGGATCAAATACAATTTCTAGTTGTGATTTTATGCTCAGGTGAACAGCTTGCACAGTTGCCAAGCTATAGAGACTAGAAAAAATAAGTATGTCATCTACTCAGATACAAAGATGGTAATACTCTTAAAAACTACATAAGGTCTATTAGGAAGTGTCTTCTATTAGCCAGTCATTACTCCCATTTTGATCCACTTCTAAATTAAGAAGTAGAGTGGACTTTATTAGCCTTCACAAGTTGATGCTTGGTTAAATCCTTTTTTTACTTTTTTGTGTAATCACTGCTTAGTCAGCAACATATAGTAGCTGCATTCAAGGCACTTCTCAGAGGATATTATTTTGCTATTACTGCTCCAAAATGCATTTCAAAAGCTGGAATGAGAAAGAGTATTTATGAAGGATTCCTTGAAGAAGATGCAGGTCATACACTCCTCTACACTGAGAATTACAAACTTAAAGGACTAGAAAGACCAAGACAGTATCAAATTGAATGAAGGCAGCCATGTGACCTATGGCATGCTGGTGGCCACATGCCCATCTAAGGGAAAGCTATTCTTCAGCATCACAGAGTACTCCTGCAGGTTGACTCCTGCAAGCCGCTGATTGCTTTGAAACTGTGCATTTAAATAGATCATAACCCCCCTCTGATTAAGATAGGATGGCAAAAGACTATAAACCAAATCACATTATTCTAATCTCTGCTAAAATATAGTTTCTAAGTTGTAATTTATTGTGAATCCAACAGTCTCCACTGAGAGAGTTAAAAATAAAGATTTATGAAACATATGGTTCTATTTACTATATTTATATATCACAGTGTCCTCCTATGAGGACCCCTGGGAGAAATTTCTGTCTGGTCTTAGTAACAGGATTAGTTGTGCTTCTACTGTGGATAAAAATAAGTAGATTTGCAAACTACCATTCTATATCAAGAGCTGGTGGCTTTAGACATGGATATCCTACTTAGGAGTGTCTATTTGTCTCTTGCAAAAAGTTAATCTAAATTCATGACCAGGCTCTAGCCAGTGGATCTCATCTTGCTATACATACTTACCTTTAACTTCACTTTTGACTTATCTTTCTTATTCTCCTTTTCCTTCAAATTCTTTATTCATTTATTTTGAAATGTATATCTTGTCTTATATCTTGTATCTATATAGACCACCTTTGAACTTTTGGGAACAGAGGAGATTAAAAATAAGAAACAGCTTCCAAAACATATGCCGTTCAAAATATTTCTTTCTCACAATAGCATTGCACTTCAGGGTATTGTGAGGTGGGCCACAAATGCCAGTATTTTTGTGGCCAATCATAATTAAATAATAATAGAAAAGAGTTTACATTTTGACATTGATTGTTGACTGGATGGTCCCTATAAAGAGATCTTAAATAGATCTTTGTTTACTTGTTTACTTTCTTAAATGTGATAAAAGAAGTAAGTTCACATCTAATGCTGAGAGTGAGAGTAGCATGTAAACAAAAGTTTGTCCTTTTACATGTGATGGCCACTGTCCTTGTGGTAGCTTTGCATGAATTTAAAAAAGGGTATGTTATCATCCCAGAGGATGCAGCTGACAGTCAGGACTTGTGCTTTTGTTGTCAGAGCATGACAAAGATTGTAGTCCCCACTTCTCTTGGGCCAGCAATTATTGGGGAAAGTACAGCTTGCTGGACCATTCCCAGAAACCCTATTAGTGCATCACACCTAAATGTCATCTTCCACATGTGTCTGACCACTGAAAACAAGACTAAAAGCTAATGAGGTAGATTCTAGGCTGGCAACATTTTATGACCATATAAACAGAGATAAACAATTCTAAGCTCACAGAAAAGAAAGATAAACAATAGGATGCATATGTGTCATATTACACTTAAAATTTTTTTGATACATACTGGACTACTCCTGTATTTAATAGCTAAATCCTTTTTGTGGGTCACAGACCTTTTGAAAATCTGATGAAAGCTACAATCCTTCTGCAGGAAAACATATAAGGTTTAAACATATAAACTTTATATTGAATTTCTGCACATTATCAAATGTAGGGGACAAACTCTAGCTATTGTTTGGAGAGTTTCGTTCATTCAACCATTTGTTCAGTAGAAGAGTGATGATGACTTTATAAAGGTACTGTACCTTTCTGACCTTATGCCTCAAAATCACAAATCCCTAAGCTCACTAAAGCCAAGCTCTGTGATCTCAGCACAGATAAATATGGCTTCTGAAGCAGTCTAAACAAGAGCAGAGAGTTATACACTATTCAAACAGAGGCTAATAGAAATGAATGTGAGGATTCTTCTCTTTATCCATCTGGCCCACTGGTTCAGGTTCTATTTAGCGTAATCTGCTGCTAAAGCATATATAAGCAAGGATTGGGGCGCCTGGGTGATGCAGTCAGTTAAGCAGCCAACTTTTGGTTTGGCTCACATCCTGATTTCGGGGTGGTGAGACCAAGCCCTGCATTGGGCTCTGTGCTCAGCACAAAGTCTGTTTCAGATTCTCTCTCTCTCTCTCTTTCTCCAACTCTGACTCTCTCTTTCTCTCTCTAAAATAAATCTTTTTAAAAGACAAGAAAGCAAAGATTAAGTAAATCATTATACATTGATTCCATGAAATATTGTATAGTCACTTAAAAGGATGTTTGGAGGAAAAAAAAAAAGGATGTTTGGAAAGAATTAGTCCTCACCCAGGGAGGAAAAATGCTTTGTCAAATTGTTAAGATAATAAAGCTGACTAGGTGAGAGTTTAATCAGTATGATTGCAATGTATGCTTTTTTTTTTCCTTAAAAATTAAAATACCAAAAATATTAGAGATTCTTTCGGTAAAATTACAGATCATTTCCATTGTTGTTTTTACACTTTTATTTTCCAGATTGTTACAATGAATGTGTATTATTTTACATTAAAATTAAAGGAAAAGTTTATTTTAAAATTATAGAAAATAGTTTGCTAGAACAAAGAAAGCGTATCTATTAATAAAGTAGAAAATTTTCTTTAAGTAAGAGTTCTCAATCCTCACTAATAAATGTGTATGTAATTATATAACATCAACTATTCTCTTTGGGATAAAGAGAGAGAATCAGTTTATCTAGTGATTATTGAGATTGGGTGTCTCAAATGACTAAATTAACCTATGATACATAATCTGTGTGTTGGAATTTGTAATTTTCTCAAATTATTAATAAAACACATAATATCAATAGGCTCTGAAAATGTAATTTTTTAAAAAAAGCCTCTTAGGTACAAGCCTGTGTCACTGTGTAACAAAGTGAGAATGTATTATTAGAGTTTATACTTCAATTTTGTTTTTGTAAGGACACTTTTGTGGCAATTGGTCACATTGTTTCTGCTACAAGTGTCAGTTTTGGATAAACGTTGTGAAATCACTGAGATTTGTGGTTTGGGGTTAAAATGTTGTCACAACACTAAAAAATCACACCCAGAGGGTATGAATTAAATTGTTGGCTTTTACCCATGAGCTGGGTGAAACCAACACTAAAATAACATCTCAAGGGGTATAAAACCAACCATTTCAATAAAATGGACATTTTCTGAAATTGAATTCTCTATAGCCAGTATATACTCAGATCATCCAGGACTGCTAAAGAAGAGAACTTTCAGCTATTTTAAACTGCTCATTGGTAAAAACCGTGCATAGCTGGACCACCATGTATCACAATCCCATGAAGTTCACTGTGAATAAATATGAATGGTACCTCTTGGAATTGGGCAGATACTGGATGGAGTTAAACAGACAAGGAAGACTTTATTCATTACTATTTCAATAGGAGACATGAATATTGCCATAAAGTTCAAGACCACACAATAGAGAGAGACTATTTTAATTCTGCTGAAACAAAAAAGGATAGAATTTTTAAGCCCTGGCTTGAGCTAGTGGAAAAGTCCTGGAGGATATTAGTGGAGAAGCTGGTCAGTGTGTTTGCTAACTGGCAGTTTATCTACATTAGACTCCTACTCCCACAGAGGCTGAGAGATTGAAGCTCAATCTTTCTTGATTACATTTCAAAGGGATGGCTCCCAGGTTCTTGAGAAAGACAGTCCCAAATTGTAGACTAGGCCAGAGGCTGGGGAAAGAGTTACATCTTAAAGGGGCAGATTAAGAATTTACAGTTGTGAATATTCTTATGGAAATTCTCCGAGGGAGGACAGAGGAAGAAATCGGTCTACAGTTTAATCAAATCAAGGGGATCCTTAAGGCCCTTTTGGTCACATTCATCTTCCTTGGAGGCAATGTGGAGAGAGAAAATTCTAACCATGAAAAGTAGCTTTTATCTTTGACTCTTGCTTAGGTGTACTTTTTGAGTGTTGGTTCTTCTCTGTTAGTTGTGTATACTGCATAAAAATTACCACACACTTAGCAGCTTAAAACAACATACCTTTTATTATTTATCTCACAGTTTCTGTAGGTCAGAAGCCCACTTGGGATCTCTTGAAATCAATGTGTTGACCGGGACTGTGCTTTCTTCTAGAAATCTGACAAGGGAAGCATCTGCTTCCTCTGCTTGCCTGGTTCTTGGCAAGATTCTTGGCTCCTCTCTGGGGTTGTAGGATTCATGCTATCTTGCTTCTTCAAAGTGAGAAAGGAAGAGATACCAGGGCAAGTTGGCTAGCAATAAGTTTTGCATATTATAATGTAATCATATGGAAGGTGATGACATCTCATCACCTTTGCTTTGGTCTGTTGGTTAGAAGCAACTCACATGTCCCATGCACACTCAAGGGAGGTTTTCACACAAAGATGTGAACCCCAAGAGGCCATCCTAACTGTCTCTGTGCCACATCCTTCATTTGTAAAACTAAAGCAATTTCACTAATAATAAACTTTCAGATCCCTAGAAGTACTCCAAGTTGCTTTTGGAGCAGCTTGGTGATGGATCCAGGTTTACCATGTTATGGAGCTGTGCTTCCCTGTGCCTACTGTGACCTAAGTAGCATGGGGAGATTCCTTATGATATTTGTATTTTCCTTTCCTTTTCTTTTCTTCTCTTTTCATCTTACCTTCCTTCTTTCCTTTCTTCCTTTCATGAAATTCTTGTTTCCTTAAAATGTAATTTAAAAATGCATTAGCCTAGATAAGAATTATGATCACTTGAATTGGAAAAGCTATGATTTAAATAAAATTTAAACTGAAAACTTGCTTCATGAATTAAATCCTAGCCTCCTGAATTTGACCATAGTTATCATGTGACTTGTCCTAGAAAGAACATAAGATTCCCTGTCTTGAGCAAACAACCTGTAAACTGGTAGCTCACTCTGCACAGAGACACATAGAAAAAAAAATCAGTTCAGCATTTCTACACTGTCCATTCTTGAGTATTTTTTTTTTAAGAATTTATTTATTTATTTGGGAGAGAGAACGTGAGGGGTGGGCGGCGGGCAGTGCAGACTCCCCCTGAGCAGGGAGCCTGATGCCCAGGCTCAATTCCAGGATCCTGAGATCAGGACCTAAGTGGAATGCAGATGCTTAGCCAACTGAGCCACCCAGGTGTGTCCCTCCTTGAGTTTTTCATAGCTGTCTCTTCTCCAAAGGGATCATCTCACTTGCAACAGGAAAGCCTAAGAGAATCCTAGTGGAGCTTAAAGTAGCATCCAGATGAAAAGAGACCCAGTCACATGTTGCTATCATTCTAGAATATTTATTACTTAGTCGAGCTTTCCACATCTGAGAACAAACTTGAATTTTTCCTCTTTGTATTTGCAGAGTTATCTTTTCCATCTTAGTGTGAAGATGGAACATATGCTGACGCAATGTCCCAGGCTATGTTTACAGACTCTCTGAAGGTGAAGTGGAGGTGGGAGGGAGCATGAGAGGAAGCAGTTCCTCAGCAATTGTTTTTCTCATTATGTTGTTGGGCGGCTCATCACAAACTATCCTTGGAAAATATTTTTTATATTCATTTATATCATCAGGTCTTTCTATATGTGATGGTTTATCTGTTTTTCATTTTGTAATAATAGGGATACCATTTTAAAAGGTGCTATGTTAACTTCAGTTGTGGCTATAGATTCCAGCTGCTGTTTAATGTTTTACTTATTAGGACTATTGGAGCCAATCTTCTCCTTTGTACTTGTAAAGTATAAACACATGACCTTTCTAGGCCTGGTAGGAGAACCTCCTCAGATGGGGCACATGAAGCTTACAATTATGAAGGAAGAAGAGCAAGTGCAGATTTGGTGGCTTCTGACTGCCAGCATCTGACAACCACATTCCCTTCCCTCAGGATGTGCTGGGAATATGAAAAGGCAGAGGGGACTTAAGGGAATCCAGCAGTTGAACCTACAGAAGAGTTTGGTACACAGCGGGTGTATGGAGAAGAGGAGACCACAACATGATCCTCCAAGGAGCTCAACATCTAGTTGGGTCGGTTGTAGAGGTGTGAACTATGCAGCAAGTAAATCAAGGGGCACGAGACTTTAAAGAACCTGGCAAATTATTTCAAAGTCAGGGAATGGGGCAAGCTTCACGGAAAAGTATGCATTTGATCTGGGTCATATGGGATGAATAGGACTGAAAACAGAGTTTGTAAGGGTGAGAATATTTTACATCAGAGGAAATCACATTAATAAAATGATCACCATCTACGTGTATAGCGTATTTGCAGATACATACATTTTCATTTGCCTGGAGTTCAGATTCCATGTGGCCGAGAAGAGGGAGGGACAAAGGGAAAGATGAATCTGAAAAGGCAAATTGAGGCAAATCTTGGTGGGCTCAGTTACCAGGTTAGGATTTGCTGACGTTTTCACTAGTGTGTGTAAGCAGGGGCCGATTGAAGTCAAAGTGTAGGGGTTAAAATAAAAGATGTTGGGATCAGAATAACTTGGTTTCCTGTTCTGATTCTTCCATCCACTGGTTTATGTGAACTTATATATAATGCCCCTGACCTTCAGGGTTTGTTTGCTTGTTTGTTTTTCCATCAATAGATTCAAGAGGGAAATCCTGAAGATTGAATAAGATTATATACCTTAAATTTTTAGGCCAGTACTTGATGCTCAATAACGACACTCTGTGAGCTAGGATTATGCTAAATAGAGGGATGGCAATGCCACAACCTCAACACAATTGTGGATGTGAATGTGACACTCCCTCTCTCCCAGATGAGTAGGAACTGACTCTGCTCATGCTAGCTTATTGCTAAATGGATTAGAACACAGGACTGAGCAGGGAGTCCAGTGATCCCAGGGAGAATGCACACTAAAGGCATATGGAATACAGAATTATCAGTGAATAAAGGGACAATGTAGAAGGAATAAAAAGAATAGGGAACTGAAGTAGATAGAAAGCCTAGAATGGATTCCTTGAGGTGACAAGGCTGAGAGGAGCTTTTGAGGAGCCTGCCATTCTGAGCTGATCAGGAGAGAATTTATTATGTCACTGGTAATACATTCCCTCTGGTCTGGACAGGCAGAGTGATGGTACTTCATTCCTTCCATTAATCTATAGTAGTTATTCTGAATAACAGCAGGAACAGAAGGTGAAGGAACTGATCGACATATAAAGATAACACACCTTGAATGGAGGCTCAAACTATATACTGATTAAAGTCGGGATCTGGAAGCCATCAGAAGTTAGGCTATGCATGCACCACAACACCAGGACAATGTAAGGAAGAGCAGTATAACTAGTATCATCCAAAGCAGGAAGCTACCTGTTAAGGGCTTGTGAAGGTTAGAGGTACAGGCGACAGCACTAGCACTCGGCTCATGCCAGAAATCAGTCAGTTTGGTCATGAAGCAGTTCTTTGAATTAGTATCTTGTGTTACTTATGGTTTTATATAGATGGTTTTGTATATTGTAGAAGAGCAATAAGTTGGTTCAGTTGGAGTGGAATTGATATTGGCAGATGTATCAGTCAAGGACTCAGTATTGAGTCTAAGAAGCTAACTCACAAAAGCAAAATGGAAATTAATGAGGATAATGCAAGTTTAGTGAATCAGTGGGAAGCTCGAGGTCCAGACTTGGAAAAGAACAGGAACCACAGGCACCCCAGAGGGCTGACCGGCAGGAGCCACCGTGAGGGTCATGTGGTTTTCATGTCTCCACTCTGACCTCTAGCTGCCCCCATATTAATTGTGGTGTCACTTGCTCATTTAAAAGCCTGGGAGAGGGGCGCCGGGGTGGCTCAGATGGCTGGGCGTCTGCCTTCGGCTCAGGCCGTGATCCCCAGGCCCTGGGATGGAGCCCCATGTCGGGCTCCCAGTCAGCGGGGAGCCTGCTTCTCCCTCCCTCTCTGCCTTTCCCACTGCTTTGCTCTGTTTCTCTCTCAAATGAATAAATAAAAACTCAAAACAAAACAAAACAAAAACCTGGTGGAGCCTGACATTGACCTCTGCTTAGGACTGGCCCCTGTGCAGAGCAAGGTAATGAAGATCCTATTGTTTTTGGCTTCCTCAGGGGGAAATAAAAGCCCCATTTCCCAAGATAACGTGCAATAAGAGGAGATCTCAGCAGAGATTGGGATGCCGATTGGAAGAGGGTTTGGGTATTAGGTGTCTCCCGAGAGGTATTGGGAGAAGTAGGAGGAGGGGGGAGGGAACAAAAAGAAGATAAGGGACAAAGAAAGAAGATAAGCTTCTAGGAGACACATTTCAGTACTGATCATTTCAGTGCCTGTTGAGGATGAGTTCCAGAAGGTAGATCCTTGAAGGAGAAGTAAGAAGAGGAGATTCCAGGTAGCAGGACACGTATGAGTAGAAGCTCAGTGTCATGCCAGTTCCCACCTTGTTTGTTGGCCTAGTACCGTGCCTGGAGTGCTGGGCATGTGTGAACTGTTTCCTCCGTGGCCTTTCTGATGAAAGGAATAACGGGGGTGGGGGTGGGGGGCTGCTGGAGCACCTTCAAGATGCCTTTGATCAGGGCCAATTTGCAAAGGACAGACTTTGGAAACCCAAGAAGCCTGTGGTCATCCCTCCTTCCCTTTTACGTCTCCTACAAATCCCTTACTAACAGAGCCCGGGTATACTGAGATGAGATGTCATAGTAAACCTGAAACAAGTGATGGCTTAGCAGGAGCTGAGTGATCTTATTTGGTGAGTGTAGATTTATAAGAATTTTGGCTTGGAGTTCGGGATCAAATTCTCTCACCTAAGCTGTGGGAGCCCATGAAATCTTTCCAGTAAAAATCACCACAGTTGAAATTTTTGCCAAATAATCCCTCTTTTAAAAGAAATCTCTAAGTGATTCCTCAAAAATAACTGAAAATGTCAATTTTGTTATGCTTCTAACTGCTCTGTTGTACCAGTTATTCCTTTTTGAGAAATATATGGTAGAGAATAAGATAATTCCGATTACGTTGAAATAGGAGAATGCTTATATTTTATTTTTTATTTTTTTCCCTGAGTTAAAGCTTTACGTTTTTGGATTGTTCATCATACACCCCTCTTGCCTGCTATCATTTCCAAATGGTGACTATTATACATGTATTTTAATATTTTTCGTATGTCATTTTAATATTGTTCATATGTTAAAACTGAAGTGACTCTTTTTGTCCTTGTAACACTAGGATAATTTAAAGAGAATGTTTTTTGAAACATCATTTTGTTTCATTGTAAAATGGGCCAAATAAAACATTTTTGTTCATTTGGGCAGTATGTCAACAGCCATGTATTTTAAACAAAAAGTGTGATTTCTTTTAACATTTTGAAGCAGTTCAGATGGAGGCAGCATACGAAGTAGATTTGAAAAAGTTCCCATTAAAACTGATGTGTGAGTTGGGGGTACAGATGGTAGGATTAAAAGAAAGAAACATCTGAATCTTTAACTCTCTCCTCTTTCCTCTCTCCACATTGCTGGCTTCTGTCATTTCTAACGTCTCAGGGTCTGTCTTTTCCAATCCTACCCATGATGGAATTAAGGTCTTAGAGTCTCAGGTTTTCTTCTAAAGGGTGTCTTGGCCTTCAGGCTCTCAGCACACATTATTCCTGTTTCTGGCACCATCTATTGTTTCTCATTACTCAGACATGCCCAAGAAGAGCTTTGAAGCTTTAGAACTATTCCTTACTTTAGGTGCTTCCTAACGTACTCCCTTATTCTCCCATCTGCTTGGACACTGACCTTCTGAGGCTAAAGAGCCGATGGACGCCAGTGACAACTAAGGAGAAGCAGAGAAGTTCTTGCTTGTATGGCTCATCTGTCCTGCCTGTCCTTTAAGCCCAGTGGCAGTTGCATAGGTGTTCAGAGGGTGCCTTACGCATAGACACTGATGGGACCAACGTATTTTCCTGGCATAGCTACCTTTAGGACATACTCATTGTCTAATGGATCTGAAAGCATAAGCCTCCACCTGGTAGTGATTCCTAGAGCCAAGTTAAGTAGTTTTTGTAAAAAATCTCTTTTTTGTTACTTATCAATCTTTGGGGAACTATCTAAATGTGATTTACCAAGCTGCTATTAATCTGGGATATATAGTTTGATAGTATATACTATCAAACTACTCACACACACACATACACACACATATATATATACTATCAAACTATATATACCCCCCCACACACATATATATATACACTGTCGAACTATATACACACGTACACACACACACACATATATATATATATACTATCAGACTATTTATACATTCACACATATACTATATATATGCACACACACATTTTAAAATTATTCGTGGACTTATCTTGATAATGTTTAGATCTAGATTATAGATGGCAACATGTTGAAAATACTTTCAGTAAAAAAAAAAAAAAAGAAAATACTTTCAGTAGCATTATAATGTTTATTAGCCCTGTTATTTTGAGGCAAAAAAAAAAAAAAAGATAATTGAGAGACAGTGTATTAGAGTTCAGGAATATAGAATCTGCACCTAGCTCACCAGTGTTCAAGTCCTGATTCTACAAGTTATTAGCTCTGTGACCCTGGGTAGGGCATCTAACATTTCTGTGCCTTGGTGGCCTCACCTATAAACTCTGGAAAATCTTCATGGGAATGTAGGCCCAAATAATGTCCTTTCTGTGGATTTCATGGAAGTATATTACATGTATATGTACATCTGTTTTTTGTTGTTGCTATTAGATGGCATTCAGAATGATGTTGAGATGTTTCTAGTAAAATTAGAAATTTTGCATGGTCAGAAGAAAATCAGCAGGTAGAGATGTGTCACATGGAGTTCTCAGTCTGAGTGTAGTCACCAGATACATGCCAGGGGACCTGTCCTGTGCCTCACTTGTGTGGTCTCGGCCAAGTCTATTAACCCCTCTCTATCCCTGTAGCCTCATCTATAAAAATGCTCTCTTGGATTACATGATCTCTAAGGTGTCTTTCAATTCTAAAAGTCTATGAATCTTCCAATGTACTTTGACATAATGAGTTTTACACATGGACTACTCTTGCAAGCAGTTAGCTTTTTTTTTTTTTTTTTAAGACTTTTTCAGGTGTTTCCTCTTCCTCTTCCTTCCCACCTCCCTTTTCCTTCTCCTTCCTTCTATTATGTTGAATCTGTAGAGATTCCAAACATGACCACTGCTTTCAGGATGGTGAAATCATAGACTTCCCATTTCCAAGACAGAGTAATTGAGATTCCATGAGATGAAATCCTTACAGGAGGTTAAAACAATAACAAAGCAAACACAAAATTTAATATTCCTCCTCAACAATTATCTTCTCCATTGCCTCTCTCCCCAAACTCAGTCCTTCCCCAGCTCTCCCTTACCTCACAGATGGTGTCCTCTTCTACATCTTTCCCAGCCAGAGCTCTGGTAGCCTTGAGAGAAATGTCCCTCTTAGCCTCGTGCCCTATCCACAGTAACCCACTAACAAAAGTCATGACCATATTACCAACTTAGTTGATAGTTTGTCCCCTCCTTCCCTTTCCATTGCCACAGCTTTAGCTCAGGCCCTAACCAGTTCTTGGCATGCATTATTCTAATAACCTATTTCCCTTATTCTTATCTCAACCCCCTCCCCCAGTAAATTCTCCACTTCTCTGCCAGAGTGGGATTTCCTGGAATGTATGTCTGATTATCATATCCATCCTTCAAGAAATTTTTCTAGTTTCTTACCAGCTTTTCATTGAATGCCTCTTGCTTAGGTTGTCACTGGGTTTGTTAGTCATTAGCCTTTCCTTCCCCGACCCTGTGCCCTCCAGCTAATTACTGAACTACTTTGTTTTCTTTAGTACTTTTCTTTTCTTTCTTTCTTTCTTTTTTTTTTTTTTTTCTGGCATCTAGTACCTAAGTTTATCTTCCTGTTCCCACTGCCTAGAGTACTTTTATCTTCCTGGTGAATACCCATTAGCTTTTCAAGATTCAGCAAGTCTCTGTTTTGTATATTACAACCCTGTGAAACTTCTTTTACTAATACACCAGCTCATACCTCCAGGAACGAGAGTGTCTTTGGTTCCCCTACTGTTATTTGTAATAGAAACAACCATAAAAGAAATGAGATGAGATGCACAGTAGACATATTCTCTTTTTTTTTTTTTTTTTTTTTTTTTTAAGCTGAGTTTCCTTCACAAAGGCCCATATCAGAAAAACAGATATGATGTCTGACAATGGCTATTTAGGTGATTCTCAGCATCTCTAGGAGAATATATACAATCTTTGATCACTTGGTCATCTTTCCCCATTTTAGGGACAATTTTTCCTAGATTACTCTGGGTATAAGTTGTTGAGGAGTAAGTGACTTGCATAATCTTATGGGTAAAAAGATTGGAGTTTTTGGATACTGAAGCTTCTGGTTTTTCTGATCCCTAAAGGAGTACCTTCCTCTACCTTGTTGTTGGTCTTTGCAGGTGAGGACAACTACTAGTGTAATGTGCAGACTCGCTTGTGGTTTGGGTAGAACTTACCATTGTACCCTTGTTGACTAGACCTTGCTGGTCTTAAGAGCTTGCTGACCTCTATCTGGGTCTGAGATCCTGGACATTTCCCCCAGCCGATGGGATTTACCACCACCAGGATGGCCCTTAGCAGCCCCAGTAACTTAATTCAGAGTCCAGGCAATGTAAGAATCTTCAGGAGTACAAACTAGAGCCTCTCTCCACCTGACCACTCTGGGCAACCTGTACCAACTGAGGCCCACTGTCTCTTGATGCTTTCCTCCACTTATTTCGTGTTTTTATAGGCATTCTTCTCCACCACCGCCTTCTCCACATATACCTCTTGAGTGTATTCCCTCAGAGGGAGAGGGAGAAAAGGCAATAATTTTGATCTCAACTTAGTGCTTTCTTGGTTCCTCTAGGACAACAGAAAGGTTTTCCATTCATGCTGTCATTCCTTCCTTTTTCACTTATCCTTAGGAAAAGGCCTGATGGTAGAACAGAATTCTTTGCATTAGGGAACCGATTTTATGATAACTTACTGAGCGCTTTAAATATATTGTCGCATTTAGGTTTCATGACTCCCCTAAGGCATAGTTGCTAGTATTATTATTCCTTTTTTTTTTTTTTTTTTTTTTTTTTTATTATTCCTATTTTACAGAAGCTCACAAAGGACAGTTCGTATCCCATGGTTCACCACAGGCACACGACAGAAACCAACAGCTGTGTGGATGACTCTGAAAGCCTCCTGAGTGCAGGGTATCTCCCAGTAGTTTATCAACACTATCTGACACTGTTTTCACTCTCTGCATGCTACAGCCAAAATGACTTCTTTGAATTCCTCCAAATTGTCCTTTTTTAAATTTTTAAAAATTATTTCTGAACCTTCTGCTTTTACTTCTGTTTGGAATTCTTTTTCCTCCTACATGCAACAAGTGTAAACCTCAACTTACAAACTCAGGTGGCAAGCAATAAAACAATTTTTTTAAAAATAAAACAATCTTTATAGTTCAATTTAGTTTGTATTTTAACCAATCTTCTGTCTGGCTGGCAAAAAAATTTCTTTTCAGCCCTCTTTTTCGGGCCCCCTCGTACACTCATGGTATCCAAATACCACATAAGTCTAAGGCATTAGACGTGAATCACGGTGGCCATGAGAACATGCCGCTCAGGCTGCAAAATACAGGGAGCATTACTGACCCAGAGCCCCTGCTGCTGTGATCTGAAAGCCACTGACATATTTGCACAAGCTTCACAAGGGCTGCTCCCAGCCAGTGACTAAGCGTAGCAGGGATATTCAGGTAGGCCTGTTTCTAGAAGTCATGAGATTTCCTTGATGGCCATTTGGTTCACAGGCTCCCCAACAGTCTTGCTGAACCATCCTTCCATTGCACAGCAGCCTGAGGCTCTGCCACTCCCAGCCTTCCTTCCCTCTTCCCTCCATTGAGATCAGACTTGTATTACTGTCTGAAGATAACCAAAATATTTAAGGGCCCCTCCCTATTTTTTCTTGTTAAGCGTTTTCTTTAGTAAAATGTTTGACATATTTAATCCAGTTTTGGTGTCTGTTTCTAAGAAAACCCATACCAATGTATATGGGATTTGGATCCTACCCATGAGTACTAAGAGACATGTCTTTCAGTGGACGTGCTACCACGGCCCTTCAAATCTGCTGGCTCTTGGCTGGTTCAGTCCATTATTCCAGGGTAAGAATCTTCTGAGGGACTACCTATGGTCCTCTGTGCCTAGTTATCCCACGAAGCTAAAACCTTTCTTAGGCCTTGCTAATGCAAACTGCCCTCATCAGTACATCAAATGAGGCCACCTTCTATGAACTTATATTTTACAGGGGTATGGTGGGGTGGGTGGATAAAGAAACCAGACAATAAATGAAATGAAATAAAATGAATGAGTAAATAACTAAAATAGCTAATAATCAATCTTAGGAAGGAAAAACAACGTTAGAAGTATAATAAAAATCCTTCGATAATATTACATTGAAATCAAGAACGGTTTTTGAGAAGGTGGTATTTTTGTCTAAGATTTGAAGAAGTGATAATTTATTTCTTAATATCTTCTGTTTAAGGTGTAAAGGTATAGTTTCAATTTAATATAATGGCAGAAAAGCATTGAACCTGAGGTCAGGAACTGATTTATAGCCAAGTCTTCTTTCCTAAGGATCAGTAAAATGTTGGGCAAATAAACAAAATTGTTAGGAACTCCATTTTCTTATTGTTACTTAAACTAAGTGGTTTTTAAGATCTCGTCACCTCTAGCAGTCCCTAAGTCAACATCAATAAACCGCCCAGCTATTGATCTAGAAGATTGATCTTGCCAGCTATCTATCTAAAACCATGATATTTAACATCGGTCTCTATGGTCTTCAGAGCATAATGCAGCCAGGTCAGAGATATTTGGATTGAGTAGTGGTTTGGTTTCATCAATAATGTGTGACCTTGGTACAGATTTTCAACTTCTTTTTACTATAAAATGGAAATAATAGACCTTTTTCATACTGTCTATGATAGTGGAGATTACGTATGTACAACACTTAGCACACACGAACTAGATGCAAAATAAAGAGTGTTTACCATTTTAACTATTTCCAAGTATAGAATTCAGAGACACTTAGTACATTTGCGTTGTTGTACAACTATCACCACTATCTCTTTCTGCAGTCAGTTTTTAAAATCATTTCTGCAAGGGGCACCTGGATGGTGCACAGTCAGTTAAGCACCCAACTCTTGGTTTCAGCTCAGTCATGATCTCTCAGGGTCATGATATTGAGCCCCACATCAGGTTCTGTGCTCAGTGTGGAGGCTACTTAAGACTCTTTCTCGTCTACCCTCTTTCTAAATAAATAAACATTTAAAAACTGATTTCTGCAATTCTTTTTTTTTAAGTTTTGTTTATTGTTTTTGTTTTTAAAGAGAGCTTGTTGGTAGGGGTGAGGGGCAGAGGGAGAGGGAGGCAGAGAGACTATTAAGCAGGCTCTGCACCCAGTGCCAAGCCCATTCCGGGCTTGATCTCACAACCCTGAGATCATGACCTGAGCCAAAATTAAGAGTTGGACACTTTACCAACTCAGCCACTAGGTGCCCCATGATTTCTGCAGTTCTGCAATCTTCTATCCTCTATTATGTATTCAGGATAATTATGTTTTTCCCACTTTTCTAAAAGTGTTCAGCAGGATACATTTGATTTATTTAGTTTGAGGGGGTAAGATTGGTATATAATGAATACAAATTTCAAGTATAAGCACTATAATATGATACTTGTATATATTGCAAAGTGATGATCACCGTAAGTCTAGGTACCATCCATCACTGTAAAGTTTATCCATTTTACTTACCCCCAGTCCTCTTCCCCTCTGGTAATCAATAATCTTTTCTTTTTATCTATCTCTTTTTGTTTTTGTTTTTGTTTTGGATTTCATATGTAAGTAAAATAATTCAGTACTGAGTCTATTGGCCTTTCTCTTATTTCATTTAGCATAATAAGTTCTGCCCATGTTCTTGCAAATGGCAAGATTTCCTACTTTTTCTTGGTGGAATACTGTTTCCTTTTGTATATATCTGTCTGTCTGTCTATCTCACATATTCATCCACTCATCCATTTTTGGGCACATTTTGTTTCTATGTTGGCTGTCATGATGCAGTAAATATTAGGTGCACATATCTTTTCAAATTACTATTTTGTGTCTTCATATAATACCCACGAGTGGAATAATTGGATCCTATGTTAGGTCTATTTTAACTTCCTGAGAAAACTCCATACTGTTTTCCATAGTGGTTGTATCAATTTATGTTCTCACCAACAGTGTGTGAGGGCTTTTTTTTTTTAAGAGAGATTTGTTTATTATTTGTTCATTTATTTGAGAGAGAGACAAAGAGAGAGTGCAAGCAAGTGTGAGGAGGAGCAGAGGGAAATAATCTCAAGCCAACTCCTTCCTGAGCATGGAACCCACGGCAGGGCTTGCTCTCGCCACCCCAAGACCATGACCTGAGCCTAAATCATGAGTTGGATGCTTAACTGACTGAGCCATCCAGGTACCTCGAGGGTTTCCTTTTCTCCACATCCTTGTAACATTTGTTCTTTCTTGTCTTTTTGATAATAGTGCTTATAGCAGGTATAAGGTGATACCTCATTGTAACTTGGATTTTCATTTCCTTGATAATTTGTGATATTGAACATCTTTTCATGTACCTGTCTTCTTTGGGGGGGAAAATGTTTATTTATATACTCTGCCCAAGTTTTAATTAGGTGGGTTGTTTGTTTTGTTGTTGTTGTTGTTGTTGTTGTTGTTGTTGAGCTGTATGGATTCTTTACATACTTTGGACATTAACCACTCATAAAATATAATATTTGCAAATGTCTCCCCCTATTTGTTAGGTTGCCTTTTCATTTTGTTGATGGTTTTCATTACTGTGTAGAAGTTTTTTCATTTGATGTGGTCCCATTTGTTTAGTTTTGCTTTTTATTTCCCTTGCCTTTGAAATCAGACCCAAAAAACCATCACTGAAACCAATGTCAAGGAGCTTATTACCACCTGTATTTCTCCTATAAATTTTATGAATTAATGTCTATATTCAAGTCATTAATCCATCTCTAGGTAATTTTTATGTATGGTAAAAGATAGTGGTCTAGATTCATTCTTTAATATGTGGCTGTCCAGTTTCCCCAACACCATTTATTAAAGACTGCCTTTTCCCATTGTATCTTCTTGTTTCTTTTTTTTTTTTTAAGATTTGATTTATTTATTCATGAGAGACAGAGAGAGAGAGGGAGAGGGAGAGAGAGGCAGAGACACAGGCAGAAGTGGAAGCAGGCTCCATGCAGGGAGCCCAACGTGGGACTCACTCCCAGGAACCCAAGATCATGCCCTGAGCCGAAGGCAGACGCTCAACTGCTGAGCCACCCAGGCATCCGTATCTTCTTGTTTCTTCTGCTGAAAATTAATTGACCATATATATGTGGATTTATTTCTGGGTTCTCTAATCTGTTCCAATCTCTGTCTGTTTTTATGTCAATACCATGCTGTTTTGATTACCATAGCTTTGTAGTAGGTTTGAAATCTAGAAACATGATACCTCCAGCTTCTTTCTCCCCCCCCTCCCCCGCCCCCCGCACCAAGTTCATTTTATCTATTTGGAGTCTTCTGTTGTCTATTTGTCTTCCCTACAAATTTTGTAATTATTCATTTGTTTTCCCTGAAAAATGCCATTGGTATTTTGATAGGAATTGCATTGAATATATGGATGGATTTGAGTAATATGGATATTTAAACAGTCCCTGAGCATGGAATATCTTTCCATTTATTTATATATTTTTAAATTTCTTTTAGTAGTGTCTTGTAGTTTTCAGCATATACATCTTTCACTTCTTTGGTTAAGTTTATTCCTGGGCATTTTATTCTTTTTGAAGCAAATATACATAGGATTATTTTCTTAATTTCCCTTTCTAATAGTTCATTATTAATGTTTGGAAACACAACAGATTTCTGAATATTGATTTTGTATTCTGGAACTTTACTGAATTACATTTTTAGCTCTAACAGGTCTTTTTTTTCTTTTCCTTCTTTCTGTTTTTTCTCTTTTCTTCTTTTAGTTTGGTGGAGTCTTTATAGGTTTCTATATATATATTAACATATTAGGGGCAAGTAGTGACAGTTTTGCTTTTTCCTTTCCAATTTGGATGTCTTTTATTTCTTTTTCTTGCCTAATTGCTGTGGCTAGGACTTCCAATACTTGTTCCTGATCTTCAAGGATAAGATTTCAACTTTTCACCATTAAGGATGATGTTAGCTATGGCTTTGTCATATATAGATTTTATTAAGTTGGGCTACATTCCCTCTATATCCACTTTGTTGAGAGTTTCTATCTTAAGTGGATATTGGGTTTTTGTCAAATGCTTTTTCTGCATCTATTGAGGTGATTGTATGATTTTCATCCTTCATTTGGTTAATGTGGTGTATCACATTGATTGATTTGGGGACAGTGAACCATTCTTTCATCTCTAGAATAAATTTCACTTAATTATAGTGTACGATCCTTTAAACTCATTGTTGAATGTGTTTTTGTTTTTTGTTTTTAGGATTTTTGCATCTGTGTTCATTAGGGATATTGACTTATAATTTCTTTTTTTGTGTTGTCTATGTCTGGGTTTGGTATCAGGGTAAGGCTGGCCTTATAAAATGAGTTTGGAAGCATTCACTTCTTTCAGGTTTTTGGAAAAGTTTCAGAAGTTTAGGTATTAAATTTTTTAATGTTTGGTAGGATTCACCAGTGAAATCTTCTGTCCCTGGACTTTTGTTTGTTGGGAGGTGTTTATTACTGATTTAATCTCTTTGCTAGGAATTGGTCTATTAAGATTTTCTATTTCTTCATGATTTAGTCTTGGTAGGTTATGTTTCTTGGAGTTTATCCAGTTCTTATAGGTTGTCTTATTTATTGGGATATAATTGTCATAGTATTCTCTTATGCTCCTTTGTATTTCTGTGGTATCAGTTGTAACTTCTCCTCCATTTCTGATTTTATTTATTTGAGCCCTCTCTTTTTTCAGTTGGTTACCCTAGCTAAAATTTTGTCAATTTTGTTTATCTTTTCAATGATCCAGCTCTTAGTTTCATCAATCTTTTCCATTGTCTTTTTATTTCATTTATTTTCACTCTGATCTTTACTATTTCCTTCCTTCTACTAACTATGGACTGCTAATGTTCTTCTTTTTCTATGTGTTTTAGATGTAGAGTTATTGTGTATTTGATATTGTGTCTTGAGGTAGGCCTGTATTGCTATAAACTTCTCTTTTAAAACTGCTTTTGCTGCATCCTATGGATTTTGGACTGTTGTATTTCCATTTTCATTTGTATCATTTGTATCAGGGATATATTTCTTTTTCTTAATTTATTTTTTGGCCCACTGGTTATTCAGTAGCATGTTCTTTGTATCAGGGATATATTTCTTTTTCTAAATTTATTTTTTAGCCCACTGGTTATTCAGTAGCATGTTCTTTAACCTCCACATATTTGTGATTTTTCTAGTTTTCTTTTTTTTTATTTTTCTAGTTTTCTTTCTGTAATTGATTTCTTGTTTTATACTATTCTTGTCAGAAAAGATGTTTGATTTGATTTCAGTTCTTTTAGACTTGTTTTTTGACCTAATATGTGGTTTATCTCAGAGAATATCTAGTGTACACAAGAGAAGAATGTGTATTCTATTACTTTTGGATGGGATGTTTTGGATATATCTATCAAGTCCATCGGTTCTAATGTGTTATTTAAGGCTCATGTTTCCTGATTGATTTTTTGCATGGATGATTTATTCATTATGGTGGTGATATTAGAATTCACCACTATTACTATATTGCTGTCACTTTCTTTTCTTAGATCTATTAATATTCACTTTATGAATTTAAGTTCTCCTAAATTGTATGCATAAATATTTATAAATGTTTCATCCTCTTATTGAATTATCTCCTTTATCATTATGTAATGCCCTTCTTGATATTTTATTTTATTTTATTTTATTTTTTATTTATGATAGTCACACAGAGAGAGAGAGAGAGAGAGAGAGAGAGAGAGAGGCAGAGACACAGGCAGAGGGAGAAGCAGGCTCCATGCACCGGGAGCCCGATGTGGGATTCGATCCCGGGTCTCCAGGATTGCACCCTGGGTCAAAGGCAGGCGCTAAACCGCTGCACCACCCAGGGATCCCTTGATCTTTTATTTTAGTCTTGGTTTTAAAGTCTATTTTGTCTGATGTAAGTATAGGTATTAGCAGCTTTCTTTTCATTTTCATTTGTATGGATTTATTTTTCCATCCCCTCTCTTTCAGTCTCTGTGTGTTCTTAGATCTGAAGTGAGTTTCTTATAAGCAACATATTGATAGGTCTTTTTTTAAAAAAAAAATCTATTTAGTCACTCTATGCCTTTTGGTTGCAGAATTTAGTCTATTTCTATTTAAAATAATTATTGATAGGTATATACTGATCACCATTTTGTTGTTTGTTTTTTTGGTTGTTTATGTTCTTCCCCTGTTTTTCTTGCTCTCTTTCCTTGTGATTTTCTTTAGTGTTAGATTTATTTCTCAAACTCTTTTGTGTATCTACTGTAGATTTTTGGTTTGTGGTTACCTTGAGGTTCACATATAGCATCCTTTATATGTAACAAACAGTCTGTGGTTAGTTAGTAGCATTTTCAGTTTGAATGCATTCTAAACTACATTTTTATCCCTTGCAAGTGTTCTGGTTTATTGTTTTGTTTTGTTTTAAGATTTAATTTATTTATTCATGAGACACACACACACAGAGGTAGAGAATTAGGCAGAGGGAGAAACAGGCTCCCCATGGAGAGCCTGATGCTGCACTGAATCCCAGGACCCTGAGATCACGACCTGAGCCAAAGGCAGATGCTCAATCACTAAGCCACCCAGGTACCCAAAATGTTCTGGTGTTGATGTCATTATTTTACATCTTTTTATTTTGTATATTCCTTAAGTAATTATTGTAATTATATTTATTTTTACAATTCTTGTCTTTTAACCCTCATGTTAGCTTTGTAAGTGGTTAATCTACTACCTTTACTATATATTTGCATTTAATAGTGAGATTTTATTTTTGTATATTTTTTTGTTATTAGTTAGTGCCTTTCTTTTTAGCTTAAAGAAGTCTTTAACATTTCTTGTAAGACTTGATTAGTACAGATGAATATCTTAACTTTTTGCTTTTCTGGAAAACTCTATCGTTTCTTCCACTGTGAATGATAATTTAGCTGGGTAGACTATTCTTAGTTGGAAGATTTTTCCTTTCAGCATTTGGAGTAGATCATGCTACTCTCTTCTGGCTTGCAGATTTTCTGCTGGGAAATCAGCTGATAGTCGTATGGGGGTTCCATTGTATGTAACAAGTTTTTCTTTTTCTTGTTGCTTTTAATATCCTGTCTTTAATTTTTGACATTTTACTTATGAACTGTCTTGGTGTGGCTCTCTCTGTGTTCATCTTATTTGACAGTCTCTTTGCTTCCTGGAGCTGGATATCTGTTTCTTTTTCAAGTTAGGAAGTGTTCAGCCATTATTTCTTTAAATAGGTTTTCTAGCCCTTTTTTCACTCTTCTCCTCTGGGTCCCCTATAATGTTGATATTATTTTGCTTGATATTGTTCCACAGTTCCCTTAAGATACTTTTACTTTTTAAGACTCTTTTTTCTTTGTGCTGCTCTGACTGGGTAATTTCCAGTATACTGTCTTCCAGGTTGCTGATTCATTCTTCTACTTTATCTATTCTCCTACTTTATCTAATGTGTTATTGAACCCCTCTAGTGTGTGTATATAAATGTGTGTGTGTATTTTTTTTTTCTTAGTTCAGCTATTGTGCTCTTCAGGTCTCTGACTTCTGTTTTGTATTTACCTTTTTACATCTCTTTGTTTAAGTTCTCACTTTATTCATCTATTCTTCTCCTGGGTTTGAGGAATATCTTTATGATTTGAACTTTTATCAGGTGACTATTTTTCTCTATTTCATTAAGGTCTTTTTCTGAGATCTGTTCTTTTTGTTTGGAACATTTTTCTCTGTCTTTATTTCCCTTGACTCTCTGTATTTGTTTCTATGCATTAGGTGAAACAGCTATCTCTCCCAGTCAGTCTTAAAACAGTGTCCTTCTACAGATGAACCTTTTTGTGCAAAGTTGCCCTAGTTTTTGATTGATTCTTGGACCTTTGTGACTGTCTAAATCTTGATGGGTCCTAGTTGTTGAGGGTATTCCAAGACCTGCCAGCGTTCCAAAGGAAAGGGTTTCAGATAATACCTAATTTTAGGCTAACTGTAGGCCAGATTATCAGGCAGCAGCTTTTAAAATAGGTAAATATAAACTGTCTAGTGGGCTATAATTGTAAACCATGCCGACTTCCAGACCAGGAGATCTGGAGGTGTGCCCTGAGTGAAGCAGAAATTATGCCTTTAAATGTGTATATAAGCTCCCATCTTAGAGGTATCAGTGAGCTTTGGTGATGGCATAATAGGGCACTAATATGGTGTTTTCCCTGCCCATGTTTTCTGGGGGCACCTCTGTAGCCTTGGGATGTGTGGTAAACCTAAACGCTGCCCCTCAGGCTCCATGACAAGAAAATAGGTTCTTTTCGTAGGAAGACTGGGGTTCTGTTTCAATCTGCTGTTTATGCAGTACGCTGAAGGTAGTATCCTGCCAAGGGCTGTTTCTCTGATTGTTTCAGACCTGTGAGTCCCAGAAATGCACTCCCCTCTAGCCACCAGAGTAAGGCAGTCAGGGGGCATTCCCTGTGTGGGCTGCTTTTGCCCACTGGCTGTGGCATGCTGAGGCCAGGTGCTCCCCAGCCTGACAAGGGTGGGGCATGCTGCTACTGTGGTGCATGGGGCTGGGACCTTGGCTACCCAACTGCAGAATAGAGACTTTTGATTATGGTACATACTATACAGTGTCACAAGTGTGTATGTATCTTAAATATATCTGTTTATATATTATATAAATTGTACAATATAAATTATATATATACACATATATATGTATAATTTTTAAATTTATTTGTACTTATTAATTACACTGCTATTGCATTATTTGTATGTCCCAGAATCTCAACATTAATCTCAGTGATATGGGGAATCAATATCAGAAAAAATTAGTGACACAGTTAATGTGCTAACAGGTTTTGTTCTCACCATCACATCCATTTGCTTTCTGTGAGGTATAACTTGGTTGAAATATGTCAAACTATAGGTGAATAGTAGTCTTATAATAATGGACTTGTACTCTTATGGAACATCAACAGTAGTGTCATGAAATGGCATTTGAGGCCTTGAACTTGGCAGCCACTCCAAAAATTCAATTTGGCTTGCTAAGTATAGGAATAAGCCAAAAGGGAAAAGGTAAAGCAGGAAGGGACTAGCTGTATTTATGGGTGGGCTTTAGAAATGAAACTTTTCCCAAAGCAGAAATGGAACATGGAACTCAACTCCCAAAGCTAATACACTGAGGCATTCACATCTACAAATCACACTAACTTCAGTTTGGCTATTATTGTAGGAAAGTGCTTTCTACTATGATGTAAAGTAAATGGGTGCTAGTGAATGTACAGTGCTCTGATGTTCTTGGGGCTCATATTTCTCTTGAAGGAATGTGAAAATTATGATGGTTATTAAATATTTATAAAATAATGAGAGCTTTTGCACCCCTTCCCCCAAAGTCATTGGCTTGATATTAGCCTTAGTTTTATAATATTCACTAACAAAGGAAATAGGCATTTTTTTCTCTTGGTTTTTAAGTATAATAGGAGCAACTGTGGTCTATAAACAATTTATAATTTTTCTTGGAAATAATTATGCAACTGTACTTTTAAAATGTGAAGTAAGGGGATCCCTGGGTGGCGCAGTGGTTTAGCGCCTGCCTTTGGCCCAGGGCGCGATCCTGGAGACCCAGGATCGAATCCCACGTCAGGCTCCCGGTGCATGGAGCCTGCTTCTCCCTCTGCCTGTGTCTCTGCCTCTCTCTCTCTCTCTCTGTGACTATCATAAATAAATAAAAATTAAAAAAAAAAAAAATAAAATAAAATAAAATGTGAAGTAAGAACACACTCTGACATCTATTAAATTGGCCTAAATATCTAAGTTTATACCAGAATAAGTTGTGAAGAGTTAATTGGGGAAATATTTTTCAGATCTGCTTTTTAGTTAATACAGATTTGTGAGATGAAACACATGAATACAAAACTCCTCATTTATTTATTTTTTTGCTTTTTATGAAAGAGAGATGTTAGCAGTTACTAGATTTTCTCTTTACTCTCAAGTCCTTTGATTCATCTAGGATGCTCTCCTTATCACTTTTTAGAACATTATGATTATTCAGTACATTGTGTAATTTTGTTAAAGAGGTAGTTAACAAAAAAGCATGACAGCCATCATTCCTCATCAGCCCGATATCTGTTTCTTTGAGTATTAGAGCACTAGAGTACCTGAGCATTAGATTCTGAAAAAAAAATTATCTTTTAGTCCAGATTCTAATCCAGACTGACCTTGAGTACAACACTTAATCTCACAGAAATTTAGTTCCAACAACAGCAGCAGCTGCAAATTGATATCCCCCCCTCAGAGCATGGTGGTGAGTATTTGGTAAACTAAGTACATGAAATCAGCCTGGCTGACTGGCTGTCACACAGACCTTACTTACTCAGTATCAGTCCCTTTCTCCCAGTTACATGATCATATAACACACTGTATATGTCATTTCTGTCATCACATAGCATACATCTTTGTGAACAAAACTAAACCTTAACTGAAAATGGTTTGGGATATGTTATTGATCTTAAATTATTATGTGAATTTTAATTTCTGCTCCTATTTTCCAAATCCACAGTCTCACCAT
The DNA here is from genome assembly GCF_011100685.1 of Canis lupus familiaris. NCBI lineage: Eukaryota > Metazoa > Chordata > Mammalia > Carnivora > Canidae > Canis > Canis lupus. The sequence goes on from NC_049236.1 coordinate 20,683,667, forward strand.
TTCTTCCTGTTTCTCCTGCACGTACATACATCCAGGGGGTGAGAGGGATATTTGTTTTATCAAATCTCTGGAAATTTCTGTTTTGATAGTGTTTACTACTTACAGTACTGATTTTCAGAGACTTAGAAAGCAATAGTATGGGCTTTTTTTTTTTTTTTTTCATTCTTTCTTTAGTAAATAAAAATTAAGCTTGGAATATTTTTTATGCTAAAACTCTAAAAAAGTAATGTGTTCCCTAGAAAATTGGAAAACTTAGTATAGAAAAGTTAAATATTACTTTCTTGGGTTTTGTTCTCACTAACACAATTTGGCATGCTTATTGTAACTTGCTAAGACTTTAGGTCATTACCTGGAAGAAAGACTCCCCTGATGTCCTACAGTTACTCCATTCTGCGGCCTTTAGTGTGTAACACCCTTAGCATATCAGAGACTTTCATCTTCCCTCTTAAATGATTTCTAAATGAAATGCCCTTGTTTTAGCTTCCTTTTCAGTTAGTAAGTTACTGAGTGAGACATGTCACGTCTTATGTCTCTCCCTCTTTATATAGCACTTTTGCTTATAGTTGCTGCTAACTGGGTATTTGATAAATGAGTGAATGAATGTATGGTCGTTTTGTCTCCCCGGGGCCCAGTTTTGAGCATTGTATTGGATTGTACATATGGATAGAAAAGTAGGTTAAACCACTATTTAAAATAATTCCCATCGTTTAAAAGAAGCCTCTGACCTTAAAATATTTGTATAAATAAAAGAATATGGGAAAGGATTCTTGCCCCGAGGGCTTGGGATATATTTTGATGCTACCTATGTCACTTTTCTCTTCTCTCTTTACCCAACGTAGCCTAGATGTTCAGCAGTCAATGCACAGGAATCGGCTGAAAAGATCTGCATAACTTTTATAGCAAATGTAATTAATCTTCCCATAATAATGGACTCTAGAAAATGAAACATAGGGGATTTGAGAAGTTAAGTGTATCATGAATTTTATATTACATTAACTGTGTGGTTTACATTTATAGCTCAATCAGTGTTATCTGTGATTTTTTAGGAAGGAAATAAGGAAAAAGAAGAAATGTGTTTGCTATTATTTTCAGGTATTCAAAAGAAAAACAGAGCTCTTCTCTGAGAAATTCAAATAATTAGTTTCTAGAAATGGATCCTAGGGTAATGTAAACGTGCTTGAAGTAAACTATGTTAATGAAGCCTCAAAGAACTTTAAAAACTACATTCTTCTTATGCACTTAATACTTGAAAACTCTTTAAGATAATTTAAAAGGTTACATTTATTGTATAACATCCTATGCTCAATAACATTTTAATAACAAATATCACACTGCCTAGCTTTCTTTCTTGCTTTATTTTTTATGTTTTATCCAGTGAACCCGAGGAATTAGTTACTATCTTTCTTAGTTTTTTAGTTATGAAAAAAATTCAGAATAAAAAATACTTTGTTGATGTGAGTTGTTTATTCTTTATATTTGAACTCTGTCATTTAAATTGGGTTAAATAGCTAATTTCCATTTCACAGCAAAACCACTGTTGTGTGGCTTTTTCCACGGTGAATTACAAATCATTTTGGCTTTAATGTTTGGCAGATATGTACTTGGTTTTTGTATCAGATCTGCCTTTGGTTGGGTTCCTGGTTGCTCCAATGCAGCAAAAATTGAATTGCCAAATATTTTTATTGGCTTGTCACCTTTGCTGTTGTAAAAATATTAAATCAAGGATCTATTAAAACCAGATTCTCAAATGCCTGACTATTCAAACTGTTCTGCTCAAGATTGATCCAGGTTTTTCCTTCTTTTTCAGTTTAATTTCTATTTCTGTTGGTCTACTTTCTGAATTTCTTAGTCGTTTTACACATTTTATGTATAAGATATTTGTTTTTATGCCCATGGGTAATCTGATCAGCTCTTACTTAGTGTGTTGTTGATTGGTTTGAAATGATATTACATGAATTCATTAATAGACTGATAACTGTTTTAGAATCATAAAATATTTTAAAACTTAGGACAGTTTTGCAGACCAAGAGGGGTTTGAACAGATTTCCCTTTCCAGGCTTAAATAGTTTTTGGAAATGTTAATTAAAGTGAAATCAAGAAATTTCAGGCACAATATCAGCAAATGCATTTCATTAAAATGTTTTAATTCTTGGGATGCCTGGGTGGCTCAGTTGGTTGAGCATCCGACTCTTGATTTTGGCTCACATCATGATCTCAGTCCTGGGGTCAAGCCCTGTCTTGGGCCTTGTGCTTACCAGGGAGAGTCTGCCCTAGATTCTCTCTCCTCTTCTCCCTCTGCCCATTCCCACTGTGCTCTCTCCCTCTCTCACTCTCTATCTCCATCTCTAAAATAAATCTTTAAAAAAATGTTTTAATACTTTATACTTAACAAATATTTCTGCCTAGACTCTATGAATAAAAGTAGGCCAATATTGAAATTACGTTGTTTTTTTAATTGTCGCAAGTTCTTTTTGTTAAATCAGTTTTCTTAAGTTTTCTCATTTTAATTCAGAAAACCTCATTTTAAAACATGCAAAGAATGATAAAAATAAAACAATTTTCTAATCAGAGCCCTTGATATGATTACTGATAATAAATATTCAAAGCAATTAGGTTTCTTAAATGGAAAAATTTAACCATTCAATTTAAAAGATTTGTCTTAAAAATGACATGTAAACATGCATAGTAGATGAGTTTTTTAAACTATAAAAGTGTTAATTAGGATTGTAGTTATTAGGTACTACTACAAATTTCTCTAAAAACAGGTTTTCACCCTCTGGTCCTATTGTCCATGGATGTCCATTCATCATTTACCATTCTCCCATTTTTTCAGTATCACTTTTTTTTTTAAAAAAGATTTTATTTCTTGGAGAGAGAGAGAGAGAGAGAGAGAGAGAGAGCAAGAATAGGAGGGAAGAGGTAGAGGGAAGAAGAAGATGCAGACACCCCACTGAGCAGGGAGCCCGATGAGGGGCTCAATCTCAGGACCCTGAAATCATGACAGGAGCCCAAGGCACATGCTTACCTGAGCCACCCAGGCACCCCTCAGTATTGCTCAAGAGTAGGATAATTTGCATAGTATCTAGCCACATTTTCTAGTATATAAAGGCCCCTGACCTCTACGATATTATAATTTAATTGCAAAAACTAATTATAGTTTTCAATAATTAAGAGCATATGGTAAGACATGTATTAAGAGAAGTCTTTCCTGGGGCACCTGGGTAGCTCAGTGTTTGAGCATCTGCCTTTGAGTCAGGTTTGTGATCCCGGGGTCCTGGGATTGAGTCCTACATCGGCTCCCTGTGGGGATCCTGCTTCTCCCTCTGCTTGTGTCTCTGCCTCTCTCAGTGTCTCTCATGAATAGATAAATAAATAGAATCTTTAAAAAAGAGAGAGAGAAGTCTTTTCTGACCCCCACTCTCCACCAAGTCTCAGGTTATTCAGTTTTACATCCTTAGGAAATGTTTCTTTTTATTAAAGCACTTTTGTTGGTGTGATGCTAGACTTTTCTTTATTTGGACTAAATAATTGTCAGAACGGGTTCACCAGTTGTCAGAACGGGTTCACCAAAGCTTTTCCTGTGCCCAATACGTAGTGGATGCTTAATAAATACCTGCTGATGGAGGGATTGAATGTGAAATGCAACAAAAACTAGCTCGGAAAAGTGAAGGTTAACTTGGGTATGGAATTGTCGAGGAAGGTCATAATAAGTAAATGGCATTTGAATTGGCTCTAGAAGACAAGGACGTGGATACATAGGAAGAAGGGAGAGACACATTTACTGGGGTGTGTAAAATAAGATAACACAGAGTTAACCATTTTGAAGTGAACAATTCAGTGACATTTAGCATATTGACAGTGCTGTGCGACCACGCCAGCTCAACCTCACATGTTCAAACACTTTCATCACCTCCAGAGGAAACCCTGTACACATTAAGCAGTTGGTCCACATTTCCTCTTTCTGGCAACCACCAGTCTGCATTCTGTCTCTGTGTGTTTACCTATTCTGGATATTTCGTAGAAGTTGGAATCGTATGCTCTATAACCTTTGTGTCTGGCTTCTTTCACTTACCATAATGTTTTCAAGGTTCATTCACATTGTAGCTGTATCAGTGCTTCATTCCTTTTTATGGCTGCATATTTCATTGTATGTATAAACCATGATTTGTTTTTCCATTCATCCATTGATGGCCGTTTGGTCTGTTTCCTCCTTTGGACTATTATGAATAATAGTGCTGTTATGAACATGCATGTGCATGTGATTCTTTAGTATCTGTTTTTAATTCTTTAGGGTATATGTCCAGGAGTGAAATTGCCAGATCATGTTTTTATGACATGATAGGACAAATTATGACCTACTGTTTATTTGATATACTAAGAAAAGATCATTTTGTGAATATTAAAACTGTATTCAATTTAAATGTTTGCATTAATGGAAAACTTATTTTCAAGCTTATGATTTTTTTAATAAACCTATTCCATTAGAATTATTTTTTACTGTATATGAACTTAAAATAGAAGTTTCCTCCTTCCTTGGTTTGATCCCTTAAGATTTTTTATCTTCTTAATCCTCCAAATCAGTCATCAATTGGGGTGGTTCTTAGGAGATGCTGATTATGAACCCTGATTCCATTGTCACCATATTTTTATTTACCCTCAACCTTGACATTTCTTCATAATATTAAGCAAATTGGTAAACATAAGCATAGAAAAAAATTTTTTTTCCATTCTCCTTGGATTCCTTCATTCCGTGAGATGTGTATTTTCCATTGTTTTCTTTTACTGCGCCTAGCCTGAAATAACAATCCATATCCTGTTGCTAAACTCCATGCAATTCAAATTCTTTAATTGGAACAAACATCAACTTCCAGTTCAATTCCTTCCACTTTCTTTATACCTTCCTTGGACTGAAAATATCTGGAAATCTGACTCTGATGGAAACCCAACGAATTAGTCAAACATGAAAATAAATAACTTAAGTCATTTAGTAAATAGCATTTTGTTATTTATTTCTTCCTACCCTGATTTCCATGATCACTTCAGAGATCAGAGATTTAGTCCCAATAAAGTATTGGGGAACTTTATTTCTGATATACTAAAAATCACATTTGATCATTGAGTAAAACTCAAGAATTGAGAAAAGACATTCTTTGGAAATAAAAAGTCACCGACCTCTTACGGGTAATGCGATTCTATTGAACATTGGCACCTGTGCATTTTATAGACAACCAAGGAACCTGTGTGCATTGGACATCTTTTGTTTTTACCTGCCCAACATTTATTTCTAATTATTTTCTTCATAGTGCACTCATTTTACTTTTGGAAACGAGTCGTTGCAATTAGATATTGTCTTTGTGGGATGATATATCAAGGTATTCCACTTTTTCTGGCTGAGAGATAGGAATGTAACCCATTTCATGAATCGAATTTCTTTCCCAGGAATGCGATCTTTAGCAGGGTAAAAAAACAAGTCTGGAATTGATCTTAGGAGGCCCTGAAAGTGCCCATTAGTTCCTGCCACTGATATCACCAGGCTTGATTGATTTTGGGTTTTTTTTGCCATTTTTGTTAGCGACTAATTCTGCATCCTCCTTTCAGTAGTTATAGTCCCACATCAAGGAGCTATCCCTAATTCTAAAGGCATCCCCCAGAAAATAGCCTGGGAGAAATAAGAACCCATCCAATAAAAGGGCTTAGGAAGACTGAACAAATGTGTATCTTAAGAGATGGTTCAAAAAGAAGTATCGGGGTAACTGGGTGGCTCAATTAGTTAAGCATCTACAGACTGCTCAGGGTGAGATCTTGGGGTCCTGGGATCAAGCCCTGCATGGGGCTCCCTGCTCCATCCAAGGGGAGCCTGCTTCTACTCTCACCCTCTGCCAATCCTCCACTGCTTGTACGGGCTCGCGCTCCTCTCTCTCTCTCTCTCTCTCCCTCCCTCCCTCCCTCCCTCCCTCCTTCCCTCTCTCTCTAAGTAAATAAACAAAATCTTAAAATCCATATGTATGAAAGATTAGAGTCTGATGCTAATCAAAAATACTTCAGTAAAGAGTGGCCAATTCTAAAACGTCAATGTCCTCATATCTTTCAGTATTTTTTTTTTCTGGCATCCATTGTAAATACACCTAAGTTATTTTCAGAAGTAAATCCAGTTTCTTCCTCTTCTCTTTATGGCACACTACAAAACAGTGGTTCACAGTGTTCGGTCTTGAGATCAGCAGCACTTAGGAACTTGCTAGAAAAGCAAATCCTCGGAACCCTGATCTACCATTTCAGAGGCTCTAGGGGTGGGCCCTAGTCAGCTGTGCGTTAGCATACCCTCCAGGTGATTGGGAAGCCAGACAGCTTTAAAGAACCACTGACCTGATGTCACGGAGGAGGTTTATGGACAGTCACAAGTCTGATCTTTCAGAGGCAGCAGCGTGTCCATGCCCACAGAGGCTCATGGCCTTCCGTATGTCTGATTTGGGGAGAACATCTCAACAGCTCTTAACGTTTCCTTCTTATGACAAATTTCTCAATCATCCTCTGGGATGATGTCTTCAAGTCAGACATTCTGCTTTCCCTGCCATGGTCTGGCATTGAACTCTACTTCCACCAGACTCTACACCATGCAAATTAAAAGCGAAATAAATAAAGCAACACCAAAGCAACAGAGATGGTTATTTGAAATGTTATACCAAGAAAACAACAACCAGGAGAGGAGCCTGAATTCAAAAGGATGGGCTGGGTTAGAGCCAAGAGAAACAACTGATGTGTGGTAAGCAGAGGCAGTTACAGAAGGAGAGGGAAAAAAACTGGGTTTTGTGGAACAGACTGAGAAGCCCTTTGCACACTGAGAACATGAGCCCTCACTAGCCCAGGCCTACTTTCCTCCTTAATGAGACTCCTGGAATTGCCCATTAGTGGGACTCACCTGTGATTAAAAACCAGCGACGGCCAAACAGTGAAACGCTGGAGGTACAGGCCTCAAAGCAAGACTCTGTCTCCGCTTGCTGGTGATGAGACGACTGCTGCTGGTTCTGGGCGTCGGTGAGCTGGGAACCCGAAGAGCTCCTTGAGTGCGGGCCCCACTTTTGGGAGACGAAGAGAAATTTTTATTTTCCCCAAGAGTGGAGATGCACGCCGCAAGGTGTACTGACTGTGCTGTCATTTGAGCTGGCGCGGTTACTGGAAGGGTCCTCGAAGGAGGTCAGGGGAGCCAGTGGTCAGGGACGTCAGCGTGCAGCCGGCTAATGAACAAGGTGCTGAGCGCTGCTGCTGGAAGGATTACCCGTTTCTTAAATCTTAGTTCTGGATCTCTTCACTGCGAATCAGATGTTCTTCATTATTTCAAAGTAAAATTTTAGGCTGAGTAAATAAATAATGCAAAAAGCAAATATGTTGCAGACGGTAATTTTAGTCGTAGCTTACTATTTAGCTCAGTGCAGTCTTGTTACTTAGGGCAGTACAGTTACTTCTGTTGTTTATAGAGAAGCAAATGCAGATCTGCCTTGGGCAGGAGGATACAGGGGTGGGCAGTGATGCAATTACTTTAAAAATCCAAGCGGCGAAACTTGAAAATCTTGTTCTGTGAAGATACTGCTGGGTGATGGTGCTACTCTTTTCTCATTGCTAGGATGACACATGTGTATTTTCAGAAGCATACAGTAAATATTGGCCATTCCTTTTTAATGTTTGGAGAAGCTAATGGTCTCTATTATGATTAGCTAAGTTAAATATAGTGCATTAAAAACCCTGATATATGATGAATAGCTTTCCAAATTATCATGTGTATCATCTTCAGTACATTGCAGCTTTTAAAGTTATGTTGTAGTCTCATATAATTATCACTTTATTTTAGACCATTTTAGTTCTAATATATAGTGTGGTCATGGCTTCCTGAGTTGTCATAATTCATCAGATCTTTTTTCTCATACATCTCATCTCCACATCCTTTCTGAACAAGTACACTGTAATTTTTAGATTGCCAAGTATGATCTATCAAAACTAGAACTTGGGTGTGGTACTTAGCAATTTTTAGATATTCCAATAAAATAATCTCATGTCTAAGGAAAACTGGATGATTTTCTATTGATAATTTATGGTATTTTGGAACCTCTTAATATTTAAGTATATACCAGGGGAGGTGAGAAGCTGAAATGCATTATAGTCTATGTTTAGCTAGTCTCATATATCAAGTGATTTTAGAGGGCAGGGAATAAAAAGCAGGAGTATTGAGGAAATAGAAGATAGAGTTTCAAAGGCAGGAAGAAATTTGAGGGAAGAATAATTAAGAATGAATAGGTGGAGATTTATGGATAATTACAAGATGTGTTAAGGGGGAGATGAATGCGGTATTCGTTGGAAAGGGATTAAGAATAAAGGCTGTTAAAAGATACTAGAAGCAGAAAGTCTGGAAGCAAAGACTGTTATTTTAGGATGTATTGCATCATAATATCTATATATCATTTAATGTATTCACCTATATTTTCAGACTTGTTGACCCCTCTAATATGATTCATACGTAAATAAATGTGTTAGCTCCATCAGAGAAGAAGGGACACTTCTGCAAAGAGAAGGAATTTGTCAACTTCCTAAAAGTGAATATAGTGGAAAATCACTGTTCTCATTTTCAGAAAAGAATTGGTACTTGGTCAGTATTTTTAGATAAGTTCTGATGAAGCAATTTATTTCCCTTGGTTATTTTCCTATGAGTGTATCATTCAGGACTGTCCAGAAGTCCTGCATCTTCATTTACTGCAAGCACAAATGACTAGAAAAATGAAAGGTAAAACCACCACGTCGCCTCTGACAAGCAACAGTTATCTGCATCACTCTTGTAACCCTAATCCTGGGCCCTACCCTTGCTTAGCTGCCTTCTCGCACCCCTCTCTGCACGTGGTGGGCTTTGAGTATCACAGGCTCCTTATCTTGTTTGCTTTGGCTTTATGTTTGCTTTGTTTTATTATTTGCCACCCCTCCACCCCCTTCTGTAAGCCAGGATTGGAGAAAAAAATAGATTTATATTAATAGGCAAATTTGAAATGAGTAATGTAGCTTTAGGGCTTTATGTTTCAGCTCAATTTTAAACATCCTTATGATCTCTAAATGATGGAGACAATGCTCACTGGTTTTCAGTGAACTTTTAAAGCTTACCGTTGAGGGAGAGTAGTAAAGTTCCAAATATGTGTTTCAGCTCTATGTATTCTTGCTAATGGACAAGCTGAATTGGGTGAAAGTGTGCCTGCAGAGTTGGTATTTTACCTCCTACTTCAGACTCTGGTTGTTCCTTTTATTTTCAGTTTTTTTCACTTCCTCTCCAATCTGTTATGATACTCTGCATCTTCTGATTGGCTCTTTGTTGACCCTAACTTACCATATACATTTTGGTGAGACATTTGTGGAATTTTTGTTGGGGCTCAGATGCATAGGAAGAAATGGCAGCAGTAAAATGTAAATGAGACAGAAAGAGAAGAAGCAAACTTAAAAAAGCTTATCTAAATGGAGCTCACTGTTTAGCACTGCCTGAAATTGCTCTACCCTCTTTAAGATTTACTGGTAATTTCCCACTTATATTGAATATTCTGTGAAGGAATAATAAGTCTTACTCTTTGCCAGAGATGCTTTGTTTAAATCAAATCCTCTAGAGAAAAACTCAAGAAGAAAAGCTGCTAAGTTTACTTAATATAAAAAAAGTCTCTTTCTTTTTTTTCCTTTAAAGTTTCCTTGACAGCATTACTTGATTAAAATGCTCTGCAAAGTTCTAGTGATCCTGTCAAGACCACACTCTACTTTTTTACTGCAGAGGCAAATGTTCACCTCTCCTGAGGTTTCTCTAACAAAGCATTTTCTCCTTTTCACTTCTTAGCTTTGCCAGATGTGCAATTAAATGATCATTTCACCTTTATTATAGTTCTCATGGTGTGTTATTTTCATTATTTTTCTTGTTTATGTACACTGTAGCAGTTATGGTCTCCACATGCTAGCTATGTAAGATAGCTCTTAAAACCCAGCTGAGAGATACAAGCTGGTGGGGAAAAAGTCAGCACTGGTCTCCCATTTATCTTATTTTAACCCTCAAAGGTAAATTCAGCTGGGTAAATGTGTTTCTAAGAATCTTTCAGAGATCAGGCAGTATTTTTGTGTATTTCCTCAACAGTATGAAGAGGCCTACATACATAGAATCTGATTTTATCATTTAATAACTTTGGGCTATTCAGAAAATACTTTTTAAGTAAGATGCATTAAGCAGGTGAATTAGCTGAGTTATGGTGAAATAAATATGTGTAGAAAAGAAGCTCTGTGTGTGTGTGTGAGAGAGAGGGGGGAGAGACACACACAGAGAGAGAGAGAGAGAATACACATGAGCAGGAGAAAGTTAAGGATTCCTTCTTGATGAATATAAACAAAAGGCAATTTCAAAGAATATGGGAATTTAATAATTGAAATGACTCTTAGTAAGACATACAATTGAGTTTATTCTTCCTAATGTCATCCTCAGAGAAATTCCAAATATCTTGTTTCATGAGAATCTGGAATGTGTACAGTAGAAAATGCAAATAATGCCATTATTGCAGAAAGAATTACAGAAATAAAACTTCTAGAATGCACATACTTTCGGGCATGGTTTTAAAAACTGTCCTATGAAAATGATATATTTCTAATGAGCAATTTTAATGTTTAATAGGAAACAGGGAAATTGGCTTTATGGGAGAAGAATCTATCCCATCCAATTAGAATTATGAAACTTTCCATGTTTGTTTCTTCAAAGAGTTTTGTTTTGCTTTGTTTGCCTGTTTTTTGTCATGAAGTGTGGAAAGTTGGCTGTGTTATACCCAAGAGTAAGAGTATGTGAATACTAACATTTGTTTTCAATGGCCTCATGTAAAAGTTAACACTTCTGTTAGGACCAGCAGGAGTAAATTATTACATTTGCAAGATTCCAGGTTAGCATCTGATGGTGTCCATCAACAAGTGTTCATAGGAGAGGAGAGACAAATAATAGATTATTTTTCATCTTTGACATTTCACCTTTCATCCTACCTGCATTTGAGAAAAGCAGCTTTTATTCTATCCACTCCAGAAATATATATGAGGGATTTTAGTTTATTTATGATAAGGAATATGAAAATAAATGTATCCATTAGTATCTAAATTTAATTAAGGAGAAGTCAGATTATTTTAAAAGTTAGCAACTTGCTTCTTTACCTGATTCTCTATTCCAAATTCACATGTAATATGTCTTGTACTCATTATTGATAGATTTCAGCCCATCCTATTTTTAGCTAAAATGGTACTTAATTCATTTTATTTTTGCCATGCAAGTTTCTTCCATATTCTTAAAATCCATTGCAGGCCATTCCAGTGACTAAGGCGGTATCTGTCAGTGATAGTGGAATTGATTGATATCAAAAGCTTCTTGTTGCTATTACAGAACTTGGCAAAGAGAAGACTCATGGCAGCAATAGATGTATCTGGGAACTTTTTATGAGACCAGTGGGAATCTTCTAAATATTTTTAGTGGTTCCCCCTCACCTCACTCCCTTTTGCCTTTATGCCTGAACTGAATACTAACATAACTATGCTATACATATGCTACTCATCCTGAATGTACAAGAGTTGACTAATAATGAGAATTTTAAGCTGAGGTTACTAAGAGTTGAACTTCCTCTTCTAGTAGATGAAAATCTAGTTTATTACCAGCTACTTAATAGCAGATTAACAGCAAATTTTTCTTCATTCTCATTTCTTTTAAGTTTGTAGACTCTCTCCAATTCATTAAAAAATACAGCTATTGAATAAAGAGAAATAGACTGAAGTTTTGGATACCAACCTTAGTTATCCCTTTTTTTCCTATCCTCATCCTTACCCACCCTCTAAAGCTTATAAATATTTTGTGGAAGCATTGTAGGGGGAATAAGAAACAGAATGTTATAAAAATATTTAGCAAGCATATATGAGTGCAGGGTAAAAGATTAAGAAATCAAACAAAAATAATAGTCTCCACCTAAAATGTCAACTTTGTTAAATATTAGAAGCTCATTCTTTATATTTTATCTTGATAATAATAAAAAAAATTTCTTGAATTAAAAGTCACCTTTACAGAAGTCTATCATACTTTTTCAACATTATGCTTTTCTATTCAGTCACTTTCACTGTTTAAGCATTTAAAACAGGAAAGAGAAAGATATTTTATGGTAACATATGTGTTGTTCATAAAACCAATAACCAAAGAATGTGTAAGACAGAGCTAGATGACAGTCTCTATTGCTGTCAGAAATCATCCTTTCATTGTGAAATTTCAAGAAAAGGGAACCTTGAGACACAGATAATATGGAAATAAAGGGAATGTATATCTGGACATCAACATTTTGTTGAGAAAACTAACAGAGGACAGATGGCAAGGTCAGGATGAAACTAATGTCAGTAAAAGAAAGCATTTAAGGAAAACTATTCTGGTGAAGGCAGATAAAAAGGAAGAGGAAAAGCTCTTCATTCATTCATTCATTCATTCATTCATTCAGATTTGTTCTTCTAGGAGTGTATTTGAACCTTGCATCTTATTATGATCTGTTTTCTGTATATTTCTGAATCTAATGGATTAGATGTTCCTGACAGAAGCATCGTTCTCAGTTATTGATTTCATTTTGTTTCTGGGCTCTTGAAAATAGGGCCATTGTATGTTGCTGAGAAGATTGTGCCCTGCACCACTCCAGATCTAAAAGACACTACAGCTGCAAGTGGTGGCCCTGGATCACTAAGTTTGCGCAGTGGATTAAACACTTGCTTGTAATGCATACGTAATTTTGTGTTGCTAACCAAGCAGCTGAATAAAATACTTAGAATAATAGGAGGCTAATAAGTAGACCCCATGCTTTCCTTTTACACTTCCTAATCCCCCATTCTTAGTTCTATGTCTTCAGGTAGGTTGAATAATCAGTGATGTTGCTGAATCTCTCAATATCCTCCTCCTTCCCCACTTCTCTGGCCCCACGCACACAACTATTTTGAAGTATCCCCAGAGTTCGCAGTAAAATGTTGCATTATTTGATAAAGACCACCTTTGTGAAGCTGTTGATTTGAATGGGTTTTCTGGGTGGTCTTGTAGATTGGATATGAATGTTAACATATCTAAATTTCCCTTTGCTGGAACTAAGGAAAATATCTTCTGATCACAGGCAGCAATTCATTTAACTTCGTTTTTTTAGTTGAAGTCACAGGTGATTATTATGCTACCCTGTGTTAAAACATAAAAATAAATGGTTTAAGAAGAGAACTTTAGAAAAATATTTCTTTTCAATTCCTAAAAGAAACCTGATGCACCCTCAATTTTTTGAAATAAAGCACAGGATAGTTAACATTTTTACTCTAAAAGAGTAAGGCAGTGGTTCTATTATGCCCCAGGGTGCTTGGGATGTGAGAATATGCAGTATTCCAAGTGATATTCCTACACATTCTTCACAGCTGCAATGTACAACCTTTGCAAACTTTTTTTTTTTTTTTTACCTTTTAAACATTTATATTATGGTATGTCATCCTTTTTTATATTAACCAAGTCTTATTTATATATAATATTCAAAATTAGCTGAAAATAATAAAAGTGAACAGTAGTGAAAAAGAGACTTTTTAGAATAGTGTTTTATATATTGTTTTTCCTAAAATTATTTGGCTGCACTTCCCAGGAACAAACTCTCATGACTTGGGTGAAGGTGCCCTTATTTACCTTTATAGCACAATGTGTATTTGTACATGTATGCCAACAAAAATAGTTCTTTCAAATATAAGTATTTTAAAAGTTGTCAACGTCCTTTTTGAATGTTTCTTTAGATTTGTAAGGTTTACTGCCTTGGTGGAGCACTGAAATTTATCTGGCAAGACTATGAAGGGATTTTGTTTTAATAAAATAGCTGTCCTTTCTCCAGATGTATGTATTTTTGATTCTGGGGGATGATATTCTAAAAGGGAGAGTATAACATGCAATGCCATTTCAAAGCTCAGTACATTTGCTTTTCATTATACTTCATGGTTAAGCAGCCTTCTGAATTTGATGAATTTTATTTGCCCAATTAACTATATCAGTAGCATATTGTAAGGAAGCCTGTAAGATGGTAAATGTATGCCATAGAGCAGATATAACCAGCTTCCACCCTTCCTGAGTTGTTCCTCATTTTCATGGGCATCAGTTGCATTTCCAAATGTCCATTAACTGTTTTATTATTGGTTCCTTTGTACTCATCACCTGCCTTTATGTTTTAGACAGCTGGTTTACCTTCTTTTCCCCTGCTCAGCACCACAATAAAGGCATATCTTGGCTTATTGCCCCCTTAAATATACTGTATGGCTAATACTTCACTATGTATCAAATTTTTCCCAGATCCCTGAAAAAAAAAAAGGTGCCAATGGGGATTCTGGCAAGAGATATTCTAAAATAGACCTCAGTGTTTTAAGTGTTTCAAGACAAATCTGGAGAATAGTTTTAACTCCATGCTCACCATATCTTATGTTATTTTTTATTATTTATATTTCCTCATTAGATTTGGAAGACAATCTAATTCAAACATGTTGCAAGCTGTCAGTACAAAATATTTCTTCTCTAAGGTTTAATGGCAATTCTTAGCTAGATAAAGGAAAGTAACAAACTAGTGGAAGTTTTTGAGGTTTAATGTGAAAAACTAATAACACCCAATATGTTTTCAGGATGGATTGCAGAAAAAAGGAATTAAGAATATAACTTTTTACTTTTGTTTCTAGCCATTGTAGATTAAGAGGGATCTGATATACTCTCATACCTTAAACAACTAGAATCTGGACAAAAGAGTATAAAACAATGTTATTCAGCCATTGGATCATAGGCAGCACAGGCCTATGATCCTTGAGAGAAGGATAATAAAAGGAGAATCCTATTATTGTGTCAACTGAATTTCTGGAGACAGTCTCCAGGTCACAGAGTAGAGATTGAAAATGTAAATAGAGTCCAGGAGTTGTGCTGAGTTACAGAGACTGAAATCAAAGTCCAGAATAGTCTAAAGGTCTAAAATTTTTCAGTGTACTAGAAAAGAAAAACTGTGGGGAGAGAGAGAAAGAAAATGAATGAGAAAGAGAAAGAATGAAATAATGAGAATGAACACTGAAAATGTAGAGAGATGTTTCCCTCAGTGTGTCATAGAGGATATATTTGTATGTGTCTGGAAGGAAACAAGCAAAGGCCAAGGAAAGACGCACCAGAAGGCATATGATAAACAATTCCTAGAACTCACACAAGTCTAGGAATACTTGGGATTTTCCCCAGTGAAAGTAGAAAGCCACTTAATACTTGAGGCAAAGTTAGAGTTCAAAAAGGTATATTTCATTAGGAGTGGTGTTAAGTTAGTTTTAGACAGTAAGCTTCTCTGTCCCTTCTTTAACATAGCTTATAAGGAAGTCTCAAAAGTGGCTTAACTGTGTAACATTACAAAGTCAAAGACACCTTAAAATCCAACATACAACAATGTATACTTCAAAATGTCTAACATGCAGTAAAAAATTACTAGGCATGTAAAAAGAATGTGTAACAGTGACTTCTATCCTGAAGCAAAAAAAATCCATTAATAGAAATATCCCAAATGACAGAAGTGATGAAATCAGTGGACAAGAATGTTAAACAGTTACTATAAATCTGTCCCTACATTCATGAAGGTAGAAGAAAACATGAATATGATGGAAAGCACAGGGTCAATATAAAAGATACCCAATGGAACTTCTTGAGGTTAAATATGAATTATATGAAATAAAATTCCTAGATAAGCTTAACAACAGATTAAATATTGTAGAAGTAAAGTCCGGTGAACTTAAAAACATGAAGCAGAAGTTAATTGAATGCAAAATGAATAACAGAGTTAAAAAGGTTTAAAGAATGAACAGAACATTAGTAACCTATGGAAGAAAACCAAATGGTCCAACACATGTGTAATGAGGGGCCCCAGAAATAAAGAGGGCTGTGGACAAAATGTTTTTAAAAATAATTATCAAAAATGTTTCCAATTTGACAAAGCTATAAATAAGTTCAATGAACCCAAAATAGAAGAAACATAATAAAAATGAGTATAAAAGAAAAAATCTTAACAGAAGTTGGATAAAGTAGTCACAATACATAGAGAGGAACAAAGATCAGAATTACAACAAACTTCTTAGAAACCATGAAAGTTGGGGATGCCTGGGTGGCTCAGTGGTTGAACATCTGCTTTCAGCTCTGGTCGTGATTCTGGGATCCCAGGACTGAATCCTGTTTCGTACTCCCTGAAGGGAGCTTGCTTCTCCCTCTCCCTGTGTCTCTCCAATCTCTCTCTCTGTCTCTCATGAAAAAATAAATAAAATCTTAAAAAAAAAAAAAAGACCTTTAGAAACCATACAAGTTAAAAACAATACAGTGGCATCTTTAAAATACTGAAGAAAGAAAATTCCTGACTTAATTTAAAAAATTGAATTGATCCAAAGAAAGCAGGAAAGGGCAACAAGCATAAAGAACAAATAGAAAACTAACAGTATATGGTAGACTTAAACCAATCATCTTCATAGTTACATGAATTTGAAATGGCTTAAATACTGCAATTAAGAGGCACAGATTGTCATAGAGAATAAAAGAACAAAGTCAAATATGCATCATCTACCAGAAATCCACTTTAAGTATAAAGATATACATTCAAACTAAAAGGATGGAAAAGCTCTACCAAATAGTCATCAAAAGAACCATCGTGTATTGCCAAAATAGACTGCAGAATAAGAAATACTAACAAATATAGACAAAGACTTTTCATTTAGTATGTTAAAAGACTCAAGGAGGGGAAATAAGAATTGTAAATGTATATAAAGCCAATGATAAAGCTTTAAAGTATATGAGGCAAAAACTGACAATATTGCTAAAAAACAATATTAAGATAACAAGAAGGGTGTTATGAACTATGAAAAGTCTGGGATTTTACTCTTTTTGCAAGCTACTGAGCTAACATGATGTATCTTAGTTAAAAACTGGCCATGACTCCTGAAACACACTACCTGGCAGAAAGCATTGGACTCCTCCCTTGGAGACCAGGGATAATTTGTTACTTATATAAGAGCGGGAGCCAGAATATCAGGTCTTGTACAGGTTCCTTGAGCCCCATTTCAAGGACCGTGTGACAAGGAGCAGATGATGTCTGTGCATGCATTGTATTGGATTATAGAAGGGAAACTTTGAGCCTAGGGAGCATAAATCTTTTATAATTAGTTGTGAGCAAAGCTGCCCGACATTTTTATCTGGAGGGAGGCATTATCTTTTTATAATGGGCAGTAAATAAGCCTACTCTTTGTTCCTGAGGGAAACACCCACCATTTTTATCTTTCAAGACTATTTTCTTCTATCTTCCATGCCTGTTTGCTTGAAAACAAGCAAAATTCTTGAAAACAGATTTCAGCATAAAAGTGCAGTCAGTTATGGGCTCTGGTAACAAGACTGCAAAAAATGTGAGAAATATATGGAAGTGTTATCTTAAGACCATCTGCAAACTAGAGGAAAATGTTTTCAGAATGTATATCCAAGAGAGGATGTGTTTCCAAAATATGTAAAGAGCTATGAAAACTCAATAATAAAAAAGAGCAAAAATTTTGAACAGGTATTTCATTAAAGATGATATATGCATTGCATGATAAACAAAAATCTACTCAACAGAAATAAGTTATTAGCAAAGTTTAAATTAAAACTGCACTGATCAACTACTGTATCTCACTAGAATGGCTAAAATTAAACATTTACAATATGAAGTATGAGTGTGGAGCAACTATAAATTTTATATATTGCTTGTAGAAGTTCAAAATGGTATTTTTTAAAAAAATGTCTTGGCAGTTTCTTAAAACAATTTAATGCATTCTTATCAAATAAGCTATCAATCTCCTCTTCGTTATTTATCCATGAGAACATATGATAAAAACCAACACAAAACATATTCAAATATTTTTTTAAAGATTTTATTTATTTTTTCATGAGAGACACACAGAGAGAGAGAGAGAGAGAGAGAGAGAGGCAGAGACACAGGCAGAGGGAGAAGCAGGCTCCATGCGGGGAGCCTGACGTGGGACTTGATCCCGGGTTTCCAGGATCAGGCCCTGGGCTGAGGGCAGTGCTAAACCGCCGAACCACCCGGGCTGCCCCCATATTCAAATTTTAATAGAGTTTTATTCATAATATCCCCCAAACTGATGAATGCATAAACAAATTGTACCATATCCACACGATGGAACACATCTCAGCCATACAAAGAACAAAACAAAACACCCTTGATACACATAACATGGATAAATCTCAAAAGCATTATGCAAGATGAAAAAAGCCAGACGCTAAAATACTGCATACTTTCAATTAAATGGAATCCTAGAAAAAAAATAAAACTAGCGTCAGAAAGTACTTCATTGTTGCTTGAGTTGGCAACAAGAGAACTCTTTAGGATAAAGGACATTTTCCCATCTTTCTATAGTTCTGGTTACATTGAATTATTTCTTTAGAATTGTTGAATTTTTTGTGTAATTTTTACTTCAAGCTATTAAAAATGAGAACATGACTCTCTTATCTTTATTTTAGCAAACCTCTAAATTGACTAATCATAGTTTGTCTTTTTATAAGCATGTTCTTAGTGTTGTTTCATAGTTGGTTATTTTCTCTTTATTTCTTGTAAATAAATAATGCAGATTGTCATTTCATGAGGTTTTATTATTTATTTTTAAAATCACTGATGTTAAAATTTAGCCAGGTTGGAATTGTCTTATTGCCTGAAACTCTAGCTTAGCTTTAGAAGGTTGTGTATTTCAGGCAAATGACAAATAATTTATCTCATTTTAATTTTCCGGATTTTCCCCCTGAATTCAGTTCTGTTAACCCTTATGAGCCTGGCCAGATTTTTCACTTAATGCTTCTTGACCTTACCTTGATAATTTTCAATGTCGTTGTGTGTCTTATAACATTAGGATCCAGCATTTACTGAGCATTTATGTGGCAGATTCTGTTCTAATGACTTCATATATTTATTTCCTTTAATTCTCACAGCAATGTTGTAAAAGGAATGAAATTATTTTTTTCCCATTTTACAGATGATGAAACTGATACATAGCAACTTTCAAATTCATTCAGCTAATAAGTGAGGAAGCAGGAATTTGACTCTAGGCAGTACAGTTTGAGTCTGTTCCCTGAACTGTCATCTACAAATCCTCTAAAATATAGATCTTAAATTTTAGTGTATAGGAGAATCAGATTACTTAAATTCTATTCTCAGTTTTTTTTTTTTTTTTCCTGTTGCTCTCATTATTCCTACTTGGTGGGTTTAGGATGAATCCAGTAATCTATATGTTTAGCAGGCACTGCAGGTGGTGGTTTGTTGAACTTGGTTTAAGAAATCCCATTTCTGGGGTGCTTGGATAGCTCAGTCCGTTATGCATCTGAGGTTGGTTTCAGCTCAGGCCATGATCTCAGGGTCATAAGATTGAGCCCTGCCTTGGGCTCCATGCTCCTTGTAGAGTCTGCTTGAGATTCTCTCCCCCTCCTTCTCCCTTTCCCTTTACACCTGCCCCCATTTGCACATGCATGTGCGCATGCTCTTTCTCTAAAATAAATTAATTAATTTAAAAGATATTTTCTATGACTTTAAGCTTACTACTTAACTTCTCCAGGCCTTTGTCATCACCTATTCAAAGGTGATTTTTTTTTTTTAGGATTGAATTGGATGACAGCTCCTGGCACACGGTAAATTCTCCAAAATAAATAGTTTTTGTTGTTCTTGGTGGTAGATGTTATTTCATAGAATTAGTCAATGGTGGCAACTCTTTTCAACCCTGTACTTCCGTGAAATGATATTATCCAATAAGCAAAAGGCATTTCAAAGTAAAAAGACATTTTATTGAATGTAAACACTTTTTAAAAAATGTTTGATTATATCAGGAATTACAGTGTGTTCTGCTCCAGAATATGTTTCTAAAATACCAAGTAGCTCATTTGCAATTGGTAAATAGAATCACATTAGTGTAATGTAGATGTTGCAAAGCTTTATGTGTGACATATTCTAGGCCAAAGGAGGCAGAGTTGAAATACAACCTTGGGCAGGAAAAGAAGGCCCTCAACTTTGATACTAAGTAGTCAACAAAAGGGAGCCTTTTTGGTTTTGTTTTAAGAAAATTTAAAAAACAAATGCCTGTATTTGGGTCTCCCTGGCCAAAGTTGCATACCCCTTGTCTTGTATGGTTCTTAAATATTTGCAGATTGCACTGCCCCCTGTGCCCAAGCCTATTTATTGGCTCAGAGTTTGCCTTCCAATTGGATTTTTCCTGCCAATTCTAATTAAAATAATGCCAGCCCTTCCAATCAATTGTGGAGTATTTTTGTTTGTTTGCTTTGTATTTATTTGTTTGCTTTTAAGCTCCGGGGTGAGCTGCTTGCCTGGGTGTTCCAATTTATCTTCCAGCGTACCAATATAATTTTTGGTAGTGATCTGATCCCAAAGTTGCATGTTTTCAGTGGTCTTCCCAGAACCTTTTCTCCCCATAAGTCCTATTATTTGGGGTATGCCATTTTGTTTGCAATGTGGAGATTGCAGGATGCATATACCTTCTCACCTACTTTAAATGCCATTTTAGGAACATGAACATCTCCTGCTTTGCAATATTTTATATTCCCTGGAAGGGGTGGTATGTTAAATGGTTTGTTAATTATAAAGTAACTTAACTCGCAGTGATGTGTTGTATTTGTTTCTTACTTTACCCTGAGTAAATCCCACTTGAGTTACTTTCTTTTTTAACGTTGGCAAGATTTCTAATTCGTATTTGAATTGCTTCTGTGCTTCTATCAAAACAGCATGTAAATTTGACTTTAGTTATTAGCTTTTATCTGTAAATTACTGCTTCTTACCGAAAATTACATAATAATTTATAGAGCTGGAAATACTTGACAAAGAAGATAATTTATTTACTATAGGGAGGTATTTTCTACAATAATAGTTATGATTCTGCTAATTGCTACCATTTATTGAATGTCCATTAAATGTCCATTCATTTTTCTAAGAACTTCACTTGCAATATTATTATTTAAAATATTTAGTGATTATAACATAGGTTTTCTTTTTTTAAAAAGATTTTATTTATTTGACAGAAAGGGAGAGAAAGCACAAGCAGAGGGAGTGGCAGGCAGAGAGAGAGGGAGAAGCAGACTCCATGCTGAGCGAGAGCCTAATGCAGGGCTCCATCAAAGGGCCTGGAATTATGACCTGAGCCCAAGGCAGACACTGAACCTACTGAGCCACATGGGCGCCCCCAGAGATTTTCTAAATAAAGAAAAAACAAAGGAGTAAATCTGTGTCTTTTAGAATCTTCAACAGAAACATGAGGGATATGAAATAAAATGCTATTATTAGGTAATGCTATTGAAATCTTGACACCATCCCATAAATATGGTATTTACTAAATGGTGGAGGAATTTCTCAATATACCCATTATCTACATACAACTACTTTAAAGACAATAATACATGCATGTCAGATGTCTCTTAAAAGCTTCTCCCTTGCTTTTGTTAAGCATCCAGACATACTTTTGCCAGAAATAGAATACAATCCAATTATAGTAAAAAACTTTTATGGATAGAAGCAGCATTGTTCATCGTCACTGAATATGTATTTGGAATAGTTTAGGATTTTAGTTTGGACCTTAAGAGCTCAAATAACAGTGTTATTTTAAATTGTTTCTAAGGTGGTTTTTGAATTACTCTAAATAGTACAGGCTTTTACACTTTATAACTACATGACTTGGGTCAAATTACTTAAATGAATCCGAGCCTTAGTTATCCTTTCTATATAGTGGAGAGAATAGTTGTGCCTATTCTTGAGCGGTCCCACCGGTTAAATGTGAGGTAACTGCTATGTACTACATTCCACATACGTGTTAGCTGTAAATATTTTTTTTTTTTAGCTGTGAATATTTTTATCATTATCATTATTAAATTTAGAAACAATAATTACTATCTATCTAGTGTCTTGCTCTCCATATTTACTATATTTTCATAACCTAGGCAGGTATAGTCTGCTGAATGGTTTAACAGCTTTAGCTAGTTCCACTATTGCATAAATTTAACCTAATTTCATGGGATAAAACAGAATGAGCACAGTGGTTCATGGCTGTCAGTAGTGAAAAATAGCTGGAAATCAGACAAACAGCTTCATTGCTGAGATTGTTTCCGGGCTAAAAGTTCTTCTAACAGCTGTTTGTTTTGGCCATTAATCGTGTCCATTCTTTTTTTTTTTTAACTGGGGAAATACAATTTTCTTTAAAGAGAGAATGTAGGCTGGTTATTTCTGAAGTCAGGAAGAACTCCTGTCCTTCCCCTATTGTGGTCTTTTGGCTGCCTTGACAGTTGGACTGAGCAGTTTTCCTTTTGTTTCTCTCCACTTTTTTATTCTTAATGCTCAGACTCCGATCGCTGTAGTGGGAGGGAAAAAAATATATATATAACTAGGAGCTCTTTAATCCTAGAGAAGGAGCTTTGTAGCAGTTACCTTCAAGAAAAGTGTACTCCCCAAAGGAGTATTTAATATTGCATAGACACTGACTCACTGAACAGAGAGTGAGGCTGAAAGAGAGAGAGAATGATGAGAATATGAGAATTCAAGCCAGCAAGAAAGAAAGATACTTAACTAAAGATGAAGGGAAGTTTTGCCTCTTCCTGGAAGTTATATTATTAGTTTTTTTTTTTTTTTTTTTTGAATCATGATGACTGCTAGTTTTGTTTAAACTATTTGTTCTGGAAATACTAAAGTTGGAGCCTACCAGACTGAGGTTAGAAGCATTTTCTTTGGCAGCAAGAAGATACTTTTATAGAAGCCATGCCTGTACTTGGGGTTGCCTCAAAACTGAGGCAGCCAGCTGTTGGGTCAAAGCCTGTTCATACTGCTCTTCCGATACCAAATCTTGGCACTACTGGGTCACAGCCCTATTCTTCAAGACCTTTGGAACTTACTGAAACAGAGAGCTCAATGCTTTCTTGTCAGCTCACATTAAAATCAACCTGTGAATTTGGAGAGAAGAAACCCCTCCAAGAAAAAGCTAAAGAGACAGAAGACAGTAAGGTTAGTGGCTGAAGGTTACTTGCAGACTTATAAAGCTACAATGCAAATTTCCTTGTAGGTGGAATATAAAGCATGTTGTGAAATGGGGAGTGATAGAGGATCACCCGTGTAAGAATGTAAGTAGTTTATATAGCTGAAAAGCTAAGTATTTAGCCTTTGTAAAAAGTGTGTTGATGATTTATAGTTGTAGCAAAAGTCATTAGCAGATTTCTCTGAAAATGCATGTTTATTCTCACTTAGTACTACTTATTGATGGAGTGCCTAGTTAGGCTTAGACATCACTTTATTACTAATAGCCATAACTAGTCCAAAATATGGAGAAAGGGACGTATTTTCCATGCATATTACACTGTGAAAGGATATTTATCTGTCAAAAGTCCATGGAGGTGCCATCACTTTTTTCTAAATGCAATTTGCATTTTAAACACTTTCTGTTTAAATATATGTATCTTAGACTGCTTAATTCATTGCAATGTGAACAAAAATGAAATATTATTTTCCTTGATATTGCACATTGGTCTGGATTTTCACTTGTAAATTGAAACCCTACTGTTTAACTTATTACTGACATCTTTTTCAGTCATTTAATTTATGGTATTTTGTGAGCAGTGGATCCTGGCTCCTGGTTTGTTTTTAAGCCATACTGCATTCGTTTTCTCCAGATGCTGAGGGGTTGCATGGCCTTTCAGATGCTGAACTTCAGGGGCATTCATTTGTATCCTGATAAACATCACTTTTTGATGCAGCATAGTTAATACTATGCCAAGCTTTCCAAAGTTGCTGTTCTCACTTCCTGGCTTAAGGAATGCTTTGATTTTACTTTCCCACCCAAATGTAATTTATAATAATTTAAGAAGAAATTTCATATTGAAATCCAATCTACAAGTTAAAAAGAAAGCCACCCCTTTTGTCTGAAGTGCCCATTCATCTATCTCCACCTGCTCAAATCCCCTAAGGAACAGGCAAATGCAACTTTTTCCCCCAAAGTCTTTGCTAGCTACTCCTTACCCTCCTTTCCTCTCCTTGATTCTTTGTTTTTAGTAATGCTCAAAACACATTTATTTACACTATATTTTAGTTATCTGGATGATTTATTTCTATTGCCACTGAATTGAAAATATGCCAATGGCAAGTCTTATTTCTACTGTGATACAGCTCCCTCTGCCCAGTGCTTTGTGCCTAAGAATTAAATAGTAGTTGAATGGAGTAATACATGAATGAATGAATCAATGAATGAAGAACTATTCTGAGAAAGATTTAGTTAATTCATTAGTCTCTTTGGATCACTTAATCTATGAAACAGAGGGTTTGGAGTGAATGATTTTTACTTATAGCTCTAGGGTTATATTATTCCTTTTGTGTTTTAAGAAAACATTAGAAAATCACACAAGAAAAATAAGTTAAAAATTAATTAACTGAAGGCTGATAGTTCTCAGTCCAATGTAAGCAATTCACGGTAAAAGTAGAGAAGTATAAATTATCAATGAAATACTAAAAATATTTGACTTTATGTAAATAATTAAAAGCAAATGCCATATAATTCTGTTTTAATGTTCTGTGTACCCACAACGACCTGTTGAGATTAGATGGAAAGAATAGATAGTCCCTTTTTCTTTGCGGACCATAGCTATCATCTGCAGGTCTAGTCAAACTTCCATTTTGCTAAATGACCTTGGCCTAAGACTTGCACACCATAAGTACTGTTTTCAGTAGAATTTTGGTCGATTTCTTTGGTTAACAAACATATCAATCACACATCTGATATTCCAATAAGTCTCTGTGGTAAGCAATGTTGTATTTATGGGATGTTTTTAACATGCCACTTATCAGATTAAAAATTTTTTCAAACAAATTTAAAGAATGCTTTATCAGCATTTCAGAATATTTCTGAATGTCAAAAAAGTATATTTAAAGATTTTTATAAACTTTGAAAAACTAGAACTGAAGAAAATAGCAGAAATGATCAAGGGAATTGTATTAGCGATAATTAGATTTGACCGCAAAAAAAAATAGAAGGCTCAACATAACAATAAGATAAATAGCATAGGAGTTTTCTTTTTTCCTTTTTTTAAATTTAAATTCAATTAATTAACATGTAGTGTATTATTAGTTTTAAAGGTAGAGTTTAGTGATTCATCAGTTGCATATAACACCCAGTGCTCATTACATCAAATGCCCTCCTTAATGCCCATCACCCAGTTACCCCATTCCTTCACCCCCCACCCCTCCAGAGACCCTCAGTTGGTTTCCTGTAGTTAAGAATCTCTTATGGTTTGTCTTATTTTCTTTTTCCCCTTCCTCCCCTATGATTCTCTGTCTTGTTTCTTAAATTCCACATATGAGTGAGATCATATGATAATTCTTTCTCTGTTTGACTTATTTCCTAGCATCATTCCCTCATATAAAGGATATCTGGAAGTAAGCAGTCTATGGCTGGAAGGGTGACTTCATGAAATTGCTAGGGAACCCATCCCTCTCCTTTGTCCATCACTCTGTGGCATCTCTCAGTCTTACGTAGATAATGGAGTTTTGTTCTATTAGAAAGACACACCCTGCTTTATTAAGTATTCTTCTACATCCAGTTGGCCTATTTACAATTCCGAGGCCTATGTAGCTGTAGTGGAGACTGAAAAATATAGCGTTTATTCTAGGTAGCCATGTGCCCAGCTAAAAATTATGGGTTCTGTTTCTGAGGAAAAGAGACCATGTATAGTACCCACAATAGATGACTGCCATTAAGAAACATTTATGTGGCATACTCTGCTAGTCCTTGCACCAAACAGCCTTATGGTATGGTTAGGGGAAACAAATGTGTATATGACAATGTCAGAAATGTGTCTTCAATCCAGCACTGTTGTCCCCTCCCCTCCTTGATAGATGGCAGATGAGCAGCCTGGCAGAGGTGCAGGGACCCCACCGTCTGCTTCAGTGGGCTCACCTGCATCTCCCAGCAGCTGCTCGGGACCCAAATGTCAGCAACGCCCAGCCCTCCTTTACAAAGTGGGCTCCTGAGGGCTCCACCCAGCGTCACTCTAGCAACACCTGTGTGTCACTAACCTTTCTTCCTTTTTGTGCTATGGAATAAAATGCTGTAAATGTTAAGAGTAGTTACTGTATGTTGTACAAGCATTTGTGGAAGTGTTACATAATGCATTGGCCTTTGTTTTCTATCAGTTATTGCAATAGTTTCATATTGGTCTCCTCTCTTCCTGTGGCTCTCTACCCCGTACATCCAGCACGTTCACCATCCTGCTTTCAGCTTGATAACTTTAGTTACTTCTCCTGTCTTGCAGTTCCTTCACTCAGCCCTTCCAGTCTCTAATTGTTGACACCTCTTCTTCTATTGTAGTTCCATCTAGCTACTGTTTTCCAGATGTCTCCTTCCTGGGTGTCCCAAGTTGTTCAGAGTGCTTAGTCTCACTGTCTTTTAACAAATAAATAACATTAGTTCCAGATTCCATGCCACATACATTTGGAATCTCTATCACCATTCCTCAAGGACTTATGTTTTCGTTAGCTGTCTCTTGTTCTGATTTCTTACTTTCTTTGAATTTTCTAATGTCTCTCTTCATATGGATTGGTTTTTCCATTCTTCCTGGGCATTCATCCAAATGAGGAAGAGAGTCACTTTGCTTTGGAAATGTTACTTAAGAATCAAGAGATTAAAGTTAAGAAAGGGAGTTCTATTTTGTCACAGCTCAGCAAATCCCAAGCAGTTAAGCTTTAGGCATCCTTGTTCCTGAAAATCCCCTGGCGTGCCCACCCCCTTAGCCTTCTTTTTTTTCTTTCCCCAGGCTCATTTTCCAGCCTGGTCTGCCATCTCTCTTTTACCTCTCATTTTTATTGTCATTTCAATTTCTTTCTAGTTCTGGGTCCACTCACCTTTTCCCTCTTTGATTACCTATACAAACTCAACATTCTTTACATTAGTATAGAAAATAATCTTGAGCATGTACATGGTACTTTATAGGAAATTTCTTAATTTCTTTCTCATGACATTTCAAAGAATGCTTTATTATCCACGTTTACAGAGAAATAAACTCAGAGTGGGAGACATTCATAAGATCAGATGGTTAACTAGTACCAAAATCCAGAATTCGAATCTAGGTTTGTTCCTACAAAGCTTTTATTTGTTTTTGTCTATTACAATATAATTTCTCTTCATGATGTAATTGCAGTATTTTTTTCTAGCTATATCCTGTCCCCCAGGTCTCACCAGCTCTTAACAGTCAGTTCAAAAGTCAAAGAAAAGAGTAAACAAATTGTTGTGGAGGTTAAAAGGAAAGAACGTTTGCATCCAGTTAGGAAGGTCTGAAGGAAGTTCTTGAAAGAGTAGTGGCCTCTTTGTCCATGTTAGTATAGACATTTATTTCATATTTTGACTCTACCAGTTACAAGGACAATTAAGGTAGAGATATGTTCTTAATATTACATTTACAGGTGTTAGCACTGATATTTTCAAAACAGAGGATACTTAAAGCCTTAAGTTGAATATTTTTTTAAAATATGAATAGCAATATAGACAAGCAAATAGATTGTATGAATAGTATTGCTAATAAGAGCAATATTTTTGTCAGATTTCGGGGATGAGAGAAATCCTACTTGGATGGAACATTCAGGAAAGACTTCACCAACTAGTTGATATTTAATGGACAGATAGGACTCAGACATAGATAGGGAAAAAGCATTCTTGGAGGAGAGATTTGCATAGAATGCCCAGTGAGTAAATCATTATTATTTGAGGAGACTTTTTATGGAAAGGAGCAGGTTTGGGTCAGAGTATGCATGGATTCAGACTTCCATTAGGTAGACATTGGGGAAGGCTCTTTTGTAAGAATGAGAGAAAATTACACTGGCGATGATATTTAGGAGCAATCAAAGCATATTAATTAATGTTTATGGAGGCTTGTTGTATGTCTGATAGTGGGTCAAACACTTCGTGGAGCATCCATCAGTCCTCACAACAGCCTTATGATATAAGCAGTGTGATTGTCCTCATTTCATAGATTAAAAAACTGAGGCAGAGAGAGGCTGTATAACTTACCAATATTTCAGTGCTAGAGTGTGTTAGAATAGGGATTCGAACCAAGGCTGTGCACCTCCAGAAGACAGTGCTCCCAACTAATAACACCGTGGCAATGAAGACTTCGCCGTGTCAGTGGGAGAGAAGAGCTATTGATTGACTTGGCTTCTCCATAGACTAGTCAGGCTTGTTTTAAATATTTGGTTAACACTGCTAGTGAATTGCAAATAAATCATTGGTGTGCCCAATTGCCTAGAAGTATCAGAAGACAATTAAGTTGACACAGGGCCTCTACTGAATTGTTCAAATAACAGAAATAAATAAAAGAAACCCCATGGTAGAATTATAGCAACAGATGTCAATAGAGTAGATGACTGGCTCTGGCCTCCAGCTGTTTCCTTCTTGGAGAAGATGCCTGATTGCTGAGGACTGTCGACACTCCCGTTGGCTTGCTCACATGGTAGCACTTCCAGCGCTCACCAGGCCTCCAGCTGCACAGGTCAGCCCTCGAGTCCCTAGATGATTCCGCCTTCCTTGCCTGTTTCTGCTGTGCTTGCACATTTACTTATTTGTGCTTAAAGAAACACGATTATTTCTTTTTCAGTTATGGCTCATGTTCCAAGTTTCACGGTTAAACTGTTAATGGTCGTTTTAATTGTTTCTGCCTTTGTGGTAGCAATGGTAGGAAGAATGTTGTAATGATCCTTGAATTTTAACATTTTCTCTACTGGTGGAATGCTAAGCTTTTCAATATTGTACAGCTATGTCTCTTGAGTAACCATTCATAGAAATGTAGCAACTTAATACCATTGTTTGTTATTTTAGTTTGTGCTTTGCAAAGTCCTTAAAGAATTATATCTCATGCTTTAAACTATGAAATTACTAAATATGCTTGGGCAAACTAAAAGTGATTATATGTTATTGAAAATCTCATACAATGTTTTTTATTGCTCTTTTTCAAATGTCAATATTGCATGTATATCTGATGTCAGTTTTCCAAACATGTTCTTCTGAGTTTCTTAAACCTGTCTACTGTTATAGACATGTTTTTTTCTTTACTATACAGGAAGGCACAAAACATAAAATCAATAGATATGTCACTAATTTTTAAGCAAAAAATTGTTTCCTGCTCGTGCTATCACATCTCCAACAATTATCCTTGAACTTAATGTATTAGGCAGCATAGTTAAAAGAACATCAAATTAGGAGCTCCAGGATTTGACTTAACCTTCTGCTACATCCTGAAAAGAGAAGTCACTTAAATCCTCTGAACTTCAATCTCTGTATTCCTGAAATGAAGTTAATAGCTCTTAATAAGGCTTTTCTAAAGGTAACATTTTTATTATCCACTTCCTTTCTCCTTTTTCCTGATTTTGTCTGATCAGTTATTTCTTTTCTCATATTTTTTTTTTCAATCTCTTCCTCTCCAGTAGATCCTTTGGACCAGGATTTTTCAAACTTGGCACATTTTGGACTTGATAATTCTTAATGTAGGGGGTCAGTCTTCCTATTATAGAATATTTAGCAGCATCCCTATTACTGATTATATGGCAGTAGCATTCTTTGGTTGTGACAAACAAAAATGTCTCCAGATATTGGGAAACGTATCTGGAGAGAGGTCAAAATAAACCTAGTTGAGAAACAGTGATTTAGATTCAGCTTCAAAAAATGCTCAGGTTGCCATTATTTTTTTTTTTTTTGGTTTTTTTTTTTTTTTTTTTTTTTTTTACTCAAGTATAATTAACATATGTTACCTTAGTTTCAGGTGTGCAATATAATGATTCAACAACTCTGTACTTTATGCTATGCCCACCAAGTGTCACTATCTATCATCTGTCATGATATAATGCTATTACAATATCAGTAAATATATTCCCTATGCTGTGTCTTTCATCCCCATGACTTGTTCATTCTGTGACTAGAAGCCTGTACCTCTTACTCCCTTTCACCCATTGTGCCCATCTCCCCACCCCCTTCCCAATAGCAACCATCAGTTCTCTGTATTTATGAATCAGTTTCTGCTTTTTGTTTGTTCATTTGTTTTGTTTTCTAGATTCCACATGTAAGTGAAATCATATGTTATTTGTCTTTCTCTGGCTGGCTTATTTCACTTAGCATAATACCCTCTGAGTTCATCCATGTTGTTGCAGATGTCAAGATCTCATTCTTTCTAATGGCTGAGTAATATTCCATTGTGTGTGCACATCCTGTTATATATACCACATCTTCTTTATCCATTTATCTGTCAATAGGTGTTTGGGTTGCTTCCACTTCACTGTTGTAAATAATGCTACAATAAACATAGGGGAACATCTATCTTTTCAAATTGGTGTTTTCATATTCTTTGGGTAGATACCCAGCACAAACTAAAATAATTCTACTAGACCATATGGTCTTTCTATTTTTAATTTTTTTGAGGAAACTCTGTACTGTTTTCCACACTGGTTGTACCAATTTACATTCCC
The DNA here is from genome assembly GCF_011100685.1 of Canis lupus familiaris. NCBI lineage: Eukaryota > Metazoa > Chordata > Mammalia > Carnivora > Canidae > Canis > Canis lupus. Next base: position 20,714,245 of record NC_049236.1, read on the forward strand.
ATCAACAGGGTATGAGGATTCCCTTTTCTCCACATCCTCATCAACATTTGTTTTTTCTTGTCTTTTTTTTTTAAAGACTTATTTATTTATTCATGAGAGACACACAGAGAGAGGCAGAGACATAGGAAGAAAGAGAAGCAAGCTCCCTGTGGGGAGCCTGACATGGGGCTCGATCTTGGGTCTCCAGGATCATGACTTAAGCTGAAGGCGGCGCTAAACTGCTGAGCCACCCAGGGATCCCAGTTTGTTGTCTTTTTGATACTAGTTGTTTTGACTAGTTTGAGGTGATTCCTCATTGCTTTTGATTCACATTCTCCTGATTATTAGTGATGTTGAGCATCTGTTTGTGTGTCTGCTGGTCATCTGCACGTCCTTTGGAAAAAAATGTCTATTCAGGTCTTCTGCCCATTTTTTAATCAGATTGTTTGTTTTCTTTTTAGTGTTGAGTTGCCTAAGTTCTTTATAGATCTCAGATATTAAGCCCTTACCAGATATATCATTTGCATATATCCTTTGCCATTTCATAGGTTGCCTTTTTGTTTCACTGATGGTTTCCTTTACTATGCAAAAGTTTTTTGTTTTGGTGTAGTCCCAATAGTTTTATTTTTGCTTTTGTTCTGCTTACCTGAGGAGACATATCTAGAGAAATGTTAGTAAGGCTGATGTAAAAGAGATTACAGCCTATGTTTTCTTCTAGAAGTTTTGTGGTTTCAGAGCTCTATTCTTTTTTAATATTATTATTATTTCCTTCGATCTGTTTCCTATAATCACTCCTTTTCAGCTTTGCAGATACATTTCTTGAAAGGTTAGTTTGTGTTCAATGTTACTATCCCAGGCTTTGTGTTAGCTTTACTTCTGATATCTGACTCCTATTCTGTTTTCCTAGAGATTACCAAATAGCTTTTGAAAAGACATCTCTTCTTGGTTAATATTTTAATTAATTAATTTTACTTATTTATTATTGTTGTTATTAAAGATTTTATTTATTTATTCATGAGAGACACAGAGAGAGAGAAAGAGAGAGAGAGGCAGAGACACAGGCAGAGGGAGAAACAGACTCCATGCGGGGAGCCTGACGTGGGACTCAATCCCACATCTCCAGGATCGCGCCCTGGGCTGAAGGTGGCACTAAATTGCTGAGCCCCCTGGGCTGCCCTATTTATTTATTATTTTGCTTAACATTTTAGCTCTTGTTTTCATCTTGTTTGCAGCACTGGATATGTGCTGAGCACAGTTCTCCTTTTAGAATACTCCAGTATTTACTAACCCACTGGCCTTGGTGAGCCAATTAGTACTTAAGTCTTAGTTTCTTCATTTATGAAATGAGGACAATATAAACTGCCTCATAAAATTATTGTGAAAAATAAATGAGGTATTTCATATAAACTGTTTTCCAACAGAGTACCCAGTATATAGTTGGTAGCCAACATTCATGACCTATTATATAATATTATAAAAATACCTAATATTTTAGCACAAAAATTGGTAAATGGTGGGAGTTTATAGTAGGGCAAAGGAGGCAATGATTAATTCTCCATGCATAGGGAAAATAACATTCCTGCCATGTTCTGACTGGTGAATTTGTTTAGTCAAACATATTTGCAAAAAATAACATTTTAGATAGGCGAGCATTTACCAAGTTGTGTAATACTGTACTCTGTTTAGAACACTATACATTATTCAGCAATCCTAGAATGTGGGATGCAAGTAAGAGAGAGTAAGTTGAGTTGAGGCATTGGGAAGATGGCCATTAGTTGTCCAGTAAGTTGTTTGAACTTATTATGTAGAGGTTGGGGGCAGGATGCCAACATGACATGAGTAAATCTATATTTTACTGACAAAGATGATAATGAAATGAAACATGGACAGATGCAGTAAAGGGAGAGAAGTTCAAAACTGCAGAAGAGAAGAAGACCGTGATAGAGCAAAATTTTGACTAAAATACCAAACTATAGAGCAATGGAAGAGAGACAAGTCTAGTAAAAGAAGCAATAGATGTTTGGGTACATTTATTAATTATTAGCAATCTACAAAATTTTAAGTCCTGAAGGTAAGTACATTTCTCTTCAAACAAAAACTTATAGTTTAGTGGGAAATGATAATTTGTGAACTTGGCAGCAAGTAGTGATTAAAACTAGTGATAATTGGGCAGCCCGGGTGGCTCAGTGGTTTAGTGCTGCCTTCAGCCCAGGGCGTGATCTTGGAGACCCAGGATCGAGTCCCATGTCGGGCTCCCTGCATGGAGCCTGCTTCTCCCTCTGCCTGTGTCTCTGCCTCTCTCTGTGTCTGTGTCTCTCATTAATAAATAATTAAAATCTTAAAAGAAAACAAAACTAGTGATAATTATTACTTTTTGAGTACCTGTCATATGCTGGATATGCTGTACCCAGTTTATTAATATAATCAAACATACATAGAAACTGAGCCTCAGATTGGTGCTAAATTAGAGCAGGAATTTCAAACTAGGTGTGTTTAACTCCTATATCAGTGTTCTCTCTGTCTGTCTCTCATAACAATTTATAAACCACAGTCAAAATCAATGTTATTCTTTTATCTCTATGTGGACACTTAGTCACATAATGAGAGACAAAAAAGGAAAGAAAACAATGGATTCTTGCAGAAGTTATGAATTAATCTTTGATAAGATTCACTGTTAATTCTTCCTCTCCTCCCCATCCCCATTTTTGCTCCATTTTGGCTTTAAAAAGTGCTTTTCTTTGGATTTCTAGTCACTAGGGCCAATAGGGAAATTCAATATCTGTGGGAGAGTTCATTAATTGAATATATGGCAGGATTTCCCCACTGTTGCCAGTAAATGGAATGATTTGTTAAAAAATGTTGCAATTCTGCTTGCCGATAAAGTCACCAGATGAGAGAGCATTGGCAAAAATTTACCATTTTCCCAATAAAATAACATGATGCAATCTCCATGAAAGAAAAGAAAACAAACAAAACAATGGACCATTACTTTTTGCTACATTTCAGTGTTGTGAAGGACTCTTGTAAAACTGAAAACCTGAGGTGGGCAGATTCACAGTTTTCCATCATGAAATGTATAAAATTTCATGAACTACCAATATGGCCTTGTGTTAGTTAAAGTAATGCTAACTTCTGTAGCAGATGAACTCAACGCCTCAGTGGCTTAACGCAGCAGGAATTTTCCTTTCTTTTATATTTAGCTGTTTGTATAGGGAGGGCTTGATGAACTGTGGTCTATAGGTCAAATCTGGGCTGGCACCCAGTTTTATTAAGTAAAGTTTTATTGGAACAAAGCCATGCCATTGGTGTGTGCATGTGGCCTATGGTTGCTTTTGTGCTGTAACAGCAGAGTTGAGGAGTTACAATAGGGACTATATGGCCTGCAAAGACTAAAATATTTACTTTCTGGCCCTTTGTAGAAATGTTTGCTGACATGTTCATATGACAACTCAGGAAACCAGATTCCTTCCAGCTTGTGGTTCCATCATCCCACCTCTAACCAGCCATCAGTGAAAGAGAGAAATGTACGGTTATATAAGAGACTAAGAAAGACATAAGACTAAGAAATTTCATGGAAATGTCCATTTCCTTCTATTGGTCAGGACTCTGACCAGTCCCAAGAGAGGCTAGGAATTACAGTCTACCTGTGTGCCTAGAAATTAAGGGAAATGGTTGGGTGAACTATTTATTAGCTAGCATTTAATTAGCCAGAGACTGCCTAATTTGTCAGATTTTCAAAATTAAGCAATAATTTGCCATATTAAAAATATTCTGAAGTACCCCCAAAGTGTCTTCTGGATTAAACATAACACATTGAATAAGTGGAGAACCATAATTACACTCGTGACTAGGTGTACAGAAAGAAAATCTTGCAGTTAACTGAGCTTTTAAAAAATTGACCGGGCGCATCTATACAGAAGTATCATCTAAAAAGTTCACTGTAGTCTAATGACTCATCTGGCTGCGCCCCCACCTTACGATTTTGATAATCCCCTTCAATTTCTCCTGTCCCAATCTGCTCTTCCAAAGTCCCATCCTGAAAGCAACTCTATCTTGGTTCTGTGTGCTTGTTTCTAATTGCTTCACTATTCAGTTTGTAGCATTCTTCTACTGCTGGATCTGGAAGGTCTCCATCAGAGCTCCAGAAAAGCCAAGGCAGTATAAGATGTGAATTCTTGAAGGGATGTTTAGAGCATCAGGGTGGAGTCAGGCATCTTCCCAGGAAGGAGGCATTTGCTGGCTACTAGGTGGGGTCCAATGGGTGACTGCATCCTTGTGTGAGGGAGGGATCATCTGCTCTCCCAGCCGGCAGATAGGATGTAGCTCTGTCAGCAGGACCTAGTGGGAAGGTGTGAATGGGTCCCTGACAAAGCCCCCACCAGCATTGAAAGAAGCAACTCCCAGCAATCCTTTCAGACCATGGTATGCAGCTCTAAGAAACAGTACGTAAAACAAGCTCTTTGCAAATGCAAGATAATTTCTAAATGACTTGATTGGTCTTTAAATTTAGTTGTGCATATGGGGCTATTTCTACTCAGGTTTCTACTTCTCTTTGACAGTGGTTACTGTTTAGCTTTGAGTCAATTTAAATTGTTCACTTTTTAGACTCAAGAAAATATACAAGTTATGTATTTCTCTTTAGTGCCCCTGAATGCTCATATTTTTATTATAATTTTGTTGTGCTTTTTTTGGGGGGGGGATTGATTGAATTTCTACAGAGTGATATTTTTGCCAAAACCTTTTATGTTATTATTTTGACCCATATATTTTTGAGGGTTGTGTTTCACATTTCCTTTCTCTTTAAGCCATCTGCTTTTTATAGTTATTTCTTCCTTCCTGTGGCTGACTTTTTGGTATCTACACTTGTGTGTTTCTTTCTTCCATTGAACACAAGGTTTATTATCTCCAACAATATGTTCTCTCTCTTCTTTTCCTCTGATTTAGTCTAGACCTATTGTATTCTAAAACTAGGCTGCTGATCACAAATGTAAATTACTCCAATGACCCCTTCTAGGTATAGATCATGGATCCCAGGTGACTTTTCTTGTCTTTGACAGTCATTCATCCAATTAGTTTATTCCATTATCAACTATTTATTGCATACTTGCCATGCACAAGCAAAGTGTGTATGTGCATATACATAATATATATATACATAAACATATGGATATGTCTATATATAATATAGATATTATTTTAACATGATAAGCTTTATGGGAAATATGCTTGCAGCAACTGGAACTCTTCTAGAAATTTATATTCTTTTTATGGCAATGTTAGATTTTTAATTAATATTACCTAGAAAAAACAGAAATGATCATACTTTTGATTTCCAATAATCATTACTTTCATTATACATTTGAGGTATGTTTGTTTAATTTAGAATAGATTTACCCCCTCCAGTTGTGACAATCAAAAACGTCTTTAGTCTGTCCTCTGGGGGGAAAAGTTGCCCCCAGCTTAGAACCACTGATTTAGATCATGCCTTGTTTGAAAAAAAAAAGATTTAGTAGAAGTAAAAAGCATAGACAATATAGAAGATTTCAAAATATAAGCAAATAAAATGGGATTTCTAGAAGAAAAGAAAAATAGAAAAGGATAATGGTAGAGGACAGGCTGCAATATATAAACATATCAAATTTATGCTGTGATGTTTTGCATCGTTTCTGAAGGTTAAACCTGGCCTTTGGATCTGAGCTTTCCAGTTTCTCATACATAAAGGTTGAGCAAGTGCTGTTTTAATCAGTGCCCAAAGCCTGAGCTAATATTTGCTCTGGAGAATCATCTTTGTTTCTACATGTAAAAAGAGATATTTCCTATGGGCATTTATAGAGACATTCCTATGTAATTTATATAACAACTTTCTCAACATTTTTATTGAAGGTTTTAGTTATTATTTTCTCTTCCTATCCCTACCTTATATATATAACCATTAAAATAAAAAAAATTAATTAAGTCCACTTAGGATGACCATTGTGCTGGTTTTCTCAGGACTGCCCTGATTTTAGCAGTGCAGAGGTCTTGTTTTGGGAATCTTTCAGTACAGAACAAACTGGGATGGTTAGTCACCCTAATTCTGAATCAGATGTTCTGGTTTTTCCTCTTTAGTTTTACTTTTTAAATTTTATTTTATTTTTTAAAGATTTTATTTATTTATTAGAGACACAGAGAGAGAAAGAGAGAGAGAGGCAGAGGGAGAAACAGGCTCCATGCAGGGAGCCTGACGTGGGACTCGATCCCGGGTCTCCAGGATCAGGCCCTGGGCCGAAGGTGGCTGAGCCACCGGGGCTGCCCTAGTTTTACTTTTTTTTTTTTTTTTTTTAAATTCTCTAATTGTTAATTTTAATTCTGCAGTTGAAAATATATTTTGTATTAATCATTTTAAAACATCACTTTATTTAATGAAGGTTTCGTCATCAGATGTCAGTTCTCTGGACATGACAGTGTAACTTTTCTTTAAAAGCAATTATTCAGATTAGAAATAATTTCTATGGAGGTTGTGTTTTCAAAGATGAGTAATCCTTTTAATGAGGTTCAGATGTTTACATCTGTTCCTTCCTTATCCATACAGTTTTAACTGGTGTTGACAATAATGAATGTCCTGTTTCCTTTTGTGTGAAAGACTTGGAGTCGTCAATAAAACAAAGGTAGCCTAGTGCTGTGAGTTCATCAGATGATTTCCAGCATGAGTCCTGTGGGCCCTGAGTTGAATGGAGTGATACTTTGAGGTATGTGCAGCTAGTTCTTTCTAGAACCCAAAGAACGGGACTTTGAGCTTCCTTGAGCAGCATGCTTTTCTGTAAGACAGACAGGATGTGGTCTGGGAGAAAGTCCACACTTTAACAATAGACCATTGACAGAATGTTTGGGAAGCTCAAAAAGGAAGAGAGCATCTGTCTACACCCAGAATTATCAGAGGCATGTGTGTGTGAGAGAGAATCTTAGGTTGCAGAAATATGTTTTTTTAAGGGTTTCCTTCTCTGTTTTTATTGGATAAGGAGAGTTGCCTTCAAGATAACAAAATGGTTTAAAATCAAGGGAGGAATTGCATCACATTTTGCCTCCTTATCCCAGGCAGAAAATTAATTTCCTCAGGCGTGAAGCACATTTCGTTTAGCCCTCCTGTATGGCCTCTGTGAACCAAGCTTAGAGAACTAACAGGGAGAGGAGAAAATCCAGCTGGAAGAGAATGCTGCAGGAAAGAAGTCCTTTGAGGCAAAGAGCGACCCAGGCGCTGGCTTCACCCACAATTCATTCTGCTTGAAATAGGAGAAAGGATGCTACATGGAGCATGGGTATCACAGCTCCAATATATCCCTTTCTCTTCTCCAGCCTTGAAAATTAGTAATTCGATTTTTATCAAATGTTCTCTTTTAAGAAGTTGCAAGAAAGTCTTTGCCATTTTATCCTTGTGTTCATTCTGTTCCTCTTGTAGCTTATGTTGCCTTCCAGGGGAAGGTTCCCCTATATACACCCTGTCACAGCGTTGACTTGCACGAACACACACCCATTTGGTGCAGCTGCCATTAAGCTGAACAGCGAGTTAGAGTGAGGGCCAATGTCTGCCTTGTCTCTGGCTTTCTTCTTTTCAAGTGCGGTTGTGTATGACTTTTGTTCAAATGTCTTACCACCTGGATCCTCTTGTTGAATGTGTTGCTGCTCTCCAAAGGACTTGGCAGTAGGTACTTCCTGTTGTGCAGCAGGCTTTCATTTACAGGACATCTGTAAAACCACAACATGAATAGTCAGGATAGCAAAAATGGCCTGCTAATGAACGTAGTAAAACTTCAGAGCAAATTCTTCAGCCAGGAGAAAGTGCCCCCAAGAGCAGATGTGATTTAGGATGAGTAAGACATAAGCCAAGGTGTGGATTTTTACTCTCCACCAGAAAGCAATGCTTGGATTTCCTGGCAATGCAATTATGTAATGACTCTGTGTGTGTGTGTGTGTGTGTGTGTGTGTGTGTGTGTGTGTGTGAGAGAGAGAGAGAGAGAGTGAGAGAGAGAGACAGAGGGGGAGAGAGAGAGAGAGAGAAAGAGAGAGCTTTGTGTTTTATTTATTTATTTTTTGTAAACTGTGTCTCAGACAGGGAGGAAGAAGAAGGAACCAACTGGATTGTGTAACTTTATAAATAGAAACAGCCATATTGAAATAACAAGACTGCTCTGAGTTAAGCTGATGAATTTTGCTCCTTGCTGTGAACTTAGGCTACTGAATGAATATAAGATCCATCCTGTGGAGTAATTTCTCAGGTTTGCCCAAGAATATTTAATGGGAGAAATCAGCGAGAAGTTCTTACCCTCCTTCCATTACACACCCAAGTATTTTAGTCCAAATAAATCAAAACCATTTCTCTGTTGGAAGTAGTCAAGTTGGAGACACACAGGAACTTTGTCCTCTACTACAAATAATGAATAATGAGCTCATACTATTTTTAATACAGCACGTAATTTACTAAACACTGGGAACAGTTTATCCTGGCTGTGGCATAAAGGATAAAGAGGTACCTACCTTATCATTTGTTGAACAAAATGTGTCCTATATTTGCCATATGTTCTGGAATAGTAGATGAGTTCAATTCTATTGTTAGAATAGAATTTACTTTAGAGGCCAGAACCCAGGTAAATAGAGAAGAGTCTCCTAGGAAAGACCAAGAACCTTAGTCTTCCCAGCAGGATTCCGTTCAATTTGATATACACTCCAAGAGAGAGAGTACTGTGTTTGCCAGTTCGCTGAGGTTTATAGATCATAGGTTTTGAACTTCTCAGAGTGATTGTATAACAGTAGTGTTTGCTTTGATTTTGTGGCTATAAAAGTGATACTCATCCTTTCTAGACACTGTTGATAAATTAATCTTCCCTAGCACCGCTGTAATCTTGGTAATTTCAAGGTTCTCTCTAATCTGATTGAAATGAATTTTCTCATTTTAAAACTTTACTTCAAAGAGAGGCCTATTTGATTCATGTTTACATCCACTGAGATATCTAAAACAGTGTCTTTAATTTTTTAAAAAAATTATCGTTGACACACAATGTTACATGAGTTTCAGATGTACAACATAGTGATTCAACAAGGCTGCACATTATGCTGTGCTCACTGTGCAATCACCAGCTGTGTTCCTAGTACAGTACCGTTGACTGTAGTCCTTCCCCAGTACCTCTCATCCCCATGACTTACTCATCCCATACTGAAAGCCTGTACCTCCCACTCCCCTTCACCCATTTTGTCCATCTCCATCCCCTGCCCCCTGCTCCCCTGTGGCAACAACCAGTTCTCTGTATTTATGAATCAGTTTCTGCTTTTCTTGTTTCTTTGTTTTGCTTTCTAGATTCCACATATAAATGACATCCTAGGGTATTTCGCTTCATGTAATACTTCTAGGTCTATACATGTCACAAGATTTCATTCTTTCTTACGCCTGAGTTATAGATAGATAGAGTGATTGACCTTATTCCATTCATTTATTGATAGACACGAATTGCTTCACTATCTTAACTATTGTACATAATGCACATGTGGGGAGATACCTTTTTGAATTAGTGGTTTTTTTTTCCTTTGGGTAAATACCCACTGGTGAAATTACTGGATCATAGTGTCTTTCTATTTTTAATTTTTTGAGGAACCTCTGTACTGTTTCTCACACAGGTTGCACCGATTTACGTCCCTCACATCCTCACCGTCACTTGTTATTTCTTGTCTTTGGATACTAGCCATTCTGACTAGTTTGAGGTGATACCTCATTGCTTTGATTTACATTTTCCTGATTATTAGTATCTGTTCATGTGTCTGTTGGTCATCTGCGTGTCTTCTCTGGGAAAATGTCTATTCAGATCTTCTGGCCATTTTTTAATCAGATTGTTTAGGGTTTTAGTTTTGAGGTGCATAAGTTCTTTGTATATTTTTGTTATTAAGCCCTATTGGATATATCATTTGAATGTATCTTCTGGCATTCTGTAGGTTGCCTTTTTATTTCATTTATGATTTCCTTCATTATGCAAAAGTTTTTTTTAATATATATAGTCCCAATTGCTTTTGTTCTGCTTGCCTGAAGAGATATACCTAGAGAAATGTTGCTAAGGTTAGTGTCAAAGAGATTACTACTTATGTTTTCTTCTAGGAGTTCCATGATTTCAGGTCTCACATTTAGGTCTTTAATCCATTTTGAGTTTATTTTTATATCTGGTGTAAGAAACTGGCCCAGTTTCATTCTTCTGCATGCAGCTATCTGGTTTTCCCAGTACCACTTGTTGAATCTAACACAATGCCTTGCATGCAGTAGGAATTTAAACATAACTGTTGAACTAAAATAAAATTAACAGTGATTTTTGTAATTTTATTCTGTTGTCTCATGATTTACATCATGTCTATATTTCGTAAATACCTATCCTAGATCTTATCCATGACTGCTTGGATGTAAATTTTGGCTCTTCTATTTTAGTACATTTCAGTTATTTCAGTGATTCAAGGTCAAAATCCTCATAATTTTGACACCAGTATAGTATACTAGTCCTTCTTGAGCAAACCTACCCTAATTCAATGGTGGTCTCATAAGTCTCTAAACCTATCTCACAAAATAGTACATATTACTAGCGGAAGGAATAGTGGAGGATCTTCTGATACAAGTATCTTTTTTTTGTATGTTGGTAAAATTTATGGACTGTCTTAAAGGAGTTTCATCTTAAAAAGTGAATATAAGAGCCATGACCTGGCTGTCCTATTTGTTGATAACTATTATTTAGTTGTCTTACAAACCTGCTTAGGAAAAGGAATGTGATTTTAACATCAAATCCAAGTCTCAAGATCTGTCTTATTGTTAAGCCAGCCATAGCTTTGTGCTGGAGAATCAGTAAGGAGATGGAATATGTTCAAGTCATGCTCTGACACCTAAAAGCATCTTGCCATTCTTCGATTTTCTGGTCAGAACATAACTGGTGAGGTCACTTTATTCAGTAACAATGTCCATGTGCTATTGCCAGGTTGGGTTTATGGATGTTAATAGAGTTTTCTCTGTCTAGGTTGATGTATGGTCTGAATCTTCCTCTAAATAATCTCAAATCCATTGTAGTGTAGTAAATTCAGCCAAGCACTTTGTAATTTATGTGTTTTACTTAAAGGGCTTGAAGACACACTACTTCTTACTACTTAGATGTACAAGAAAACATAACTCTGTGTTTTCTACAGTGTATCTCTTCTTGTTCTCAAGTGCCATTCCTGCTGATAGTAGTAAAGAAGGAGATTGGTGAGGATGGGTGAAACCTAACTTGGACTTTTATTTGTTTGTTTAAGAAAGCCTCATTAAAGACATGTGTGGTAATTTGAAAGTCAAACTTTTTGTAAGTGCTGTTTCCTTTCTTCAGGAAGTTTCTCTTTTCTCATTAATTAAGTGGTATCTCTGGATGTGGAAACAATGTGCTTAGGGAAGTTTGTGTGTGCTCAGGCTAATCAGGTGTGGAATGAGAGCCACTCCTGTTTGCGTGCTACCATCTGTTTCCTTGCTGTGCAGTGCTAAGATAGCCACATATGCCTGGTCGCTGGGCACGCTGTGTGACTCTCTGCCGAGACTTGGGCTTTGGGCATTGTGTGGACACCCAGGGCTGGTTAGCATTGCCCAAATTCTGCATTTACCTTGTCCTAATGCCCACTCTCTTTGGGTACACTGGTCCTCTCCACCTGTGTGCATAACCCCATTGGGATCCATAGAAACTTCTGGATTCATATATACCAGGAGTGCTTTCTCAAGGCCCACCTGTCTAACCATGTCCTGTTGCCATTTTCTCTTTACTGAGGCTATTCGGAATGGGCAAGGGGCACCCTGTCTTGTAGGTGGGAAGTGGGACCAAATCTTCTTAGCTTTCGCTCTGATCTTGAACCTACCTGAGAATTTCTCTTGTTCAACAGTCCTGAGGCTGTTCCCAGGGATATGGAGATATTAGACTGCTTCTCAAATTCTAATAGCATTTTATCTTAGACACACCCTTTCTGAATCTCCTGTCTTCCTGCTATTTGAACTTTTATTTATCTCACCATTGCGGTTAGCTTCTCTGAAAATACCTCCTGTATACTCTGTGTTGTATTTTATTGTATAACTCTGGGATCTGTTTTTTTTTTAATATTTTATTTATTTATTCGAGAAACAGAGAAAAAGAGAGGCAGAGACACAGGCAGAAGGAGAGGCAGGCAGAGGGAGAAGCAGGCTCCATGCCGGAAGCCTGATGTGGGACTCGATCCCGGGTCTCCAGGATCACACCCTGGGCTGAAGGCAGCGCTAAACCACTGAGCCCCCAGGGCTGCCCTGGTTTTTCATTTAATAGGTAAAAGAGAGCTTCTCTCTTGTTGAAAGAGATTTGTTGAAACTTCTGACTTTCGAGATTGTTTTGTCACTATGAATATAAATATTTGATATAAAGTTGAGCCATGAGACTTTTTTTTTGGTTATGGGCTGAATTCTGTCCTCTTGAAATAATAAATGTCATCATTTCAATGAATGGAGGACCCAAAGATCAACTAAGAAGGAGAAGTTAATAAGGACAATTCTATAATGTTTTAATGTCTCAAAAATAGGCTATAGGAATGATGTGTATAAATATAGAAATACATATACATATGTGAATTTTGGTGAAATTCATAGCTTACTGCAGTTTTTTCCAACTTTCATTGTAAAATGTTAAAAATATTCTTTAATACTGTTCTCAATGTCTATTATGTACATCATGAAAGACAACTAATAATGGCTATCACTCATTAGGAATTCTTGGCAGACATTGTTGGAGGTACTTTAAATGCATTTTCATTTAGTATTTGTGTGTACTCTTCACCATGCTTTACAGACAAGGAAACCAAAGCATAAAGGAGTCAAGTGAAGAAGAACCAAATGACCCAGATACTACTGCCTTTTATGTAATTCCTGTAGATTATGTGGAGGAATAAGAACTATTACTGTAGAAGCAAAGATTGAGAAAAAGGGCAAGAGCATAAAATAAATGATGACTTTTAGGAAATAAGAGGCAGTTTTTGAAAGTATGAGTAGATACTCATCATGTAATTCAGGTTAACAATGGACTAATTGATCTTCAAAATGGAATAACTGTCCTAAACATTTCTATTAAATTTAAGAAACATAATAGCGTAATGTCATTCACTATAAGTTTGTGAAAAGCATTAGTAAAATATTTAGTTTGTTAGAAAACATTTATAACTGTTATTTTAAAGTTTGTATTGAAGCATAATGAACACACACCAAAAGAGTATGCGTATCATAAATACATAGCTCATGAGTTTTCAGAAACAGAACATACCTACTTGTACAAGTAGAGCAGAAGAGGAAGCAGCATTTCCAACATCCCAGAAGCCCCTCGCCCCTTGAGTTCTGATGATAGAAACCACTATCCTTAATTTTTAAGTCAATATTAATTTTTGCCTATTTTGTCCTTTGTATACAAATGAAATTATGAAATATATTCTGTTCTGTTTCTTTTAAAGTCCATCATTATGTTTGCATATATTTGCATATTGTTGTATGTGGATTTCGATGGGTTATTCTAAAGGATTCATGTTATTCCAGAGCATGAGTTTCTGCAAAATTTAATTTTTTTAATTCTACCATTAAGGTACCCGTTTAGACTGGTTTAAGGTTTGGGGCTTTATGAATAATGCTGTGAAAATTCTTGTACATGACTTTTATGAACATATGAGATAGTGTCTGTTGGGTAAATACCTAGGAGGGAAATTGCAAGGTCATAAACAATGCATATACTCAACTTTATACTGCTGTGGTTTTCCCAAATGCTTGTACCAAATTGCTTACTGCCTTGAGTATATCTCTGGCTGTTCCACATCTCTGCTCATAGTAGGTATCCTTATTAGTATGAGGCCACAAATTCTTCGTACCTTCTGTGTAATGGGATTTCATTGTAGCTATTATATACATTTTCCTGATGACTAATGGCATCGGCCATTTTTTCATATATTTAATTGAACATTTGGATATCCTGTCTTGTGAAGTGTCTTTTTTGCTCACTTTCCTAATGAGTGGTGACTCTCTTTCCTTAATGATCTCTAAGAATTCTTCATATTTTCTGGATAAGGGTCCTTTGTTGGAAACACATTTTGTCAGTATCTTTTCCTGCCCTGTGAATTGCCTTTTCACTCTCTAGGAATGGTTTCTTATGAAGAACATAAACTCTTAATTTAATATAAAATTTTAAATTTAATATAACCTCATATATCACTTTTTCTGTGTCTTGTTTAAGATTGCCTATTCATTCATAGGGCACTAAGCTAGTCTATGTTTAAAAAAACATTTGAGATATAAAATAAGATATGTATAAAAAAATAGGATATGTATAATATATTTGATAGATGTTTTTATATATTTACATACTAAATATACTAAAACATGCGGAATTGTTCATGGTAAAGAATTGAGATAATCTCATCCATATTTTAAAAATTAAAGTCCATTTTATTTTGTGTCATATTATCTCTGAATCCATGAAGAATCTGGTGAAACTTCTCATCTTAATGTAGGAACTTTTAGTTAGTTAGAATCCTTCTGATGACCAGGGGTTAGTATTTCACGGAGTACATTTTTTCGTATACTTGGGTAAAAACTGCCTCTCTCTAACTTCTACTTAATGGTTCTAATTCCCTAATGTATTTTTTCTTTTACTTATTTATTCAACAGATATTATATGATCCTATCAAATCTCAGACTTTATAGGTATTAGGGACACAAAGGTGAATAAAAGTCTGGAGGAGATCAGACCTGGGGAAGCAGGCTTGTGAAAGGATAGTTGTTTTAGCCTTACAAGGTGGTGGGAATGTGAAAAGGTGAAAACTTTTATCTTTCTTATTAAGCAAAAATCTTTATTCCATACAGGATATAAATTCTAGATTCTTTACCATCCTAGTTATTCTGCTTTAGCTATAGCCTAATTAGTTACTGATATCTTTAAAATTAAAAGTTAATAGAAAGGAACAGTCCCAAAATGCTTTACTGGGAAAGGGACCATGATTTTATTAATTCCTACATGGAAGCCAACCAGTTTCTGTTGATTCAAGCTAAAGCAGTTTTATCATCTTTTCAGCAGTGCTTCATACTATTTGTACAGACTAAACTTTAATTTTTAATAACCCCCCCTAGATCTTATAATTATTGTCAACCCAAGTCTTCTCCGACATTTTCAGTTAAATTATAATACTCAAAAATTACTTGTCATTAGAAACCATGCTTTCGAAGAATATTTTATGATATAGGACTATATTTTTTATATAAAGATAAATGAAATAAATGGAATATAAACTATATGATCACTATAATCCAATTGTGTGTGTGTATTGTCTATATTGAAATAATTAAAGGCAAATGCATCCAGTGGCACCTGGATGACTCAGTTGGTTAAGCGTCCAACTCCTAATTTTAACTCAATTTTAGGGTCCTGGGATTGAGCCCTGTGTTGAGTTCCCTGCTCTGTGAGGAGTCTGCTTATAAATTAAAAAACAAAAAAAAGGTAAATGCATCAAAATATTTATAGCATTTTTCTTCAGATGATACCATGTGATTTTAAGTCCAACTATGCTAGTTTCCACTTTGCTTATCAATCATGCTAGCTTTTTCTAGTATCTTTTCTAATCTTTAAGCTGAATGGGTTAGCATCTAAATCTTTTAAGTGTAAGCTAGTTATACTTATTAGATATACTAATTAGTAAATCCTTTTGGATGTTCCCTAAAAATATTCAAGTAGACAGTATGGTCTGTTAATCACTTTTATTTAATTATAATTGTCTAAATATTTTTGAAATTATCCAACTCTTTCCTATTGTATAGGCTGACTTTTACTATGTTTTAAAAAAATAAGTGAAATCATCATAAAAATGTTTGTGAAATCAAAATATCTTTGTTTTTGTCACTCCCTTAGCTGCCTACTTAGTAATGTTGTTACAAAATTACAGTTTAATTTGGTAGAGCCTATATTAGTAAATCTATGATATTCCTAAAGGACATTACATTATTTTTCTAATTTCTCATTAAATGTTTGTTTAGTGACATTGTGTTATAAAAATTCTACAATACTTTACAGCTTCTCCTGTCAAGGCAAGGTACAAGAATCTGTTTGCCCCCATCTTGAATCTGGGGTGCCCTTGTAATTTGCTTTGAGCAATAGAATGTAGTTGAAGAAACACTGGAAATTCTAAACCTGGGTTTCAGGAGGTCTACTTGCTGTTCTTGGGAACGGTTACATGAGTAAGCCTGGGCTAGCCTACTGGGTAATGAATAGCACATGACACAGGTCCCCAACCAACAGCTAGCTAATACCAGACATATGACAAAGTCATCAACTACCAGCACACCAGCATACTGCAGATACCTGTGTGAGATTGGCCAAAATTAGGTGAATGACAGCTCAGCAGATTATAGCCCAGACTGTCAACTCATAGTATCATAAACTACAAAAAGAAAAAAAAAAAAAAAGATTGTTTTAACCCACTAAATTTTTGATAGTGTATTTTATAGCAGATGCTAACTGTACAGATGTGTACTAGATTTTCATAATAATACTATGAACTTTATTTGCATGTAAATTTTGTCATTAAAATGTATTTTTCTTTTTTTTTAAAGATTTTACTTATTTATTCATAAGAGACACAGAGAGAAAGAGTGGCAGAGACACAGGCAGAGGGAGAAGCAGGCTCCATGCAGAAAGCCCAATGTGGGACTCGATCCCAGGTCTCCAGGATCATACCCCGGGCTGAAGGCAGGCACTAAACCACTGAGCCACCTGGGCTGCCCCATTAAAATGTATTTTTCTATAAATTTTTGAATATTAATTTCACATCAGTATAATTTTTCAGAAATCTACTTTATTCTGGCATATATGCTGTGGAGTGAAAAGGAGCACTATATAAGTATTTTTATCTTTGGATATATTAAGAATCTTAGAAACCATGCCCTTTCTTCTCTTTCATAAAATAGTAGGGGTTGCAGATCTTGGTTTTATATTTACTAGAGTAGTCTTCCTATTATTCATTCTTGTAACATGTAGCTATTTAAATGTGAGCATAAATACCACTTTATGAGGTGATAATGGCAGGGTGAAAATTTGGTGGAAATACTGATAAATTGCTCATAAATTCTGAATGCTGGCTATTGGCATCCTGTGAGCCTTGAGGGCTATTTTCTCACACTAGAGTTGTTGCCTTTGTTTTATAGTGTAAAAATACACATTGGAAACTTAGATTTACTTGAAGTAAGACTATATTTGGTTTATTTTGGCTAGTATAATCTTTCGATTAACTCCAGAAATAATTGAAAAATACTCTCTTTGAAAATTTTCTAATGGAAAAAGGTCAGAGTTTTGGATTGATGTAACAAACAGTAAATTAATAAAAATCATATCCCCATTATTAGATCATTTTACAATGTTAGGAGAATGTATAACATTAAAATGCTAGGTTGAAAACAGAGAAAATATAGTTAATTATCCACATCTTTTCTCTAAATAATATTAAGTATTTGAATATTAGGGAATGACTTTTTAAAAAATTTCCCGAGATAGTGTGGAATTATGTGTTCTACACTTTGAATAGTTTAATTTGGCAGTAAGAAGTGATATTTTCTGAAAATAAGCTTTATAGATCTTGAGTGGTTCTAAATTTTTACTTACTTTGGACAATGAAAGGATAAGAAGGATTAAATTCTAATTGTTTAGTCTTCATTTAGCATTGTTCAATATTTAAAGCTATTTTTCTGGCTTTGCTTTGAATAATCTTTAACTCTTTTAAAACACACACATTTATTTTGATAATCTGAAAAATGAGATACCAATCGGGAAATTCAAACCTACATGTTTCTGATAAATTTGGGGAGGAATTCAAGCATGAATGTTGAAACCAGACAGAATTACATACAAATTCCAGTCCTGCCACTTACTCAGGGAGTAACCTTGAATATTTAACCTCTCAGAGTGCCTGTCCTTTATCTCTAAACTGGAAGTTATACTATGGCCTTGATAGAGTATTTGTAAGGATTAGATATCTGCTTACAGTGCCTGGAATAAAGTAGGCCTTTAATAAATTATGACTATTGTCAGGTACTCCCAAGATTTTAGTTTCAGTCTTCTTTCAAATCATGATAATTGTTGGATGAATTTTTGTTCCTCTCCTCTCCTCTCCTCTCCTCTCCTCTCCTCTCCTCTCCTCTCCTCTCCTCTCCTCCCTTCTGCTCTCTTCTCCTCTCCTTTCTCATTCTCTCTCTCTCTTTCTTTCTTCTTTTTTTCTTTCTTAGTGGTGATAGTTACATGAAATAGGAAGGTCAAAACTAAAAAGTTTCAAAAATTAAATGTCATTAATTCAGCCAATAAAAAGAAAGTGCAATCATTTCTATTCTTTTCAAATATTCAGCAGTACTTGTAATGATGAATGTTAAAGTGTCACCATTTTGGTTCCTAACAGTTCCCCTTGTCTGAATTTTAAACAATTATCTTTAGTTATACATGACATTTCTTGGATTTTTTTCAAGGACAGGAAGAAACAAGGTTTTGGAAAAAAAATCTGCCTTGGGTAATATTTTCCTCAAAGGAATTTATCATATTAGAATGTTCTTGCAAAAACTTTAATTAAATATTCAGATATAAAACTATATCTTGAAACTGGGGATAATAAAAATCTATATTATGTAGATGAAATATATAGATGACAGTGACCACCCCCCTCATGTTCGTACTTACATTTACAATGCCATAGAGTTGGTTTTATTTTTATGACACAAAGTTTATGAGTTTCGTTATTGTTCTTTTGTTTGCTTATTTGTTTTTAGTATATTTGTAAGGACAAAAATTCCATAAGTGAAAAGAAAATTCACATTAGATACCAAATGCTGCCCCTGCCATTTGCCAAGAATAAAAATACAGTTTGCATTTGATACAAAATACAATCCATATTTATTTCATGGGCTTAGGAATTTCAAGGGGTCACTTCTATAGGAGAGTTCCAAGGGAGTTAGGAATCTGGCCTGTGATTTTTACTTTTGGCAGTGGCTTCTAAAATAAAACACAATAGCTTATAATATTTCAGAAAGTTATCCATCATCCACATTGTAAAGTACATTGCAGTATTTTAAGCTCTGGAGTATGGCTTGAAAAATTCACTATTCATGGGAGGTGGAAAACATGAAAAGAGAATGAAAATGAGAGACGGGAGGTTTAGGGGGGATTGGATTCCATGTGGATGAAGAATTTGACTCAAAGTACATATGTTCCAGGAAATGTTTTGTGAAGACTGTGTTGTTAATTAAGATTTCCAAAGATTCAGTAATACCTCAGGTTCTCAGGAAGTATAATGTGTTTAGCTGCCATGTTAATGTTAATATCTAAGATTCCAGCTGTTTACGTGCAGAATTTTAATAGAGATTTACCAGAAGAATCAGTGAGAAAGCAGCTCTGTTGAAGAGAGATCGGGAACTCACAGCCATATTTTATTACCACTATCTCATTGTGGTTTTTCACACTGTGGGAATTCGACTTCCAGAACTAGGGGAGCCTCTCTTCTTTCACTGGAGTATGACCACTTTTCTTCAGGGAAAGCAGAAGCTCACAAATCAAAAATTTGCTCATGTTAAACCCCAGGAAGATATTTAAAAGGAAAATCCTGCAGCATAAGCATGCCTATCCATATAACAATAGCTGCTCTACCAAAGCCCAAACCAATCCAAATATAATCTTACAAAATCTCATTCAGTGTGCAATTGCAAATGCAGTGCTCAGAGGAGACCTTGCCTTGTAGAACTCTGTTACGGTTTTCTACTGAGAGAGATGCAAGTTTCTTTACCCCCTATGATTATAAGATAAGGTTTTAAGATTATAAACCTTTTGTGTGGGTTGACTGGCATTAGGTGTTCACAAGTATTTCTTCTAGTTTATTTCATTATAATATAGAAAATGTGTGTCCTTCACAATAACCAGAGTTTCAGCCACCCTGTCAATGAATGAGAAGTGCAAGTCAGTTTCACAACTGGTTGAAATCTCAGTCTTTTAGAGAGAGGAGAAAAAATGTTCAGTTTCGTTGTCATTTTCTTTAATTCATGGGACTCTTTGCATATTTTTATCGTATTTATAAATCTTTGGGAATCATTTATGCTTCCAAGATACCACCTCAGCAATTATATTGTAAGTCCTTGGAAATTTTTATTGCAAATGTGCCACAGAAATAACTAAGCCTGCAACTCCAGTCTTAAAATTATTCAGTTTCGTCTAAGAGAAATATTTAGTCCCTTGAAATATGGCTTTTGGCCCCCAGGGCAAAAGCTTTATGAGAAACTGAGAAATTTTTCAGGCCTAAAGAAAATCAGATGTGACTCTGTTGGAAGAACAGGTTTTTGGGTGATAGCAAAGACTATATTGATAACCTTTTTGCTGTATATTTCTGCTTTTCAAGAAAATATTTAAAATAATAACTTTTCCTTGAGTTTGAACTTTGACATGCCTCATAATTCTTGTATTTTTTCTTCTGTTGCTCACACTGTTACCATTTTCATTTATTTCATGCTTAATTCTATTTCATCATAGTTTAGATCAACTTCTGTTAATAAGTAAGGCACATTTAAACTATTTCACTATTCATTAAAAAGAATATGATTGATCTCTGTGTGCTAATAATGAATGAGACTCAAGATAAGCAGAAAAAGTAGGGTGCAGAACATTGTGGGTAGTAATACTTCCACTTTTATAATAAAGTACACACAAAATATATTTATACGTGTGTGTACATATATATTTATTTAGGTAAAAACCAGCTTTGGAAAGATACATATGAAAATAGTAACAAGGATTGCCTCCAGGGAGGAAAGGGAAACTGAGAAGCTTAGGGATCAAGGGTTGAGAGGTGCTTACTTTACTTGTATGTATCTATAGATATATATGTGTCAGTACACACATAAACACACACATATATATGTACACATACAACACACATTTATAAAGTGTATATAAATATTATATGTGTAAATCTATATATAAACAGACACACATACACACCTTATTGTTAAACTTTTTATTATGCATATTATTTAAAAATTGGAGAATTAAAATGTAGCTGAAGTTTAGATAATAACTTTAATATCCCTTTGTATATTTGAATAGAAATAACCATTCCCCCCCCCCCCAAAAAAAAGAAAGAAAAAGAAATAACCATTTCCAGGGGGGTGTGGGTGGCATAGTCACTTAAGGGTCCTAATCTTGGTTTTGGCTCCAGTCACGATTTCAGGATTCTGAGATAGAGCCCTGTGTTGTGCTCCACACAGGTACACTTGGGACTCTCCCTTTGCTCCCCCTCCCCTACCCACCCTGACCTTCCTCTCTCTCATAAATAAATAAATCTTTAAAAAAAAAAAGAAATAACCATTTTTAAACTAGTGCTATACCAAATTGGCAATCATAAGTATTCAAACAAAAAATACTTATTATTTTTCTAGTTGCTAAACAATATTTCTCTTTTTAAAAATGTTTTCTGGGTATAGGGCAAAAATTGTAATTGTTCAATAAAGCATTATTACTTTGGGATTGGAATAAATTGGCATTATTTATTTGAATAAAATACAATACTCCCAAGTCTGTATTTGACATTTAAATACAATAAAGTTAGTTTTTACTGTCAAAATATTAGATGCAGATGTGAATGCCTAAAGTCAGGTTTAAAGTTTTAAGTAGAGCTCCATATGGGTTTACAACCAAGTGGGAAGGGTTGCTGGCAGTGTCTCATACAATTTTCAATGGCAGTGAATTTAGCGTTTCAATAATCCTTAGTCAAGCTGTTTTAATTGGCCCACTTAAGAGAAATAAAATGCTTGAGGATCAAAACTATCCTTCACAGAGTGGATAAACTTGACCATTTTTGTCTGAATTATTTGGCTATACTGTACAATATTCACTTGATGTATGTTTGTGAAGAAATGATAAGAGTCATTTAAAAGCAGAACTTTGGAAAATCCCATTAATTCCTTTTTTTTTTTTTTAAATCATGGAGACATTTGTCTTGAGCATTTTGTACTTCGGTTGAGAGTTCAGTTTGATACCATAACTGAGATTGTCTCCTATGTGGTAGAGATAAAATGAACAAGTGATTGCAAAACCATATAGCTCTGGTATTTATGGGGGTCATGACTGATGAAGACGTTTTTCATAAAGAAAAGCTTTATCTTTTTCTTCTTTTTTCCCTTCTGTTTTGTCTACACAGCTATGTAAATTTGTCTGCATGAAACACTCCTAGTTATCAAGCCTATCTAGAGGGCTGGTGACTTTCTTGTTTAGTTTTCCTGTTACATAGTATTGGTCATGACTAGAGAGGGTGATCTTTAATGGGATAAAATTTTTTTTTTAAGATTTTATTTATTTTTTTCATGAGAGAGAGACAGAGAGGTAGAGACACAGGCAGAAGGAGAAGCAGGCTCCATGCAGGGAGCCCAACGTGGGACTCGATCCAGGGTCTCCAGGATCACACCATGGGCTGAAGGCAGGCGCTCAACCACTGAGCCACCTGGGCTGCCCCTAATGGGATAAATTAATGTCACTTATGCTCTGGTCAAATACTAAGATACCTGGAGTGATGTTCCAGTGTGTTCTGTCCTAAGAACACATTCAGAAATGCTTTAGCAAGTACAGTTTCATGTTGTATCATGAAAACATAAAGCAGATAAATAACAATTGAAATATGGCCCCTGAACCTCCTGGACGCTTGCAACCTGCTACATAAACAATGGCATGCGTAGCATAGGGTCACTCTTACCTTCTAGCCAGGTATCACAGAAGCCAACTGAGGTTCACATTGTTAGGGGTGAGGAGGGGGGTAGATTATGAAAACAAAAGAAAACAACCCAGGATCTTGGAGGAGGCTCTAAAGAGACTTCCTGAGATCTTAAGTAATTTTTCTAAGCTTGTTTACTGCTATGTATTCTATCATATACTGTGTTTTAACTCTGTAATTGTAAAAATGAAGTTTATTCTTTTAAGGCATTGGAAACATAGTCCTTCCCTTACCAGGCTAATACCAATGTGAATAAACATCAGGTAGAATTTCAATCATTTTTGTCAACTGACATATAAATTGTGTTTGTCTAAAGTAACTTTAAAATACACAGTCTAAGGTCAAGAAGGAATTCCACACACAAGAAAGATAATGTTCATTTCTGTCTCATTTCTGACATGTTTTCTAATTTTTCCAATGGATAGTATTGTGGTGATTGTTATTTTAAATAACAGATAAATACAGCTCTGCTGAGGTTTCTCCAGATGTGGGACACACATGAAAATAAATGATGTTTCTGTTCATGGGTCTTTGGAAGAGTACTGAAAAAGTAACAGTCAATTAATTTTCTTTTGTATTTCATTAAAATAATGTTTAAGTGCTTTTAAGTTAAGTGTATAGAAAAGAGAAGTTTATCATTTGTCCCTGACCAGCCTTTTGTCCAAAGGAAAATTTGGTGTGACATTTTAATTACCTCAAGTTCCATGACAAAGGTAATGAGGTATCTCGCCTTTCTTAAATCAGTTCTGCTTGTCAACAAGATGAATGTGTTTCGCATTTTGTAATGCCAGAGGAGTTTGTGGGGAGGTGAAGAGAAAGTCGGAGCATCATCTAAAACTAATGCTGAACCCTCTGTGGCCAGCCTATAGAATCTGTAGAAAAATTTAAGAGTGTTTACTTTGGCTTGATGTTCTGTTTTTGAGATGGAACCAAAAGGGAAAACATTTATGAAATTAATAATCTGCCCTGAAATCCTTCCTAGCAGGGCCCAATGGGTGTACTAAGCAAATGATAGTTATAAAAAGACCACATTATTATTCTCTTTCTGTTTGAATTCATTAAACAAGTGAAAGTCCAGAGGGAAAGAGCATTGTTTCACTGGTGGTGATATGAGAACTTAAAAAAAAAAAAACAAAAAAAAACACATTATTTTGATTAAACAATAGCTTATCTAGTTAATGTTTCCATATAAATCAGGCAGACATTTCTTGGATGAAGCAACTATTTATTTTAAAACTTGAATGGGGACAGGATGAAGCAGGATACTGTCACACTTAGTTATAGAAGGTCAGGGAACCTTTGCCTTCTTTTTTCTCTCATCTCAATGAACAAACAGGACTAAAGTATTCCATTTCTTTATTTCTATCATTTTAAACACTGCATGTTACTATTCTGAATTCCCTTTCTTCTTTGTTAATGAAAACTTTTTTTGCCAGTGACTTGATGAACTGCACGCATATACTTAGGAATTGACATCTTGAAAATCTTTGTTAAATCATTTGCAGCTGCTTGTACCAAATACAACAGGTTTATATTTAAAATGGAAGGCCTGGGAGTGCCAACTGTCCAAATACTAGAGAAACAAAATGTAAAGTGTAAACAAATAATACTTTTGCTAAAGATAGGTATATCAGACTACATACTTGTTTGACAAGGTTAACTTTTAACTTATTTTTCTAAGGATTTTTGCAATGAATCATCGATATTTAATGTCATAGAAGCTCAGTGCTTTTCAGCAGATGTCAGGATATCTATGGGGAAGACACTCTGACTACTGCTTAAACTTTTGCAAACCACCCAGGTATTTTTGATCCCTTCATAGTTCCTTCTTCATAGTCACTATTCAGTGGACAGCTTTTTGAAGTCTTCGTAATTAGGTGTTTCAATGTTTGTTTTTTTTCCTTACGTAAATAATATCATAAGTTATTCTACTGAACATTTTAGATATTTTTAAAATCTAGTGGTTTGGGTCATAACATATCTAACTCTTCGGTTTTCTTTTGACTATGATCCTTTGCATTCATTGACATAAATTGTGTAGGATTTATTTAGTTAGTAGTATTCCTGTAGTCTTCAGAGTATTCTTTTGGATTAGAACGTTTAAATTGGCTATATAGGGGGAAAATCCTATAACCATAATGAATCATGTTTCAAGGCTACAGTGTATGTGCAGACCTTTGAAAGTAGGGACATTTATAGCTAAGATTAAAACAGTTATAGACGGTTATCTTACAAGTCAGTGTTTGTTTTGTTTTAAATAATACATCTGTTAAATCAGAAGGTAAGAATAGGAAACAAAAATCACTTAAGAGTCCTTCCTACAGGATAATCAAGTTAATAGTAATAGATCTCTAAACTCTCAAATATGCATATAGTTTTGTTTTTGTTTCTTTTATTTTAATTCGTTTTTACACTTTAGAGATAGGCGTCTTGTGCTAGAGCTTGTAAAAGAAATGGGGCAGACTGACACATCTTTGATAATTCTTAGAAAATATCTATACACAAAGCTTTATTTAAATCCCATAATTAGAGCATCTCTAATTTGATTTGTGACTTTCATCTTGCTATAGCTTTTGCAAATATAGTGATGACGTTTGCTTAAACACACCTTGTGATATGCCTTTGAGTCCTCTTCATATCAATTAATTCTTATTTTAAATTTTAAAGTATCGCATGTACACTAGCTAATGTCCACTGTCAGAATTTCCCTGGTACAGCAAAGAGGACGGAGGACCTTTTGCTCTGCAAACACCACTCTTTATAGTAAGCATTTATAAAGCTTTAATGTAGTGAGTTAGAATTTCTAAGATGCCCAAGAGAGCAAAGATATAAATTCTTGTGACTAATCTGAATAGAAATAGACTTCTCTCAAATATATTTCAGTGCCATCTCTGCTCACCTCTTAAGCAACCCTTTCCTGTCTAAAGTCCCCATTGCCAATCCACTATATATCATATTACCCTTTTTTTATTCCTTTCATAGTATGTATTTCAATCTCTAATGCTCTTATTGACTTTTTAAATTTTTTTTATTTACTTATGATAGTCACACAGAGAGAGAGAGAGAGAGGCAGAGACACAGGCAGAGGGAGAAGCAGGCTCCATGCACCAGGAACCCGACGCAGGACTCGATCCCGGGTCTCCAGGATCGCGCCCTGGGCCAAAGGCAGGCGCCAAACTTCTGCGCCACCCAGGGATCCCCCTTATTGACTTTTTTAAAAGAATATATACATCATGAGGGGAGAGGCCTTATCTGTATTACTGTTTTTCAACCCTGACCCCTTTTATGTCCTGAGTAGTAGAGCACAGAGTTGGTGCTCAGTAAATATCAATTCAAATAACAAATGAAGGACTGTATGAATGAGCTACCCTAGGTGTATCCCAACAAGGGTTCAGAGCATTTGCTATTCTCCATGATTAGCCTTGCTGGCAGCAAGTACATTTTATTATTTATTTTAATTTGTTATGAACATTAAATATATCATTATCTAATCTAAAACAAAGGCATTTCTATTGTCAACAGTGATGAATTTAGGTGGAATGTGAACAGTTGGTGAGGAAATCTAGAATATTTTTATTTGTGTTAGCCTCTTCTGTAAAAATTTATGATTAAACTATAATCTGTTCACTCTGCAGTTCAAAATCTTTTGTAGTTAATACAGATGAGTCTATAATTTTTTTCTTTTTCTTCTTCTTTAAAGATCTGTTTATTTTGGAGAGAGAGTGAGCAGGGGGAGGAATGGAAAGTAAGAGAAAATCTCAAGCAGATGCCCCACTAAGTGGGGACCTTGATGTGGAACTTGATCTCACGACCCTGAGATCATGACCTGAGCCAAAATCAAGAGCTAGGAGCTTAACCAACTGAGCTACTCAGGTGCCCTGCGTCTGTATGTTTTTATCCTATTTTTCTTTTCTTTTTTTTTTTAAGATTTTATTTATTTATTCATGAGAAGCACAGAGAGAGGCAGAGACACAGGCAGAGGGAGAAGCAGGCTCCCCACTGAGCCTGATGTGGGATTCGATCCTGGTACTCCAGGATCATGACCTGAGCTGAAGGCAGATGCTCAACTGCTAAGCCACTCAGGCATCCTTATTTTCTTTTGCTTTTAAGTGAGAGGAAAACTGATATGTGAAACATTTTTAATAAACAAGAAAGAAGAATAGATGTTTCCTTTTTTACCTTCATAATGTCCATATGACCACTGAATTTCTCAAGTCCTTTTCCAATGAACATCATGGAACTTAGTTTTGTTTTCAAATCTTCTATTATTACAAATATATATTCCAAGGGAGAATTTGCAGTTCTTTGGAGCTATGACTCTTTGAAGTGTATATGAAATGTGCTCATTAGTTACTGTTTGATCCTTAAAATGTTTGTGGTTACTTCCTGTTGGTAGTAGTAATAAAAATTTTGTTTTGCTTAACTTCTTTATATATTATAATTTAAGAAGATAATATTAAAGAATAATATTTAGGGATGTATATAAGTTGTAAGATAAATTATTTAACAAAAAACAAATGAACACAACTTCTACTGTATAACTCTACAAATGTGAAACAACTGATTGCTTCTCTTCTTTTATATGCATTTTTTTATCACTCTAATCTTGTTGCTTAGTGACCACTACCCATTTCTCCTTTTTCCCAAAGTTTTGAGATTTCTTACTTTGGGTATAATAGATAATCAACATATATCTTTTTAAATGCATGGAAGGACAACTGGCTGCTCTTAAGAATATTGCTCATTGACCTCACATTATGGGAGTTTGTCAGCCTGCCACTAAAACAATATGCAATAACATTTTTTCTCTTGTTTACCAAATACATCTTATATAATATAACGAACAAAGTTCTGAGCATATGGTTTGAAAACAAAATATTTTAACTTTGCAAAAAGCAAAAATACAAATCCACAAGAGAATAGTAATTTCTGAACACAGTGAATTGAAATTGAACACATGAGGCTTAAATTTCGATTAGTATGGTTTTGAGGATTCATAGAATGATACCAGATACAAGAAAGGAGTTTTTTAAAAGACCTTGGTACAGTAAGAATGAGTTAGCTTAAGTG
This sequence comes from Canis lupus familiaris, assembly GCF_011100685.1. NCBI lineage: Eukaryota > Metazoa > Chordata > Mammalia > Carnivora > Canidae > Canis > Canis lupus. The sequence continues at coordinate 20,742,088 of NC_049236.1, forward strand.
GCTACTGGCTCATGCAAATTCCACAGGCCTCCTGGTCTATGTGGCCACAGAGGCACTTTGATTTGAATCAGAGAAGCCAGATGATCCAACAACCACAGGATGCTAAACCAAACATTTTTTTTTCTATCCTACATCAAGACCAATAACTAAGATTTTACACAATTTTAATTACTGTCTCAGAAAAATGTTGAGATGTGACTTGAGACAATTTTACTGTGTTGGTAGTTACCAGAAGTTTGCCTTTTGATTAGGATTTAAAATCTCATAAGTTTGAGGCATAAATGATATATTAGTACTGTATATTCTTGAATAACTCAGTGAATGCTTGTGAATAGCTCATTTAATAGTTTTAAATGCAAAGAAATTCTCCTTATATCCAATCACAGCTTTGGTTTATAGCTAAATTATTCCATCAAGTAAAAGGGAACATCTATCCTCAATGAAGATACATTCTTGAAAACCTCTCACCTATACTTAGCTTCCTTTTCAATGTAACCAAATAGAACTATGAAAAGAAAATTTGTTCTTTAGAACATGCAGATAACTTGGTGTGAACTAAACTTAGTACCGTGACAGTGGAAACAAGCAATAAGTTTAACAGTTTAAAAGATAGCATTTAGAATGATCAATGCAAATACTGAAGATGGAAATGGATGAAGTCCAAGATACCATAATTACTCTTTGTTCCATTTGACCACCATATTTATTACACATTTGTTCTCATTAATCTTTTCTCTATAAGTATGCCAGCATATCAAAGCTGAAACGCATATACAGGGCTTACGTACATTTTAAAAATATGTAGAAATTGCTAATAAAATATAGGTTAGTATATAAAGTCCTAAGGTTATGATTTAAACTAAGTGAAATTAGCATATAGTTGAGCCTCATGGTCACAAGTTGGTGAGTGTTGAGTGGCCCTTGAAAGTAATGAACAGATTGATGTGGGAAAGGAGTGGAAGATGTGCTTTTTAAAACAGGATCAGACATGTAGAATGTTGTGAAGTATGAAAATAAAATGGGACCATTTCAAGCATGGTAGGCAGGCCATTCTTAGAGCTATGACACTAAATCCTTGAGTAGAACCAATGACGTAATAAGATTAAAAACACTAATGAGTTTGAGTAACTGTAGTATAGCAAAAAATATTTCTTGAATGACAGTAAACACTAAGGGCATCTCTTAAGGCAAAACCAGTGTAAACAGTACGTAGCCTGCAGTTCTGGACTGCATTGACCTAGTAGATTGCAGGGCTGAGGTCACTCAAGTAAGGAAGCGTGTAGGTAAGGCAGTAGGGAAGACTAAGGAGTAGAGTGCTCACACCAGATACCATCCTTCATCTCAGTCACAGACCCTGCATTGTGGATTCATTGGTTCTATGGTAAACCAAAGTCATTTTCTTTGAGTCATTTTTTTTTAGTCTTCAAACTTTACAGAGAGCTATTAAAATTAGGAAGAATCTGAGAAGAATAAACAACATGCTGAGATCACTGAATTATAATGAGGAGAGAAACAGACCTAGGGGATACATTCCTATGGACTAAATATAGGTCCTCCTAAGAAACTCAACTCTTGCACGAAGCCTGGTTAATTTAAATGATTATATGAATGCCTTAAACATCACTATGTAAAAACTATCCTTGCAGATCAGTACAAGCCATTTAAAATAATCACTTAAAAAGAGTGAGAGGGTTCTGCTCAGAACCTTCACGTTCTCAGCTGAGAATGTGAAGTCCTAATTAATATGGTGGAAATAAGGTCAAGTGGAAAGGAGCTGGGCTTTGGACAGGGAAGATTTAGTTCTTTGGTTTGCCCCTTATCTGTCCTGTGACCTTAGGCAAATTGCCTAACATCTATTAGTATCGGTTCCTCAGCTTTTACAGGATTCCATTAAACATAAAATTCTTGACATACAGTAAGTAAATACCCTATTTGGGGCCATAAATGTCAAGTAAGAACAATATAGTATTGAAAATTATGTTATGGTAGTGATGGTTTTTATGAAACTAATCATCCAATGCAGTGACAGTTTATGTCCATGATCATTAAATAAATGAAAATTCATCTTAATAGATGTGATCTTGGTAATATCAGCCATAGCATGTCCCCTTCTTCTTTCCTCAGGATTTTTGGAGGTACTGTTTCTAGTTGGAGCTTTCTTCCCTTACCCTTGACCTGGCTAACTCTTACTCATTTTCTGATTTTAGTTCAAACTTGACTTTCTCAGGACCAACTCCCACGACCACATGCTTCTATTCTCCAAGTCTAAATCCATTTCATTTGCTTTGTGCTCTTTTGATAACATGTTCTTTTCATTCAGAGTTCTTATCTCAATTTTTTAAAGTTTTTATTTGAATTCCAGTTTGTTAATGCAGAGTGTAATATTAGTTTGAGGCATACAATATAATGATTCAACACTTTCATACAACACCCCATACTTATCACATCAAGTGCCCTCCTTAATCCTCATCACCTATACATATCCCCCACCTCCCCTATTTAATTGTCAGTTTGTTCTCTGTAGTTAAGAGTCTATTTCTTTGTTTGTCTCTCTGTTTTCCCCAATGATCATTTGTTTTGTTTCTTAAATTCCACATGAGTGAAATCATATGGTATTTGTATCTGACTGACTTATTTTGTTTAGCATAATACTCTCTAGCTCCATTCACATTGTTCCAATGATTTATAATAATATATTGATTATAATTATTTGCTGAATGTCTTTTTCCCCCATGAGGCCATTAGTTTTATGGGTGCAAAACCTGTGGGGTTTTTTTGCCCCAACGTATTTCTGGTGTTTAATATATACTAGACATACCATGTGACAAATGAATTAATTAACGTATAATGTGTGTCTTCAATTCTGTTTTGCAAAGCATTTTTGCAATGGATAGAAAATAAGTAAAAACACAATCTTTTTGTGTTATCCAACTCAAACTTTATGTCTATGACAATTTACCAATAAAATATAGAAATATCACTACAAAATAATATCTAGAAGTAGTATGTATAAAAAGTTCTAATAATCATCACATCACTGTATTTTTTTAAACTTTTTTTTTCTTAAGATTTTATTTATTTATTCATGAGAGACACAGAGAGAGAGAGGCAGAGACCCAGGCAGAGGGAGAAGCAGACTCCATGCAGGGAGCCTGACATGGAACTCGATCCCGGGACCCCAGGATCAGCCCTGGGCCAAAGGCAGGCGCTAAACCGCTGAGCCACCCAGGGAACCCCACATCTCTGTATTTTTCAGGAAAGAATATATAGAGATAAAATTGATAGATTTTAGGTGACCAAATAAGTCAGAAGAAGGCCTAGAAAATCTTTTTCTAAGAAATTTCTAACAAAAAACTTTCTAGAAAAAAAAAAATTAGTTCGTTATTAGTGAGACATTTAGGAATCAGAATTGAGAAGAAATATTGGGACTCAAAGTGAGATTTTTACCATTTTTAACAAGTTAGTGAGTCAGTGATGGTGCTTCTGTTACCAGTGCTGGAGAATGTGTGGATGGAGAGTCCACCATACTCTGGGGAAAGGAAAGTGGGCAGAGTGGAAAAAAATAACCAGAGTTCAAGGAGATTTGGGGAGAGGAAGACAGTCAGTGGGAGACCTGGCAAGAAGAAGCTAGCCCATGAGGATCTAATAAACCAAGGGAGGAAGAGGGTTTAAATTAAATTCTGAAGAACACCAGCCATTTTTCATGACATTCAAGGATATTCATCATCCTTTACTTAAAGGCAAGGTAAAAGCCTATGTAAACACTGCTGCTTTCTCACCATTTTCATGTTGCTCTACCAAGGATTCTGTTCTATCCTTAGAGTTTCCTGGAGATGAAAGGGATAAAAAACACACACTGATGTGAGAAAGATGATATAATCTAGGCATGAAAGGTACTGACTCATAGTAGAAGGTCCATTTATGTTAGTTTTAGCTCTAGAATCTAAGCACTTACAAGGGTATTGAGAATGCATATGCCCAACTTTAGTCTTTTTTTTTTTTTAACAAAGCCTCTTTTTACTTAAAAATGCTTTATTGCTAAAAAATGCTAACTACTACCTGAGCTTTCAGCGAGTCACATCATCCTTTCGCTGATGAAGGATCTTGCTTCAGTGTTGATGGCTGCTGACTGATTAGGGTAGGGTGGTGGTTGCTGAAGGTTGGAGTGGCTGTTGCAATTTCTTAAAATAAGACGATAAAGTTGGCTGTATCGATTCACTCTTTCTTTCCTGAAGATTTCTATATAGTATGTGATGCTGTTCAATAGCATCTTACTCGTGGTAGAATTTCTTTCAGAATTGGAGTCAATCCTCTCAAACTCTGCTGCTGCTTTATCAACTAAGTTTATGTAGTATTCTAAATCCTTTGTCATTTCAACAACCTTTATAGCATCTTCACAAGAAGTAGACTCCATCTCAAGAAATCACTTTCTCTGCTCATCCAATAAGAAGCAACTCCTCATCCATTAAAATTTTATCACGGGATTGCAGCCATTCAGTTTCATTTTCAGACTCCACTTCTAATTCTGATTCTCTCGCTATTTTCACCACATCTGCAGCTACTTCATCCAATGAAGTCTTGAACCTCTCAGAGTCATCCATGACTGTTGGAATCAACTTGTTTCAAGCTCCTGTTAATGTTGATATTTTGACCTCGTCCCATGAATCACGAATGTTTTTAATGGCATCTAGAATTGTGAACCCTTTCCAGAAGATTTTTAATTTACTCTGTCCAGATATATTCAAGGATGTATTGTCCATGGCAACTATAGCCTAACAAAATGTCTCTTTCTCTTTCTTTCTTTGTTTCTTTCTTTCTATTTTTTATTTTTAAAAATTTTAATTCCAATGTAGTTAATATAGTGTTATCTTAGTTTCAGATGTGTAATATAGTGATTCAACAGTTCCAAATATTACTCAGTGCTCATCAAGATGAATATACTCTTTTTTAAAATTTTTTTAAAATTTTTATTTATTTATGATAGAGAGAGAGAGAGAGAGAGGCAGAGACACAGGCAGAGGGAGAAGCAGGCTCCATGCACCGGGAGCCCAACATGGGATTCGATCCCGGGTCTCCAGGATCGCACCCTGGGCCAAAGGCAGGCGCCAAACCGCTGCGCCACCCAGGGATCCCAAGATGAATATACTCTTAATCCCCTTCATCTCTTTCATTCATACTTCCACCCTTGAAATGCATTTCTTATATAATAAAACTTGAAAGCTGAAATTGCTCCTTGATCCATGGGCTGTGGAATGAACCAACTTTACTAAACCTTAATAGCTTGTAGTCCATTTAAATATGTGAAATACATTTCAATACAGATTCAAATGGATATAATTTTACATAAGAAATAACTTCTATAAATCAGTATGTAAGCAGAGAAGAAATTCTAGTAAAAAATACCTTTAAGATTTTTTTAAATCCGAGAATATCACACACATGATAATTTTGTGCACTGTATCTGCTTGCAATTTATTGGCCAAGTTTTTCCTCTAGCATAGGAACAGCTTGCTATTTCTTTAAGTGAATATTAAATAAAGTAAGCCTATGTCTGAGATCAGCTAATAGGGAGGGAAAATGCCCTGAAGGTTGCTGCCTAAGTACAGTGGAATTTGTGTTAACTTTATGTGCACTGTAACTTTACTGTAGTCTCTAAACTTCTGAAAAACAAAAACATTTAGAGAATAAAGAGACCAATGAGGATAGCTCTTGGTAGAAATGCAAATGGTTGAGCTGAGGGAAAACCTTGAAGTGTTAGTTCTTTTGGGAAAGAACATGGTCTTTGAAAAGAGGCCTCAGGTTCGAAAAAGCCTTGGTTGAGGATTCTATGACCCCAGGCCAAGTTCTAGGATAGATCATAAGTTCATGACAATCCTGTCAAACTAGAAGATGCATAATAGAGGCATAAGTACTGAGAAAAGTCAATTGAAATATTTCATTTGTTTCCAGCTGAGGACTCAGCCATTGCATCTTAAATAATGTTTGCTAAGATTTTAATATATCTCCTTTATATAATTCTAAACTTCTAGAACTCTCTAAATGTGATTATGGTTTTAATCAACATGGAGCTGATTTTTACATCTTTTTCTTTTTTTCCGTTTCCTATTGTGTTAAGTATAAGGTATGCTCATTGCAAAAAATTTGAAAAATAGGGAAGAATGTTAAAATGTGTAGCCTCATTTATCAGATACTACTCTTTTTAACATATGTATATTTTCAGTTTTAATATGTATGAAGGTATATATTCTATATATATACTATCCTTCAGACTGGTATTTCTTAAATATTTCTGCATATCCATAAATATTTTGAGAACTTTGATTTTAATGATTGCAAATATCTCCTCTATGAATCCATTAAAATTTATTTTAATAATTGCCTGGTGATTAACATTTCTGTTACATGTAATTTTTGTTCGCAACTGTGTATAATGTCTTAGCAAAGAACCATGGCTATTTTTTTGTTTGTTTGTTTGTTCTTTCCTTTAGGGTAAGTATCTAGAAGAGCAAATAGTATTAATATTTTTAAACATATATATATATGACATTGGATTATATTATAGCATATTATGTTGCATTATGTGAAATTTCTCTCTAAATATTGTATCAATTTGTTCTTTAAATAAAAATGTAGAAGAGTGTCCATTTCTCTATAGCCTAGTCAACACTAGGTGTTAACATTATTTTTAACCTTTGCATATGGGATGGGTAGATTTTAAAAACACCTTTTACTAGCATTGTTTTAGTTACTAGTGAATGCTTCTATGCATGTAAGATAGAAACTTTGGGATCTTTCAGAAGGAGTTTATATTATAAATACCACTTGGAGCTACTCTGCAGCAAGTTATCAATACATTATAATGATCAATTTTCTGATTTGAAGGTTAGTTCTATGAGAACAAGAGAATGTTTCATTTAATGTCATGTTCTTAGTTCCTAAGACATCAACTGGCATATAGAATACGCACAGTAAATATTTATTAAATGAATGAATTTATGAAAAAATGTATAAGTTGGATCTAGTAAAAATGAATAAAATATTATTATCTAAATAGATAGTATTTTATCATATCCCTACTCCTATGACTTACATATTTTGTTGACTAGGAATATTTAGACTGTGTGCAAATTACAAGCTAGATAATAGATTTCAAACACTTTATTAATGAGTAGTCCACAGTGTGCCTTTATGTGTCTCTATTCATATTCTTGTCCAAATCCATTATTAGTGAATTTTCTATTATGTTCTTTTCCTTCATTTGTGTGTTCCTCTGTCAGTAGGCAATACTAATAGAGATTCATGATGATTTCCTCTTTGCCCTTTTCGTCATTTAAAAAAAATATGGCATATTGGAGAATCAACTTGGCATTTCGGGTTCTAGTCTTTTTTTCCAGGGCACAGGGTAGAGTGAAAATAGTACTGTGATCTGTCATTGTCTTTATTTCCATCAAAATTCTAAAAGAAATAATGTAGATATGCACATAAATATGGAAATGTAGTTGATATGTTTTTATCACTATTTTATATTCTTTTTTTTGTATATTATGTCATTTTATTGTATCATAAATAGTTTCATAGTCAGTTGTTTTGGACATGAAAATTATACTAGATCACCAAAGTTGAAGCTGAATATTCCTACCGTATTTTGTGATTACATGAATTGGTCATTGCCCTTCCACTTCTTCAACACTGAGAGGATAAAAGAAAGCTAATGTAAAATAAATTATATAGCTCTAATTTTAAGAACACTCAGAGCACCCACAGCACTCAGGGCAGGAAGATGAGAAAGTGGGATCAACATGATAACAATTTGAGATTATTCATGAAAGAGATGAAGTAAATAGCCTGTGTTTTAAGGAATGAGTTCTTTATTTTTTATTAGTGTTCCTTTAACTGAGTTGAGGAGTTTTTCATGGTTTTCATCAAGGCATACACAACATGCATTTAAGTTGGTTGGAAAGTGTCACTAAGTATGATGAATGTATGTGTAACATCATTTACACATAAAGAGGAAGGTGTTTTTTCATTAAAAGAAACCATAAAAGACAAAAGAAAAAAATCATACTTAAAAACAAATATGTTTTTAAATATATCTCCCATGACAAAATATAAGAAATATTGATGATTTATAAACCATTTTCAGACTTTTAGTTTAGTATAAAAGTTATTCTGGCAAATCAGTTTGTCAAGTCTTTCAGAACATTAGGATTGGCTGCCTACTTATTTCTTTTTTCTGCTTTATCTGTTCCTCATGAAAAGTCATTTTTCTTCCTTCAGTTTCCATGAAAATGATCATAAATTTTCAGTATGCGTTTTGAAAGATAAGAGAATGAACACCTTTGTGCTCTTAATAACAGTACTTAAGAATTGTCTTAATTTGGCAGTTTGGGAAAAATGGTGGAGTAGGAGGATCCTGAGTTGACTTTGTCCCATGGTAGCTAGATATGTCTCATGATAACTAGATAACAGTCATACCAGTGTAAATAACCCAGAGAAAGACCAGAATACTGACAGAACAGACTCTCTACAGCTAAATGTAGAGAAGAGGCCAAATTGAAAAGGGTAGGGGAGGCAGAGACATGGTTGGAAGCTAAATGGATTCATGGGACTGTCCATGGAATGGAAGGATGCTGTGGGTGCCAAGACGGGGGAAAAACAGACCCTCGCATCAGGCATGGGAAATTTGTATGGGGAAGACAGATCCCCTAAACAGTTAGCTTTGAAAACCAGAGGAGCTAAATTTGTAAGTTCTTAAATCAGCAAGACTTAACACCCAGGGCAGGAGGAAACTGAATCCTCATCCTTAAAGAGACACCACAACAAACAGCTCCACAAAGATACAGCATAGAAGTAGCAGTTTGAAAATACCTGGGATATATGGGAGGGAGATTTGTTTACGAATGTCAGAGTGTGTGCTGGAGGCGCAAATATCCTTGGGAGACTTCTCTAGGAACAAGGAAGCTGGCTGGTGCATTTTCTTCCCAGTTCCCAGCCTAGATACACAGACACCTACAGGAACCAGTACCGTTCCACATTCCTTACCCAAATTGCTAACAGCACATCCCACCTCTGTTCTCTGCAGACACACCCCCTCCAGCCATGCCTCAACTCCAGGATCCCTCCCATAGCAGACCTAAGCAAACTTCGCTAATACTGTACACTTCACTCCTGCGTGCTTTTGTGGATGTGCCCCATCCAACTCGGGCTGCCTTGGTCTCCAGAGGAAGCAGGTCCCCTCCTGCAGTGGACTTGCAAGGACCTTGCTGACCCTGATCCCATGCTCTCCTGCAAAATATGCCCCTGACCAGAGGCTATCCAAAGCTGTGCCACAGCCTGGCAGTATGCAAGCAGCCTTGACAGAGGCCAGCACCATTCCAAAATGACTCCTGCCCTAGGAGAGGGGAAAATAACCACATACACCAATCCAACTGGGCCCCAGCAGTGGGCTAGGGACAGACATCTGGTCTGATTGCAGGTTTTACTCACCAGCTAAAGTTTCCCAGGAGGTAAACAGGGAAGTGCCTTGAAGATTAGTATTACTACATCTCTGGCAAACACCTGATCTGATGCAATTTAAATCCAGAGTGGCCTCAAACTGCTGATACACTATTACAGACCAAACCTTGCCCACAGCAGACAAGGAGAGCCTTTGCAGCCCCATGGACTGAAGGCAAAATCAGCTCAGCCACAAGAGGAGAGTGCATGCAATACACATAGGAGACATGCCTGAAGAGCCAGGTTCTCATGAGCAGGTGACATTGTACTGCAGGACATTGTAGGGCCTCTTCTTCATAAGGCTACTACTTTCAAGAGCAGGAGACATAGCTGACTTTCCTACCACATAGAAACGCAGAAAGTCAGACAGGAATATATCCCAAATAAAAGAACAGAACAAAATCACAGCAAGACACCTAAAAGAAATAGAAATAAGTAACATGCCTGATACAGGATTAAAGGAATGGTCTTAAAGATACTTACTGAACTTAAGAAGAGTAAAGGACCTCAGTGGGACCTTAACAAAGAAATAGAAAACATAAAAAAGAAGCAATCAGAGATGAAGAATTCATAACTGAAATTAAAAACTCACCAGATGGAATAAAGAGTAGACGAGAGCAAGCAGAAGAGTGGATCAGTGACCTAAAGGACAGAGTAATGCAAAGCAACCAAGCTGAACAGGAGAAAGAAAAAAACATAATAATAAATAACTAATTAATAAATGACTAAATAACAATAATAATAATAATAAATGATTAAAAATAATAATAAGTAGACTTAGGAAATTCAATGACACCAGCAAGCATAATAACCTTGCATTATAGGGATCCCAGAAGGAGAATGGAGAGAAAAGGGGGCAGAAAATTTATCTGAAGAAATAATAACTGAAAACTTGAATCTAGAGATGGAAAAAGAAATCCAGGTTCAGGAGGCATTGAGAGCCTCCACCAAAATCAACCCAAGATGATCCACAGCAAGACAAATGGTAATTAAAATGGCAAAAAGTAGTGATAAAGCAAGAAAAAGAAAGCAAAAAGAGAAAAAGAAAAATAGTTATATACGAAGAAAGCCCCATAGAGCTCTCAGATGAATTTTCAGCAGAAACTTTGCAGGCCAGAAGAATATGGCATGATATATTCAAAATGCCAAAAGAAAAAGAAAACTTGCAGCCAAGAATACTCTATCCAGCAAGGCTATCCTTCATAATAGAAGGAGTGATAAAGAGTTTCTCATACAAACAAAAGTTAAGGCATTAATCACCACTAAATCAGCCCTACAAGAAATGTTCAAGGGGACTCCTCTAATGGAAAGGGAAGACCATAAGAGTAAGATAAGTAGGAAGCACAAAAGCAGTAGAATTAAGAATATTTATAAAAATCAGTCAGGGGATTCACAAAATAAAAAGAACATGAAATAAGACACCATATACTTAGAATGTCAAGGAGAGAGAAGTAAAAGAATGGGTTCAAACTTAAGTGATCATCAACTTAATGCAGGTTGCTATCTGTGTAAAGTGTAATGTACTTACCTAATGGTAACCAGAAATCAAAACCCGTAATAGATATGCAAAAAAATAAAGAGAAACGAATTCAAATATTTCACTAAAGAAAGCCAGCAAACCATAAGACAAAAGAGCAAGAGAAGAGAGGAACAGAGAATAACTACAAAACATAATAAAACAAGCAATAAAATAGCAATAAGTACATACCTATTAATAATTATGTTGAATGTAAATGGAATAAACACTCCAATCAAAAGACACAGGGTGAAAGAATGGATTAAAACAAAACAAAAACAAAACAAAACAAAAACCATCTATATGCTGCCTACTAGACTCATTTCAGACATAAAAGCACATGTAGATTGAATGTGAAAGGATAGAGAAGCATTTATCATGCAAATGGAAGTAAAAAAAATATAAGTAAAAAAGCCAAGATAGCAATACTTACACCGAATAAAATAGACTTTAAAAGAGACTGTAACAAGAGGCAGAGAAGGGCACTATATAATCATAAAGAGAATGATCAAAAAAGAAGATATAATAGTTTTAATTATTTATGCACTCAATAGGGGAGCACCCAATTTTATGAAGCAGCTAATAACAGATATAAAAGAATAGATAATAATAAGGTATTACTAGGGGACTTTAACACCCCACTTACATCAATGGATAGATTATCTAAACAGAAAATCAGCAAGGAAATGGGGGCTTTAAAGGACATATTGGATCAGATGGATCTAACATATATATTCAGAACATTCCATCCTAAACCAACATTTTCTTTTCAAGTGCATATGGAACACTCTGTAGAATAGATCATGTATTAGAACACAGAACAGGGCAGCCCGGTTGGCTCAGCGGTTTGGCGCTGGCTTCAGCCCAGGGCGTGATCCTGGAGACCCAGGATCGAGTCCCATGTCAGGCTTCCTGCATGGAGCCTGCTTCTCTCTCTGCCTGTGTCTCTGCCTCTCTCTGTGTCTCTCATGAAAAAATAAATAAAATTAAAAAAAAAAAAGAACACAAAACAGGCTTCAACAAATTCAAGATTGAAGTCATGCCATGCATCTTCTCTGACCACAACAAAATGAAATTAGAAATCAACCACAAGAAAAAGTCTGGAAAGAACACAAATATGTGGAGGTTAAGAAAAAACTTGCTACTAAACAATGATTGGGTCAACCAAGGAATCAAAGAGGGAATAAAAAAATATATGGAGGCAAATGGAAACACAACAATCCAAAAGGTTTGGGATGCAAGTAAATCTGTTCTGAGAGATTGACAGCAATACAGGCCTACCTAGAGAAAGAAGGAAAATCTCAAACAATTTAATCCTATACCTAAAAAAGCTAGAAAAAGAACAACAAACAAAACCTATAACTAATAGAAGTAAGGAAATAATAGAGATCAGGGCAGAAGTAAATTATATAGAAACTAAAAACAAAACAAAACAGGAATAGTAGAACAGATTAATAAGACCAGGAGCTGGTTCTTTGAAAAGAACCAACAAAACGGATAACACCTTAGCCAGATTTAAAAGAAAGAATAGAGAGAGAGAGGACTAAAAATATATATATATATATAAATGAAACAGGAGAAATAACAACCAACACAGAAATACAAAGGAGTATAAGAGAATATTATGAAAAAGTATATTTTAACAAACTGGACAACCTAGAAGAAATGGATAAATTCCTAGAACCGTATAACCTTCCAAAACTGAATCAGGAAGAAATAGAAAATTGGAACAGACATATTATCAGCAGTGAAGTTGAATTGGTAATCCAAAAACGACCAACAAACAAAAGTTCAGGACCAGAGGGCTTCATAGATGAAAGGATTTGAAGAGTTAATACCTATTCTTCTCAAATGATTCCAAAAGATAGGAGAGGAAGGAAGGTTTCCAAATTTATTCTAGGAGGCCAGCATCACCTGGACACCAAAACCAGATAAGGACATTTTTAAAAAAGAGAACTACCAGCCAATATCTGTGATGAACATTGATGCAAATATCCTCAACAAAATATTAGCAAATTGAGTCCAAAAACACATTTAAAAAAATCATTCATCACGATCAACTGGGATTTATTCCTGGGATTCAAGGATGATTCATTATTCGCAAATCCATCAACACAATGCATCATACCAATAAGAAAAAGGTTAAACACCATATGATCATTTCAACAGGTGCAGAAAAAACACTTGACAAAGTACAACATCTATTCATGATAAAATCCCTCAACAAAGTAGGTTTGGAAAGAACATACCTCAACATAATAAAGACCATATATGAAAAAACCACAGCTAACATCTTATTCAAATAGGAAAACTGACAGCTTTTCCCCTAAAATCAGGAACAAGACAACGATGTCCACTGTTACCACAACACAGTGCTGCAAGTTCTAGATGCAGCAATCAGACAAGAAAAAAATAAAAGTCCAAATTGGTAAGGAAGATGTAAAATTTTACTATTTGTAGATGAGATGATACTATATCTATATAGATAGATAGAAAATCCTAAAGACTCTACCAAAAAACTACTACAAGTGATAAAAAATTCAGTAAAGTCTCAGGATACAAAATCAATATACAGAAATCTATACACTAATAATGAAGTAGCACATAGAGAAATTAAGAAAACAATTCCATTTACAATAGCACCAAAAATAATAAACTACCTAGGAATAAACTTAACCAAGAAGGTGAAAGACTTGTACTCTGAAAACTATAAAACACTGATGAAAGAAATTGAAGATGACACAGAAAAAATGGAAAGCTATTCTATACTTATGGGTTGGAAGAAAAAATATTGTTAAAATGTCCATACTACCCAAAGTAATATGCACATTTAATGCAATCCCTATAAAAATACCAACAGCATTTTTCACAGAACTAAAACAAATGTTCCTAAATTTTGTATGGAACCACAAAAGGCCCTGAATAACCAAAGCAATCTTGAAAAAGAACAGAACTGGAGACATCACAATCTCAGATTTCAATATATACTACAAATCTGTAGTAGTCAGAATAGTATGGTACTGGGATAAATATAAACACAAAGATCAACTGAACAGAATGGAGAGCCCAGAAATGAACCCACCATTATATGGTCAATTTGTCTTCGATAAAGAAGTCAGGAATATGCAATGAGGAAAAGACAATCTATTCAACAAATAGTGTTGGGAAAACTGTACAGTTACATACAAAAAATGGAATTGGACCACTTTCTTATGCCATACACAAAATTTAATTCAATATGGTTGAAGACCTAATGTGAAACCTGAAACCATAAAAATCCTAGAAGAGAGCACAGGCAGTAATTTCTCTGACATCAGCCATAGCAACATTTTTTTAGACCTGTCTCCTGAGGCAAGGTAAAGAAAACTAAAAATAAACCATTGGGGCTATATAAAAATAAAAAGCTTCTGCACAACAAAGGCAATAATCAACAAAACTAAAAGGCAACCTACAGAATGGGAGAAGATAATTGCAAATTATATATTTGATAAAGAGTTTTCAAAATATAAAAAAGTAGTTACACAACTCAACATCTAAAAAACCCCACACACCAACTGAAAAATGAGCAGAAGACATGAACAGACATATCTCCACAGAAGACATACAGATGGCCAATAGACGCATGAAAAAAGGCTCAACATCACCCATCATCAGGGAAATGTAAATCAACAGCATGAGATATCTATCACCTCAAACCTATCAGAGTGGCTAAAATTAAAAAACTCAAAAAAATAAGTACTGGTGAGGATGTGGAGAAAAAGGAATCCTCATGCAGTGTTGGTGGGATTGCAAACTGGTGCAATATTCCCTAAAACGTTAAAAAATAGAATTACCATATGATCCAGTAATTCTACTACTGGGTAGGGACCCAAAGAATATTAAGACACCAATTTGAAAAGATAAGTGCACCCGTATGTTTATTGCAGCATTATTTACAATAGCCAAAATATAGAAGCATCCCAAGTGTCTACTGAAAGATGAATGGATTAAGAAGTGATATATATACCCATGGAATATTGCTCAGCCATAAAAGAAAAAATGGAATCTTGCCATTTGCAACAACATGGTTGGATTTAGAGGATGTGATGCTAAGTGAAATAACTCAATCAGAGAAAGACAAATACCATGGGATTTCATTCCTATATGAAATTTAGGGGAAAACAAGTGAAATAAGAAAAAAAAAAAGACAAACCAAGAAGCAATCTCTTAACTGTAGAGAATAAACTGTTGATTGCCAGAGGAGTGGTCGGTGGAAGGTGGATCAAATAGATGAAGGGGATTGAGTATCCTTATCATTACGAGCACTGAGTACATCTATAGAATTGTTGAATCACTATATTGTACACCTGAAACTAATCTAACACTATATGTTAACTAAACTGGAATTAAAATATAAAAAAAAAATTAAATAAATAAGAGTATTGCCAAAAAGTGTCTTAATTTGAAATTTTCTAATTTGAAATATCTCACAAGCTACTTAGTATGCTCCATGAACATCTACATCCTTTCCTCAACAGTCCGCAGAAAAATCACTGAGAATTTTAAGTACTATTTTACATTTCTTTACTTACTATAAAACCTTGATTTGTTATATTTTAAGTTTCATAAGAAATGCTAGAATACACTAAGCTGTGAAAAACTTACAGTATATACATATTCATATATATATGTGTGTGTATATATATGAATGAACATGTTCCTTTTATTTTGTCTCTCCTCTGATGATTCCATCTCTATGTCAGTTTCATTGGGATTTTAATTCCACTTGTTGTTAATTATTTTTAAATTGTAAATGTATTAAACTTAATAATTCCAGTGGTCTTTGCTCACTTGTAGTTCTTTTAACTCATTTAATAGATTCATTTTGAAAAATATGAGAATAAATTTTCTACTAATTCATTCTAAAATGGTTAGTATATTCATGAGGCTTTGCATGTCTGGAAACAATTTTATGTTGCTTTATATGCAAAAAATAGCTTGGCTGGATATAAAAGTACAGATTTTATAGACTTTTTTTTCAGAACTTTGATGATACTGCTTGAATGTTTTCTTATAGCCAATTTGCTGATAAGAAACCTAGTAAGAACTGATTTCATGCTTCTCTTTAGATAATCCATTTTTCTCTATAGAATTGTATATTCCATATAAAATTGAAGTTTCTTTTCAAACACTCTTTCCATATAGTCTTTAAAAATGTTACTTTTGTTTGGGTTAGAGTACAGGCATGCTTACAGACCCTATGTGGTGGTTACCCTAGTACACTTTGTAAACCCAAGGTATGTCCCATCATTGTTGCGGTTGTTTGAGCTACTTTAAATAAACCCCCATCTAGTACTGGTACATATGCTATTGCTACCCATTGAACATAAGTGAGGTCTATCTCATATTCCATTTATTTAAAATAGGTCCCAGAGCCCTCTTTATGACACCTGACACTCATGTGATGACCCTAAATCCTATAAAGCCAGACTAAAAAACCTGCCAAAACTTGTCTGTTGTGAGGTTTGTAACATGTTAAGGGAATGGCAGTATTGGCTACAAGAGTGCCCTACTAGCAAATGGAACCTAGGAAATAAAAGAACAGGGAAGATTCCATTCATGTTGTAGCTGCACCTGACACATCCCTTTGGTAACTTTCTTATTCTGGAGACTTTCAGAGTTCACTTGATTATATTTTCAAAGGGACCATGATCATGGTAGGTAGTAGTAGTGCTGAGCATGCCACTAAAATTTGGGAATTAAAAGTTAATGTGCTCTTAAAAAAAAAAAAAAAGTTAATGTGATTTCATTGGGTGGAAATTTATAGACAATCAGAGGAGCTGGGATAATCTATATAGTAATCGATTAAATTAGGAGACATTCATTTGTATTCATGTTTAGCTTAATAAAAATACAGGAAGTTAAATATAGAAATATTTTATAGATACATGTAGAAACATGGGATAGTATACAGAGATACACATGTATTTCTTTGCTCTGTCAGTTGAGAGGATCTGAAATGCAAGGACATACCAGTAGCAAAAAGCATACCAGCCACCCAAATCTTGGTTTCTCATGCCATTCTCTAATCAAAACCGTGGAGAAATGGCTGGTTCTAGAATAAGAAATGCATACAATGATACTGGAGCATCTTGTAGTACCAGAAAATAAGGAAATCACCGAAATGCAAAATGAGTAAAATCATTGGTGGGAGTATGTCAAAGTAACATACAGAAGTCCAGTAAGTGAACCTCCAATATCCAAAACTGAAATAATTGAAAAAAAATAGTATCATATTATGGCCCATAATATAAAATAAATATCCGTGAGCCTCGACTGATACAAAGAATTGAACAAATACATAATTGAGGAGAATAGGCAACCTCCTGTGTATAAGACTTCCAAATAAATTATGTAGATACAACACCCTAAATTGGAAAGCATAACTCCCACCTTCTTAATCATGGGCTACATATAGTGACTAGCTTCCAAAGAGTAAAGTATGGAAAGCAGGTGGGGAGGAGAGTTAGGAAAACCTAACAGTGGAGGAACCTGACAAATACTACTTCAGCCAGGTGACTAAGGTCAACATCAAAAGTGCTAAATCATGTTGGTAGTATTTACCTTTTATATGATGTGAGTAACATTACACAGAAGTAATGTGGTCTTCCTCCCCCAAACCTGTAATTCCAGTATAATCATGAGAAGAACATCAGTCAAATTTCAGTAGGTGAATATCGTTCCACTGCTCCTCGAGACTGTCAAGGTCATCAAAATCTAGGGGAATTTGAGAAACTGGCACAGCCAAGAGGAGCCAAAGCCAACATGCCAGCTCAGTGTATCACAGTATACTGAATGAGATCCTGGAACAGAAAATGATCATTCTTTCAAAGCTTAGGGAATCTGAATGAAATATGGATTTTAGTTAATAATAATGTAGCAGTGGTGCCTGGGTGGCTCAGTTGGTTGAAATATGATTCTTGATTTTGGCTCACGTCATGATCTCAGGTTCCTGAGATGGAGCACCGTGTATGGCTCTGCATTCACTGGGAGTCTGTTTGAGTTCTCTCCCTCTGCTCCTCCTCCCACTCCTCCCCCCCTTTCTAAAATAAATGAACAAAAATTTAAAAAATAATAATGTAGCAACTCTGATTCATTAAATGTCACAAATATCTATAATAATATACAATGTTAATAATAGAGGAAATTAGGTGCTGGGTATATGGGAACTCTGTACTATCTTCTCAATTTTTGTGTAGAACTAAACTGTTCTAAAAAATAAGGTCTGTCTTTAAAAGAAGGTTAATTTGATCTGCCAATGATGTCTCCATTGGGTGGAGCTTAGGCATTGCTAATTACATAGACTTAATTGTATAATGGTTTTCAGAGTTCCCATTGTTTCTGGTCTTTTTGCTCTAGAAACAGCCTTTGGCCATCAAATTCTGACCTAATTGCCTTTCTGAGAATGGCTGAGAAAATTTAACTTTTATATTAGCCTGATACAGTTCAATAAGGTGTTTATAGGAGAGAGACGTCCATTTGTAGATTTTTTTTCCAGTTGAGTATATTTGTTTCTATGCCTACACACACTTTGTCCCAGACAAAATTTTCTTCATTTTATTGACCTTTGGAGGAGGAAACAGCTTGCAAAACAAAGAATATAACAGTGTCTTGGAGGTCACTTGCTCTATGCCACCACATACAGTTGATGCCAGAGGAACTATTTATAAATTAGTAAGGGAGAGTTAACAGTCCAGATTAAGCAGTAACCTTGGAAAATCCCCAGGCTCAAAAATGTCTCCTCCACACTTTCAGGGAACCTAGGGTTTTAGTAGCTATCTAAATCAGCTCTCTACATAATTCGGGATTCATGTTCACAGAACTCATTTTAAATGGGAATTAAAATAATATTTGACCCACAGGGCTATCTAGGTTGAATGAGATCATGATGCGAAAAATACTTTGCAACTATAAAGCGCTCTGCATATGGATATACATAATTATTATGTGTAATTATCAGACTTCACTGCCTCACAAGCCAGTTTGGTTCACTGTCGGTTAGCTATAACTTTTTAAAAAGCATTTTCTCCTGTTAAGCTGAAGTCATCTTTTCCATAATTTGTAATACAAAGCAGATGATAATGGAGTCCCTTGAGTGTGGGTTCAAAAGCTGGCCCTCCTGCCTACTAGCCAGGACCTTGGATAAATGGCTTGAGTTCTGTAGTCTTGGCTTCCGCATTGATACTTAACGGTGATAACCTCTTCCTTACAGGGGTGCCTAATAAATGATAGGAGTTATTTTTTTTTTAAATTTTTATTTATTCATGATAGGCACACAGTGAGAGAGAGAGAGGCAGAGACACAGGCAGAGGGAGAAGCAGGCTCCATGCACCGGGAGCCTGACGTGGGATTTGATCCCGGATCTCCAGGATCGCGCCCTGGGCCAAAGGCAGGCGCCAAACCGCTGCGCCACCCAGGGATCCCGATAGGAGTTATTATTAATATGAGTTTTCCTTCTAGGATTCTGTGATAGGGAACAGTGAATAGGAGTCACAAGCCTTTCCAACCTGCCAATGGCACTTGGTAAAAACTTGTCTAAGCCTGCATTTCAAAGTAATAAGATGTAACAAGTGGCATAATTTTGTTCCTCTTATTGTATTTCTCATTCTGGGAAGATATCAGCAGGGAGCCTCAGGGAGGAAACCTTTCTTTAGCAAATAGCAGATGTTTCCTAGTGGAGTCACATCAAGTAAAATGTGATTCCCCCTAATTGTGAGAAAAATGGGCAATTCTGTTAGCATGCGGTTACTTTATAGAGACTCCCTGTTAAGTAGAAGGAGGATAACCCTGCACGTGAGTAGGAGTCTTTCAATGTTCTCCGTCGAGAGCCTCTATGATGCATTGCTCAGACTAATCCCTGGACAACTTTAGTAGATAATCTCCACGTAGACAGCATGTGAATGGCACCCCTGAATTTGTACAGCTCTTTGATGCTCTCTTCACCTACCCTGCCAGTTAATGATACTGTTTAATTATCTTTAAAGCAGAGTACCTAGATATCTGTGCTTTCGTCTTTCCTTAAGGTTGGCAAATCTCAGGTCTAAGTGTGCATAAACATGAGTATATTTGGGGCATGAAGTTTTTCAGAGAAATTTTTACTGTAGTGATTTTGACCTCAGGAGCTGGTTCTAAGGTTGGTGTTTCTCTCCCTACCCCACTCCAGTGTAGACTGCACTGCATTCCCAGGTGAAATCTCAGATCACCAGTGTTTACAAATGCTTAGCAGCTCAGCTGGAGTCTTCCATGAAGTATATCTGAGGATCAGATTTAATCATCCATTAGCATTCATTGAATTTAGCAGTTGGTCTTTAACAGCTTCCCCACTGTTCAGCAAAATAACTTGAAATTATATTTGGTTAAAAAGCTATTTTCTTCCAACATGTTTACTAAGAGCATGCAAGAGAGAGTATATGCACTGACTAGCATATTTCATGTTAAAGAGAATTTTCTTTTTCCCAAAGGTGGTCTCTGCTGCATTGGGTTTTTGCTATGACCTATATAGTTAGTTACTCATTTGTTTTTTGTTTGTTTTTTGTTTTTTTTTTTCTGTTTCTCCTGGCTTTCAATTTACCAGAGGGAAATAGGAAATCACAGGTCCAGGTGAAAATTTTTCTTAGAAAAGATTGATTATACTTTCCTGCCATTATTTTATAAAAGGTATAAAGCAAATTACATTTGGCCACCTAAAATATTTTTTCCTGTGATTTTATTGTAATTGAAAATAGAGCCCAAAGTAACCTTCTGGGAGGCCCACTACTTACTGTAGCTTTGATGTTTTTTTCATAGCTCATTCAAGTAAGGAACGCAGAGATGCTTTCTCAGACCAGTTGGTTCAATTAAAGGCTGGGTGTCCTTTAGCATAGTGTCTAAAAGCAGCTCCAAGTCTTAATAAATGGTAGCTCTGATTATTTCTTTATTTCTGCAATTCTCAGATTCACCATCAATTTAATGAAACTTTGGAGGGAGGAAAAGAAATGTTGACAATACCAAATTATTATGGGATGCACCCCATTTTCATAAATAAGTTATGAAGAACTGTGTCTTATCACAAGTATGATGATAAGGGTGATAATGATGACAGATGGAGCATTTCTGGATTCTTATCTTTCCTGTTGGAAAAATGTACATTCATGGAACATAACATCTACCATGGCTAACATATCATGTACAATTTTGTGTTATTTGCTTTAAGGTAAAGGAGTCCAACCATTTAAGTATTTCATTATTGTTTCTGAAAATATGAGATTACTCATATATAGAGTAAGAAAAACAGCAATGGGGTGCCTGGATGACTCAGTCCATAAGCACCTGCCTTTGGCTCAGGTCATGATGTCAGGGTCTTGGGATCAAGCCTCACATTGGGCTCCCTGCTCAGTGGGGATTCCACTTGTCCCTCTCCCACTGCCACTCTTTCCCACTGGTGCTCCTTCTCTCTCTCAAATAAATAAATGAATAAATAAATAAATAAGTAAATAAATCTTTAAAAAAAAGAAAAAGGCAATTATAATCTTGAACTTTCTAGGAATTGGTAAGTTTTATTATAGTGAAGTGTGACTGGATTTTCCCGTTTATGTCACAGAGTTGCAATGGCTTCCTTAGAATTCAATTGTCCAATTATACAAATGATCAATCTGAAGTCTAAGAAAATCAAGCAATTTTCAGAGATTGTACTGCTACTTCTTTCTGTACTTGCCTTTTATTTTTTGGGGAAAAAAAATGATAGCTGCTTACAACAGTACCTTGTACAGAATAAGTTCTCAATAAATGCATGATAGTTTGTTGTACAGTGAGCATCTACATAGAAATAAAGGTTATGTTGGTCATATATGGAGGTTGCTTGCTTTTTATAGTTTGTATCTGCCACAGAGGAGTACTTTCATGAATGAAAAAGGTCAGATTATGCTCTGATCTTCCATTCAAAGGAACTGCTAGTCTTCCTTCTAAATTTATCTACCTATGTCCATTTCCTTCATGTTAACATGAACTTAAATCTATTGGAGAGACCAGATTCCTAAAAGAACATTGCTGAAGCAAGATACGTCATCTCCTAAGTGTCCTCTTGCTTCATTAAAGCCAAATATAATCCAAGCTGAGTTATAGCTCTGGTTCCATGAACTTCCTCAGCTTTCTTGACAGTAGGAGCAATTAAATCTTTTCATTTAAGAATGCTTTTTTATTTAAACAAACAATACAAATTTATTTATTTATTTATTTATTTATTTATTTATTTATTTATTTATTTATTTTTTTAATTTATTTGCCAATTCCTCCTCCCAATTCAAAGCAACACCTGTATATCTACATAAGCCAAATATCTATTCCTCATTCCTGGTATCAAATCAATCATCAAGTCCTGCTTATTTAGTGTCTTCAGTTTCTTCAATCCCTCCTTCCCTATCTATCTCTATGATCATTGCCCTAGTTTCAGTCATTCTCCTTTCTCATCTGCACTATCTAAAAGCATTTTTTTGATGGTCTCAATCCTGTCTTACTACCTCCCAACCAATTTTTCAACTGCTGCCTAAGCAATGTACACTTGACCACACCACATCCATGTAAATGTTCCCTGTTGCCATGGGGTGAGGTCCCATCTGCACAGCATGCCTCGCAAGAATGCCATGATCTGGTCCCTGCGTTCATGTACAGCCTCGTTTCTCTGCTCTAGTAACACTGAATGGCTGTTCCTCGCACAACCTGCTGTTTAGTGGTTACATTTTCCCAGCCCTTTTTGAACTTCCATACCTTCCCCTGCTGTCATCACAATGGATGTGTCTCTATCTCAGACTTATGGTATATGGAATGTACATTATCCACCTTGTGGTCTAACACATTAGACTGTAAGTCCCTCAAGGATAGAGCCCATGCTTTATTCATATTTTTCCAATAGATGTAATTTATTTCAATTAAAAAAAACTCAAAGTAGAATTTGTATTTCTATAGTGGAAGAAAATTCTAGTCTTCATTCATGTGAACATGAAAAAATATATCTAATGGTTAACCATTCTGGTGTTCTTCACCAGGATATACAAAGAGTAGCTATTATAAATTTGAATCGTGTATAAATACATGTAATAGCTATCATTCTTGTCCTGTAGCTGTATGAAGCCTGGCTTGGGTAGCTATTCAAAACTGAGACCAAGCCCAGTGGGAGGAGAAAATAGAAAAACTGAAGAGTGATAAATGAATCTTGCTAATCTTTGTAATCTTTAATTATATCTAATTAGTCCCATATGGCCTCATTTTATGAATTCTGGTTCTAAACAAATTATAATTCAGATTCAATCAAATCTTACGTCTTGATTAATCATTTTTAATGAAGGAACTGCATGAAAACTTTGCTATTTGTAGCCTATTTTTATTTATTTAATTTTAAAGAAATTATGAAATCAAGATAATGAATATAATTGTTATACCTTAACTCATTATCTACTTCATATGTGGTCTCCATGGATGGAATTTATTTTATTTTATTTTATTTTATTTTATTTTATTTTATTTTATTTTATATTTTATTTTTTAAAGATTTTATTTATTTATTCACAAGAGACACAGAGAGGAAGAGACATAGGCAGAAGGAGAAGCAGGCTCCATGCGGGGAGCCCATGTGGGATTCGATCCTGGATCCCAGGATCACGCCCTGAGCGAAAGGCAGACACTCAACCTCTGAGCCACTCAGGCATCCCCATGGATGGAATTTTAAAACAAATGTCTGTTTCTTACCTTTCCTTTTTAAATTTAGACAATGTCTATTTTGCTTTGATATTATACAATATTTCTTATGGTAAATAGCCTGCTCTATTTTGACTTAGAAAATATCCCTAAATCTCACTTTGTAAACCAAAAGATTAGTATTTAAACTATATGATGACTTTTGCACAAAGTAGGTACTCCACAATAAATGTTCATTGAATATATCACAAAGCGTCTCAAAGTACTATTTGTAAACCGTAGGAACGCTGCAAGTTTTTCTGAAAGTAGCTTCAAGTCACTGCAACATCTGTAAAGCCTGTAACATTTCAGAAACTAATTCAAAGCGAAGGAATCGTGCCCAACATTCTAATATAATAAATTATTTAATAATTTAGACACAAAGTGCTTCTCCAGAGCAGCTGTGGTTAGTCAAATATTTTTTACCCTTTCTTCTCCTAAGCAAGATTATCCCATTTTATACGTAGGACTCCCTGTTTAGTGTTTATAATGAAATATTAGAACTTTTTTTAGTATTACTGCCTCAAAAATAGGTAAATTGAAACCAAGTGAAATAACAAAATAAATCAAACATATTTTCCTAGTAAGTTAGATATGGTCTTCTGTATCTATGTTGTGATTTAGTATGAATTTACTACCAGAGGTTATTTTGATGTTAACTCAGTAACTGTTTCTGTGGTGAGCATTGTTTTCATATTATGTTGAGCTCAAACTAAGCCATAAAGTGCCTTGTCTTAGATCTCCCTGTTTGTACTTTTGTCAGATAAATATATTTCTATTTGGGGTAGTGGCCATCTCATTTCTCTTACTCTCAAATGTCGGGTTTTTTGTTTTTGTTTTTGAAGACGCTAACAAATTTCCAGTGCTATTATTTGTGGCTTGTTACACTTTTGGAAACAGTAACAACCTAAGTTAAAATGATTTAGTATGATGCACTATATCACATAAGTCACAAAAAGAGCAATTTAATAAACACTGCATCTATGAAACAAGTCAAGGGCTATAAGGATGGCATTGAAGCCTAATGCAGTCTTTCCAGTCTAATGCCCTTCTGTTAACACTAGGCTGCCTTCCAGGGATGAACCATTTATCTTAAGTCCATCTGTTCTTCTCCATCTAGAAGGTGTCATCAATCCCATCATTCTTTCCCCTTTTGCTCTATGGCCAACAGCCTTGCAGGTATTACTAGTCTAGCAGAAGCCTTTGAGAAGGTAAGTCATCCACTCGGTTGGTTTCATGGATTTAGCAGAGTTGACTTACATACAAGCTTTTCAAACTTATTTGACCATAGAAGACTTTGATAATGATAATTTTTCTCAGAGTACTAGATTAACAACATTCCCCCAGGTGATAGGGAGAAGGGATCTAAACTAACATTAAAATAGAAAGCAAAAAATGGTCTCTTAATTAATTGCTTGATAAGTTATCAAAATATGACATGTTTAATGTACAATAAAGATATAGAAGTTGTGAGCTCATGGCATAGTCTATAGCTACAGAGTAGAAGCATTCCTTGCAAGTGTGTTGATAAATGCTGTCTAGAACTTCTTGCTGGTGGAAAATTATTTCTTCGTGTATCAGGTACTCATGAAAGACTTCCCTAAGTGTGTAGAGGAGACAAGCTCTAACTAACAGTAAAACTCTGAATTTAATTTTGGCTTTACCATTCACTGTCTGTATGATTTTGAGAAAATTATTTAAAACTATTAGGCCTCATTTTCTTTATCTCAAAATGGGAATAATACTGAGAAAATAGATGTGAAGTGCTCAGTACAGTTCCTGGTAGTAAGCGAAAAATATATGTTATCTATTATAAAGGAAAAAGAAAGAGAGGTGATGGTTATTGGATAGATACTAACTTTGATAATAAATAAGTAATTGAAGTAACGGTGCCCATAAGTGGTCAGTTTCAAGGTAATCATTTACGGCCATTTGGTGATAACTATTAATATCTCCTTGGATGTTAGTTTACTGAAGAACAGTGCTTGGAAATACTGATGTAGTTAAAAGATCTTATCCACCACATTTAACAATAGTGTTATTAACTTACGTGGTATGGAAATATAAAATAGGATTCAAAGGAGCATGAAGATACTAAGAAATGAAAGTTGGTATCTTTAAAACCAAGAATGAGCTAAATAACCAACCACGACTAACATCATGCCATAAATTTTTTTTCTTTTTTTTTTTCCCGTAATTTTTCTAATCTCAAATTTTATGGAGGTCCCACTCTATCAAATGTAATATTTTCTCAGGAGTTTACTATTAGGTCACACTTTCTCTGCTATTCAATAGGAAGTTTTCCCTGAAGCATAAATCTCAGGAGAGAGACTAAGATTGTTAAAGAAGAATAATATTTCTAATATTATCTAATAATATCTAATAATATTTCTAATATTTCTAATATTTCTATTAGAATTGAATTGCATGGAGTACTTATAATGACTTTGTCTTATGCCCATATTAATAAAGAAAGCATCTTATCAAAATGAATTGATAACAAAAAAATCTAATATAAAAAAGTCAGAGAACTTTTTAAAAAGATTTTATTTGTTATTCCTGAGAATCAGAGAGAGAGAGAGATGGAGAGAGAGACTGGCAGAGGGAGAAGCAGGCTCCATGCAGAGAGCCCAAAGTGGGACTCGATCCTGGGACTCCGGGACCACACCCTGAGCTGAAGGCAGATGCTCAACCACTGAGCCACCCAGGCGTCCCTCAGAGAACCATTCTAAGTAAAAGGGGTGGAATTGAAATTGTGCAGGCAAGCTTAATCTGACTTGCAAAGGCTGATGTTTGCTCAAAGATAAAATCCAGGGTTCAAGATCAGAGAGTTAGAGGGCAAGAATGATAGCCTGCTCCAATAAAGTTTTAGAATCGTGACTTGGGCAACTTCAATCAGATTTTTTCCCAGTGATGTTTAAAGCAGTGAGTTTGTCAGAGCTGGAGAAGCATCTTTAAGGTATTCTAAGAACTTCCTTTTAATTGTCGGTTTAAAAATGAAAACTCCAAATATAATCATAAAACTCTTCTCTAGTTACACTAATGTGTTCATAAAACAACAACAACGACCACAACAAAAAATCCTTAGACCAAGAACTGCTTATTTCCTACAGAAAATGTCAAGGAGGACATAGGACAACTTATTTTTGCTCCTCAGTGCTGTCTTTCTCTAACTTCTTGACACTTCACCTGGTTTCCCCTTTCAAGCACATGATTTGATCTAAATTCCAGAACTTCAGCTTCCTCTTTAACTCCTGACTTCCAGAAATTACAGCAGCTTTACTTTAGTCTGTTGACTCTGGCACTTTGCCCAGGTATTTTTCCAATTAACTAACCAGAGAGTGTTGTCACCGCACTCCAGCGTGTCAGTTATAAACACAACCTAGAAAGGTTTCTATCCCTAAAATAAGATTCAAAACAAAGTTCCTAAGCCAAGATAAAAGTTAGAGAACATACAAAGCTGGTATGTATTTTTAAATCTTGCTCTATATGATAGTTCACATTGGTGTAAAAATTGCAATAATTTGGATTCAGAAAACAATAACCTGTTAGTAAAACAGGCTTGAGTAGTAGGGAAAAAGAAAAACAAATTCTTAGGACTTCATTATTTTGATCCCTACCAATTACAGTGAGTAGAACTAGAAAGAATGAGGTGCTATGTAGCACAGGAATGGTAAACTCAAAGATAGGTCTTCAGTGACCAGACAAGAAGAGTGACTGTATAGGAAGGGCTGAGTGTAAGAAGACACAAGGGATGGTAAAGAGCATTGGCCGACAGGTGCAGGCTCCGTATTAAAGGGACGGCTCCTACTTATTCAAGAACATGGGCCTGGTGTTGCTGGAACTTCCTAAAAAGTTCTCAAAAGAAGCCAGAAATCTGGAATTTTATGTGAAATATTCTGAGTTTTAAAAACTAGCTAAAATATTTTTGAAATACGGTGCTTGCCAAATAAAGCACCATGGGAGGGCTTAATCCAGTTTTCTACCTCTGCTCTGGCACCAGATACTTCTCACATTTTCTACTTTCCGGTCGTCACATGTTCCACCTGTAAAGGAGTAACTCATTAAAATATTAGCAGATGAGGGCACATTTGAAAGAGAAATCAGATCATGAGTTCTGATAGAAAACAGATAAGGACAGCAGTATTTCTTGAAAAGTATATATTTTCACAGATTCATCCAGATGAGGCCCTGCATAGCTAGGACCCTAGTGACTAAGTGCAATGAAGGGAATAGAGATACCAAATATGAACAAAGCCAAGTTGTGGGGATAAAACAGGTGGGAAGTCAACACACTTGCTGGTTTGTCTGGGGCTGACCCAATTTTAAAATAGATTTTGAAAAGAAGGGAATTGTGATATGTGTGTATTTTGTGGGAAGGAAGGAGGAAGAGAGGAAAGTAGATTGTAGATGGTATAATTTTCAAAACTTGCCAGTCAATCACTTTATGGTAAACACTGAAGGGAACATTTTTTTTTTTTGATTCTTGGACGTGCTGTAGCATAGAAAACTTAGAATATACTCTGAAAATACAAGATTAATATTTTTCTTAGAATCTGACTTTTTATCATCTTGGCTTTGAATGTATGTTAATATTCTCAGCAGTTCTATTCTCAATGCAAAGCTTACTTCTGAGCTTTATATAAAATACGTTAACAGTGTACATTTTCTTAAATATTTTCTTTAAGCATCATGTATTTGTTTTAAGTTTGCCTTCTTTCCATGCTGCTTCATCCTGTACCATATATATATATGGTGTGTGTGTGTGTGTGTATTTTAAAAATTCTGTCTGGAAACATTTACCCAAGTATTTCTTTTTAAACAAAATACACAGTTCTGATAAAAGGAGTCATATGTCCCTCTCTTTTGCAAAGAGCTCATATAAAAGTATAAATTATGATTTATAGCCACTGAAAGTGATTTTATTCTGACCTTTTGAGGCAATTTAGTATGTCTTTTGATCTTAATTTCCAGTAAAAAAAAGAAAAAAGAGCACTCTTTTATGTTTTGTAGGACAATGGAAACATGTTAAAAACTGAGAAAGTGCTAATTTTAGAATATTAATGAATTAAGCAATATATGTTAAGGTTGCACTTTTTAATTTTATCATCATTTCTGATACCAGTAACCATGATCCTTTTCAAGAGACAGATCACTGTAGCCCTATCCTCTAACCTTTCAGTTCACAAAATTCATCTAAAAGTTTGACTGTGAACTTACAGGTTCACTGTAGGTAGATATGTAATACATGGATCTGTCTGCATGTGAAAACCAAGTTCATAGTGGAAATATTAATGTAATAAAATAGTACCACTAACGGATTCCAAAAGAATCCCCTTGATTCTGAATCTCTGTTTTCTATTGGAAATTCAGTTCACATTACTGTTTGCCAGGCTCTGTCTTAGGTACTGGAAATAGGTAGTTGAATAAGACCACATGTTACAAAGTCAAAAATTGAAAGGGGGTTGACAGATCATATGAATGATTGATACGGGAAAGTCTACAACATGATACCACTTGTTTAAGTTTGTTTTCTCAGTTTTGACAGAGACATGAGGATGAAAAAATATTCCTCTACTAAACAAAATCAACATAACAATTACATGATGAATAGCAAATGGTCTCTGCCTCAATGGGTGATGTACTTGGTAATAAAGGGCAGGGATTGGAGGTAAACATGGCTTCTCTAAAGGAGTGACTTTAACTCAGCTCCAGCTGTTGGTTGACATGTATAACTTCAGACCCAGTGATAATTCCAGGAGTCCTGATATGTTAAGAGAACCAGAAACCCAATGTTTGAGTGAAATCTGCTTTTTAAATATGGACTTTAAATTGTGTGGGTCATATAGAGTAAAGCTGTAGGTCATGGCGTGCAGGAGGCCAATGAACAGCCAAAGAAAACCCTTTAGGCTCTCAAGTTGCCTAGACACCAGAAACTCACTGATTGAATTGTGGTCATTGGACCAGTGACGGGAGCATCACCTGTGAGCTTGTTAAAAATACAGAATCTCAGGGATTCCTGAATGGCTCAGGAAGAACAGGCAACTCGTGATCTTGGGGTTGCAACTTTGAGCCCCATGTTTGGTGTAGAGATTATTTAAAACAATAAATAAATACAATTAAAAAAGTGTAGAATCTCAGGATCAGTCCCAGACCTTCTGGAACAGAATCTACATTTCAGCAAGTCCCAGGTGATTTACAGGCTCATGAATATTTGACAAGCTCTGGCCTAAGAAGGCATCAAAAAGAACAAATTGATTTTCCTTTAAAGCCTGTGACTTCGAATTATAGGTCTTTCTCTTTTTCTTCTTGTGCCTTTCTCATGCCATTATTGATTATCATTGATACTTGGTATGTCCTAGACAACAGCTCATCTAAACTGTCATGCAAGTAAATCTGAATTTACTGTAACGGTACAGGGTGTTTCATTAAATGCCCAGTGCATCCTGTCACATCACATCCTTCCTTTGACTTGATAGAAGGTGTGAGTATTTACTGGCATTCTCCATGCAGTCTTAGAGCTCCGACCTCATTCTCTATTACCCTTTCGTGCCATTTTGCCTCATCTCTGCTTTCCCATATCTCTTATAAGCAGGAGCAGAGGGGCCTTTTGCTAGCTCAGCCTTGGTTACATCTTTGTTGACTTTGTCACAGTGATTCAAATTGTAAGCCTGTAGTCCTTCTAAGTACTAATTTGGCTGTTGTGGCTTTTTCTTTTGCTTTCTTTCTCCATGAACGGTACCTATAGTTTTTTATCAGCTAATCCTGGGCTCTGATTTCCTATTTTTTTCTTTTATGTTGACATATTATAAACATATTTGGGGGAGGGGGGTTGGCAAGCGTGTGTGGAGTATGCATGTATAAATGTCTGGGTTCCTTGGTATTCATTTTATTCAAACCACTGTGGGGATTGTACAATTCTAATAAAGTCTTGGGAGAGGAAATCTGTGTATTTGTTACAGATTCTACTCTTGTAAACTCAACTTCCTATTTCACACCACTTTGCTCCTTCATAGCTCTGTCTCCAAGCAGTCCACATGTGACCTAATACTGGAGTGCTTCCGATCACCAATAATTTTCATTATAAGTACTTATTTTCATGTGGTATTTCATTGATCTTGAGATTTATATTCCACTTATTTCTTAAGACAACCATTACAGTTTGGATAACTGTATTCCCATTTCACAGAAGAGAATATGATGATTATGGCAATTAGCTAAGTAGAGACTAAGACCACACACTCTTGAATAGACACTGGATTTTTGTCCCTTATTTTTTGTTGTTGTTGTTTTTTAAACCATATCCAATCACTCACAAACATGATAAAGAAAGCTTCTCATAATACATTTGCGTTTCATTTTCACTCTAACAAGCTAGTCAAACTAAATGAATATCAAATTTTATTCAGTTAAAACATACATTAAATATAAAGCATAAAGTTATCAGAACTTTCTGACACATACATAGAATATAAGACTAAGAGGCTAGTCAAAGATGACGTCAAGGTTTTAGATTGACCAGTCGGAAGGGTGCAATTGCTGTGAAATGAGATGGGAAAGAATGCAAGAGGAGCCAGGGTTGAAGTAGGGACCAGCAACTCAGTTATGGAAATGTTAAGTTTGAGATGTATGTTAGCGTTCTTGAGAGAAACAGAGCCAAAAGGATATGTGTATAATGAGATGTATCATAAGGTATTGGCTGATGAGATTAGGAGGCTGGGAAGTCCCACAGTCTGCCAGCTGCAGCCTGGAGTCCCAAGAAAGCTGATGGCATAGTTTGAAGGTCTGAGAGCCAGACAGTCAATGGATTAGATTCCAGTCTGAATCTGAAGGCCTGAACCAGGAGTGCCAAGGGCAGAGGATCCATATTGCATCTTAATCAGGCATAGAGTGAATTCAACCTTCCTCTCCCTTTTTGTTCTTTTTAGGCCCTCAAAGGATTCAGTGATGCCCACTCACATTAGAGAGGGCCATCAACTCAAAATATTACTACTATATTCAAAATCAACTCTCATATTCTCTTTGGAAAAACTCTCACAGACACACCCAGAGGTCATGTTTTAACAGATATCTGGTCATCTTGTGGCTCCATCCATTTGACACGTAAAAGTAACTATCACAAGATGCTTTTTGGATATCCAAGTAGAAATATTAGGTTAGCAGTTGGAAATTTTCATCTGGACTTCAGGCGGAAGGTGAGAACTATAGTTAATCATTTTGGAGTAGTAATGTACAAGTCATATTTAAAGCCCTGAAATCTGATGAAATCTCCACGGGAGAGAGTATAAATTGAGAAGAGAACAGGCTTAAGTACTGAAACTGGAGGACTATCAGTGTGTAGGGAGGGGTCAGAGAGATGAGGAAAAAACATCAGTGGAGACCAAGACACAGCAGCCAGGGGGGCAGGAGGAAAACCTAAGAATGTGTCATCCTGGAAGCCAAGTGAAGAAGGGGCTCAAGGAGGAGAAAATGATCAGCTACATCAAAAGCTGCTGACAAGTCAAGCGGGTAAGAACTGAAAAGTGGCCAGTGAATTCAACACTTGGAAGTCATTACTAACCCGGACATAGGGAGGGACGGAAGATGGGCTCATCAAATGCACTGGGGACAGAGTTTTTTGACGATTAAATTCTGAGGCTGCAGGATGACTTGTCCAAGGCTTCTTGAGGAAACAGATTGGAACTGATTCTTCCTGAAGGTTTAATGTGAGTTTTGGAGCAGGGGAGGAGGGTAGAAAGTCTAAAATTTCAATATATTTGAATTACCAGTGAGGCGTATTTTATGTGTTCAAAATTTTAAGATTTGTATACTTTTTTTCAAGACAAGCTATTCATTCACTAGCTACCAGAGGCCCATAATTGAGTCAACTTATTTTTTATTCCCAATATCTCTTTTTTCTTCTGTGTGTTCTAATGTTTCCTTGGCTATCTACTAATTGTCTTCCTTCTCTTCAGCTGCTGTCTTGAAATCCTGACCGTCTCTTTGCTCCTTTCACCTCCGGATCTGCTAAATAGACTCCTCAGGAAAAGAGACTCTTTTGTTCTCATCAGATTTCATTAAGGCTTCCATGCAGGATGGGCCTGGTGTCTGTCTCTTTGCTTCTTTATGGAACTAGAACCTGGCAGTCATCGAGTCAACCTGGCTTGATTTATTTGATCTTTTTTAGCATGCCATCCTTATCTCTGCTCTCACAACCTAGTCATCTTAAGAGCAAGAAAAGTCACAAATTCTGGACATAAAGGAAATTAAACAAGGTTATGTCAACATAACCCACGTGAGTCCAGTGTGGGAAATGAAGCTCATGGCGAGATTGCTCACTCGATTTAATTCCTCAAACCTGGACTATCCTTGTCATAAATCTTTTCTTCCCTTATTCTCTGAGTCAACCATAATTTATTTTCTGAATTCCTTGTCTCTGTTTCAGATTCTGATTCGGCTGTACCTACCCTTTTCTACCAGTTTCAGTGGAGCTACCCTAGTTCCTTAAAGAGGAAGCTCCTCTTCTTTAGTCTGTTCGGAGTCCCTGGGTTTTCATGAATATGGAGCTCTGAAATTCTCCAGTAGTTTGAGTGCCACAGAGAGGTCACTTGATTGAGCAGTAGTTGTCCACCATATGGATATACATACATAGAAGGGTTGGGGCTGTATAGTAAGTGATTTCATTCTAATTGTCTTTACCTGTAGTCCTATCTCTGAAACAAGTGATTTCTATTCTTAACTGTTATTTCTGGCATTATATTTTAGTTGTTTTAAATTATTTTTAAAAATTACCTTCTGAAACTTAACTAGGTATTTAATTGATGGCAAAATTTCTCTGAATTATCTTTCTTTCTTAATCCTCTTTAATTAGGACCTTGCTACACCTGAAATTGGCTCTTGGACGGATGGTGCTTACTCTGTGAATTGGTTGCACTAATTTAATTCCGCAACACTGGTAGTTTGATGAGCTGATCAGCCATTAGATTGAATGAACCATTTTGTTGTTTTTATGTTGTGTAGATTATGAAACAGGGGCTATGAAAAATGCAGTAAGGATTATCCCAAAAGGTGGTCACAAAAACCAAGCCTACAGGGAATACAAAGGCATAGTAGTACTTATTAAATTTACTTTAGAACTATTGCCATATTTTCTTAATTTTTTTCCCTAACTTATTTTGGGCTTAGGGCCAAAAGTTGTTGTGGTAACTATTTCATTATATCTCTCTCTACTCTAATTTTCCTTCTATACTTACTCTGCATAGGAGTCAGTATATGTTTTCATTCTGTGCTGATCATGCCATATGGCTGCATTAGTTTGAGTATTTTTTAAAATACTAAGAAGAAGATCTGAAAAAAAAAGTATGTATTCAATGCACAAATCAAGGAATGAAATGTATTGTCATATTTACTGCTCAGTGATAGTAAAGTCAGTATGCTCTTCCTTTGGTCTCTAAATGCCTGGGTCTCTAAAGCAACTTTTTTTTTTTCCCTTGTACTTTGAAATATCTGAAATTATTTCATTAAAAACTTACCTTTGGGGGTAACAAAATGTTATTTATGTCTTCAGGGACTTCGTACTCTTTAAATGCCAACTGGAATCTCAAAATTCAGGCTTAAGATGAATAAATGTATTCCAAGCTATAGAAATTACTTTGGGGAAAAACGCCCAAAATATATAATTTCTTTCTTTCTTTTTTTTTTCTTTTTTACTGATAGCATACAGGTGGTAAGAATGGTTTTCTTTTCCATAAATTTTTTTTTATATAGTCAATGAATCATTTTGTTTGAAGGAAATTCTCTTTAGATTTAAGATCATTTCCTCAAATACTATATTTGTAGGAGGGAAAAGAGTGGCATATAATTTTAAAAGTAGAGAGGCCTCCAGAATGTATAAGTCAAATTATAGGATGGCAAAAACCTAGAAAGGTTGAGTGAATTGTCCAAGTTTGGTAGCATAACTGAGCTTTTTTTTTTCCTTTTAAACATTGGCTTTCAAATACACTCGGTTTACAAATTCAGTTATATATTTATATCCACTGGATTCTATTTTCTTATTTAACTCATTCTCTCACTCATGGAGGTTTTAGGAATTAATCATAATGTAACTCAGAATCTAGAAGTAATATGTTTATCATTTACAGCAATAATAATTATTTTCCTGTTTAATAGAAGCTATATTAACTGTGGCTGGCCGGACCCATAAACATGTAAGCACAAATATTACCACAGTAATTTACTTTCTAAAATTATTTTTAAATTTTTATTTATTTATTCATTTGAGTAATCTCTACTCCCAATGTAGGGCTTGAACTGATGACCCCAAGGCAAGAGTTGCATGCCCTTCTGACTGAGCCCATCAGGCTCCTCTATAGGAATTTATTTTTGTATGTTGACCACAAAGGAACTGGAACATTTGGATTGCTGGTAAATACTGGAATAGAACTGTCATGGGTGCTGTTAGCTTCCTTTACTCCGGTCAGTGTTTTTCCCACAATCTACTGAGTCAGTGGCAACCTGTGAAACCTTGGCCACTCTGGCCACTTCTGATTACATAAAGGTGGACTTTTGATCCAAGCTATGCCAACTCTATTTCCTAGAAATTGAATATAAACAGACCATGAATATAAACAGTTAGCTATAGACACTGGTATATTAGTTCAGAAATATCAGACCTGGATTGGCCATGGTCATGCACAATGGAGGAAGCCAGTTTAGCTCCATCAACGAAGAATGAAGTAGGGGAAAAGGCATGGAAGACATTAGAGACAACAGGAGAGGAGAGGAGAGTAGGGAGGGGAAGAAGGAGGGGAGAAGGGAGGGGAGGAGAGAGGAGACAGGACAGGAAGAGGAAAGGGAAAGCTGTTTTCCCAAGGGCTTTCCAATTAATTTCAATTACCTCCTTTGGGTTTTCTAGACCCAGCACTCTGCCCTTAGGATGGACAAACCTCTGAATCTTCAAAATAAACTCCCTTTTCAGCTAAATCTTTTTTTTTTTTTTATTACATTCATTTATTCATGAGAGACACAGAAAGAGAGGCAGAGACATAAGCAGGGGGAGAAGCAGCTCCCTGAGAGAACCCTGGTGCAGGACTGGATCCCAGGACCCCGGGATCACACCCTGAGCCAAAGGCAGATGCTCAACCACTGAGCCACCCAGGCGTCCCACAGCTAAATCTTTGCATAAGTTTACATTTATCGCAATCCACAAAAAGCGACTTTTTTTTCCCTTGTACTTTGAATGACACATTAGGACGACCATCAATACTGCCAGGACGGAATGATTACTGGACTACTGGCCTTGGCTTAAAGGATTCAGAAATGATCATGAAGCAGTATAGCAGAGCCCTAAAACTCTGAGCCTGACAGCCTGGGTTCAGATCCCACCTCTGTCACACACTAGCTGTCCCATGTGAACATTTTTTTTAACCTCTCTTTCTGTGAAAGACAGAGATAAAGGGGCACCTGGGTGGCTCAGTGGTTGAGCATCTGCCTCTGGTTCAGGGTGTGATCCTGGGGTCCTGGGATCGGGTCCCATATTGGGCTCCCTGCATGGAGCCTGCTTCTCCCTCTGCCTGTGGCTCTGCCTCTCTCTGTGTTTCTCATGAATAAATAAAATCTTAAAAAAAAAATACAGATAAAAATAGTACCTACCTCACAAGGTTGTTGTGAGGACTTAATTATTTAATTCATACAAGGGCTCAGATGAATGTTTGGCTCACAGAAATCTATCTAGGTGTTAGCTATTAAGCTATTATTATTTTATAACACTTTATTAGCTGGGACTAAAATAGTAGGCACTATTTAACTTTAAGGAGAATAACTCTTTTCGCAATGATGAATAGCTAAATAAAGTTAGTGGCCTGTGTATTGAACACAGTGACTGCCACATAATTTTTTTTTCCATAATATTCCTGAAAGCCAGAAACCACCCCCAAGTAGAAACTATAGAATTGTGGTTAACAGTGGGTTTTGGCATATTTTCTTATATTTTATTCCTATTTTAAAATATAATGAGGTTTTGTATGTAAGTAGCAATCACAGATTATATGTTTATTTCTCAGCAGGATATTTCAAAATGACTTATATTCAGAATTGCTTGTTTCCACATAGACTACTAATTATATATCAGAAAAATACATGAATAATAAAATGGCCATATTGTAAATATAACATAAAACCAACAGCATAGCATATGCATCTAGAAAGTATTGAAGCTGACATATTGTTTATGACTTCTTATGGGCTAAATATATTGTGCTTCACTGAAAGCTGGGAACTTATTTATTTATTTATTTTAGTAATATAAAATGTTTTCCAAGTAGGCATCACTTATCAAAATGTGCATAAATATGTTTGTTAGAAAAAAAAGAAATAATGAAACAATATTTTTAAGAGAGAAAATGCAACTTAAAAATAATATATTCTTGTTACTCTCTGATTTCTGGTGTCTAGATACCTTTTGGTGATCGGATCTACTTCATTTTATAATATTTGGATTTAATACTATTTTTCTGATAATAATATGAAATGTACTGCATTTCCTGATAATTGGCTTAGATACAGTTAAAAGACCTTGATTCATGGATGGATTTTTCTGCTGCCGTACTATTCACAATATTTCAGAGGAACACTCAGCTTACCATTCTAAGAGATTTTTCTCCTTTGCATAATTTATAGATCAGATTCCTTCTGTTTAATTACAACATTTTATCCGTGCCTATGAAAATAGATTGAATGGTTTGTATTTAGAGAATTTGAAAGTAAAAACAAACCATAAATTCCATAGTTCAGTGGCAAGAACATAGATGTGAAAATAGAGTGGATTCAAATAGTGACCATTTGTTGTTTGACACTGCTCAAGCTACTTAAGTTCTCTTAGTTGCTGTTTCATTACCTATAAAACTGGGATAATGATATTTGCCTTGTAGTTTCACTCTGAGCATTAAATCAGATACTAGATAGAAAGCCCCTAATATAAGTCCTAGAATAAGTGCTCAAAAAACGTGGCTACTGTTATAAGATTCAATGTGTAGGTATAGGATTTTTACAACAGTTTCATAATTAAAGAGGATGTAAGTTTTAAAACAGGAAATAAAAATCAGCGAATGAGTATCAGAACATCTGTGGTTAAAAATTTTTCAAGGACATTATTCTTGATTTTGCTAGAACATCAAATTTAGAGAGGCCTGTGTCCATCCAAATAATGACAGTTCCACCCTGGTCAAGGCTGATCGGAGTGAATAGTGATAGGAAGAAGGAACACAAGAGATGCCAACTCATGTGAAAAAAGAGAAATCATGTGATAAGGAGATTTTGGTACTACCTGCTGGTGTTTGTAGTCATGGAAGGAAAAGCAGACCAGCTTGTTAGTTCTCTTTTCCTTAGAACTAATTAATTCTTTTCTGTAACATTTTATTGGAACACACAACATACTTTTGCCTTTTAAAAATCAGCTACTGGCATGGTGTTCAGCCACTTTTTGAGTGCATCACCCATTCTCTAATATGATCCAATGGAAATGGAGAATTTACTTTCCAGTTTTCTCATACAAATAATTTGTCATGAATACTTTAGATACTGTGGAATAATTGCCTCAGGTTTTATGACTTATCATAGATTCTATGGAAATGATTGAGTTGGCCTCAGCGTCTGTAGGTACAATGGACATTTTTAAAGGTATCACAATTTGCTTTAATCACACAAAAATGAGTGTCTAAAAATGGGTATAGTATACCTTTCCCCTGATAGTTTAGATACCTTTAGGGACTAAGATAGATGATATTCATATTTAAGTAATCATTTAAATGCCTTGCTGGCTGTCATTCTTGAGACATCTTTATAGTGTTCTTACTATTTTTATTTTAAGGTGCTTTTTCGAATAGCACTGTTTTACTATTAAGGCATTCTTAACCTGTGTTCTGCAGAGAGTTCAATTACAGAGGAAATTTGGGGGATTATGTTTAACAGATCACTAAAAATTTATTATAATCTAAAACTCTCTCTTGCTTATGCCTACGTTTGTGTTTGCCCTGAACTTCAACTTGTTACTACCCTCTGGCCACAAGAAGCATTAAATCCTCCTATCTGGGAACCTATCTGGGTTCTAACAACTCACTCTACACTTGAAATTAGTGACACAGAAAGCCTAGGGCACCCAATCAAGTGACCTCTGTTGAAAAATGGAACTGAAAGTACACAGGCTGTGTAATATACCACGTGTGTTCAGGATGTTCCCTGAGAGCTGAGAGAGAAAATGTGCATCCTGATAGGCTGGCGATATCCCTCCAAAGCCATATTGCTTGAAAGCCAGTGAATGGAAAAACAAAAACAAAAAGAAGAAACAATAAATAAACCATGGAGAGAAAGCCAGGTAATAAGGATACAGATAGTTACTAACAAGTAGAGACAGACAACAAGAGAGATAGAAGGAAAACCCCCTAAATTTCTGTATTTGGACAGAAGTGAATGGCCATCTTTTCATACTTTTATCAGCCTGTTGTACAGTACCCAGCAAATAACAATAACAATCCCATAATAATGGGATTGTGAATGAATGAAGAATAAATGAATACCCTTAGGGAAGTGTAGTGTCATTTCCACCAAACATTAGCTGAAGAATAATTAGGTAGTAATATGGCTGGGGGGAGGGAGCAAAGAGCCATGTTGATGGGAAAAGTGCCCCAGTGCCTTAAGACCATGAAAAAAAGAAAATTGCATGGGTGATCGGTCCTAGCTTTTGGAAGATCTAGAATTCCCTTGAAGAAATGATTCAGATTCTAATCTGAAATTTTCACAGAACGTTCCCTAACCTATTAACTAGTGAGAACGTGAAATTTGCCATCAAATAAAAGTATGAAATGGTTGATCTATCATGCGAAAATAAGATTTTCTATCTCAATCTTGTGTCTGTGTTTGTTAAAAGATCAACTAATGAGGACATATCATTGGGTATTTTGGCTTATTAGCAGTTTAGATTCAAAATATTGCATATTATCCTGGATTTTTCCTACAAGGGCTTGGCAAATGATGATTCATCCTATAAATAAAAACACCTATCATTCCAGCAACAGATCTCTAATTTCTTTTTTTTAACCTATAGACTATCTAAAGACTGATGGAGTGAATATTTACTTAAGTGTTTGCCAAAAATGAGTCCTCCAGACTTGAGAAATAGAATTTGAAGTAAAAATTACTTCTAACATCCTCTCTAAAGTTTGCATTCCATTACAAAATGTTAATTTTAAAATAAAACTAATGTTTTAAGTCATTTGTCTGTAGATAAAGTTGGTTTCCATTGAAGATGGACCATGTTAACCAAAAAGATTCTTGTGCCACCGATGACCACACTTTTTGTGACTCTAGAGTGTTCATACCCCAGTTTCAGAAACATAGGCTTTGTAATCAGGTAGTTCCATATTTGAATCAAGACTGCCTTTTACTTGTTATGTCATTCTAAAAAGAATGACTTAGTCTTAGCAAGTCTTGTTTGCAATCATTTAGGAGGGAATGAGATCTACTCCATTGAGTTTATGACAACCATTAATTGAGGCAACATAATGTAAAAGGCCTGGAATATACTGCTATTGGGAATTGAGTTGTGTCCCCTAAAAAGATATGTTGAAGTCCTAACCTATTGTACCCATGAATGTGACCTTGTTTGGAAATAGGGTCTTTGATAATGTAGTCTAATTAGGATGAGATAACACTGGATTAGGGTGGACCCTAATCTATGAGCTATGTCCTTTTTAGAAGAGGGGAGTTTGGATACAGGCACACAGGGAACACTCAGTGTGCCCATGGAGGCAGAGAATGGAGTGATGGGTCTACAAACCAAGGAATACCTACCAAGCCCAATTGCAATGACATGGTGTTAATTTGATTGACTTGTTCCTAGTAATTAAAATCTGATTGCTAGATATATCTTTTATTTTGCAAAAGCTCACAAGTCAGTTGCTCAGTATGTCACACTAAGTCCACATCAAGCTAGTGATCTGCGAATACACATTTTCCCCAGTTTTGAAAATTGGTTAGTCTCTATTTCTTAGAATTGTATAGTTGTTGTTGTTATCTCTATACTGCTTTATAATGTATTTTTTCAAGAACGTTGGGAAATAAACAATGTGTACTTGAGGATTTTAGTATGTTTAAAGTATCTAGAAAACTTTTTTTCTGTAACGTTTTTCCTGGATTTTCTCTGATCTTCAGGTGTTTCAGTGACCCTTGATGATGTTCCAGGTTACTAGTTACATTGTTTTTTTTTTTTTTTTTTAAGATTTTGTTTATGTATTCATGAGAGACAAACAAACACACACACACACACACACACACACACACACAGAGGCGCAGACATAGGCAGACAGAGAAGCAGGCTCCATGCAGGAAGCCCGATGTGGGACTCGATCCCAGGACCCCAGGATCCACCTGGAGCCAAAGGCAGACACTCAACTACTGAGCTACCCAGGTGTCCCTACTAGTTACATTTGAATCCCTCTTTTGTTTAATGTAAATTTCTAAAGTCCATTGTGACATGAAAAAATGTGCATCATGATGGGAAAAACACTTAAAATAGTATAATTGTCCCCTAAACATGTTGTATATGGTTATTGTCACATATACTATTATTTCATATATAATACACATAGAAGTTCTTATATTCAGGGAAGAGCCATTTAGCTAAACTAAAGGGAGAAAGGAACAAAAGGAGAGTTCAAATGTGTATTCCAGTAGTAGCCAACTTACAGTGTTGTATGGGAAAATGGTCGAAAATTCCAAGTAGCCCCTCTAACATTTACTCCATTCAGTAAACCACTTTAAGAATAACATCTTAATAATAAGAATGAAGATGATGATGATGATCATAGGTAACATTTAACTAGTATTTAACCATGTATTGGCATTATTATAAGAGTTTTATATGTATTGTATTTACTCTGTTTAGTTGATTTTTTTTAAGTTTTCAGGGTAATTTCACCTAGAGGGGTTATAATTTATCAGAAGATTGGACCCTGAACTCAGGGAGTATGTGCATGAATGATAATGATAACTCCACTATACTATTCTTGGTAGAGAGGCTGGAAGCAAAATAGGAGATGAGTGTTTTTACAAAATTCTCTCACTTTAAGGTCTGTCTTTAGAATGTAACTAATTACAATGTTTAAACAATTCTTAATCCTGGGCTTCATGCTTTTTGTAGAGGATTTAAAAACTTTGTTTCCTTAGCTGTGTGTCTCTTCTTTCTGTTGATTGCACATACCCTTTTTCAGTCTGATGTGGATCTTGGATTTCTCATCCAGTTTTTTTTAAAGCGTGCCTAGTGTAGGATATAGATTCATTATATTTTGACTTTTTTCCCTCTTAATTATTTGTGATTCTTAATCATATCCAGAGCAGAAGTCCCTCTTAACCTCTGAGCCATGACATGTTAAGGAAGCCAGGTTGAGGTTTTATGATGCTCTGCTTTTAATTGAATGAAAATTTCAGCAGATGTTTAGTCAGTTAATGTTTCCCATAATTTTTACACTTTGTATCTAGGCCAACTGTTTCGAGAATCCTCCAACAGCCTCTTCTACAGGCTAATACTTCTTGGTCTTACTGGCATGTAAAGAGATCATGCCTTTGATTCCTATCAAGAGCTTCAGTCATTTATTTACTCATCAAGCAGTTCATCAATCATTTGAAAAGGTCTGAGATATTTTTGGAGGTACACAGATGACTGATGCTGCTTGTGCCTCAGCTGACCGTTGAGTGGAGCAGTTACTTTGATACCTTAGTGAGGAGTGCTCTCTAGTGTTCCACTGCCAGTGTTTTCCGGTCGTGAAATTGCCATGATAAATGACTTTGCTTTGATCTAAAAATTATACTGGAAGGACAGCTTCTTGTTTGGGGATTCCATTAAAATAAATTATGGTCACAGGCATGGATTAAATTTCCTCAAAGGATTAGTTAATACCCAGTGGGATAACCTGCATGTCTTGTGCTCCCCCAGTCCCCCTTCGCGTGAATCTGGAGTGACAGCCCACGGGTTTTGTCTCATCTGTGGTGGAACTAAAGTGAATAGTTTGCAAAAAGCAATTTTCGGGTCTCTATTCAAATTCAGAAAACAAATATTCTTAACTCAAAACTGTAAAGGAAAACCTGTTACCAGGTAAAGAAATGCCT
Organism: Canis lupus familiaris; assembly: GCF_011100685.1. NCBI lineage: Eukaryota > Metazoa > Chordata > Mammalia > Carnivora > Canidae > Canis > Canis lupus. The sequence continues at coordinate 20,784,983 of NC_049236.1, forward strand.
AAATGCTTTTTGTCTTTGCTTTGTGATCTTGGTGTTTTCCATTTCATGCCTCATGCATGTGTTGCAGCATACATATTATATACAGAATAGATCGTTTAGTGATTTTTAAAAATCCAAGCCAGAGGCAGTTCATTAATTTGTGAGATCATTGAGCTTAGTTATGTAATGTGAGTTTAGGGAGATAGGTTGCATCTTTTTCATTCCAGTTGTCAGAATCTTGAAAACATCATAACAAAATCTAAATGTCTTCCTTCATGCCTTACAACCCTCCTGTCTTCCTGAGCTCTGCAAAAATCTCTCCACCCTGGATTTACTTCCTGACCAGCTGCAAATTTTCATTGACTTTTGTCTCCTCCCAGAGTCGAGTGTCTTAATTTCAACGTGTAATTAATTTTTATTCTTAAATACAATGGTAGACACATCACAGAATTTCATGTTATATAGGTTAAGCAGAAGAATGAAGCATGAAGTCGCCATTTGTGTGAAGCATTGAATTAAACTTAACTCATATATAACAGTTACAAATTCTTGCTGGCATTGCATAGAGCTGCAGAGTTTGTTTAGGGCTTCTCTGAAATTTCCACTTGTATGGCCCTCTGGAGAGTTGTCAAATAAATAACAGATGTAGAGATTATCAGTTACTGTTGACTGTTTGACAAAAACAGACCCTCAAGCCAGCCATTTCCCACTGGGTCTCTTCATGTTCAAAGCAAGAAAAGGTCTTCCAGCCAGAATCAAGTAATTCAACTAAATAGTGTATTCTTTGCATCTTTTAATGTAACTGTTGCCATTTTTTATCTGCAAAAATTTGTCAGGATCAGGAGGGTAAATTTTGTGTGATCTTTGGAGATGATTACTTTTCTCCAAGAAATGATTAAATTGACTGCAATATTATCTTCTCTAATAGAGCTGTAACAGCAAGAAGTTTGAAAGACTGGTAAGATATTCACTATATGTACTCTGTGGGATCATGCATTCTTCATTCATCCATTTTACCCCATTATTATTTATTTATGCCCTTAGTATTTATTCCTATGGGCTAGACCTTGCCCAAGCCACTGGAGATATAGCAATGAACAAGACAGAACAATGAATGACGTGAGCTTACATTCTGAGGGGATGGAAGGAATTGGGAGACAAGTGTATAGTATCAGGTGATAGTAAGCATATGAAGAAAATAATGCAACATGTGGAGTCAGACAGAGATAGAATTGCAGTAGGGAAGTATTCTATCAAGGAATTTAAGGATGACTTCTCTGAAGTTGTGATATGTGAGCACAGACATGAAGGAAATGATTATGTGAACAAGTTACTGGTGGAAGAGCATTATGAGCAGAGGGAACAGTGAATGCAATGCCCTGAAGCTAGACTGGAGTTATAGAAGCCACATCGATTGCACATGTTTTCTTAATGCAGGAACTAAAGAACTATTTGCTAGTTGAAAATCATGATAAAATGTGTACAGCTGATCCAACATTTCATTTAGGGAAGAGGAGAAAACAAATCCAGGGGACTGATTTGAAGAGAAAGACAATCAATCCCCTTTCTGATTGCACCTTGTTGGGAGTCCAGCTCTTTCAAGTGAAAGGCCCAGAAGCAAGGAAGAAGAAATCATTAAAATCTCACCCAAAGAGGAGCCTATGATGTAGAGATTATAGTAGAAACAGAGTAAAGAAGATTGGCCATTAGTTGCAATAGGATGAAGGCAGATTCTCCATACATTTTAATGTCTACTTCAACAAAAGGGTGAAAAGTACAAAATCCACTACTGTTTTTCGGTTGTATTAAGAAGTATTTTAACCAGTGATTGCTGTGGGGTGGTAGGTTGGCATTGATGCAGTGGGTGTGTCTCCTCTTCTGTGATCTGCTGGCTCTAGCTTCTGGCACTTAAATCTTGCTCCTAGGATTCAGAGTACCACACTCGCTTCCCCTCTTGCTGTAGAAGTGATAGTGGCTTCCTGCGCTTGCTAACACCTGGCTTAAACTTTCCCTGTTTCTTCTTATGACTGTCCCATCGTTTTTGTCGCCGATGGTCACAAATTTAATTCCTTCTATGTAAAACATCTAGAGTGGATTCTATTTTCCTGACTGGATCCTGACTCATAGAGTAACTTTTGCATCTTAAAGCCTGGCTCAGTTGATAGAGCATGTGACTCTTGATCTTGGGTTTATGAGTTCAAGTCCCATGTTGAGCATGGAGCTCACTTAAAAAAAATAAATAAGTGAATAAATAAAATAAAAATAAAGGCAGTGATCAAATGGATCATTTTCATTGGTAGTTTATATTCTTTAAGGTGGAAAGCATGGAATAGCATTTAGTATAACTTCCATTCATCTATACATGGTCAACACATTGTTTTGAGGCAGGCAGATCAACAAACTATATAAAGTACAGATTGAACTAATCAAAATCCACTTTATAGCACTTTATTCCTAAAGAACAATATTCTGGCATCTGTTCGTCCAAATGGAATGGTCTGTTGTGATACCTCTCTCTTGTCCCTGGGCCTTAGGCATTCATTCCCCTTGCTTCTATTATTAGAGTTCTTCTTGAATTAAATGTATTAAACACCATTTTATGACCCTTTCTTTGGACAAGTTTTCATGGCCAAAGCTATTTCCTTTAAGGAACCATATTCGCTTGCTTATTCGATCTACATTCTATTAGTCTCTGAGCCATAACGAGAAACCATTTGGCTGAGTATGGTTACATTATGGATATTTTTTATGCCAGCTAGTCCAGAGTTATTAGCTACTGATTCTGTTAGCACATCCACATCTATTTTTGAGTTATTGGAAACTGTATTAGGTAGCTTTTGCTACAAAACTAACCAACCCCAAACTTCCTATCTTAAGATAACAACCATGTATTTAGTTCACAACTTTGTGGGGTGATGATTGGGCTGCCCTCATCAGGGCAGGTCATCTCTGCTCCATGTGTTCATTCATGTTTGTGGTTGGCTGCCAGTCGGCCAGGTGACTATTTTTAAGGGTTTCATGGCTCTTGGCAAGGTGATGTATGATGGCTTCATGTGACACGGCTGGGGCAACTGAGGCTTCTTGCCACATGGTCTTTTCTTGAATAGTCCAGGCTTATTCACATGGCAGCTCAGAGTTTTAACAACAGCAAACAGGCAAGACCTATTGTACAGTGCTTTTCTAGGATGTGCTTGTATCATGTTGCCAAAGTCACATTGAACAAAGCCAGTCAAATGGCCAGCCTCAATTCAAGGATAGAGAAAAAGATTCCATATCAGTACAAGAAAAGTGACAACTGTAATCATTTTTATGAACTATCAAAGGAAACATATACAACTGGCCCAGTGATTTATTCAAGCAAAGGAAAAGACTGAGTCAGAGAGCTGGTTTGAAGAGACTATAAGAAAAAGGATATTTACAAAGACAATAATATAGGGGAAGAATTGGAATCTTTAGTGACTGAACTGGGGAGAGAAACTTGGATTTGGAAAGAGTATGACTATCACAGAAAGAGAACAATCAGAACAAATAATTTGGTGTCAATGGCAAAAAGAAACTGAATCATGGAGAGTAGGCTCTTAATCATGAATTAGTCTGAGATGAGTCAAAGTGTGGTAAAAGATTTCTTTGCTATGCTAAGTCTTAACCAGGCATCCACATGAATTGAAATGTTGGTCAAACCAAATAAAGAAAACATGGGTGAATTAGTCTAGTTTTTAATTTAATTTAATTTAATTAATTTAATTTAATATATATATAGAGAGTATGTATAAATGCAGAGTGGAGGGGCAGAGGGAAAGGGGGAGAGAGAGAGAATCTTGAGCAGACTCTCCACTTGATCATGGAGCCCAATGTGGGGGCTCAATCTCATGAACCTGAGATAATGACTTGAGCTGAAATTAGCCATATGCTTAACTGACTGAGTCGCCCAGGCCCCCCAGATTAGTCTATATAGAATTTTCATACCAGAAGGCTCACATGAATGTTGTTAAATTAGACTTCAAAAAAAATTAGACTTCAACTATTGCACTAAAGGTAGAAAAGGAGACTTCAACTACTAGGGTCCAGCTTATCTTATGAAAATGCTTACCCAGCACTATTGCAACTCTGCTTAAGTGGAAGTGAGGCTAGCAGGGACTGTCTTGTCAATTTAAGCCATGACCTTGTGCCTTACCTTTTAACCCCCTGTTTTATGAAAATACATAATTAAGAAAAATATTCTAAAGTCTATAACTTAGCTTATTTACTAGACTAAAATATGTTACCTAGCAACCACTGAAGGACATCATTATATATTTCAAGGCAAAGTAAATCATGTTAATTTAGCAAACATCTGTTTTCTTATAAGAATAGACATGTTTTCATCAAGATAACCTACATGTATACTGTGCTTAGTGTCAGTTTATATTCCCTTTGCTTAAATTTTTCAGAGCAACAGAATTCTAGTTCTCAGAGGGCCATTGTTTGTTCAGTATAAAAACCTAATTGAGCTTTGATTGTCTGGTGGCCTTGTGTCACTGTTGGGTCTGTGTGGTTGGAATTTGAAGGAAAGACCCATGTTTTCTATAGAGAACTGAAAAATTATATTTTAGTTTCAGAAATCACACTGTAAAATGGCAGGTTCAGGACTTAGCACCATTTTAAGCAGTATTCATCAAATTCATTTAAAACATAGAATATTATGAAGAGCTCCAGAGTTTGTTAGGCTTGGTTAATACCCCAAGCTCAGCTACTTACCACCTGTGAGATATTTGGCAAAATGCTTAGTATCTGTAAGCCTTAGTTTCCTCGTCTGCACAATAAGAATAATGATAACACTTTCTGTGCTATTGTTTTGAGGACTGCATTACTTGTTAGAGCATAGCACAGTGCCTAGCACCTAGTAAGAGCTCAATACACATTATTATTACTATCACTCAAGTATATATAATTAGCACTCTAAAACTCATACTTGATATTTGAATAAAGGACACCATGCTAGATGTGTTATTTAATTTGGCTTCAGCTCAAGCCATGATCTCAGGAACGTGAGATGGATCCCATGTAGGGCTCTGCACTTAGCACGGAGTTTGCTTGAGATTCTTATCTTCCTCTTCCTCTGCCTTCTCCCCCACTTGTGTGTGCTCTCTCTCTCTCTAAAATAAATAAATAAAATCTTTATTTAAAAAAATCAAAGGAAGAAAAATACAGTTACAGTACTGTACTGTATGTATTGTAAAAAATCCACCTATGAATGGATCCACACAGTTCAAACCCATGCTGCTCAAGGGTCAGCTGTATTATAAAATTTAGAGCTAGCTGAAGGACAAATGCAAATATTTGATGCTCTTTTATGCACCAATACTCAAACACTCAGCTCGTGTAGCCAAGTAGTTGTTATCGTTTTGTACTTGATTTACAAGCATAAATCCAAATATTAACCATCAATGTTTATCACAAAAAGTTATATTAAAAAATTACACTTGAGATGCTGCTTGTCTTGAGAAAGAAAAGATTATCAGAAAATAAGACATTAGTGGCATTTTTTCCTTGTGGATGGGAAGAGTACGAGACCTTCAGATGTCACCATTCTGGTTCGTTAGGGGTATCTGCCCATACCCTTTCAACAAAGGGAACAGAAGGCTGTAGATGTTTCTGAGTAGAGAATTTTAGTTAGAAATTGCAGGTTTCTGATAATCTTATTATAAGGACATGAAAAGGACACCTATTCTCAAGGGTCAACTGCCAGTGAAGAGCTGAAATTTATGGTTGAACTATGTGAAATATTTAATAGCCATTTTGACAAAGATTTAACCTTAAATTTAGATTAGTTTGAGAAAAGATGTGAGGTAGTTTGTTTGTTTGGTCATTATGAATCTAGTAACTGAGAACATCTATCTATAAGAAATGGAATTTTGTAAATGTTCATTTTTATTCAAATTATAGTTTGAAAATACTAGAGACTAGTAACTGTTCTTCTGCTAAATTAATACCAACTGCAAATAGTTGCTGGAGTCCTAGAAATGAAGACCCACATGTCAACTTTATTATACACAGAACTGTTGGAGAACTGTAGCCATGGGGCAGTAGTGCCCTTTATAATCCTACAGCCCAGAATTAGCTATCCTTACCCACTCACAGAGACTGGCAGCCTGGAGTAACCAATAAATTGTGCCTGTTATTAACCCAAATATATTACAGCCAAAAAACAATGCTGTTTTTAACAGCTGCAGTGTGGAGCTGACTTAAGAAGGATTATCTGACAGTAAGTTTTTCTCATAGCTAAATCCCTTTACCTTAAAGTTAATGAGCCTTCTAATGTGAAAAGATGAAAAATCTACTGAAAAACATAGGTTTAAGGTGATATTCGTAGGGAAAGCCATTATTTTACAGACTTATAAAGGACAATACAAGGACCAGCACCTTGAAAAATGTAAAGTTACCCATTTTATTGTTTATACCAACAGAGAAGATAGTATGGTGTCATTGAAAACATATGGGTATTAGAGATAAGCAATTTCCAACCTGACTCTTTGACTTACTATTTATTGACTTTGGGCAAGTTGCTAAACTGATCTAATCTTCAGTTGTCTCCTGTGTAAAATGAGTATAGCAATGCCCATCTCATAGGGTCCTTTGGAGGGTAAATGATACAACACCTGTAAGGTGTGCAGCACTTGGGAGTAAATGCCATACCGGGGACGGGTGCCTATCAGGATTTAGTGGGAACGGTGGCAATTAGATCAAAGCTGTCTCTCTGAATCTTTGTGTCAGTGAATTTGCAGGGCAAGAGCTTCTGGCCATTTGCTTAAAGGAAGCTGCTGCCTCTGTCGACCCCGAAGACACTCTTTAATTCAGCCATCAGTTCCAATTACCTGCTCTCCCTGAAGATGCCCGAGTAGCTACTCGGAGATAGTTCACTGCCTCTGTGTTTGAAAATCTCTGAGCTGTGAACCACTGCTTTGCATTTGATCTTCTAATTGCTTTTCTGTTCACTGGGCTCCTATGAACATCCTGCTTCTCGTCTGATCCCTTGATCTTTTACTTATTCACTTCCCTCTGCTCTTCTGGGAAAATCTTTCCTCATGTTTATTCTGACGTTTACGGTTCCCCTGTGCCTCTCTCTGTTGTGATCCTACAAAAGTACTGGTCTGACTTTCTGGACCTCAGTGAGCCACTCCAGAACACTTTGGCTCCTACCTTTATCCAGAGTTGGCTTTAGTCTTGTCAGCTTGACATGCATCCCTCAACCTTTATGTGGCCCAAAACCCTTTTGTTTCTTGTGGCTCTCTCTGTAGAAATAGTAGTAAATAATGAGAATTCATATTACTGATTTGAATTCAAAATCTCACTGCATATATATATTTTTTTTCACCTAGAAAACCAAAACATACCCTCACAGTATTCTCAGTGATTTTCTTGGATTACCTGTTAGGTAATGCTTTGAAATCAATTTTAGTTATATATGCAACAGAATTAAACAGAATTTTAAAATATAAAATTAAATACAGATTACATAAATATAATAAATTAAATATAAATAATATATACTTCTAATAAATATATTTATACAAATATAAAATTAAAATAAAAAAATCTATAAAACCAATCACACTCATTCCAAATACTACTATTCCCTGCATTTGATTCTAGTATTTTTTGTATGTACATCTCACTTGTTTTATATTCTATTTTTTTGGCATTCTCCTTTCCCTTTTGCTATACAACTATCATGATTTCTATTTTTTGTGACTATTCAGTATTTCACAGTGTGAATAAATAATATTTAATAATAATCTCTCTGTTATTGGGTATTTAATTTTTATTTTAAATACCATGATTAATACTATAAATGGCATTTTCTTGGCACATAAATGCACCTAAAAAAGAGAGTAAAGAAATGTCACAGGAGTATATGGCAAACGTAAATCCAATTTGACAAATTTAAAAATACATTCTCTATCACTGCAGAATTCTATCAACTACATTATGATACTGGAGAATTCTGAATTTTAGAAACCATTGTTTATGTTTTTACATATATTTTAAACCATTGACTTTAATTTCATACCCAGAGGTCAGATATGCTTAATACTTGGTCATGTCATCATTTTTGTTGGAAAAAAAAAAAAAAAAACAACCCAAAGTATTATACCAAGTTTCAAAGATTCCTGATATGGAAATTTGACCAACCTATGCCCATACCCCTACCCCAAGACCAATAGTAACAAACTGAATCAGAACTGCTCAGAGCTTCAGAAAGAAGAGAGAGGAGTTCCTAGTGATGAAGAGCTCATGTTCAAAAGATACACATTCAATGAATTAATGAAAAGATGATCAAGAACAAAGAGAAAGTCCTTGGTAAGGATGGTGGGCCCAGGGCAATGGCATCTGGAAGGGAAATAGGAATATTGGGAATAGAAGGTAGCTCTCTATTGGACTCATAGTTGAATTCTTAGACTTAGGGAAGGTGTTCTTCAAAGAGTCTTTGGCTGTAAGGAGAAGGTCTGTGTAACTAAATTAACACAGGCCTGCAATAAACTCCTAGATTTCAGTGGTTCCCACAATAGCTGTTTATTGGTCATGCACACACACTCCGAGGTGTTTCCTGGTGTGGAGTTAGGCTGTTCTGTTTTGTGCAGTCACTCAGAAACTCATACTGATGGAAGCTCTGCCATTTTCATTAGGTGGCTTCTGTGTCCTGCTTAGTATGTGTTTCCAGCCAACCTGAGGACAAAGGAGGTGGGGAATAGGGTAAGGAGTATTGTTTGGGTCAGACTTGGAGGAGAAGCGTATCACTCTAGCTCACATTCCTTTGGTGAGAGCTAGTCCACATGTCCCCATATACATGTAAAGAAAAGAGCTAGAAATGAAGTCCCTATGTGCTTGCTAGAGAATATTGTATGCTATGGAAGGTAGGGCGCAAATTTTGCCAAACAGCAGCTTAAGTGTAATAAGTTCCCTAACAAGAGGTGGCTGTGGAGGGACACCAGTCATAGAGAAACTGGAAGTGCATTCCTGGCTGGGTTGACTCTTCCTAAAACTTGAGGAATAGTTGTATAATATTCCATTGTCAAACTACATCGCTGAAGTGTTATAACCTTTCTTGGAATAGACTAGATAATACGTCAGAAATAAGCAGGGAAGAAATTTAAGGTAGGTTTATTTTATGGAAACAAACTAGTTTCTGTGTGTCATTAATGCAATTGAAAAACAAAGAGTAGTCTCACTATGCATGGGTGGTATTATTTGAAATTACTGTATGTTTGTTTTGGGGGACTATGGTTCCGAATGTACTTCATGGGTAACATGTTATTCATTATAATAATGATGCCTTATAATGTGTAACACATTTTGCTTATGCAGATGTTTTCTAATACAGTTAATCCTCACGATAATCCTAAGAGAGAAGCAGGGTAGGACAGGATGTGATACTTGCATCAAAAAGGAGGAAACCCTGGAACCTATAGGGAAAGGAGCCTAGAATTTCTGAGTCCAGGCTCCATGCTTTCCACTCTGAAATCTTTCACAATTTAACTTTATCTTTTTTCTTGGAGGAGTTAGGAGCAGAAGAGCATCAACTTTGATCAGCCTCCCTGCTCAGTGGGAAATGTAACTTCCTGAGTCATGCATGTTGGGTGAATGCTTCACACAACATTCACATACCCTCTTGAGGAACACTTCAATCACAGGAATAGGTTTTCTAAGAAAACAGACTCAAATTTGGTGTATGGGCTTGAACTTAAAATATTGGCCTATTTAGAATCTTTGGTTTTTCTTTGCTTGTATTTGTATATAAATATAATATAAAATCATATAGTGAGCGATCTGTGTTTTTGGTTTCTTTTTTTCCATTCGTTCCTCCCCTCATTTTAGTTAATATAGGGCAGTGATTTGTAAGGCATTCCATTGGAATCCTTAGCAATCTAGCAACTGAGGTTCATGTAAAATGAAAGAATTTCAGGATGAAATATGGAGGTTTTTAAGGTGACTACTAATGGAGTGACTTCTAAAGTCTTGATACTTTCTCAGTGGTCAGGAGACTGGCTAACGTGGTTGTTTCATTATGTCAGCAGTTTTACTTTGCAGTGTGACAAGCAGCACAGTAGCTAAACCGCTGCTGCCGGTGGTATTGAGCTATGTGACTCTAGCCCCTACCCGTGGTGCTTGGGAGTCATAGCACGTCACTGCAGAAAGAGAAACCACCTGCAGGAAGCTGATAAATAATTGTGTCTGATTGGAATATAACATGAATCCTTTGAGTCGCCATTTATTTATTTATTTATTTATTCATTCATTCATTCATTCATTCATTGAAGTGTCTTTAGAAAACAGCAAACTAGGTGACGGATCTCACCATGTGTCACATACATACAGATGTGTGCATATTTTCTCATCATTTGTGGTCGTTTCAAGCATTTCAGAGATTTATGAAAATAGAATATGTTCTAGTAAGGCTCAACAAATCTTCCAGATAGTGTTGTGTTTGCTTAGAGTTATGGTACAAAAAGGAAAGAAAGATTGTCAAGAAAATAAATATTATGAAAAGTCTCCTCCCCTCCTCCCCCAATGTTACTCTGGCTGCCTCCCTTCCCTGATGGCTGGCTGGATGTGTAATAACCCCTAGGCTGCTTTTGTATTTCCATTACTTTCCAATGTGGCTTTTTAGCACAGCAGGAAATGTGTTCTCTCTCGGCTTCCAAGTTCTATGTTTTCAGCCTAAGTAAATGTAAATCACTCCTTCTGCACGTATTTCTAAATAAATGATTTTTTTAAATTTGGAAACTATCTTTGAAATAAATGACTACCTTTATCACTCATCATTCAAAGGATTTAAAACGTGGGAATGAGTGGTTTGCAAAGGGCATTTTCAATCAGTATTGTATTGGCTTGGTGTGTTTTTCTTGGTAGCAAGAACCATTCAGGAGGTAAGGGGAAATACTACATAAGCCCTAAGTCTTTTGCTGCCTTTTGCTTCTAATGACATTGCATTCTCTTAAATTAATATACAGTTTAAAGTGTTGGAAGCAAAACCAGTTCTGTGAATAGTATTCATCTTTGCCAGGGGTCCTTAAATATTAACACACATCAGAGTTACCTAGAGGGCTTGTTAAAAAACTCAGATTACTGGCCCCACTTCTAGAGTTTCTGAATCAGTAGATCTGGGGTGAGGACTAATAATTTGCATTTGTAACAAGTTCCTAGATGACTCTGATGGTGTTGATCCAGGACCACACTTTGAGAATTACTGGTTTGCACTAAGTGTTTCTCTCAGCCAATTCCTCACTGCTAATTATTGGCATGTGATTGGAAATCCCTGATTCAGAAGCCTAGAAACTCTGAAATGACTTAGACATGTTTATTCCCTCTTAGCATTGTGTTTTGTTAATGTTAGTTTCTTACGGATTTTCTGCCGTGTGATTTGGTGTCCCAAGGGTGGTTGCTAGTATTTACCTTGAATTCATTTGCATTATCAATACATCAATTACAGACTGAGAGAAAAGGAAGGTAAAGGGATTATGGGGAAAGGAGGGAAAATGAGTGGGAAATATCAGAGAGAGAGACAAACCATGAAAGACTCCTAACTCTGGGAAATGAACAAGGGATAGTGAAAGGGAAGGTGGGCGGGGCACGGGGTGACTGGGTGATGGGCACTGAGGGGGGCACTTGACGGGATGAGCACTGGGTGTTATACTGTATGTTGACAAATTGAACTCCAATAAAAATATACATATAAAAAAAAGAAAAAGAATCTCAAGTAGCATGCCTTTTCCCCCTTTGAAAATGTGAGTACTACAAGTTCTCTTAACTGTTTTTTTAAAATACTCTTTGGTACAGTTTCATATGCAGATTTTAGCTCATGTTGTCGCCTGCATTATTAGAATTTTGCAAGCTGTTAGGGTGCATTCCCCATAGAGCATTCTATAAATGCCAGATGTTGTAGCAGCCAAATAAGGGAAGTTTTACACCAATTCTGAGATGGATGTCAGATACAATGGAAATAACTGTAGGAGGCTGGAATTAGGGAAGGCTCTTAAATGAAATATTACCTTTTGTTTGGGCTGAGAGTGTGGATTTTTGAGCCATAAAATCTAGGTTCTGTGCAGCACTTACTGTTATGATGTGGGGAAAATACTTCCCTTCTCTGTTTCAAGATCCTCATCTCTCAAATGGAATGATAGTATCCTCTTAGAGAGCTTTGAGGACTGAGTGAGTTATCTACATGTTTCAAGCATGCTTTACTCTCAACACTGTTACTAATAAACACTACATCTAGGAGAAAGAATTCTGTGCAGCCTCTTGCCCTCTTTTTTTTGGGGGGGGTGTCATACTGCTAGTAGCAGTGGTAATACAATTGAAGTTAAGTGAAATAAAACTTAAATTAATATAAGAATTGGGGGATTCCTGGATGGCGCAGCGGTTTGGCGCCTGCCTTTGGCCCAGGGCGCGATCCTGGAGACCCGGGATCGAATCCCACGTCGGGCTCCCGGTGCATGGAGCCTGCTTCTCCCTCTGCCTGTGTCTCTGCCTCTCTCTCTCTCTCTCTCTCTCTCTGTGACTATCATAAATAAAAAAAAAAAAATATATAAGAATTGGGTTCCTGGCTGGCTTAGAGCATGTATCTCTTAATCTACATTGAGCATGGAGCCTACCCACACAGACACACACACACACGCACACACACAGACACACACACACACAAATTAATACCAGAATTGTGCTACGTAATTATAATATTCAACCCCTTTTTCAAAAATTTACAAAATGCCATATTGTCTGTAGAAGAAAAGATCATTAATGATAAGCATTGTGCTTTTAAGATAGGATAGGTGGTTCATCATATATTTAATTTCTGGAATAGTGTTTGATGGATTGTCCACCAATCGCCCAGGATGATTAATATATAAAGTTAAGGGAAAAAATACTGACTCGGGAGACAAAGTATTCTTCACATTCAGAGCAGTAAAGATTAGGGAATGACACATATGGCCTCAAATGAATGCTGAGGAGTCTTCACAAGTGTGTGGGAAGTGATGATTCGGACAAAGAATCCAGTAGCTGGAATGCCATTCAATAGGTGAGATGGGGGAAAGGCTAGGTGGGCAACGTTGCAGAGAAGATCTAGTAGCTTCTCAAAATTGGCTAACCTGTTCCCTTCCCCCTCTTACCCTCCTGGCTCCAGGACAAACTATGTGCTTTTGACTTTTTAGTGTTGCCTACAACACCCAGCATGGCACTGCTCAATCAGTGTTGGCTGGTTTGATTTGATGATGGATGCCTTGCTTTGTATGATAGCTTTGGTTACTTTTCTCTATAAAGAAACCACAAGTGAAAGCAGTTGGAACATACTGGCGTTCACACAATAAGCCCTACCCTTTCTCTTCCTATTGGCTTACATTGAGGTCCGTATCTTTTCATCTAAAAATGCCCTCCCCCCAGTGTCAAAATAGAGAGATCTCATGATAGTCCAAGCGAATAATTTGTAGTTATAAATTTAAACAGATAAATGCAGTTGTAAATGAAAATATCGATATAATTTTGGTTCCAGTAAAATCTGAAACTTGCATTAAGGAGTGCATTTTATAGCTACATATCAAGAAAGTATATCACTGGGGCGGGTAGGATTGTGTGTATTAGAGTTGAAAATATTGATGTTGATTGCTTGTTCCATCTGGGTTAGGTGTATTCTTTTCTCAGATGGGAAGTTATCTCTCAAAAGAACTGAGAAAGTTAAATGCAGTATTAATGGAAAGTGACATTTATGCATGAATATGAAGTTTATTCATGTTTACTTAAGACTAGTAATCCCTTCACATGGGATGTATTATTAGTAGTATATGTGACAAGGACTGGAATTTTGATGTTGGTCAGCACTAAGACGTTTTCTCTTTTGCAACTAAAGTCAAACCTTTTTTTAAACAAATTAAAGAAATATTTATATTTTCTTAAAACATAAAAATGAAGGCATTTTTAGAGTTCTGTTGTATTGGCTGGTTGAGGCCACCACACACAACTGTACAACTCTGAGTGTATCAATTATATGGATGACATAAAGACGGCCCTATAGGCTGTAAGCCAGGCTTTTTTTGGAATCCAAGTAGGAGGTACCAATATTACCATTTTCTTCAAGTTTTCTTCTACTTCTGACTTTCACTCTATTTCATTCTGACTTCTGTTTTATCTGTTTATCTGGCATCTAAATTTTATTTTAAAGGATTTCATCAAATGTTTGGTAGCCTGTAACTCTATCAAGTATGAGGCGGTAAAAAGCTGTGTTCATACAAACACACAACTCTTTCTGTCCTCTGGGATTCATTATATGCTATCCACTGGCCAGCTGCTCCATTGACTGGTTACCTTGAACTTGAATGTCTGTTGGTCTTGAATCACTTGAAATCTCTTGAATCACTGTTTTCAGAGAAAGATTTCCATTTCTGGGGGATATATAGTCCTGCATTTCTGAAAGAGAAGGAGCCTAGAGGGAAAGATTGTTGCTGAAGTCTCAATACCAGGATAATAATAATTTCGTTTAACCTCCTGTTTTCGTTCGCATGTCTCCACCCTCCTGTCTGACTGGCTCTTGGTAGGATGAGGAGGAAGCAAGTAGTCGGAGTCAAACCTCTTGACTCTGATTCATCCCACCTCTATTTGGTCTGATGCCCACACTTCTTGAGCTCCTCTGGAGTTCTGTGGAAAAATCTGTTAACATTTGCTCTGCTATCTCCCTCTGCAGGCTCCTGTGGGTTTACTCTTTCTTTATTCCTCCTTGCTAAATCATCCATCATCCTTTCAGCTGTTTTCCATATTCATGTATTGTAGTCATGGGAAACAGAGTTTGAGCTTTTTTTTTTCCCTTCTTGCTGTATGGAGGGAGATTTTCTAGAAAATACAGGGCAGGAAAGTATTTCACCATCTAGAAAGTGGAAGTCTCACAAAGCCTCTTAAGTAGACCCCTTTTGTGCAGTTTTTCTCTGCTCTAGACTATCCTTCAGAGCTGCACCAGAGCTACAGTTTAGAAACACAGCCATGGCTGTCATTTTTATATCCCCTACATATAAGTAAGCTAACATTCACCTAAAGGTAATGATGCAACTGTCTTAACTTTATATATGATGTACCCACACACACACTGATTCCTATTCTCTTACCCCTAGTCTTCCCATGTGCCTCTTCCCCATGCTCTGACCAAATGGAATTATCCAGTATTCAGTGAATTCAGCATGCTGTTTCATACCTCCAGCCCTTTGTAGTTTCATTATCCCTGTATCTGCTGATGGAGTTAAGCTTCCCCTTTTTTCTGCTTGTCAAAACCCATCCTTTTTGTGGCTTTCCTCAATCTTCATTCTTTCTTCTTCTTCTTAGGATTTTATTTATTCATGAGACACAGAGAGAGAGAGACAGAGAGAGAGAGAGAGAGAATGAAGCAGGCTCCCTGGAGGGAGCCCGATGTGGGACTGGATCACGCCCTGGGCTGAAGGCAGGCCCTAAACCACCGAGCCACCCAGGCAACCCCTTCAATCTTCATTCTTCTAGAGTCTTCACAGCTGTACCTTCGTTCATAAGAAATTTCCGTATGAAGCCAATTTATTCTTTTAAAAAGTGAATTGGTTTAAAGAAAAGTGGCCAAAGTACTTACTTTGTGAAAGTAAGTGGGAGCAATTAGGTGATTTTTTTAGGTAGGAAAGTAAATTACTTGATCAGATTTGCATTTTAAAGCATTTTAAAGCAATCACTTAACTATAGTGTATAGAATAGTTTAATGCTTAGCCTGCCTACACTCAGACTGTTTTTAGAACTGGTAAAGCAGTTTGGGTGAGAGAGGAGGAAAAGCTGCACCATGGTGATTATAGCAGTAATGGAGCAGAAGGGTCAAGAGGCATTGAGGGTATAGAATTAACAGAACTGGACCAGAGATTGAATATGAGAAATAAAGAAAAAGTCAAGGGAAATTATCAGAATCCATTTTATCTTTCCTTTAGAATTTACCTGCCTTCATAGACCACTCACTAATTTTCTGGAGTTGTTGACTCCTTAATACTCACTTTCAAATCAACCTTTAAACTTGAAATTTTTTTCTAACACAAATTTAAAGTTTTATTTCTTGCAGAGTCCCCAAAAGATTTAGATGGAAAAATAAATGCTTTTTTCAACATTTTTGTTGTTGTTGTAACTAATGTTTTAAAAAATATCTTGATTTTTTAAAACAGTTTTTATTATTGAAATATAATTGACATGCAGTGTTATATTAGTTTCAGATGTATAGGATAGTGATTTGACACATCTCTACATTACTCAGTCCTCACCACAATAAGTATAGTCACCATATAACATTATTACAATTGTATTGACTATATTCCCTGTACTGTATGTTTCATCCCCGGGACTTATTTATTTTATAACTGAAGATTGTACCTCCTAATCCCCTTCACCTGTTTTACCCACACCCACTCTTCCCCCCTCTTGAAACTACCCACTTATCCTTTGTATTTGTGGGTTTGTTTCTGTTAGTTCATTTGTTTTGTTTTTTTCCAGATTTCACATGGAAGTGAAATCATATGATATTTGTCTTTATCTGGCTTATTTCACTTAGCATAATACCATCTAGCTCCATCCATGTTGTCTCAAATGGTAAGATCTCATACTCTTTATGGCTGAGTGATATTCCACATCTTCATCCATCCATCAGTAGAAACAAGTTGCTTCAATATTTTGGCTATTGTACTTAATGCTGCAATAAACTTAGGGATACATATATCTTTTCAAATCAGTGTTTTCATTTTCTTTGAGTAATAAACCAGTAGTGGAATGATTAGATCATGTGGTATTTCTAACCAGGTTATAGATTTGTGTCTTTCTACTAAAATAAACTCTTGACTTAAATGAAGTCTGCTTTTCCCCTACTACTTTTTTGCATTTCTTTATCATTTAGCACTTCTTAAAAATACTGTGTTTCTTTGAAACATTTATATGCCTTCTATAGAGTAGGGCATGCAATGACAAAAAGTCATACTTATTTTTATGTAACTGTTAGGTTACTTATACTTAAATACTAAATTAAATATTGGTTTGATTTTTAATTTAATTAAATATTGGTTTAATTTATTGGGTAGTGTGCTGTGATACACAAAGGCTGTGTTATATTGTCAGTAGTGAAAAAGAAAAATGCCATAAACAAAAGCTTAGGACTCCATGGAGAATCAAAGTAGATGTTCTTCAGATGTTGTTTTACTGAGACAAGTTCACTGGACAGAAGCAATATGGTGTCAGTTTTCCTTAGGTTAACTACAGTTGGGCAGATGGCTAAAATTTAAGGATTTGAAAATTATCATAGCTCATAATATTAATAAAATTCTCATAATTAATAAAAATGTAGTTTATATTAAAATGATCAATACTAGTATTTAACATTTAACAAATGTTTATTAAGTGAATCGTTGTGTTCCAAAAGTCTAACTTCATTCAACCCTTAAAATGATCCAATTAGTAGGTAATACTATTATTGTCATTTTACAGACAAGAAAAGCTCCGGCACTAAGAGAAAATTTATGTTCAGTTAATGTCCACATGGATATTAAGTGGCAAAGCAGAAATTCCAACAATATAGGATGTTCCTCAAAGAAGGCATACTATTGCATAATAGGCCCTAAAATTTATATTGATCAGAATTAAATATAAATTATGCTATGGTACCTTTGATTTTTATCATATTTAATTACAGTAAGTGATTTAATATATATATGATTTTACCTGAATTCTAAGTATCCTTTGGTAAGTCTAATATCCTTAATTTTTCAGGATTTCCTAAAATATAATTACCACATGAGATGACATTTGTATTTATAATATTGCAATTAAAACAGATGAGGAAAACGGACTTCATATATTTGGAGATAAATTATATTTAAAGCTTCAGCCAGACCTTGATGACTAAATACTAATTTATGATTAACTTGATATTGTGCCTAGTAATATCAGTTTGTTCACTAGAAACCTATTTATAACATAATCCTACGGAAATCATTAGCACTCAGTTTGTAGCTCATTCTAGTGAGGCTAAGGAGGTTGAATATTGTGATTTTTGTGTGTGTGGCAGTGAACCAAAGGCAGCTTTGGAGTTCAGATCTAAAATCTGGACATGATTTTTGTTATTCTGTTGTATTTATTTGAATAGATTCTAATGCGACAGCTAACAAGGTTGTGTGTATCTTCTCTTATCAGAATAGTACAGTAAGTTTATTGATAAGTTTTGCATATATTTATATATCATGTGTCCTTTGCTTGGAGACTGTCTCATTAAAGATATACCTCATGTTTCTACTTTTTTCTTCAATTTACATATATAAAGTTTTAAAAGACAAAAATAAGTTTAAATATAATGTTAAGATATATTTATAAGCCACTTTGTAATTGTTTCATATTTCATCTAGATTATAACATCCTTTTGAAAGGTACTGGTTTGCTTGAAGGGCCTCAAGTATCTTTTACACATATTAAGAAAGAATAAGGGGCAGCCCAGGTGGCTCAGCAGTTTAGCGCCTGCCTTCAGCTCAGGACATGATCCTGGAGACCTGGGATCGAGTCCCGCATCGGGCTCCCTGCAGGGAGCCTGCTTCTCCCTCTGCCTGTGTCTCTGCCTCTCTCTCTCTCTCTCTCTCTCTGTCTCTTGAATAAATAAATAAAATCTTTTTTTAAAAAAAGAAAGAATAAGTAAAGTATAAGGACTTTTTAAAACGAAGATTTATTTTCAGTTTATTTCTATAGTCTGAATTGGTTTTGCTGATTGCAACTAAAGTCAGAGATTACGGTCTGAGCAATGTTTCATATATTAAAGATCCAAGACAAGTCAAAGCACTTAGGCTTGGGATTCCTCTGGAAGAAATCCTGGACCAAGTAAAAAACAAATATTTAATGAGCTAAATCAGAGGCTTTTCCAGTCAGTCTTGAAGCCAACCAGCTGGCCTCCCATCTGTTTTCTCACCTAAGTTCCAGGACCAAATTGGATAGAGGCTAAGACACTCTTGACAGGCATTTGGAGAATGAAAGGATTCTTGTTTTCATTCCTAATATATTCCATTCTGTGTGCATTTGAACAACTATTTTTTGCATAATTTAATGCCTTTGGAAAACAGAATACTTGCAACATGGAGCCTGATGGAGGTAGAGTCCCCATGGAGGCACTGCAGACCTGAATGAGAACATGGCAACCTTGAGATGGGGTGCATGGCTCTGAGTTTGGCTGGGGGACGGATCTGTGGCCACAGTGAGTCAGATGGCAGGAGGAGTCCCTACATGAGCAGTGTCCAAGGCAAGGAGTCCAGTTTTTTCAGTTTTCTGCCAATCCTCTCAATTTTTTTAATCTCTACAAAACAATGACCTTAATAAATTATTTGTTAGAAAGCCACCGTAGCAAATAAAACTAGATGCCATAATGATGATAACAAGAGCAGATACTATTTCAGTGCTAACTCTGTGAGGGGTACTTTCCAAGTACTATCTTACTTAGTCCTAATAGTCCTATAGTGAAGGATTATTATCATCCTTATTTTGCTGATGGGGAAATCGAACTTCAAAGGGATTAGAAGGGGTGGCTCAGCGGTTTAGTGTTGCCTTCAGGCCAGGCCTGATCCTGGAGACCCGGGATTGAGTCCCACATCGGGCTCCCTGCATGGAGCCTGCTTCTCCCTCTGCCTGTGTCTCTGCCTCTCTCTCTCTCTGTGTCTCTCATGAATAAATAAATAAAATCTTTTTTTGTTTGTTTTTTTTAAGAAGGGATAAGAAACTTCTCCATGGTCCCAGGGGTGGTAAGAGGTCTACTGGGCCTCAAAGCCAGATCTCCTGACTCCAGAACTTATGTTCTTCATCTTTGTGGGATGCCTTAGAGTCAATCAGCTGGTCCTCTTAACTGCCTGTGGGGATAAAGGCACAAATCGAGTCTGGCTCAACCTAAAATTTCTAGTAGGAGGGCAAACAATTAATAGTCAAACAACTAATCATTTGAATGATGTGTGGCTGAGGGGAAAGTCCTCAATGGTCTAGGTTCTGAGCAGTATAAATCCTTATAAAAATATGTTTTCGCATTGTAAAATAGAAAATAGAGATAGAATAGAATTTTGAGGAAACTGATCCCAAAATAAGAGTATCTAGGAACCCTGTTTTTGTTTTCTAATTTAGCAGACAGTTGTGCTAGTACCCTTTCTCACACTAATTAATATCTTTGATATAAGGAAAATCATGAACACGGGGAAAGGAGGTATAATTCCTTATGCAGTTGGATGCTTCCAATTATTTGTAGTCTTTTAGGAACTTAATCACCACTTCATTACATTAAGATGCCACTTTATATTGTCAAAACTGAAGAAGCACTTTCTTTGACTTCTTTGTTGTATTTTGGAATGTTTGTATCTAGGATCTATTTAAAAAAACTTAGCAGTCCCACTTTTAGGTTTTGGTCCTATAAAAATACTAGCATATAAGTGTGCAAAGATACATTTTTAAAGATGTCTCTTCAACTTTAGATGTAATAGAAACATATTTAAACAAATTGAATATCTTTAAATGGGGGTTGATATTATGTACAATAGAACAACAAAAATAGTGGGATACATATATGTAAAATGGTTGTAGCACTGTTATTAAAATATCATTGCATAAAAAGTCGAGAAGCATAGAATGATATGTGAAATTTGAGTCATATTTGGTTAAAAATCCTATTGTGTGTGTACATATATGAGGGTGTGTATGTGGTGTCCTGTGGTGAAGTGTGTAGGTATAGAACACAATTTTAGAATTATTCATACCAAAGTATTCAAAAGTGAGTAGAGGTTGCAAATTGTGGGGAAACATGTACTTCTTAGTTTCTACACTTCTTATTTATTGTGTTTTGTCTTTACAAAAACATTTATTGGTTTTATTAGAAACCAAAAATAATATTTTTGTAATTAGCTTTACATTCAGTGCTTATGACTAAAACAATTTGCCTTTCCAGTCTAATTATCGTAATTTCAAGCTTGCTACCTTAATTACAGATTTTCCAACTGTGTCATTGATTCCTTTACTCCTCTACCTTTCTGTACCTGGTATCCTCTGTGGGGAAGGGCCTTCCCTTCATTTCTTTCTCTCTTTTTAAAAAGATTTATTTATTTATTTGAGAGCGCACAGGTGCGCACACACATGAGGGGAAGGGCAGAGGAAGAGAATCTTGAAGCGGACGCCCTGCTGAGCATGGAGCCAGACATGGGGTCCATCTCAGGACCCTGAGATCACAACCTGAGCCTAAACCAAGAGGTGGAGGCTTAACCGACTGAGCCATCCAGGTGCCACTTCCCTTAATGCTTATTTCCTTATAATTAGATTACTTTACCTTAGTAGGTGTCTCATACATAACATTTGAAAAATTAATAGTGTTTTATTTTTGTGCATTTTTAAAAAACAATTCCAGCTTTTCTTTATATCCTGGTTTACTATTGAAGAGTCACTTCTTCTTTAGGACAAATTGCCAACCTTGTGACTTCTAATCCACTCCTCAATTCTATATTGTGATTTCTATGTAATAACTGTATTTGCTTCCTCTGTTTTCTTATATAAACACATTTCAGGGGGCTTAAATGGGAGATGACAGTCCAAATAAAGTGTCTTTGGCATTTGCAATTATTTCATAGCATGATGCCAAAATATTGTCACATACAGTATCTCACATGACAAAGCTAATAAAGTCTCAGAGAAACAGAAATGTTTATAATAGGTTCCTGTATAAATCAGTCCAGGTGGTTTCCTTTTACAAGGACAGGCAGGATTATTTTCAATATGACAGAACGAGGGGAAAGAGTGAAAACCCAACTGATTTGCAAACAGCAGTTTCCTCAGTAGTCATCCGGGAAGGGAGTTCTGCTGTGTCACAAGTGACTGGTCCCTAGTTTTGAAAGAGAGTGAATCATCCTCCTTTGAAACAAGAGATAAGTGGGAGAGAGAGAGCCGTATAAAATTATTTTACAACTATTTCCTTTTAAGCTATGACTTCTTGAACTGGAATGTGATCCAGAATAGCTTCCCTTTGAATCCAACATTTGTCTTAAGCATTTTTATTGTCTCTATTTTCTCTCACACCATCGTACTTCTTCTCTCCCTCTGTTCAACAGATTTACACTGACTGGGCCAACCACTACCTAGCAAAATCGGGCCACAAGCGGTTGATCAAGGATTTGCAACAAGACATTGCAGATGGAGTACTGCTAGCCGAAATCATCCAGATCATTGGTAAGACCTGCCCCCTGGGAAAAACCATGAAAGTCTCTGCCCCACCCGCCTTGGTAAAACACAATTTCAGTTGAATGCATATGAACTTGGTCCGTGTGTCTCTGAGATTAATGTAGCTCTCCCTCGATTTAATTAAAAATGTTTATGTGAGAATGTTTGAAAAAAGCAGTTTGACTATACTTTTAAATGGCTAGAACTGTATCTTTACATACACTGAATTGTCAGAAATGAATGCTTCATTAAACCATATGTCTGCCATGTGTGCATTTCGTTAGCTGGAGCAACTCATACACTCTGAGATTCCTTGAAACTGTATCCTGATCCAGCAGGGACAATTGTGAAAGGTTTCATGTCAGCAGTCATTTGGCACAGGCTAAAGAATTAGCAGCAACTTCCTTCTCACTCACTTTTTTTTTTTTTTTTTTTTTGCCTGATTTGTGCATATGGAATTGGCGGCTGCTAACAAGTGTGTCCTCTTGTACACGGCTCGGGAGACAGAGTGAATGTAGCAGCAGCATTGTGCTTGTTTTTGTTTTTGTTTTTGTTTTTTCTTAGTCTCCTTTTTTTTTTGTGTTTCACTTCATTGCTTAAGCATGTCATTCTTTTTTTCTCTCTTTTATTTATTTCTTGGCTTTAGCAAATGAAAAAGTTGAAGATATCAATGGATGTCCTAGGAGTCAATCTCAGATGGTAAGAATCATATTTATTCTAAAATATAATGCTTATCTTCACTTTTGATTAAATTGCTTTTGTAAATGGACTAGAAATTTCTTTTGCATGCCTTCCTGCTTAAGAAACCATTTGATCACATGCTGTCATATGTATTTCTTTGGGAACAATATATGAACAAGTGATAGCGTCAGCACAGTTGAATATGTATGACTCCTGAAAAAAATAGATCTCCAAGTTGTTATCAGATCTTTACTTTTTGTTGTTGTTGTCCTGATGTCTGAATAATTTAACACTGGTTTTGGTGGCAGTAAATCCCATCTTAAGTGGAGCTTTTATGTCTGAGCAACTGGTTTGAAGAACAGAACTTGCCATGTACATCTTAAAAATATATAAATGGTGTTTTCTTTGTTCCTAACAAAGTCCAGTGTAAACACATGGGCTCTTCAGCACTTTTGGAAATAGCTGCAAAGGCATGCTGCTGGGAGTTTTCTGAGCAGTGACTGATCATGAGATATGATTCATAGCCTTTTCCAGAAAGCTGTTGATCTAGGGGTCTGTGTCTTTCCAAGCCCTCTTTTTGTCTTTAGCAACTGGTAAAGCTTAAGGTTTTATAATAAAAGAAAAATAGATTGATAAACCACTGAGGAAAAAGAACTCACTGCTCTCTTGATTAAATAGCTACAACTTAATTTTATAGGACAACATGAAGTACAAATACCTTCATTAAAGTTATATCTGTGGATATAATCAGGAATGATAGCCAAAATCAATAAGATGAGGCTTCCTTCAAAACTCTTTTTAACACAAATAGGCATTTTAAGTGACTGTGATGAGTTCTTAATTATCAGAGACTGGAAGTGGAAAAAAAAGTGAACTCTTTTGACATGCTTACTTGCTTTATCTAATGTCAGAGAACTGAAATCCAAAATAATTAAAGGAATGTATTCTTAAAGAGTGATTAACTAGCATGTCTGGTGTGTGTGGTTAATAAACATTTTAAGGAACTATTACAGTGTCATAAACTCTGTATAACTATTGTGAAAAAATCACTATAAAAAACAATTTTCTGTAAAATACTTCAGTTTTAAAGAAATTCCTGATCTAATTACTCTGGGCATAAGCATGACTCTTTAGAAATTAATTATAGTTTTACTGAAAATAATTATAATACCATCAGACTCTCCTAAAATAATAGCTGTGTGATACTGTAAAAGAGATGTAACCTCTCTGAGTCCCCGCGTTTTCATCTGTGTAATGAACCCTAATTAGGATAAGACAATGACATATAATTATGGACATTCTTTACTACCTAAACTAATATGGAAATACCTAGTAGTGATGTTATAAACTTTGGTAAGACACATTCATAAATTAACACCTGTTAAAAGATTTTTAGGGCTTTATCTTAAAGAGCTCTGTAGTCCCTGAATATCGTATATTACGTTTCTCAAACTCAACACTGGGTCTTGCTTTCATTATTTCAAACATAAAGAGGTGTTGGATACTAAAACACATCTTCTCTGTTGTTATTCCAATTTGATTCTGATTATAGAGAATCCAATAAACAGCCAAGATAATGCTTCATGACGGGGGTGGGGGTGGGGGAACCTCTCCAAAACTCATAACTGTGGATAGGAATTCAGTCCCTAGATATTTATGTGAAACATCTGTACCAAAGATTCTGCAAATCTGTGAAAACTTTCTCATGAGTATTAGACTCTGTTAATTTTTTATTACTTCCTACTCCTTATTAGCCCCCAAATTTCATGTAACATCTAGTATACATGTTATGTTGATATTTCTGCTTTTGATTTCAAAAAAAACACATGCATAAAAACCAAAACCTAAGAAATGTAAATGCTATGAAAAAGGTAGTTTTTCCAGCCAAATAGTATTAGTCAGAATCACATAGAATTTTTCATAAAGAGTAACTTGTATTTTCATTTTTTTCTGATGTGGTTAAGTTTTGAATCTGAAGTTGGCATGCCCTCAGTGTGTTGATTCAAAATAATACATATGACAAAAATGTAGCTTTCAAGGGGTTGACTTATTTTTGCCTCTGTTCTTAAAAATTGGCATTGGTACTATATTATTAAAGAATTAAAATTCCAAATTTTAACTGAGACAAGAAATTAGAGGAAAGAGAATTATGAGAGAGCATGACTAGGCTTAAGAATTTAGTATATCTATTCCAAACAGGATGTTGCCTGTCTCTGCATTACTTAACAACCAAGACAATGAGTGCTATCCTTACTCACAGAAATGCTTTGACTACATCCTTTTGTATATCTGATCTTTTCTTGTCTTTGCTTGCTGTTTGTGTTTAATAACAAAAGGTAGGGTAAAACTAGGTATGCTACTGTTTCTAATCACAAATTGTCTTTATTTAAATTTCAGCTTTGATATCTTTTATTGGATTGTTTTAAGCCTTTTAAGAGTATAGGTTCTCTTGTGGTATGAATCTATACTATATTGATAAATATTTTGATGAAAGAACAGTCAGGTAATTCATAGTGAGTCAGTTGAGCACCTGAGCTACCAGATGGAGGGACATTTGGGGATCAGAGGAGCAAATACTGAAATAAATAATACCAACAATGTCACATAGGCAGAAACAAAATACTGGGAAGGGAATAAGCTTGGTGTATTCCAGCAACAGATAGGAGACCACTATGGTTTGAGTACAGGGCAGTGTTTGGATGGGACATTGGAAGCCTAACCACGTAGGGCCGAAGTAAGGAGTTTGTTTGTCATTCAAAGTTGGACAGGGGGCCTTTGGAAGACTTTTAAACTGGGCTATGTCATGATCTGATGTAAATATTTTTTAAACTTTTTTTAAAGATTTTATTTATTTATTCATGAGTGACACACACACATAGAGAAGCGGAGACATAGGCAGAGGGGGAAGGAGGCTCCATGCTGGGAGCCCGATGCGGGTGGACTTGATCCCGGTACTCCAGAATCACGCCCCGAGCCGAAGGCAGATGCGCTTAACCGCTGAGCCATCCAGGTGTCCCTGTTGTAAATATTTTTAAAAGGATACCCTAGATGTTTTCTGGAAATTGTAGAATATGTGTGGATATGAGAGGTGAAGAATATAGGGAGTATAAAACGATCCCACAATTTTGGCCTGATAAATTACTGTTAGACACGATTATTACAGAGGGAAAAACAGGCTAAAGGTAGAAGGGGGAAGATGAAAAATTCATATTTTGAAAGTAGAGTTTGACATGTCCATTTTAATAACTAGGAGGTGACTGTAAGCAATTAGGCATGAGTTCCTGAAGGTGACAAGTAAGGTATTAGAACATTACCTAGTACATAGGTAATGATTGAAGTCATGGAAAAGGATGGGATCTCAACAGAAGGCCTGTATAAAGTCAGGAGGGAAGAAATTTGAGGTTCTCACATTGGAGAATACCAATAAATATGTTTAGCAACAGTGTAGAGTCAGAAGAAAGGAAAGAATGGTGAAAGAGTGAGCCCATCTTTAAAGGTATAAATCCACAGATGTGGGGTGTGGATCCTTAGGGTAGTTATGATAGCTTAAACTGGAGTACTTGGACTAACCCAGTGAGATTAGGGCAAGGTAAGATGAGCAGAATGTGGTAGATGTTGTCAGATGCTACTTAGCCAACTAGTTGATATGCTGAAACAAATATCTTCTATAGGGTAACCATCTGTTAAGGAATAACAGAGATGCACATATCCATTGAGTCTTGAACAGTCTTTCTAGGAGTTTCCTGTCAAAGAGAAAAAAAAAAAATATATATATATATGCAGAGGAGGAAGGAGGCTCCATGCTGGGAGCCCGATGCAGGTGGACTTGATCCTGGTACTCCAGGATCATGCCTTGAGCCAAAGACAGATGTGCTTCAATTATGCTATACAATTTTATATATATATATATATATATATATATATACACACACACACACACACACACACATATTTACATATATATACACATAATGCATACATACATATATTTACATATATACATATATAATGTATATATACATATATACATGTATGCATACATATACATACATACATACGTATATTCTGAGAGGAAGGAAGAATGAAGGGAGTTTTTGGAAAGGGGGAAGTAAGCAGGGAAAGAGGAAGCAGTAGAGAGGAGAGGACCCAGGGGATTGAGGAGACAAGAGATGATAACAAATCCTAGAAGAAGTGGCAAAGGAAGAGATTTGAAGTATGTGTAGAAGATACAACGCTGGAAAAGAAGGGGTACGTTTTCCTTTGTGTCATGTCACAAGAGGATATGATTGTGTGAAATGTGAATATCTGAAAACGGATTAAATAGAAATTGAAGGAATTCATCAATAAGATAACTTCAGAGTATTAGAGAATAATAATGTGCTTTTTTCCTTGGGATTTTCTACATTACCTTATAATATAGAGAAAAATTCAATTATGATATCTCAAAATAGATGAAAAAAATTTAACAATAAAGCTTTCAAATTACATGGGCCAAAGAACCATATTTAAGAGAAATATGAACTCGTCCTTATGCCAATTTATTAGCATAAATATTGAGAGATTGTGATTCATGTTTATTCTAAGTCTCAAAGTCATGGTTATCTTTCCTTAATAAGCTTGAAACTAAACTCATCCTGAAAAAACAGAACTGGTTTGAGGAGCTTATTCAACACTATAATTAACCTTATCCAAAGATGAAGTTACTATTATGGATTGCACCTGTTGAGTAATTTCTAGGTGGGTGGTATCAGAATTCAAAATCTATGCTGCATGCCACACTTTGGTGAGATTACATGGGGAAATAAATTAGTAAACTATAAATACTAGGAATGTCCAGAATGCCCAGCAGATTAAAAATAGCAGAAAAATGCCCAACATGTATTTGAAATGCAGAGGCACAAGTGCTAGCTAGGTTCTTAGACAAAAATGTAAGACATGTAAGGGAAAAGTTGTGAAGACCAATTTTCCTTTATGTTAAAATAGGCTTTACAATGAAGGATCTTTACAAATGCATAGAGGGATGAGGAAATTTGATTGTTTGATTATATGAAGTAAACCAAGATTTTGATTATACCAGATAGCTGAGGATCTGACAAATAGGAGTCACAATTGCCCTTCCTTTTTGCTGGCTCCTCCCATGACCTCAATGTAATAGCTCAGTTGTTTTTCGGCCACAATTTTCACTCTTACTTTCTAATGTATCACGTTGCTTAAAATTTGCTAATAGGAGCATTTGGGGAATGCTGATGCCTCTTACCCTCTCTTTTTCCTTTAAGATAGAAAATTCAGTTTCCTTTTCCCTTGATTCTCCAGTTCCAGGTCCCACAGTGTTGTGACTTCCAGAATAGTAGACTGTTATGATTTTATAGGCATCTTCATTCCATCTCAATAGTTTAAACTTATCTGGACAATAGTTTACACTTATCTGGACAGTCCTCCTAGTCAAAGTATTTTATGCTTTTGTCAGTGTTCTGTCCCTTAAAATTTTAATTCTTTTAGCCACTGCTTGTAATTGCTTCTCTTTTAAAGGATCTATTTAGGTAAGATAGGAAGATAAGGTTTCTAACCAAATAGGGAAGAGATAAAATATTGGAATGCTCTTAAAGATTTAATAAAATCTCATAAATGGCACACTGCAGCATTCTAGCACTATGACTCAGAGGAGTGGAATATTGCTAAGTTAGTCCATTCACATGATCCCCTGCCATTTTTGAAACTGTTCATCTTCTGGAATGGCTAGAAAAAGATAGCTTAATGAAGACAAATGCTTTCCTACAAATAGAGCTCTGATCTCTAAAGAAATGCTAAGTGGAAATTTCTGCTTTCTAGTTTTCTTCATAATTTCATTATTTTCCTATAGGTTCAAACTTGGAAGAATAAGTATAAAGTGCTAACATGAAGAAATATATCCTTAAGTTATTAGAATAGCACCCTGATAGTTTTTAAAACCAAACTTGTCTCTAGAAGTAGCTCTGTATTGTTAGCAAAGTTCAAATGAAGAAATGATATGGAGACACTGAAAGGAAGTGTGTTAAGTTGAAAGGGCAATGGTCACTGAAATTCTGATTCGGACTGTGTGGTCCAGGAAAAAATCCAGTGAATGCTCAGTCTCTGCTTATTTCCACATTGAGGAAATTAGACCAATGAAACTCTGAGTGGCTAGATTGATTTAACAAAACACCAAAGACCATGGTTTCTGTTCACTCTTTTATCTTAGAGATATATTTGGGTTTTCATTCTTATGGCTTTTTTGAAAGTATCTTCATAGTAAGGTGAGAAAAATATTTTCTAAAGTATTTGAGTCCAGTTTACACAGAAAAAGAATAGGGCAGCCCTGGTGGCTCAGCGGTTTAGTGCTGTCTTCAGCCCAGGGTGTGATCCTGGAGACCCGGGATCAAGTCCCGCATCGGGCTCCCTGCATGGGGTCTGCTTCTCCCTCTGCCTGTGTCTCTGCCTCTCTCTCTCTCTCTTTCTCTCTCTCTGTGTCTCTCACGAATAAATAAAATCTTAAAAAAAAAAACGAAAAGAATAGTTGCATGGGAATCATATTTTTATGGGAGTTGTCTGGTCCTCCATTAAGAAATGAAGTAAATGTCAAAAATACAAGAATCCTTTCCCCATTAGCTTTAAATCATAGAATAAATAGTGTAAATGTTCTCAGGAGTATCAATATTTAAATTGGTTCATGCCACTAGTAGGACAAATAGAAATTGAAATAATGTAATTTTGAATTGAACTCCAGAGTCTGTGTAATTTTTTTTCTTTTTTTGGAGAAAATAGATATATTTTTTCTTTAATTCGAGGAAAATTAGTAAGCTTTATATATGTATATATAATAACCATTGGGAGCTGTAGTTAATATTTCAACTATATATTAGAATATCAATCATTTTCTTAAACATTTAGCATGTTCTTTATCCTGATATATTTTTTAAAACATTTATTTATTTTAGAGGGAGAAAGAGAGAGGGAGGGGGAGCACGAGTTGGAGAGGGGAGAGGCAGAGGGAGAGGGAGAGACTCTCCAGCAGACTCCCTGCTGAGCACGGAGCCAGTTGCAAGGCTCGATTTTATGACTTGAGATCACAAGCTGAGCCAAAGTCAAGAGTTGGATGCTTAACCAACTGAGCCACCCAGGCACCCCATCCTGATATTTTTAACTTAATTGCTGTAAATTGTTTCTCACCACTAGGCCCAGTAAACACAAAGTATAATCATACCTATTATTAGAAAGTATGTTTCTAACAATCCTTCCACAAATTTAGTTTTTATTACTTTCAATAATCTAGTCCTTTTTTTTTTTTAAGATTTTATTTATTTATTCATGAGAGACACAGAGAGAGAGGCAGAGACCCAGGCAGAGGGAGAAACAGGATCCATACAAGGATCCCAATGTGGAACTCGATCCTGGGACTCCGGGGTCACGACCTGAGCCAAAGGTAGATTCTCAACCGCTTTGCCACCCTGGCATCCCAATCTAGTCCTTTTAAAAAGGACTTACTGCTCCACGTTTTTCAGGCTTATTCTTGAAATTTCATAGAAAATGACCACTGATAATAATCAGTGATAAAATATATAACAGCAATTTTAGAAACCGTAGTTTGAAAAAAAATTAAAAAATAAAACAAAATAAAAAAATAAAAAATAAATAAAAACCGTAGTTTGAAAAAAAGGTGTACTAAGATATGAGGCCATTTTGAATGAAAACTATGATATTCTTAAGAACCTATAACAATTAAATAATGTTATAAAAATAACTTCTAGGAAAAGAGAAAAAGGAAATAAAATAGGGAGAATCTTGTTCATTGGATCTCATTATAATGATTTGAAAAGTTTATCTTGGATGAGATAAATTATTTGCCAATCAGTAAAAAGCCCTAGTTACTTTATGACATTATATTTAAATGATTTTAATATTAATTGAGTTAAACTGACTCATCTGGATAGACACAGATAAAAATTCATGAAATACCTTGGAGGAATTATATTGCCCAGTTGATTTGTATTAGCCATGTTTCAAACCACAAAAATATTGGGAAGTCATATCATAGAAACTAAATTGTTGAGCGCTCAGCAATATCAGTTTTACTTATTGGTTCACTTAATGATCGAATGTCAGCCATGTGTGTCTGGTGCTGTGCTTGGATGATTTGCTTGCATTTTTCATTTAGCATCACAGCAAACCTGCAAAGGAACGAGGGTCTCACTGAGCCTGCCTATTAAAGGGCCAGTATTGGGTCTCATGTCTCTGAGTTTAGACTAAATTACTTTTAATAAAACTTATTAATAAACAAACTTAACAAAATTCAAGTCTTTGGATTTTCAACCCCTCCTCTGCTCCTTCCACCTCCTCCCCTTGGCCTCCTCTTCCTCTCTCCCCCTTCTTTCTTCTTTAATATTTCGGTCTCTCACCCTTCCTTACTCCCAACCATGCAATATTAATTATTTTTCTTTAAAACTGTACTGGTCTTTCCTATCTATAGAGGTGTATAAACTTTGGTTAGGTTTGGTGGGTATGTGAGATAAATAATGTGTATAGATTTTGTGATGAAATTATGCATTTGGCAAATCATTTCATCACGAAATCGCAAAATGACAAAGATGTAACTTTAGTCCTATATGTAAATAAACATTACTTAAGTTTAGGGCAAATTTATAACTTTGTTGTAAAAGAGTAAGATTCTTTTGTTTTGTTCTCTAAAACAAACTGAAAAGCAGGAATTCATTAAAACCCACAGAGTATATCTTCAGGTCAATGAATGCTGATGTAATTTTTTAAATAATTTAATTTATAAAATTTTATATTGGTAATTATAGCCTATGAAGATTAATACCTATATATATTTTTAAAGATTTTATTTACTTACTCATGAGAGACACAGAGAGGCAGAGACATAGGCAGAGGGAGAAGCAGGCTAGGCTCCCTGCAGGGAGCCCAATGCGGGACTTGATCCCGGGTCTCCAGAGTCACACCCTGAGCCAAAGGCGACGCTAAACTGCTGAGCCACCCAGGCATCCCCTAAATACCTGTAATTGACCAAAATATTAAACAATGTTCATTATTCTCTAATTACCAGTCAGTTAGAATAGTAGAATTCTGAACAAAAATAATATTTATCTGATAAAATACTAATAGATTTTCCATATCTATATCCATACCTATATATATATGTAAGTACACACATACATCTATCTGTCTACACTGTATATAAATATATAAATATATAAATATATAAATATATATATATATATTTAGTTGCTCATATATTATGTGGAAGATGGTTTTATATCCATTTCATGGATAAGGAAGCTGAGGCTTCAGGAGAGTGAAAACTTTCTCAGTTTCTTACAGTGTATAAATTGTATAACTAGGATGCAAATCCAGTTTTACTTGGCTGCAAGAACTTTTAATTATTATACTCTACTACTTAATTAATAAACTGACTCATTGCAACTAACAGCAGACCAACTCAGTACAAAAACAAACTGCAGAGTGGAACAAAATTACTCTCTCCCCCAACCTGTCCCTCTCCAAGTTACACAAAGTCACTTGAGATGGAAAGGGGAATGTGTGGTTTAGCATTGCAATGACATGAGGCACCTAATTTAACTGCATATTTTATCTCCCCTCCCCGAAGACCTAACAAATCCAAACTTGGAGGGGGAGGCCTGGAAATCAGCATGCTCACAGATCCCAGCAGCTCACCCTTAGCCTTGCTAACTGTTGGTATCTACTACTTTATTGACTAGATAATTGAATTCATTTTCTGTGGCTGCTGTTACAAATTATCACAAACTTGGTAACTTAAGACAAAAATTTAATCTCACACAGTTCTGGAGGCCAGAAGTCTGGAGTCAGTACCTCAAGACCAAAATCAAAGCATCAGCAGTTTTGTGCTCCTTTCAGAGGCTGTGGGAGAGAAACGCACTCCTCGCCTGTTCTAGCTTCTGGGGGCTGCCAGTGTTCTTTGGCTGGTGGCCACGTCAGCCATTCTGTATATTATATACCAGGGCATAAAAGTGCACTGGATATTTGAGATTGAATTTGGAGGCATTTCAGTCTTGTGAACTTAGAGTTTGAACAAAGAGATCTTGCATAGTATTTCTGTCTTTGCCTTCCCACTGCAGGGAAGGCATCATCTTTACATTCAACCAAATATTTATTGAGCACGTATTTTGTGCCAGGCACTGTATCCTAGCTGTCAATCATGTTGAGAGCTTGAGTCAGAGGCTCGAAATGTCTGTCAGAATGTCTAAATCCGAGAGTGGTAGGAACTTGTGGCAGGGAGAGCTAGTTCATTGGACACTGACAGGGTTGAATTTGAATTCTGGCTCTGCTGTGTATTAGCTGTGCACATTTATAAAAATTATATTATCTCTCTAAGTTTCTACTGAATGGAAAAATTATATAAAATTTACCAGAGTGGATGGTGACGTTGAAAAGAGTTTTGGATTTGGAGTAAACAGTATATGGGCTTAAAACTCTGTATGAACTCACCATGCTAGGTTGTTGACAGGTGGAAGAAAAAGTAGCTTCCAAGGCATTTTCCCTGCTTCCATTCTTGACACGTAGCGTAGGGTTTTTCTGAATACAACTTGTTCACCTACTATGTTGTGAAGATAATGTGTTAAAAATGACATTGTTAAGTGAAATACACTAAAGTAGAATTTTGAAAAACCAGAGAGCATTGCAGATGGTATGATTGGAAATTGAGGTGTGAAATTTATTAGTAAATCCGTTGTATGTACTGTGTGATCATATGAAATAGATATCTTCAAAGCAGCACTGATTATTTCTTTTACACAAAACACTAGCTCCCTGAGCTTTGAGACCAAGCCAGACTCCTACCGGCCTGCGGCATATTCCCAAGCTAGCCTCTGCCCATCATCAGGTTCTGTGACCCTGTCTCCTGCCACTAGATTCTCCAGATTTCAAGGTTCTTGTCCCTGGAGTCCAGTCTGGTGATCTCTTCTCCTACTTTTGGTCATGAAACTGATCGAAGGTTATCAGCTTTTGGAGTAGGCTTTTGTCACATTTGGTAAACAGTGAAGTTATGAAGAAAGATTTAGGTGCAGTTCACCCTTAACATTTCCTGCTATTCTGAATTCTTTGCCACTCACTTAACTTAGACGATGTTTTTCAACCATGACCAGTTGACATCGTGCTCCTCCCTCGGATTCACCTCACGGCACATCCTCTAATTTGGTTAACTCTTCCTAACCTTTCAGGGACTAGCTCAGACTTCTTTTTAACGAGAAAAATGTGGGGATTAATGACATAGGCTCTGGTTTTGATACATTCTCTCTGTGTGATCTCTGAGTGTGTCAGTTTAATTTTCTGAGCAACATCTTTCTCATTGTAAAAAGGTATAGTAATGGCAATCTCAGATGAAAATATCTTTGTAACTGTGTTAAGTAAGTCTTAGTTACTAATAACTTTCTCATTTCCTAGTACTTGACCTCTAGTCCAGAATAGGCTTCTGCATGCTTCTCCAGGAGTCTGTGTTTCTCTGACCATAGCATTTCTTGCACTACATTGGAAATATCTCTCTGTCCTATAAAACTATATATTTTTAAGGACTTGGACATGTTCAACGAACAACTAATTGTTGAATGAGTGAATGCAATCAAAATTAAGAATTTTAGGGGATCCCTGGGTGGCGCAGTGGTTTGGCGCCTGCCTTTGGCCCAGGGCGCGATCCTGGAGACCCGGGATCGAATCCCACATCGGGCTCCCGGTGCATGGAGCCTGCTTCTCCCTCTGCCTGTGTCTCTGCCTCTCTTTCTCTCTCTCTGTGACTATCATGAATAAATAAATAAAATCTTTAAAAAAAAAAATTAAGAATTTTAATCAATGCAAAAATACTACTGCATTTTTTAAAGGTCTTCAGACGAATGTATATCTGATTAAAATCTTTGGCTAAAATTTAAATTATTATTTGAATCCCATGAAGGATGGGAGTTCACTCAAACTGAATAATTTTACCGATTTTTTTTCGTTGAAATCACATTTGTTTAATTAGTTTATATAGTGACACTACCAGTACACATTTATAATGAAAAAGTAGGACATGTAGTTAATCAAAAATAGCACAAGTCACAAGAGAATCTATCATCCAGAGATAACAAAAGTTAAATTCGGCTTATATTCTTCTAGACATTCTGTTTGTATGATTCATAACAGCATTATCTAGCACTCCAGGCATGCCTTAACCGGATGCATTGCATCTGTAGAGAGAACTCAGACTCTGAAGTATTGTATCTGCTACCTGGTGTACAATTATTTAACATTTTCTATTGCAGTGTTTTCAGAATCCAAGTGACAACAAATGCTTTTCAATTCTAGGTCAAATTCAGCTCTGTCAGCATAACTGTAGAAAGTGAAGCCTGGCATGATCTACTCTCAAACATCTTTATTAAACAATTTTGCTCTTGGTTGCTCTGATGGGCATGCCTAGCCTTCCTTCTGACACTTGTCTACCGTATCAAAGTCAGACTTAGACTTCAAGTTTGACTGATTCTTCTCTGAAGCTTTTCCCAGCTGTGTAGTGAAAATTGATAAGTCCATTCTCTCTACTGCCATAGAGTATTGTTTATATTTTTTTTTAGAATTATCATATTATGCCTTGTGTTAGGGTGATTTATCAGTCTTTTTTTTTGTCTCCAGCTATTTTGCAAGCTCACAAAGGCAAAGACTGTATAATTCATTTTTATATCCCTTCACTGTCTAGCAGAGCTCTTTGCATGTAATAAACAGTCAGTTCTTGCTGAGTGAATTTATCATTCGTTGTTAGGTCTTGGTGCCATGATTTAAATGGAATTACAAACTATAAGGTTGATATTAATCATACCCAGATATTTAGGACCTAAATGTAGTTCTCATTAATTATCCATAAGTAAAAGTGAAAGAAACATGTGAATGGACAAGCTATAACTTTGTTAATACTGTGAAAGATGCCTCAAGTCACAATTTCTAAAACAGGTAATACCAGTTTTGTAGTAAAAATACTAAAAGGTAAATGTCATAAAACATGCAGCTTAAAGTGTGAATTCAATAAAAACTGTGCTAATTAAAAATTCTACATTTTTCAGAATACTTTATTCAACAATGAAGTAAATAAATACAAGTATTTCCAGTTTATCTTCTAAATATGTTAATATGTTGAGAATACATACTGACTCTCAAGTTTAAAAAACTTTGAAGGCACAAATACACTGATGACTGTCTTGAGTTTCATAAGTGAAGATAATAAAAACACATTTCCCTCATTTAAAACCCAATTTGTGATTTAACAGTATACATGATTATATTTAGCGAGTTCATAAGGATCAGGATAAATGTACAATTATGAAATTAGACAATCAATGAAATTGGTTTTGAAAAATGCCTTTCATTATTCATGGGAGTGTAGAAAATATTGGAAATGAGTCAATGCTCTTTAGAAAATATGAGGATAATGGCTATGTCTTGAAATTTATATATGCAGCCCTGAGCAGAATTCCATGAATAAAATAAATTTGATAAATGCTTAATGAATGAATAATTGAAGGATTGGATTTTATAAAACATAAAATTAAATGGTGATGCTTCAAAATACTACTATTAATTATACAAATATGAACTACTGAGGTACAAAAATATGAATCAACTGCTATTGAATTTGTGTCTTTGATAGGGAAAACACACACAATGGTCCACTTTCCTATTTATTCAAGCAAAATTGTCTTTTTCTTAGGCATTGTGTTAACATTAGATATTTTCATAGAATCCAAAAGCCTCAAAGCTCACTGTACCAAACATTTTGAAAATTCTGACTAGATGTTATTGACTGGATTTAGAACTTAGAAACTGGATGTGATTGAGTGGATTTAGAACTTAGAGATTTCCAGTTTTATTTTCATTACAAAGTCAATTTTTATATATTTTGTGTAGCCATGCTTAAATTTAACAGGTAAAGAGAGGCAAAGTAGGTGCTCTGGGCCAGTAAAATGTAAGCCACAAATAGACCCAGCAAATTGTGCGTGACATAATAGTAGGCAAGTGAAAGTCCTGGGAGTGACTGTCACACGCTATGGATGTGACTATTACTTGAGCTATATGAGAAGTGTAGTGCCCACAGAACTGAGAGTTAATTTCTCTATATTACTGCCATAAGAGGATATGTATGTAAAATACCACAGGCATAAAATGTAAAATGCATGCATTATGTAGTATTATGGTCATCCTTGACTCCTCACTTTCTTGTATGCCATAGCTTCCCACTAATTTTCTTCAACTTATACCCAGAGTCTGGATCACCTTCACTGCCCCCACTGTTGTCTGAAACACCATCATCATTCCCTTAATTACTGGCAAAAGTCACCCATCAAGTTTCTGTACTTCTGTCCTTGTCTGCCTTTCTTTTCAGTAAGACAGAGGGCTCTTCATTTTATTTTATTTTTAATTGAAGTAAAACATACATAAGGTACTCTACTGGGAATTAAAACAAACAAACGTAGAAAGTGTATAATGTACTCCAGTCTTAAGTATATAGCTGATTGATTTTTTAATATGTATATACCTGTGTAGTCACACTCAGGTCCAAACAAAGGTCACTTCCAGTGTGCCTGCTCCCCCCATATGACTTTCGATTACCAGTCCCTTCCAATGTTCATCACTGTTCTATTTTCAGTGTTTGCTCTTGGACCTCTTGAATTTCATGGATATTGGGGATAAAAGAGGATATACTCTTTTGTTGTATTCTTTTGCTCATCATTATATGAGATCTTCTCTGAAAGTCAGTTGCTTCATCTTTAAGGAGGAAGAGGAAGGTAGACTGACACCAGCAGTTAACATTTGAAATCAGCTGAAGTTTAGTCCCAACCCAAAGAGTTCTTGATGTTTATTATCTGGAGCCAGGCACAGAGAAGTAGCATAATTTTTAAAATCCCAATGAAAATTGACCCTACAGACTCTAAATCAAATGATATCTCTCTCTCCTTCTTTCTCCCTCTCTCTCTCTCCCTCTCTTCTCTCCCTCCCCGCTCCCTCCCTTCTCCCTCCTTCTCTGTCTCCTTCTTCCTCTCTTTCTCTCTCTCCCTCTTTCTCTCTCTCTCTCTCCCTCTTCCTTTCTCTCCCTCTCTCCCACTCCGTATACTTATGGAAAGGAGTAGAGGGGTGTGGGGGGGGAGAGAGAGAGAGAGAGAGAAAGAGGGTAGAAAAGGGGGAAAAGGGGAGAGGGAGAGAATAAGGGAGGGAAGAGAGAGAGTATTTTTTTTTCTCTGCTCTATTAGGGCCCTGTTAATTTCCCTTTCAAATGTTTGGGGCATGCTGAGAGAGTTCTTTGTCTTGAATACCCACTCCAGGCACCAGTTTATTTTTTAAATGGTAACCAAAAAAACTATCTAGCAATCCTATATGGATGCTATTTATTAACCTTTTGTGGGTCTTATAGTGAATTAATCTGTTCATGTATAATAAAAGTAACTAAAATTTAGGCAATAATAGCCGGTGAACATTTTGCTGTAAATAATATGTTTGGACCAGGAATAATCTTATTTTCTGTAAACAATACATAATGGATAGGAAATTGACAACATCAGACTATTATGACCAACATTTAAAAATATTCAATTCAATTCTCTTAGTATTGGACCACAATAATTGTTTGGTGTTTCTTTTACTACTTTCAATGGTCCTAAAAAAGAAAAGTTTAAAAGAACATTTTAGATGAATACAGTAGAACATCCTGTTTTGTCCGTTTCTTTTCTTTCCTCCTGATTTCCTTCCTTATACAATCTCATTTTCTAGTAGCGAAGTGAAATGTAAAGAAAGGAAAGGATTTAAAAGATATTTTTAACTCCATGGCCTTATTGGAGATTCAGATGCTCATGGGCAAAGCAAGATCTCTTTGGTCATATTGTATTCAGTGACTTCAAATCCGTTGTTTTCAGTAGAATAATTTCGGTAAAGCTTACTTTTTTAACGCTTATTTTTAAATAAATTAATAAAAATCATTTTTCTTAAAGCAAGTACATATATCTCGTTTTTAAGCAAAGAACATCTCATTGAATATGAACTTAGTTTTTGCATAAAATTACATTAAAAATGATTGTAAATAGTTGTTCATTTTATAAGGACAGATTCTTTATCTTTTTATTTTCTTTAAGAGACATTTTGACCTTTGCTGTAAAGCTAAGCTAGAGAGGACATTGGCAGAACTTTGTGTGTCCTTATACATAGCTTTGGATGGGAATTTAAGAAGACAGAAAACAATACCTTGCCAAGTATTAACTTTAAATCTTCTATCTACTTTAAAATTTCAAGATTTATGGAATACCAGAACAATCCAGGGAGATGACTCATAAAGAACTAGCACTTTCTAGTTTCCTACATCCTTTTTAAAAAGTCTTAGCTGTTTAACTTTGCTGTCTAGCACCATGATCAATATGGAGATCAACCTGTGAATTAACATAAATCAATCATTTAAGGCTTTTTTTTTTTTTAAAGGTTTATTTATTTATTCATGAGAGACACAGAGAGAGAGAGAGAGAGAGGCGGAGACACAGGCAGAGGGAGAAGCAGGCTCCGTGCAGGGAGCCCGATGCAGGACTTGATCTCAGGTCTCCAGGATCACACCCTGGGTTGAAGGCTGCACTAAACCTGCTGAGCCACCCAGGCTGCCCTTTTTGTTTTGTTTTTACCTATCACTCTAAGTGGTTACAAACTGGTGTTGATATCAAAACTAACTGTTTAAAAGCCATGGCATCACAATTTTAAATTACAAATACCTATATTTAATCAGAGAAATATACAACTATAGACTCTAAATCAAATGATCTAGAAATGATCATTCTATCAAATGATAGAAATACAATACAGTTTTTAAAATAAAGACTAGGTTATGGTTTAAGATGTAAATATGCTTTATTTATTTCATTCTATGTCATCCCTTCTGACATAATGACCTAATGTCACTGGCTGAATCCCATTTACCCACACCCTACAACTTGCATTAAGCAACAGTCTCCTCCTGTATGGATGCTTTCATTGAGTCTTAGTTGTGAAGCACAAAATCCAGTTTTATGTTAAGTAGGTGGGTTGCTAATCTGTGAGAATGCCATTCTTGATCAGGCCTTTATGAATTGTTTGTGAATACCAAACTGGACAATGCAAGCTTTATATTCGTTCTACAATTAGCCAAAATAATTCTAGCTAAACTCTGGTAAAGATCTCTAGAATGAAATGAATGTAAAGTATTCATTCTTTCTTTATCTTGCCCTCTGGTTTCATTTTAGCTCATTTGTTTATTTAAAAATAACCCGCTAAGTTGCTTTTTCACTGCTTTTTCATGTTACAGATTGAAAATGTTGATGTCTGCCTTAGTTTTTCTAGCAGCCAGAGGAGTAAATGTTCAAGGTCTATCTGCTGAAGGTAAGAAAAGGCACAGTTGTCACCAATATCACCCAACTCTTAAAAAAAAAGAAATGTTTTTGTATTGCAAGAAATGTAAAGTGGGAGTACCTAGCTCCTTGATATGTGAAGGAAATCAGTACAATTCCAAAAGTATAGAGACATAAATGTAATGGTTATTAATGTATGCTTTAATTATTTATATGTTCCATATTTTGCCAAAAGTGTTATTTTCTTGACTGTGTAAGAGAGGAGTAAGTTCACAAAACACTTTTATGTTATTACCAGTTGTATATAGTATTTTTAGTCTTAAGGAGAGGGATGGATGGATATATAGATAATGCTAGATCATAGATGAACCTAAATTCAGGTAAAAATAATATAATTAATTTGCAAATATCACTTTATCAATAATATCAAATTAGTCTTGTTGAAATATTTGGTAAGTTTAAATAAAACATCATGAGTTCTTAAATAATTAGTACTAACAGTATTTAATGACTGTCATATGTAAAAGCTTTAAGTCATTAAAGGTTTAAAAGATCATCACTAAAATCAAAATATAGAAAAGTGGAAAAAAGCTGAACTTGTTCTGTCATTTTTTTTTTTTTCTGAATCTTTTTCTTTCACATATATTTTTAGGAAAACTTTTCAAGTACTCTAACAAAATCTAGTTGCTAAGGTTATGAAATAACAAGACCTTTGAGATCTGCACTAATAATCACCATTTTATTAGAATATTAATTTTGTGCATTTAAAAATTCTGCTAAATACTGGTATATACTTTGATAATTTAGATTGGTTAATGTTTCTACTTTTGTCATTTGCTCTGAATAGCTTTTTCCCACACACACACTAGAAATATTAGATCTAAGTTTTAAAATTTTGCTGTCATTGGAAAAAGGAATTATGTGGTTTCTGAAATACAATGAATATTTAATTAGAATTATTGAGTTTTCCCAAGTTTTCTTCTATTTTCTTTTTTTCTTGTTTTAAATTTCCTTTGTCTTTTACATTTATGTGATATGTTGTGTAATACTAAGTTACACATTTAATGGCCAAAAAGCTAAGGTTCAAACCTAACTGCTGGTTTTTTACCTTAGAAAAAAAGGTGATAAAACTCCCCAGGAAAATATTTTACTTTTTTCAGTGGTGGAAAGTGGGTTAGAATGTTACCATTTGTTCATCTTATGTCTCTGCCTTCTCATATGACATCCTTTAGTAACAGAAGAAACACATTGATTTTCACTTATCTTCTAAAAATATATGAATGCTCAAAATGATTTGCTAAATAAATAAAATATGCATATAATAAAACAAGGAATTTTAAAACCTTTAAGATCATCTAGTTTTAATGAGAACATAAATACTCTTACGGTAGCTTCCTATTGATCAGACTAACTCTTCTATATTATGCAACTGTGAGAAGGTTTGGGGGGGACCGTCATGTCTCATTTCATTTTTTTTAAAGATTTATTTGTTTATTTGAGAGAGAGTGAGTGAGTGAGAGAGCATGAGTAGGGGGAGGAGCAGAGAAATACAGGGAGAAGCTGACTCCTCACTGAGCAAGGAGGCTACATGGGCTGGATCAGGACCTGGGCTGAAGGCAGGTGCTTAACTGACTGAGCCACCCAGGTGCTCCTCTCATTCTTATTTTAAATGAATAATTCCACTGCATACTTTCTGTGACATTTATAAACCATCAGAGAGCAAGAAATCCAAATAGTTTGCTAATGTTCCTAAACTTTAAAAGGGAGACAAATTTTGACCTTACCGGTGGATGTATTTTTTTTTAAGATTTTATTTATTCATGAAAGACACACGCACACACACACACAGAGAGAGAGAGAGAGAGAGAGAGGCAGAGACACAGGCAGAGAGAGAAGCAGGTTCCATGCAGAAAGCCTGATGTGGGACTCGATCCCGGGTCTCCAGGATCACGTCCTGGTCCGAAGGCAGGTGCTAAGCGGCTGAGCCACCCAGAGATCCCCAGGTGGATGTATTTTATTGCCAATAGCACGTTTTATTTAGAATATGATTATAGGTTTCATATAGATTTATTTCCAGCTTTACTTCATCTCTTCTCCTAATTTTTTAAATTAGAACTACAAGAGAAAGAAGCTAGGTTCAGATTGTAACTTTACTTTGGGTCGTTTAACTTTTGTTCAGTATTAGAACAATTTAGGAGCTCCGTGTATTAACCTAGGATTTACATTTATGTCTATTCAATTATATTATCTAAAGTCATGAATAAGCTGATCTTTATTATTTATTAATATGTAATGTTAAAAAGAAGAAAAGAAGAAAAGGAAAAGAAAGAAAGAAAGAAAGAAGAAAGAAAGAAAGAAGAAGAAGAAAGAAAGAAAGAAAGAAAGAAAGAAAAGAAGAAGAAAGAAAAGAAAGAAAGAAGGCAGGAAGGAAGGAAGGAAGGAAGGAAGGAAGGAAGGAAGGAAGGAAGGAAGGAAGGAGAAAAAGAAAGATCGGAGGAGGACAATCATTATTTTTTTATATGACTATGTATATAATCTCCCAAAGTAGACATTGTAAGTTTTAATTTTAAAGCTCCCATTTTCTCTTTAAATAAATAAACACTTTAATAAAGCAATTACTAGGTGATTTAGGAGAACTATTATAAATCCCGTTGCCACTATAAGGTGCAGCCACACCATCCTTATTTTTAATACAGGACAACCAACATTAAGTGGCGTTTTTTCTCCAGTTCCTAGCCATCACTAAGTTGATACCAGATGTGTATTTGTGAGGGAAGCAGAATGCTGCATCAAATGATTCGCACAAGACACAGAGCCCATCCGTTTCCAAGAAGAAGCAAACTCTAGGAAAACTGTATTTTAAGATCAGCAAAGAGCATGGCTCCTACAAGTTTTGTTCACTGGGCCTCTCATTCCATCCTCTGTCCCTGAAGCTTCACTTGGAAACGTTATCATGTTTCAGAAATTCAGGTTTGCTCCAATCTGTGACTGATACATCGAGTTGCCTTTCTGTCTTCACAGATTTCCTCTAAGAGCATGGCAACTCTAATTGCATTTGTAAAAAAAATAAAATAAAATAAAAAGGAAAACCGCATTCATTTCATCTGTTCCTGTTTTTATATTTTCCCTTTGATACAGAAATAAGAAATGGAAACTTAAAAGCCATTCTAGGGCTGTTTTTCAGTTTGTCTCGCTACAAGCAGCAACAGCACCATCAGCAGCAGTATTACCAGTCCTTGGCCGAACTTCAGCAGCGAGTCAGCCAGGCCTCCTCTCAGGCAGAAGCGAGTCAGGCCAAAGCCCAACAAGATATGCAGTCCAGGTAAGGAAGGGGAAGCAGGGCGTGTGTTTAGACTTAACCTGTCTAGTTACAATTTTTTTTTTTTTTAACAAGCTATTGTTTGTGAGTTTGCAAAAACATATTTATGTCATTGCATCAGTGTTCCGATGTTACTTGACCGGTGTTGTAGAAGTTAAAAACCACTTTTCTCGTGGTTGGATGAGCA
This sequence comes from Canis lupus familiaris, assembly GCF_011100685.1. NCBI lineage: Eukaryota > Metazoa > Chordata > Mammalia > Carnivora > Canidae > Canis > Canis lupus. The sequence goes on from NC_049236.1 coordinate 20,828,754, forward strand.
ACATTTATTAAGTTTAGGTGAAATGTCTCTGTGTGTTTTCCAAAGTTGAGTGTGGTTTGTATCAAACAAAGTGTGTGAAGTGTCTTTTTCTGTAAGTGATGAGGCACTTTTTTTTTTTTTTTTTTTTAATGAAAGTGAAATACTTATTCACGACTATTGCAACAGGGGAGAGAGAATCCAGCAGAGACAGCCTGGCTGCTGCCAAGAAGCAGAGTGGGGTCCATGGATGGGAAGTCACTAGGGCAGATGCTGAGGAGGGGGATCCTTGCTAACACAGGGTGAGGCCCGTGGAGCAGCCTGGCTGCCACTGGGTTCAAAGGGCACCCTGTGTCTGCATTGGAGGTGAGGGGCTCCATCGGCGTCAGGGCAGAGCGCACGGACCAGGCCAGAAATTATACTTACAATTATTATTATTTACAATGTGCTAGAGTCCTCCTTCCGCAAATTATTATTTACAATGTGCTAGAGTCCTCGTCTCCAAGTGGGTAGTTAGTTCTCTTTATTAAGGTTACGATTCGATTCATTGAATCTGTCAAAATTTCGGGGTCTGTCAAACATAGGGGTTTGAGTGTTTGGGGACATACTGTTTTCAATATGTGATTGTATGTGTGTTATTTATAAACACACATGTGTGTGTTCATCTATTGGTGCATTGTAGGCACAGCCTGGGATGGGGTGCTGACACGTCATGGCCACTTTCTTCCCTCGTCCATTAGCGCTGTTTTCCAATTTGGAATGGTTATCAGTCAGGGCTCGACCGGAGAAGCAGAAGCAGTAAGGATGAAGAGACTGATTGTGAAGAATTGGTTTACACGATGCTGGGGGCTAGGGAGGCAAGTCTGAAATCCTCAGGGCAGCCCCGCAGGAAGGACAGGCTGAAACTCTCTCAGCATGAACCCAAACTTGTATATACAGGTACAATTTCTTCTCTGAAGGAAGCCTCCATCCTGCCTTTGAGATCTTTCAAGTGGGAGGAATCACATAGACCCAGTGTATCTAAGAGAATCTCCCTTAAAGTTAGCTGTTCTAGACTTTAACCGCAGCCACGAAACACTTTCAACAGCAGCATCTAGGTCAGTGTCTGATTGAACAAGTGGCCCTGAATAGGCCTAGCTAAGTCGACACATCAAAAATGACCACAGCATGAAACTAAGTAGACAAACTTCATGCATACTGCTCATTTGTTACTCACCAACGACCAGGATATCGGGTCACTGGGTCTATTGCGTAAATAGCTGATTGTTTGCCCTTCGGAGGAAGAATGTCCAATATGAAAAGAGTCATCATCTTTAAGAGTATACACACATATCACACAGATGTAAATATTTAACTTTTCCATCTTACAAGGCAAATCTGAGACCTAGTAACACTCAGTTTACCCTGAGTTTGTTTTTGGTATTTAGTATTGACTCAAAAAGTTAGAGTAAAATTCCAAATTACATTCACGTACCACCCCTCAACTTATTGTCAAATATTCAACAGTTCAGAAATCCTCTTCTCTTTCACCTGCCAACCAGCCCTTTCTTCCCAGTAAGCAGTACTTCTTTTCTCTATATGGCCAAGTAAACTCTACTTGCTTTGGAAGATTTGGCTCACGAATTATTGAGCCAATAAAGAAAAATTGTAATTTTAGCCAAAAATATAGAGTATACTACATAGGTCATGGAGTGGTAAAAGATATTTTCATCACTCGACAATGCAGATACAATTCTATTCTTTAAACTCATCCTTGCTTTTTGTGACATAAGTGAAATCGTATAAAAGTCAAGTGAAAACAATTCTCTATAGGGTAAGTTCTTTGGATTTCCTTAAGAATAGAGAAGGGGGGATAAGGAAATATCTTTTTATTATGTATTATTATTTTGAAGGGGATTGATTAGTAGAAAGAGATCTAGATTTGAAAACTGCCAAAAATAATATTTCCTAGAGTTTGGTTTAAGTTATTTGAATGGATAAGAAGCAAGAATAGTAGCTGAGAAAACATAGGAAGTGAAGTGGTATTGTACAAAACATGTTCACCCTGGAAGTGATATGGAGTATCATTTGTCTTTTTCTTTACCTTGTTCTATTTCTGTATCTACCATGTGGAATTTCTTACTCAGAATTTCTCAGTGGTTATGACCCTTCTGGGGAGATTGTTCTTCTCATTCTTGATGGATATGCCTGGCTGTTCTGGAACTATATTTTAATTAAAAATTAAAGCTCTATATAGTAGGCATGGTAATTTTATACCATTTTGGGGAGAGCTATCTAATTTTTTTTCATTAAAATTATGTTTTGAAAAGTATTCTATTCATCCGTGTTCTTAGGACACACTTCTTAAGAATTTTTTCTGCTAATAAATTTAATTGGTTTTAATTACTTTTATAGACTCATAATTTATAAATGTGGAGTACTTGCTGTACTAAGTATAGTACTTACGATGCTGATATAGAGGAGCTACATGTCTTAATTTTAATAGAATATATTATATATTTGGAGAATATTATATTTCAAACATCAATACTTATTTCCACTTATATCGATTTCGCACAGGGAAAAGCCTATGAATTAGAATTTCTGTGGCCTTACATACAACAAGCAACGTATTTTCCAAAAGCCCATAGTGAGGATATACATGAGAAATGGTGTTTATGTCTATATGGTAAAACGAAGATAATTAACACAGAAAAAAATAACCCAGTGACACATTTTATCTTCATTTGCTTGAGATGTGAGTCATAAATCATGATTTATGAAGCTTCTCTGTTAATTCTAAAGCTCTTCCCAAGTAAATAGCTTAAATGATTGGTTGCTATATTATTCTGGATATTTACCAGAAAATATTCTTGTATTTTTCTCTGTCAACTCATAAAAAATTTTAAGGGCACATGGTTTCAGTTCAGTGAGAGTTTTGTTTTATTCTTTTCATTTAAAATAAATTGGTGTAACTGTATATATTCCCACAATATTTATTTTATGCATTAAGAATTTCTAACTTGGTTTTGGTATTTTGCAAGTAACTCCAAATGTTTTCAATCATTTGGAACATCTTTCATTTAAGCAGACACTTTGACCCAAAGGTTAACAAGCACATAAGAGAAAAAATAAAACATGGGTAACAAACTCTCCTTTTCTGGCGTCTCAGCTCTTTCTCCACTCTTCTGTCTGTCCGTTTGTGGGTATGTTGGTGCACATACATAAGATTATACCTGCGTGTGTGTGTGCGCGTGCACACAAGTGTGTGTGTCCTGTTCAAGTGACAACTAGAGGTGTAGTTAAAGTTCGCCTGTAGAATCAAACTGCCTACACTTGGATCCCGATTTCACCACTTTCTAATTGTGGGGTCTCAGGAAACTTGCCTGACCTGTCACTGCTGCAGTGTTCTCATTTGTTAAAAGAGAATAAAAAATGGCATTGTTCTCATGAGTTTTTTTTTAGGTTCACTGAGTCACTACAGTATAAAACACTCTGAACATACCAAGCACACACTACTCCCTGTTCAAAGCCTTGCAACGGTCTCAAATAGTCCAGGCTTGCTCCCACCTTAGGAGATATGCTCCTGCTTTGCCTGGAATACTCTTTCTCCTAGCTGTTTGGCCTAAGTCTCTCACCTGCTTCAAGTCAGTGGCTCACGTGTTACCTTCTCACTGATGCTTACCTTGACAGCTCCCCTTTAACACTACCGGCTGCCCATGTCTGCTCTCCATTGTACTTTGCCATATGTTTTATTTTTTTCTTAGCTTTAATCAATCTTTAATTTCAATTTACTTATATTCATTATTCATTATTGCCATTTCCCTTTAAAAGGTAAGCACTATTAGCACAGCAGTATTTTTTATATTTTAATCACTGGTATAGTCCAAGGGATAAGCACAGAGCCTGATACACAGGAGTTTTCAGCAACTGTTTCTGAAATGAGATAATTTAAGAACAAATCTATGTTATAGCTGCTTCCAATTTTAAGTAGGAAGATTCACAATTACAATTGTAAGTAATTCATAACAAAATTGTATATATTTATAAAATTAGTAGCATAAAATTAAATATGCTTTTATTTGGGGGTAGTCGTGATATTGAACTAGCTAGTTTCCAAATGGTCTAGAGTAGAGATTCTTCTTATTATTACTGGAATTATCCACTTACTGTAGTATCTGTATTAAAATAAAGCTGGAACTTTATTTCCTAAAATTTCCTAAATCCTTCACAGGGATTACTTGGTTATATCTGGAGTGATAAAGACTTGGTTAATTGAATCTTCAGTTCTCAAAAATCTGAATACATTTAAGATAAAAATTAAATTTTCTCTATCCATGATCTTTGGAAGGACTTCACAGGAGTAAAGAGTAACGATCTTGCTGGGCTACATAATGTAAAGCATTGTATTTGCATTTATTTAATATAAATAAAAACTAGCCCCTCAATTTTTTCTGGTTTTACTTTTCATTTTGAAAATAGTAGATGGGGCAACTGAGTGAGTGGCTCAGTTGGTTAAGCATCTGACTCTTCAGTTCTGTTCAGGACATGATTGTGAGGTTGAGCCCCTTGTTGGGCGCCCTGCTTTAAGATTCTCTCTCTCCCTCTCCTTCTGCCCCTCACTCCCCTGCCATCAGCTGGTGTATGTGCATTGGTACACATGCGCACACATTCTCTAAAAGAAATAAAGAAAGAAATGCACCTTAAAAAAAGGAAATATTAGATTAAAGACCTTCTCTTCAGCCAACTGGGAAAATATGAAAAATATTTTAATAAAAAGTGATAAGCTTTTGTAAGAGTTGATATCATAGTGATTTTCTCTAAGTATTAACTAGGAGATGGGGAAGTATTTTTTATTCTAGAAAACAAAGTAGAAATGAGTACTGTATTTTTTTGAACTCAGAAAATTCATTTGGTCAGTAAATTCAGGATACATCCTGGGCGTTCAGGATATTTCTGCTAATCATACTTTTCCATGTGTTGAGTTTTGACTGTGAGAGTTCTAGTTGACATGAAAGGTAACAGGAAGTTTAATTTCACCAAAATCTTACACAGTGTCTGGCACAGGAGAACAGCCAACAATGAGCAAAATGCATGTCATCAGTGGATAATTTTCCTGAGATATCTGATAAATCATTATAGTGCAAGAAAATTATATAATGAAAATTCATTTTTTCCTAGGTATTGGTAGGTTACATATGAGGTGGTGTTTAGCATGATGGTATATGTAAAGAGTATGATTTTTATTTGCTAAAAGCTTTAAGAAAGAGATTTTTCCTTAAAATGTGGACCTTTAGCTTAATTATTGTCCAGATTATGAAATAGCTTTCCTTCCTGTTATTAAGTAGTGAACTTTACCAACTCACAAATAGTGATTACTGAATTGCACGAACAAATATTTATTTTATGTTTTATACAAATAAAACACGTAAAAAAGAAAGGAAATCGAATGTATAAAAGTAGAGGCAGGTAAGAAATCATGTAGGTCATAGAATCAGGAAAGGCAAGCAATGTTAAGTCTTTCTGAGCTACAGTAACTATTTTGAGAATTTGAGAGATTGTAATTTCCACAGATGATCATTTGCCCTTCTGCTTTCCATTTGTTGGAGAAAATCAAATGCTTGTCCACTTGCAGTTTAGATGAACTTGCTCAGATAGGACTTGCAAGGCGAAGAGCAAAATCTGTGGACACATGTTCTTTGAGTGACTTGTCTATTCCCGCCGCAGCTCCAAGCCGAGGTTCTCGTGACCTCTGCCACACACGTTGCTCTTGGAACCCTCTTCCATTGAGGACATTTGCCTTTCTCTTTTCCAGGAAACATCATTTCCTTCTGAGGGATTCACTCAGAAACTGGGACGGTTTACAGCTTCTCAGCCTGGGGTTATAAATCTTGCAAAGTATATAAGGAAGTTTAATTTAAGATGACAGGAAGGCTCTGGTAATTTAAGCCCTCATGAACCTGGCTTCAATTAGTTTCTTAACTCAGCTCTGTGTTGTGGCCTATAGTGTGCTCTTCAAAAAAAGTCATTGAATCAATTAAACTTTGAACAAAACAAAACACAAAGGACATTTATGAATTCTTTTCAAAGCCAGACTTTTTCTTTCCTAGAGAGAAATAATTGAAGGGTAATAAGAAACTACTCTTTAATTGCCTGACTTAGGAAGTGTAATATTAAAAAAGCATACATACACAGCATATACACTTTGCTTGCGTTCTTTGCTTTTATTTCACTATGTAAAAAGCCCGACAACCACTTAGGACTTCTGTTGTTATAAATGAAGTAGCATCTATCTAGTTCTGGATACTTTAGAGTCAGACAGGCATGGGTTTAAATTCCACCTGCCAATTCCCAGTGGTGTGGCATTGGGAATTGCCAATTCCACTATTTTTCCCTCTCTTCCCCTATGATCCTCTGTTTTGTTTCTTAAATTTCACATATGAGTGAGATCGTACGATAATTGTCTTTCTTATTTTTTTTTAATTTATTTTTTATTGGTGTTCAATTTACTAACATACAGAATAACACCCAGTGCCCGTCACCCATTCACTCCCACCCCCCGCCCTCCTCCCCTTCTACCACCCCTAGTTCGTTTCCCAGAGTTAGCAGTCTTTACGTTCTGTCTCCCTTTCTGATATTTCCCACACATTTCTTCTCCCTTCCCTTATATTCCCTTTCACTATTATTTATATTCCCCAAATGAATGAGAACATATAATGTTTGTCCTTCTCCGACTGACTTACTTCACTCAGCATAATACCCTCCAGTTCCATCCACGTTGAAGCAAATGGTGGGTATTTGTCATTTCTAATAGCTGAGTAATATTCCATTGTATACATAAACCACATCTTCTTTATCCATTCATCTTTCGTTGGACACCGAGGCTCCTTCCACAGTTTGGCTATCGTGGCCATTGCTGCTAGAAACATCGGGGTGCAGGTGTCCCGGCGTTTCATTGCATTTGTATCTTTGGGGTAAATCCCCAACAGTGCAATTGCTGGGTCGTAGGGCAGGTCTATTTTTAACTCGTTTGAGGAACCTCCACACAGTTTTCCAGAGTGGCTGCACCAGTTCACATTCCCACCAACAGTGTAAGAGGGTTCCCTTTTCTCCGCATCCTCTCCAACATTTGTTGTTTCCTGCCTTGTTAATTTTCCCCATTCTCACTGGTGTGAGGTGGTATCTCATTGTAGTTTTGATTTGTATTTCCCTGATGGCAAGTGATGCAGAGCATTTTCTCATATGCATGTTGGCCATGTCTATGTCTTCCTCTGTGAGATTTCTGTTCATGTCTTTTGCCCATTTCATGATTGGATTGTTTGTTTCTTTGGTGTTGAGTTTAATAAGTTCTTTATAGATCTTGGAAACTAGCCCTTTATCTGATATGTCATTTGCAAATATCTTCTCCCATTCTGTAGGTTGTCTTTGAGTTTTGTTGACTGTATCCTTTGCTGTGCAAAAGCTTCTTATCTTGATGAAGTCCCAATAGTTCATTTTTGCTTTTGTTTCTTTTGCCTTCGTGGATGTATCTTGCAAGAAGTTACTATGGCCGAGTTCAAAAAGGGTGTTGCCTGTGTTCTTCTCTAGGATTTTGATGGAATCTTGTCTCACATTTAGATCTTTCATCCATTTTGAGTTTATCTTTGTGTATGGTGAAAGAGAGTGGTCTAGTTTCATTCTTCTGCATGTGGATGTCCAATTTTCCCAGCACCATTTATTGAAGAGACTGTCTTTCTTCCAATGGATAGTCTTTCCTCCTTTATCGAATATTAGTTGCCCATAAAGTTCAGGGTCCACTTCTGGATTCTCTATTCTGTTCCACTGATCTATGTGTCTGTTTTTGTGCCAGTACCACACTGTCTTGATGACCACAGCTTTGTAGTACAACCTGAAATCTGGCATTGTGATGCCCCCAGATATGGTTTTCTTTTTTAAAATTCCCCTGGCTATTCGGGGTCTTTTCTGATTCCACACAAATCTTAAAATAATTTGTTCTAACTCTCTGAAGAAAGTCCATGGTATTTTGATAGGGATTGCATTAAACGTGTATATTGCCCTGGGTAACATTGACATTTTCACAATATTAATTCTGCCAATCCATGAGCATGGAATATTTTTCCATCTCTTTGTGTCTTCCTCAATTTCTTTCAGAAGTGTTCTATAGTTTTGAGGGTATAGATCCTTTACATCTTTGGTTAGGTTTATTCCTAGGTATCTTATGCTTTTGGGTGCAATTGTAAATGGGATTGACTCCTTAATTTCTCTTTCTTCAGTCTCATTGTTAGTGTATAGAAATGCCACTGACTTCTGGGCATTGATTTTGTATCCTGCCACGCTACCGAATTGCTGTATGAGTTCTAGCAATCTTGGGGTGGAGACTTTTGGGTTTTCTATGTAGAGTATCATGTCATCGGCGAAGAGGGAGAGTTTGACTTCTTCTTTGCCAATTTGAATGCCTTTAATGTCTTTTTGTTGTCTGATTGCTGAGGCTAGGACTTCCAGTACTATGTTGAACAGCAGTGGTGAGAGTGGACATCCCTGTCTTGTTCCTGATCTTAGGGGAAAGGCTCCCAGTGCTTCCCCATTGAGAATGATATTTGCTGTGGGCTTTTCATAGATGGCTTTTAAGATGTCGAGGAATGTTCCCTCTATCCCTACACTCTGAAGAGTTTTGATCAGGAATGGATGCTGTATTTTGTCAAATGCTTTCTCTGCATCCAATGAGAGGATCATATGGTTCTTGGTTTTTCTCTTGCTGATATGATGAATCACATTGATTGTTTTACGGGTGTTGAACCAGCCTTGTGTCCCAGGGATAAATCCTACTTGGTCATGGTGAATAATTTTCTTAATGTACTGTTGGATCCTATTGGCCAGTATCTTGTTGAGAATTTTTGCATCCATGTTCATCAGGGATATTGGTCTGTAATTCTCCTTTTTGGTGGGGTCTTTGTCTGGCTTTGGAATTAAGGTGATGCTGGCTTCATAGAACGAATTTGGAAGTACTCCATCTCTTTCTATCTTTCCAAACAGCTTTAGGAGAATAGGTATGATTTCTTCTTTAAACGTTTGATAAAATTCCCCTGGGAAGCCATCTGGCCCTGGACTCTTGTGTCTTGGGAGGTTTTTGATGACTGCTTCAATTTCCTCCCTGGTTATTGGCCTGTTCAGGTTTTCTATTTCTTCCTGTTCCAGTTTTGGTAGTTTGTGGCTTTCCAGGAATGCGTCCATTTCTTCTAGATTGCCTAATTTATTGGCGTATAGCTGTTCATAATATGTTTTTAAAATCGTTTGTATTTCCTTGGTGTTGGTAGTGATCTCTCCTTTCTCATTCATGATTTTATTAATTTGAGTCTTCTCTCTCTTCTTTTTAATAAGGCTGGCTAATGGTTTATCTATCTTATTAATTCTTTCAAAGAACCAACTCCTGGTTCTGTTGATCTGTTCCACAGTTCTTCTGGTCTCGATTTCGTTGAGTTCTGCTCGAATCTTTATTAACTCCCTTCTTCTCTTGGGTGTAGGATCTATTTGCTGTTTTTTCTCTAGCTCCTTTATGTGTAAGGTTAGCTTTTGTATTTGAGTTCTTTCCAGTTTTTGAATGGATGCTTGTATTGCGATGTATTTCCCCCTTAGGACTGCTTTTGCTGCATCCCAAAGATTTTGAACGGTTGTATCTTCATTCTCATTAGTTTCCATGAATCTTTTTAATTCTTCCTTAATTTCCTGGTTGACCCTTTTATCTTTTAGCAGGATGGTCCTTAACCTCCACGTGTTTGAGGTCCTTCCAAACTTCTTGTTGTGATTTAGTTCTAATTTCAAGGCATTATGGTCCGAGAATATGCAGGGGACAATCCCAATCTTTTGGTATCGGTTCAGACCCGATTTGTGTCCCAATATGTGGTCTATTCTGGAGAAAGTTCCATGTGCGCTTGAGAAGAATGTGTATTCAGTTGAGTTTGGATGTAAAGTTCTGTAGATATCTGTGAAATCCATCTGGTCCAGTGTATCATTTAAAGCTCTCGTTTCTTTGGAGATGTTGTGCTTAGAAGACCTATCGAGTATAGAAAGAGCTAGATTGAAGTCACCAAGTATAAGTGTATTATTATCTAAGTATTTCTTCACTTTGGTTAATAATTGATTTATATATTTGGCAGCTCCCACATTCGGAGCATATATATTGAGGATTGTTAAGTCCTCTTGTTGAATAGATCCTTTAAGTATGATATAGTGTCCCTCTTCATCTCTCACTACAGTCTTTGGGGTAAATTTTAGTTTATCTGATATAAGGATGGCTACCCCTGCTTTCTTTTGAGGACCATTCGAATGGTAAATGGTTCTCCAACCTTTTATTTTCAGGCTGTAGGTGTCCTTCTGTCTAAAATGAGTCTCTTGTAGACAGCAAATAGATGGGTCCTGCTTTTTTATCCAGTCTGAAACCCTGCGCCTTTTGATGGGGTCATTAAGCCCGTTCACATTCAGAGTTACTATTGAGAGATATGAGTTTAGTGTCATCATGATATCTATTCAGTCTTTGTTTTTGTTGACTGTTCCACTGAACTTCTTCTTAAAGGGGAATTTTAAGAGGCCCCCTTAAAATTTCTTGCAGAGCTGGTTTGGAGGTCACATATTCTTTTAGTTGCTGCCTGTCTTGGAAGCTCTTTATCTCTCCTTCCATTTTGAATGAGAGCCTTGCTGGATAAAGTATTCTTGGTTGCATGTTCTTCTCATTTAGGATCCTGAATATATCCTGCCAGCCCTTTCTGGCCTGCCAGGTCTCTGTGGAGAGGTCTGCTGTTACCCTAATACTCCTCCCCATAAAAGTCAGGGATTTCTTGTCTCTTGCTGCTTTAAGGATCTTCTCCTTATCTTTGGAATTTGCAAGCTTCACAATTAAATGTCGAGGTGTTGAACGGTTTTTATTGATTTTAGGGGGGGATCTCTCTATTTCCTGGATCTGAATGCCTGTTTCCCTTCCCAGATTAGGAAAGTTTTCAGCTAGAATTTGTTCAAATACATATTCTGGCCCTCTGTCCCTTTCGGCGCCCTCGGGAACCCCAATTAAACGTAGGTTTTCTTCCTCAGGCTGTCGTTTATTTCCCTTAATCTATCTTCATGGTCTTTTAATTGTTTGTCTGTTTTTTCCTCAGTTTCCCTCTTTGCTATCAACTTGTCTTCTAGGTCACTCACTCGCTCTTCCACCTCGTTAACCCTCGTCGTTAGGTCTTCTAGTTTGGATTGCATCTCATTCAATTGATTTTTAATTTCTGCCTGATTAGCTCTAAATTCTGCAGTCATGAAGTCTCTTGAGTCCTTTATACTTTTTTCTAGAGCCACCAGTAGCTGTATAATAGTGCTTCTGAATTGGCTTTCTGACATTGAATTGTAATCCAGATTTTGTAACTCTGTGGGAGAGAGGACTGTTTCTGATTCTTTCTTTTGAGGTGAGGTTTTCCTTCTAGTCATTTTGCTCAGTGCAGAGTGGCCAAAAGCAAGTTGTATTGGGAAAAAGAGAAAAAGAGAGGAGAGAAAGAAGGAAAGAAAAGAGAAAGAGAAAAAAAAGGGAAGAGAAAAAAAAAAACGAAAGAAGAAAAAAAAGAAGAAGAAAAAGAAAGAAAAAGAAAGGAGAAAAAAAAAGGGGGGGTGGGGGAAGGAAACAAATCAAAAAGCAAAACAAAACAAAACAAAACAAAAAACCAAAAAAAAAAAAAAAAAAAAAAAGAACCACCGGGGAGTATCTTCTGATTCTGTGTTCTTTAAGTCCCTTGGCTTCCCCTGGAAGTTGTCAGTCTAGCTGGTCTTCTGGGGGAGGGGCCTGTTGTGCTGATTTTCAGGTGTTAGCAGTTGGGGGAGCTGCTGTGCCCCTGCCTGGTGCAGGGCTCAGTGGGGGTTGTTTACCCCGTGAGGCCCCAGGAGGAACAGCCCCAGTGGCGGGGCAGCTCTGGAAACCTGGATTCAGCTCTGGCAGGAACTCCGGAGCTCTCCGTCTGCAGGGCCTGGAGGCTCCGGGGCGGGGCCGCTGATCTGCTCAGCTGGGGCAGGAGCGTCCTCGCTGTCCTGGGCCCTCCCGGCCTCTGCCTGTCCCGGGGGAGGCGGGATCCTGGGCTGTGTCCCGGCGCCCTGTGCTCCGGAGCCTGCGCTGGTGGATTCGCGCTCCCGGGCCGCGCAGCCCCCTCCGCGGAGCCGCCGCCCGAGCCCCTCCGAGCTGCTCCTGGAACCGCGCAGCCCCCTCCGCACGGAGCCTCTTCCTCTGCCCGAGCCCCTCCGAGCTGCTCCCGCCCCGCAGCCCCCTCCGCGGAGCCGCCCCCGAGCCCCCCGAGCTGCTCCCCCCCGCAGCCCCCTCCGCGGAGCCGCCCCCGAGCCCCCCCGAGCTGCTCCCCCCCGCAGCCCCCTCCGCGGAGCCGCCCCCGAGCCCCCCGAGCTGCTCCCGCCCCGCAGCCCCCTCCGCGGAGCCGCCCCCGAGCCCCCCCGAGCTGCTCCGGGTCCCGCCGTGGGCGCTGCAGCCCTTAGGGAGCTCGGCGCACTCTCCGGGGGTGCAGGTGCCTGTTAGTGTCCCCGGGAGCCCGAGGGCATCCCCGCCCTCCTGGGTCCTGCTCCACCTCCCTGCGAGCCCCTTTCCCCCGGGAAGGTCGGTGCAGCTCCTGCGTCTCCGGGACGGGGCTCTCCTGTCCTGGGGACACTCGCCCCGGCCTCAGCCCGGCTCCTCGCGGGGCCCCTCCCCCTCGGAGGCCTTTTGTTTCTTTATTTCTTTTTCCCCATCTTCCTACCTTGATAGAAGCGCGAACTCTCCTCACTGTTGCATTCCAGCTGGTCTCTCTTTAAATCTCAGGCCGAATTCATAGATTTTCAGGATAATTTGAAGCTTTTCTAGGTAGTTTGGTGGAGACAGGTGATTTGGAGACCCTACTCTTCCGCCATCTTGCCCCTCCCCCCGATAATTGTCTTTCTCTGATTAACTTCTTTCATTTAGCATAATAGCTGCTAGTTCCATCCTCATCATTGCAAATGGTGAGATTTCATTTTTGATGGGTAGTGTTCCAGCGTGTGTGTGTGTGTGCGCGCGCGCACACCACACACATCTTCTTTATCCATTCACCTGTCAATAGACATCTGGGCTCTTTCCATAGTTTGGCTATTTTGGACATCAATGTTTATAGCAGCAATGTCTATAATTGTCTGGTTTATTTCAAAAAGAGGAAATACCCCACTTGGGATGGACCAGAGGGAAGAAGGCAGGAGAAGAGTGGAATTAATTCAGACCAAATGCAGGGAGACACTAGTATGACTCTGTTGCCATTACAAGGACATTGGATTTTACTCCAGAAGGGATGGGAAGCTACTATATGCCACAGAAGGAACATAAACATGTTTAGAACATCAAAGGGACACTCTGGCTGCCCTGTTGGGAAGAGATTATAGGGGGAAAAGGTGAAAACGAGGAGTCATGGAGAAAAGCTTGGAGTGCCATATTGGAAGTAGAGAGAGGAAGGAGTGCGCGAAATATATTTTGAAGGCATTGTCAGTAAAATTAGCCAACAGATTTGCAATGGAATTGGTAAACAAAGAGGAGACTCTCCATTAGAAAAATAATGTTTCTATTTACTAAAAAGGGAAAGAGTGTGGGAGGAACAGGTTCGGTATGGAGGTCAGGTATTTACTTATAGATATGTCAATTTTATGATGTCTACTGGGTATATCCAAGTGGAAATACAAAGGAGGCAACTGGAATTGCAAGACTGTAGTTTAATAGATAGGTGTAGTCTATAGACAAAAATCTGGACATAAAAGCATATAGAAATAATAAAAACTGTGAGATTAGTGGTGATAAACTCACCAAAAACCTATGTATAGATGGAGAGAAGAGGACGAGAACTCAGGTCCGGAGCCCACCTGTGTTGAGACAACTGGTGAAAGCATGAGTTTCTAGAAGAAACTCAAAAAGGGAAGCCTGCAGAGTCAGAAGAAAACCAGAACTTGTTTACCTGGAGAGTAAGTGAAGGAAGGGTTCTAAGGAGAAGGGAGATCAAAGATAATTTATATGTATCCTCAGTCACCATTCTACATACTTTATATAGGTATTTATTCTTTCATTCCTCAGAGCAACCCTATGATGTAGGTATTATTAGTAATCCTAGTTTTCAAATTAAAAACAAAACAAAACAACAGCTGGAAATGGAAATGCCTATTAGATTGCACAAAATTTCATGGTGACTAATCTGCAAATTTAATCTAGGCAATCTGGTTACAGAGCTTGTGGGTTTTTGTTTATTTATTTATTTTCTTAGATTTTATTTATTTATTTATTTATTTATTTATTTATTTATTTATTTATGAGGGATGCAGAGAGAGGCAGAGGTTGTGTTTCTAACCATTATCTACCTACCTGCAGGACCTCAGCTATATCAAATGTTGTATGGGAGTAGGATGAGCACTGAGACCTGACTCAGGGATTTAGCACTGGAGACTCTGATTCGAGCTACTCCAGTGGAGTAGTTGCTGTGATAACTTGATTAGACTCTGTTCAGTGGAAAACAGGAGAGAGGAATTAGAGGTGGTCAATAGTGTATGGACAGGTCTTTCTAGGAGTGCTACTAATAGTTAAATTTCAGTCTTTTTAGTTCTTTTATTGGTTAACTTTGTAGCCTTATATAATGAAATAACATCATTGTTTCTTTCTTAGTCAAATGTAGAAAAAATCTGTATTGTAAAATATGGCTCTTAGCATTTCTGCTTCTCCCCATCAACTAACAATTTCCAACCTCTGTCATCTTCACTTTTTAAAATTAAGGTTCATGTGATTTACATTCTGTTTTGTACAGATTGATTCCAAAAGCTCAAACCAATGGAGTGTTTACATAATGGTGATTAGAAATATATTCTGCAGAATCAGAACAGACTCTTTCCTGATCAAAGCCTTTCTTGAATGTCTATTGAAAGTTTATCATTTGTTTGAATGCAATCATAAACTGATAGATAACTTTAAGAATTGGCCAGGGTTCATTTGATGATGCTTTGGAGAGAGCAGTCCAGGATATTTAGGAAGCCCTCTGTGCCAGCATCATTTTTCTGGGATTATTCAGTTATTGTCGTTAAAATTGCTTCTTGTTTATTTGGGTAGGTAATCATTTGGTTTGTTTATATCTGGCCACGGAGTGGTCATTGATAGTGATTGACATGGATATTTGATTGGTCTCCTTTTTATAGTCCCTTCATTTTATCTTCAATTTCTTAGCCCAGCTTCCCTCCTCTTTTTCTCAGCTGAAACCTTCCTCCCTGTGTACACTGGGGTGAAACTTCTCTCCCTGGGTGTTCTCCATTAACACTACTCCATTTATTTTCAGTATTTCAAAGTATGTTGAAATCTCTTGTCTATTGATGTCTCTTGTTCTCTATCCTGTTATTTTTGAAGTTGTGAACCTACCATAATTATTCCCTTTTCAGCATGCTAATGGCATCACACTAGGAAAAAGAGAATAACGTGGATTTGAGTCTCAGAAAGCGTGAGCAGAATCATTTTTGGTCCTGATAATTTCCTTGTCTTCCTTAAAAAAATAAAAATCAATTAACTGAGCCTAACTTCTGCAGATAGAAAATAAGAATATCCTAATTATACTCTATCTTTTCAGGGAATTGGGAGAATATAATATATATTTTAAAGTATTAGATTGACTACAAAAATTTAGAAGTGAAGACTTGTGTGCTTTTTGACATGTCTATGTAAAAACATGGTTAGTCAGTGTTTCATAATTTGCTCTTAAAACAACCTAAAATGTGATTCATCATTACAGAGTAATGATACCCCTGTGACCCAGGGTAACTAATTTGCAACTTAATACTTTGACATTTTACCACAGGACATTTTGATATCCTTTTTCTACCTACATCTTAACAAACATCCCCCAAGCACTAGCCATTGTTTGGATTCTATTTGATTTTTAGTATTTAAGGGGCCCTTTTTTGTCAAAGAGAGCACTGATAATATAGACTTGATTATTACACCTCCAACTTTATACCATATGAAATTATTTTACATTAATCTGCTTTCTACTAGAGATTGTATTCAGTTTACTGACTTAATAGAAAATGGAACTGTCATGATAACTACCCTACTCATGTCAGTATGAGCACTGAATTATTTTCCTGTAGTCAGAGCTAGGTAGAGAACCAAATAATCATCAGGAGATGACAAGATGGACACAGAATTGGATTTAGGGGACTTGTAACAATTCTGTGCCTGAGATAGTCTTTCCTATGAGACTTTAGCCATTGGTCTAGGGTCTCCCTTCATTATAAAGCATACCCCCAACATTTGCTTCTTCACATTCTATTTCCTGAACTTCCACTTGTGACAAACCCCAAAGCTCCCCCTTTCTGATTGACCTCTCAGTCTGAAAAGATGTATAAAGAAAATCAGCCTTCTCTCTCTGCAAGACTGTGAGACTCTAGGCCAAAGCTCACCAACAGAGATGTTTTGAGACCCCAGCCACTCCTGAGGAACATGAAGCCGACTGCATTGATGATTACATTTGCTTTGCAGTTAATTGAGAATAGTCCAATTATAAGGATTCTACAAAATAGACTTTCAAAGATCTTCAAACAGTATATAGATACTCATTTATATAATTATTTTTAAGTATAATAATTAAAAGCCATTTTCAGAAGCATGTGTACTAAGAAATAGTTGTTAACATATTTTGTGCTTACTACAATACTTTTTTAAGACTTTCAGAGTATTTTTTTAAGATTTTATTTATTTATTCATGAGAGACACAGAGAGAGAGAGAGAGAGAGAGGGGCAGAGACACAGGCAGAGGGAGAAGCAGGCTCCACACAGGGAGCCCGACACGGGACTCGATCCCCCGGTCTCCAGGATCACACCCTGGACCGAAGGCAGTCCTAAACTTCTGAGCCACCCGGGCTGCCCTTCTTTCAAAGTATTGAGTAATTCAGATTTTTCACAATTCAGGGTAGTCTTTACCAAAGTTTGTTTAAATTTTTAGCTTAACAAAACAGTTTTGTTTACTGCTATTCAGGGTCCAGTTATTTTTTTTTTTTTTCCGTGTGGCTTTTTGTTTTTTTGTTTTGTTTTTGGTGATTGCATTAAAATGACCCTTTGGAATGGAGCACTCAATTTATTGTGATACAATTTTACTCCATACTGAAAATTATAAGTAGAAAAGATCCGTGGAGCAGCTTAGTGCTTTGAGCGATGTGTAAGTAAAAGCATTGTTGGAACATTTCATTTATGGTAAGATTGTGAGAGAAATACGAGCCTGGTTTCCTGAGTTGCCCTTTATCTTGAAGTTCTACATTCCTGAAAGAGCATGAGACTTTGATGTGGTAATATCTTACACAGGCATCTCCCTCTTCAGTTACTGTTTTGAGATCCCACAAAAACAGACCATGCAGGTGGCCTTATCAACTGTCAGTTGGAATTTAAGATAACACAGAGGTTATAATATATTTACATACCATATTTCACTAATGGGATAAGTTATCACAGTAACCTGTCTCACATCTAATCAGGATGATATTTCAGCCACCCAGCTACTAAAAAGAAACACATGTGGATGAAAGCTAAGTTTCTGACTCATTTATGGATTAGGCAATAACTGTTTTCAGTGAAGTCTCAGCAAAATTTAAGCAGAGAGACAGTATTTGTATCACATACTCTGATATGCATATAGCTGTTGCAAAACATCTCAAATATTTTTGAAGGAGCATATTTGGTTTTGAGGTGCAAAAGATTTTTTTTTTTTGCAAAAGATATTTTTGCAGAAGTGACTGACTACCTCCCTCTTGAGCTGTTAGTGTGTCAGTCATCATTTTATAACGTT
Source organism: Canis lupus familiaris (assembly GCF_011100685.1). Taxonomy (NCBI): domain Eukaryota; kingdom Metazoa; phylum Chordata; class Mammalia; order Carnivora; family Canidae; genus Canis; species Canis lupus. The sequence goes on from NC_049236.1 coordinate 20,846,543, forward strand.
GCACAAGGACTCTACAAAAGGGAAAATCTTTACACTGAAGGCAGAATTTGGTTCAGAGAATTCTTTGAATCTTAATTCTGAATGTTTGGTTTTATACCTACTCTTAGCAATTATCGGATATATAATGAAACATATTTCAGTCTATCTCAGTCTTAAAATGTTAGTGGATGTGCTTTACCATCTTCAAAACCTGTTACTCTGTAGTGTTTGTCATTGTGTCTAAAAATCTTTTAAGACTCTCTTCCCATGTCTTTAATTATAATATATGTTGGGTTACCTCTTCCTGATTTTCTCTCAAGCTATTTTCACTTGGGAGGAAATAATTTCTGCCTTTTAAACATGGTACCAGTAAAAGTACCATTGAGAGGTTTAATTGTCCACTAAAATTCATAGCCAAGGAATTTCTACCTCCTATTTTGTGATTTCCTTGTATTCCCCCTTGGTTTCTTGAGCACAGTGGTGTTAAAATAAATGTGTTGTTATGATTTAGCATGTTTTTCTCTTTCTTGAGGGAATCAAAAGCACTAAATGTCTGACTGTATAGAGATTCTGTGTAGGGATTTCTACTCATCATACATGTGGCTCTAAGACTTAATAGTAAACAGACAAGTGAGGAATAAAGGGTGATTCGAAAATAATTTTCTATACAATTTCTTGATATAGGTGAGGAGTTAAAAGAACCTACACAGACAAAAAATTGCCTTCAGACTCTACCTTGTTCTGATAAATGCAGTTTATCCAATTACACTTGTATTAAATACATACTTCTTAAGAAGAACTGTTTTGTTCCTGATTTTTATGTTTTTTTTTTAATTTTTATTTATTTATGATAGTCACAGAGAGAGAGAGAGAGAGAGAGAGAGGCAGAGACATAGGCAGAGGGAGAAGCAGGCTCCATGCACTGGGAGCCCAATGTGGGATTTGATCCCGGGTCTCCAGGATCGCGCCCTGGGCCAAAGGCAGGCGCTAAACCGCTGCACCACCCAGGGATCCCATGATTTTTATGTTTTGATGAGTCAGTCACTGTGCAGTTGGGCTCAGTCAATGAATACCATATGGAAATGAAATGAAAGATTTTAATGAAAGACGATATTGTTCCTAATGATTCTTCATATATTACATTAGAGTCCAGTGTTCTTTTTCATTGGTGTTTTGAAAGTTCAGCTGTGACCTTTTAACAAATAAAGATCCAGCCCCCACTGTGTGCCAAGAATTATGCTAGATGTTTGGTTGAGATAATGCTGATGTTTTTACCATTCAAATTGCTGACAATGTAATAGAAGACCTAGATACTTAAAGAGATAGTTCAGTCAGGTATGCTGACTAATCGAACAGTTGCTCAGTGACCCCAGTTAGAGGAAAAAGCCCAGATAAGGATACTGATGAATTAAATGCCATTTACATTCAGAAAACTGCAAGGATATTACAAGGAAAAATTGTTAGTAGAAGAGTAATCTGAGTATCCATTGCTGTTAAAAAAAAAAAAAACAAAAAAAACAACAACAACCAAACAAACCCAAATATAGTTGTGCAAAACAGTAACCATTTGATCATACTCATGGATTTTGTGAGCCTAAGAGTCAAACAGAGCACAGTAGATATGGCTTGTCTCTGCTTCACCACGTTTGGGACCTTTAAAAGGATGGGTGGAGTGGCTGAGGTGTCACAAACTTCTGAGAGACAAAACATCTGTGGCAAGTGAATCCACTCCCGAGGTAATTTTTCCACTCAGTGTGTCTGTCAGCTTAGCTGGAATAGTGACTATACAAAGCTTCTCCAGCACGGCCGTCACAAGAACGTTGTACTTCTTACATGGTGACCTATTGGCTGATGGAAGGACAAGTCCACCCAGATTCAAGGAGAGTGTCAGTGGAACCAAGATTCCACCTCTCAATGAAAGGAATGTCAAAGAATTTATGATCGCTCTATGTTTAAATTGCCACAGGGTATGGTGAGAGAGAAGACTAGAGAAGTAGGCCCAGGTCAATTTATGGAGGCTTCGGATGTTATGTCTCTCCTAGAGGAGCTCAGAATCATTTCTTGAATGTAAAGGACAATTGTCTTGGAGATTTTTTTTAGCAGAGGAAAAATGATGCAATTTATAACTTAGGAACACGAACTTGGTGCCAGGGGAGAGGAGTGGGAGGGGCACTGCAACTAAAGTGGTAGGAAAGTAAAGAGTGTAATGTTAATAGGCACGAGGTGCTGACTAGGAAAATGGACTCGGGGACTGTTTGTGGGTAAGGGTGAAAGAAAACATCACATTTTGTGTTTTTGTTTTTTGTTTTTTCGACTCATTGGATAGTGATATATTTCAGTAAGGAAAAAAATAATGCAGTAGTGGAAACAGATGAAAAGGAGATGGAGAGAAAAAAGTTTACCTTTGGCCCTCATGAATTTGATATTTCAGTGGGACTTCTAGATGGTGGTAGACTGGATCCCAGGAGAGAACTCAGGGCCAGAGATACAGACATGGGAACATTGTTAACCCTGTTTATTGATTGAAACAATGGAAGTGGAAGGGATTACTCAGGGAAAAAGTATAAAGCTGGAGGGAAAAAAGGTCTCAGAGCAAAACTCTGGCAACCACATTTATGGGTAAAGTAAGCAAACAAGAGAATGTCCCTTTTGTTTGTTTTGCAGTATATTCAGAGTTTATGATAGCTTGTCTGGAATCTTCTTCAAGGCAAATTATTTTTGTTGTTGTTGTTGAGAGATGCCTCATTTTTTTTTTTTTGAGACATTTTATCTTTGTCTCTCAAATTAGTTGCAAAACCTAGAGTACAAACTTAAAACAAAACTCTGGTGGAAGTATTAAAGTAAATATACTGTGTTTTATAAGCATATCAAAACTATATTTCATCTAACCACTCTATTATGTAACAAAATTATAAACAAAATTATTTTAAATTTTGTTATGTATTATAAAGCAAAAATATTTATTAAAATCTGTATTTGAGACACTTTTTGGATTATGTACAGCGTTGAGAATTATAGGTTCTGAAAGTCACTCTGTGCATGTTGCTCTGAGGATGGTGTTTCATAGATGTCCTATTGGGACCAACAAGGATTCATACTGTTGAGGTCAGGAAACAAGACTGAGTAGTATCCAGGGATGTTTTGGGGAGAAGGAGACTTCATTATCTTTGTTTTCAATAAATCGTGGTCCCAAAGTAATTATAAATCTAGAGACTGAGAGCCAGAGTTACAAGCTCAACTACTGTACTGAGAGGTCCATTCGTATGAGATTTAGAGTAAATGATGGTGAGAACCAAAAGAGATGGTCTCAGAATTGATGGTGAGGACCAAAAGAGGTGGTCTTGGGAAGACGAAGCACAAAAGAGCAGAGGCATTATAGGGATTGAGAAACAGGAGGTTATGTTGTTCCTAATTCACCAGAATATTTATAGAGCTTCCTGTGGGGGCTTAGTTCATTCAGGGACTCTCAAATGTACATCTGAATCCGTTGAATTTTCTTTTTAACTGTTACAGCAGTTATTTAAGCCAAAGAGCCTTCTATGTGATTTACAGCTTATGCCCCATAAGAACTTTGAGATAGGTAAAGTTATCATCCTCATCTAACTGATGAGGAAACAGGCACAGAGAACAGCAACAGTGAGGCTCAGATTCAGGTACAGCAACCTGACTAAATTCTGTGCTACTATCCAATACACTAGATTTTTACTATTGACTATAGTTGAATAATTCATAGAAAAAAGTTTTAATGTACCATTTTTGTATACCTGCTGAATATTTTTATATTGTTCTTTGCAAGCTTGCAGTAAATTCAGTTTCCATTGAATATCAAACTACACTTTTTAGAAAGGAGTTTGAATTAGTAAACATGATTTTAAGGGTAATACTTTTCACAGTGCAACATAAATCATGCATGTGTAAGTGTAATTTTTCCAAGTTGAGTTTTTCTAGCATAGTGCCAATACATGGAGGCAGTCAATTAAAGTCTTTAATGATTCATTCATCTGTTGATTACATCAACAAATATGTGCTTATTAGAATAAACAATACAGAACGGAATCAAATTTCACAGTATATCTATCTGCCACTTTGAAAACCTGAGAGATGTGGGGTCAGTTTCTTATTTATTTATTCATTCAACACCCAAAGGTGTTTATGTACTTTATAAGAGAACCGTTACAATAAGATCACAAAATGGTCTTTACTTTAGTTCCTCTGTAAAGGTGGGTTTACTCACCACTAAATAGCCATCTTCCTAGTATATCCTGTTACTTTATTCACCCTGTAACTACTGACATAATCTAGAAGTCGACTCATGATTTTTTTTCTCATCATACACTATACCACGGATGTTCAGTCTCCTTTTCCTATTCCGCATCTATGTAACTAATTATACTGTGCAGCTCAAGCTCTGAGAGGCCCAGGAGCCAACCTAAATTCTTCCCTTTTCTTCACTTCTTACAGCTACCATTAAAACTTTTCTCATTAATCATTTACTTGTATTTCCTCTACCTCTGTCTCCATTCAGACCCTCATCAAATGTTGCCTGAATTATAGCAGTGATTTCCCATTTGGTCTCCTAAATGGGAAATTTGTTCGTACTAAATGCTCTAGCTTCCTTCCTCCCCCAGTTCCTCCTTTACATATCTAAGAGAGGAACTCTCCAATCTGAGAATTTAACACTTATTTTGCAGTCAAAAACTTTTAGTAATCTATATTGCATCAGGACAAAGGCCGAATTCCATAGCAAGTTGCTGTGGCTCTCCTGGTTCTAGCCTGGGCAAGCAGAAGGTATTAAAAAGGTATTTGTAGATTGAACAAATAAGAAAAACATGTTTTTAATTATCATAATTAAACACAAATTAAGACAATTCAAATGTCAACTGTCTCAACTGAGTTTGTTAAAGAAGAAACTTGGTAGTAGCCAATGGAGATAAAGAATGATAGGTTGTGTGAGGCTGAGATACTATGTTTTGGTGCTTTTTAATGATTCATGTGTGCTTTATGTCTGAATTCAATTTGGTTTTGGAGAATAAAAACTAAGGAATAAGATTATATAATTTGTACTTCTACATGGAAGTCTACTTCTAGAATAACTATAATAGAAATAGAATCTTCTACAAAAACCCTGTACTGACCCACTCACATTTTATATTTTAATGGGACAATAAAGAAAAGACTCAAATAAGTTCTTATTCTCATTCTAATTCTTTTGAGTAATAAGGATTGTTTGAATCCTGGCCTCGGATTTTGAAGCTACCACAGGGCTTAGTAGAAAATGATTCTGTGATTGATTGATTGATTAATCATCTGTGCAGTGGGCATGAGAATAGTAGTTTATAATTATTGTGCCATTTCCTAGCCCTGATTAAATGTTGCTTAAATGTTGCTTAAAATTTTAAAAAGTGATGTTTACTTGGAAGACTTTTGAGGAGAGTTACTTAGATACTGAAAGTATCTTACTCTTTCAAATTGTATTATTGCCTGTTCTAGATTTCTACATAAATTGACCCATTGAATGAAATTATTAATATTATGTATCTGAATGCTAAACAGTATCTTTTGAAATAGATTTATTTGATACTGGAAGAGTTGCTGTTTTGTAGCAGCATTGAAATTATTATTGTTATTGTTGTGTCTTAGAAATATTCACAAATCCACAGGACAATGAGTTAATAGAAAAAGAAGCACTAAAATATTATAATTAGTAATCAGTTTGCAAGAAAATGATAAATACTGTTATTTTTAAGATGTATTATGTCTACAGATAACTTAATGTTTAAAATCCTTAGTTTCATATTTCTAGTCAGGAATAGAGTGTCCCGTATGCAGGACTATTATAAGAAATAAATGAAAAAAATGTAAACTGTGCGCCACTTAATAAGGACACAACAAAGATGAATTCTTTTTGTTCCTTCCTTTGGTATATTTCTGATAAATCCTTTCTTAAAACAATACCCCTTGCTTAAAAATGGAGGTATAACAAATAATTGTTTGATAATACTACTTAGTAAATATCCATTAATTATTTAGTTATTGAACCCATACTAACCCCATTGAAAGGAACTGAGAGTAGTGGACATAATTCCTGTCCCAGTAAACAAAACAATCATGCTCCGTTTACCATGATAAATTCTCATATTAACCTAATAATTAGAGAAAAATTAAGATCTGTGGACCAGGGAAGGACAAAATTAACTCTGGGAAACTTAAGAAATTCTTTAGCAAGAAGGTGACATTTGAGCAAGATTTTGAACTAGCAGTAAGATTTTATAATGTTGGGAAGAGAGGACTGGTATTTCAGATGAAGGAAACCTCATGAGAAAAGCTATGGACCCATGGGAGAAGAGGCTATAGGCAAGAGCAGAGGTGTGGTGAAAGTGGAGAGCACACAGGGTGGAGGTATGCAGAGAGGATGAAGCTGTAACGATCTAAGGAGACATACGGAAGTGCTGTAAACTAGATCACAGGGCTTGGGTTTTATCCAGTGGACAATGGGCAGGGGAGCAGGGGGGGCGGGGGGTCAACAGCAATTTCAAAGAAAGAAGTTGGCATTCATTCTTCCACGGGAAAGTTTACTCTGTCGACTGTGAGACGAATGATTTGATTTCTCCGGGAATAAAAATGGACTGATAACAAAGAAATTAGTGAAGAGATATTATAAGAGTCTGTGAGAGAGATGACATGGAGGGGAAAAAAATGATAAGTAATGATAAAGACAACTCCTTATTGTTCAATGGAGAAAATGGTGATGGTTAAGTTATGGAGGAAAGTCAGCATGGGGGGGGGTGGTTTGAAAGAAGGAGAATTAGTTGTTTTGAACGTTTTTGGAATATCTGGGAGAAATTGAGGTGATAGATCTGGATATAGTATTTAGGGAATCTCAAGGTGACTTCTAGGAAGAAACTTTGAATTTAGTTTTGAGATTTGAGTATAAAAAGGTAGATCTGAGATAGAAAGAATAGAGAGATAGGTTAGCAGTTGCCTAGGATTACAGTTCGAAAATACTCATGGTAACTGTACAAAAATTTAGGGGATAAGGAGAATGAGTTGACCAATATTTGGGAAGTAGGAGTAGCTACAGGAGAGGTAGCTGTTGCATTAGGACACCTAAGTGAGATGAGGATTTCCAGAAGGAGAATATCAACAGTATCCAAAGCTGCTGCAGGTTAGATGATGAGACGTGACTCGAGATGTTTAGATTATGCTGTTTGACTTTAGAAACTGTAAGTGTTTTTCCTCTCAAGTTTGGAGATTGGTGGGTATTCTGTAGAGCACAGCTTTTTCAATATTTTTGTGCATCAGAATCCTGTTAAAATTCAGATTCTCTGGGTTGAGACCTGAGGTTCAGTATTTCTAAGAAGTCCCAGGTGATGCCAGTTCTTTTGGTCTTTGGACAACACTTTGAGTGGCAAGAGTCTGGCAATTAGTAAAAATGGGTTAAGTTAAAATTCAGGATCTGTTTACTTTGAGAAACTATCTTTCCTTCTGATAAATGGATAGTATAGTTCCACATGGGGATTCGCACTGAAGATAGATTAGAAGGATCTAGTAGCTTGGATCTTTCTGTGTGTTGAACACCAGATGAGTTTCATTTTTTTGAATTCACTTGACTGTCTCTAGTCTCCTCCTCTTGTCTTCCACATTAAGGAAATAAAAAGCATTCCCTTAGTATTTTACTGTATCAAATAGATGAGCAGATACTTCTTTTGGTAAAACCCACAATGAGTCTCAAAATGTCTATTTCTTTTTTGGTTCTGTTTCTGATGTTTTTACCACCCGTTAGCTCGAAGGAGTCTCTTTTGATAGTCTTTCCAGGAAAAAAAAAAAAAAAAACACAATCCTCAATCCAGATATTTTGAAAATTCCTAGTTTACTGGTGGTCTGACTCTGTCTACCCCATCTTGCCTCAGAGCTGTGTCTACATGTCCCTTGTGTCTGTTTTACCAATAAATTGCATTAGCTGTATTGCGTCACCTACTCTGTCACTAGACTGTTTGTAAATCTGAAACTTGAGATACAGTATTACAAGCACCATGGGGAAAATAGTGGTTTTCTACTGAGTGTGGAGGCAGAGTCAAGGAGAATATTAAAAAAAAGAAAAGGAGCCAGAGACATTGCGACAAGTGTTGGGGGCTTGAGTTAGCGTGATAAATAAGGAAATCAGAAGAGAACATAAATGCAAATGGATTTGGAGAGTGACAGCTTATTGATTGCATATCTGCAGTAGTTAAAAGGATAAAGAGAAGCATCAACTTCCTGAGGTTTCAAGCCCATTGAACTAAAGAAAATGATGATCCTGTGAATGGAAATCAAGAAATTAGAGGAAGTATCTGATGAAGACTTGGAGCATCAAAGAAGGAAAATGGTGTTTAATGGGGTGACTTTGAAGATCATGGAAATGGACATCTTTTACTCAGTTGATATTGATGGTTGGGAGTGCAATGCACACAGAAATTCTAGTTTATAGTCGCTTTTATTTAAAGTCTTAGGTAAGAAATGAACTGCTAAGTGAAAGAATGCACACAAGTGTTTAAAGAGAGAGGACATATGAAGAATCATGCCTTTAAGAGCTTGATAAAGTAAAAGGACCTGGGGAAGGAAAGAGAAAATGGATAAGAATGATGGTGGGCAAATCAAGTGAGCTCACCGGTATTACAGGCTATGAAAGAGAGAGATTCCAAAAAGGCAGAGGGAGCAGTATGGGTCAAATACAAAGATGTTAGAGTGTGGTGAGAATTGAATAAAACTCTTGTGTTCTTCACATAACAGTTTCACAAGTGCAAGAGAAGCAGAATGGAAGCCAAGTTTCAAAGGACTAAAGTATGAGGGTTTGATACAAAAATCTAGGCAACATGTAGAATATTATTCTCTCATAATAAACTAGAAAATACACATGGGCCATAAAACTAAACCGATCTTAGCAAGTCAGTTGACCTTTCTAGATTTTCTTCCCTCACCTCGTTTCTATGCTAGAAATTATTCTACTTCTTTAAAATCATGAAAGAAAACCCCATGAGATGGCTTCAGGTCCCTGAAGGAAAGTACACTGTGTCCTTGTCATTTCTCTGGCTAATATTTGTGTTCAATTTGGAGAGTACAGGATAAGACATAGTAGTGAACCTTGACATAGGTCTCTTTCTCCAGGGTTGACAAAGTAGACTGAGAGGTTCACACATGCAAAAATATTTTTTCCCTTGGGGTGCTTGTATTTTAAATTTAGATTTTAAAGTAATATCTCGTTTCATTCAGACACTTTGGTTTTATTTATACATTGTTCTCTGGTATCATTGTTACTGAAGCAGTTGATTCAGTTGTCTCGGACCAGTGTCGTTAGGAGACAGAGTTTATTATATGCAAATAATGATATATCACATACCAGATGTGAAAAAAAAGAGTGCTCGGAAAAGCTCCCTAAGTATGAGGATGTTGTTCTTTTCTATCCAGGCATTTTTTAACGGTCTTCATGCTCCCAATATCTTCCCACCACAGACTGGCTTAGTGGAGCAGAAGTTAACTTAGGAGGCATGTCAGCACCCTAAGAAATTCTTCCCTTGACTAAAATGCCCCATACTTGGCAGCAAAGCACTTGGATCAAATATAGCAGGGCTCTGATTAACCCCTTTACCCTGATTCTGACACTCCCATGTTGTTCCTGTTTCCCTGGAGACCTCAGAAATTGTGTGTTCGCAACAACTGGGTTCATGCAGAGTCCTCACAATTCACCTGAAAAGTGATTCTCCACTTGGGCATCAATCCATGACCATCACAGGATATGTGAACATGTTTCAGGTCTAATTGGTTCTCACCATATTCTTCAAAACACTAATTTCAGAACATTCAGGTAATTCAGAGCTTAATTTCACTGGAAGTCAAATTTTCATTTTTGTCTGTAGAATATTCACGGCTCCTTAGAACTCAGTTTAAATAATGCTTTCTTTTGTGTCTTTGATCAAAGATTTCGATTTAAAAATTATTAAGAACAATAATTCAAGAATGCCCAGAAGTTATCATTAATAGTTGTTCAGGTTTTTGTTTGAAAAATCTAACTCCAATTTATTCCATTTAGCTTGTACATAGATCTTTTCTTTAGAAAAACGTCATGTATTGTTCGCTTCTTTAAACCATTCTATCTAGGACTCGAGATCAAATGGTACATTTGTCAGAAACCAGATATTTTAGTCATTTGGTTTTTGAAATAATATTTTGGTTAAGGCAGCAAATTAGAAGAGTTTACTACAGAAAATAGTGACCCTCATACTCTTTCTGTTCCTTTTAGCCTTTTTGAGAAAGAGATATTTGTATTATGTAAAGTCAAACTTTAGTTTTCTGGAAGTTTTCCTTGTCATTTACAAAGGTTGAATTTTTTTTATGACATGAAATACTACTAAAAATAATATGACCAATATCACACAGCCATAATTTTAAAGTCAATGATTACACACTTTATTACAAGGGGTGCACTGCATTGTTTCATAGTGTGTTCATTAATCAAAGGTCATGGTCTATATGTTGCATTATCATAATTTTCTAATTAATTTATTCTTTATACATGCTTATACATGTTCCAATTGCATTTCATTAACTCATAGTTTTCTTGTAATTTTGTGCTTTCTTTCCATGTTCAAAGAATCTCTTTAATTCAATTTCTCTGTTTCTCCTCATACAGTCTGGCAGCCAGATATGCAACTCAGTCTAATCACAGTGGAATTGCAACCAGTCAAAAAAAGCCTACTAGGTCAGTTAATATCTCTAATTTATTGCTTGTTAGTGATACTAAAGTAACTGCCCAGTGATATTTTGTCCTATCATTCTAAATTTTTTTCATAAATTACATACTTCTGGATAAAAAGTTTAGAAGACTGAATTCTTCCAAGTGGATTTCCATATGCATTCTCGGGGATGAGCATGTCTGTGTTAGATCATTAAATGGGTTTTGGCTTCTTCTGTTTTAGTTTTGTTATATATACTGTTATGACTGGGCTGAAGTCTAGCTTCTAGGCATAGAGAAAGTCAAGGAAAACATTACTTTGAAGGCCCCATTCTTTCCAGGTTACAGAATCTGGAAGTTACACAACAAGAATGTAATTGTTTTTTCGAGATGGGCATGCATGAATTACTGACACTTTGAAGCAGAATTGAGAAATATTGGCATATTTTTGTGGGGAAGTTAGCACCAGGTCACTAAGTTAACCTGGTCTGTTCCTTTATCTGTAATAGTTTAAATTTTTGCTTCTTTATGACATACATATTTTAAAGACAGTCTGTTGTAGCAAATGACTGTGTAATGTGCTGTTTGGAAATACTGATTTATAAATGAGTATTGAAAGTGTTTGATTTAAAAAAAAAAAAGTTGCCGAAGGCATGATGGTGCAGCCAAGTGGAGCCACAGCAAATGTGTCTTGCACCCCTAATTATTATGTGATTATATGTGCCATCTCTCACATGGGGGAAGTATCTCTGTGGTGGCTTCCTAATCACTGCTCTGAAACTGTACCATATTCATGCAATGTCTGACCAAAAGGACTGCTTATGATGCCTTGATGTGAGGTATGTGCTTTTCTTCTTGCCTTGGTTTTCAATGTTATGTTCATTTCCATAGTAATTAAAATGATTCTGGAGGGAAAAATTTAAAGGGTATTTAATTAAAAGTAGGAAAAATGATATAAATTCAGATGTGCAAATAACAATGACCTGCTGTGTACAGGAAGCATTTTTTATTACCACTTCTAAGACTCATGCATATAAAGTATATTTTAAGTACTTTGATTTAATAGAACATCTCTCTCTCTCTCTCTCTCTCTCTGTCTTTTTTGGCTTCATTCTCATTTCTCTTTTTATTACTTTGATGAATGATCTGGAGCTCTTGCTGCCTGTCAAATTAGGGTAATGAGAAGAGCAAATGGATTTTTTAATTTGTTTTAATTTGTTCTTCTAAGAACTAAAGATCACTTGGTTTCATGGGTCACAGTAAAGATTAAGATGCATTTAATTGCTTTCTAGAAACAGGTCGCATTTCATTGCAAGCAGGGCAAGTTGTGTGACAACATTTGTTTATACATGTGAGTTTGGAATGAACTTTCTAAGTCTGTAGCTGAGTCTGCAGGAATAGTTCTCAGATTTATTATGATTGGGGCATTTGGCCAAATTAATTAATAGAGTTCTTTCTGCAGAGTGCAGTCATTGGTACTCAAAATTCCTGGTGTCTGTGCTTACTGGGCTATACTTACAGACCCTGTAGATCCATTTGAGCAAAAGTCAAGTGCTGGAATCATTTGGAAAATGTTCCAATCTTGTACGTGGCACAACTTCTAATTAGCAAAATAGCTGAAGGAACTATTTATTAGCCATATGTATTTAAACTCCAAAATACAGTTAACATTTTGAAACTATTAACTATTCCAAGAAAGCAGCACTTCTGTTTTTAAGCTGGTATTTGTGTTTTCCTGATGTTCATTCCCTGTTGCAAACCTGTTACTATTTTTAAAAAAAATAGCTATAGTATTTAAGAGTTTGATTTCCTAATAATCTATGGAAATAATCAGTTACGAAGGTGAGTTAAATTAGTTAACTGATCTTGTGATAAATGTTTACATTTAACAGATGTAAACACTTTCATTTTAAAAATTTAGTGTAGAGAACAGTAAAAATTTCAGTGCTTCATTTACAAGTTCTGGATTTTTTCCCTTTAAAATAGAAATTATCAGAGCAGTACACAGTGACATTCACATGGTGGCAGCAAATGCTAGCAATGATGATAACATCCTTTAGTATCATGTTGTTAAATATGACTTAGAATGCCAATGTTAGTTCTTAATTGCTCATTTTTAATTCACTCAGATTGTTTATTCTACATATATAGTATGTTAATGGTGTAGGATAAAATATAGTGATTGCATATTTTAGGTACAATTCATGAAATAATCAATACTTGAAATTTTAAGATGGAAACTACTTAAAGAGTGACATAAATGGTCCACAGTGGTATTTAATTTTAGTCCATATAAAATAACTGCAAATCACAGCCTCCTGTCAAACTTCCCCTAATTTTAATCCAGTCTGCCTGTATTTCCTCATGTCCTGTCCATCATACCCAAAGGCTAGCTGAAATCTCCATCCCTGTAGGTATATTTTACATTGTCATTCTGCTAACAGAGATTTTCTTCTTCTGAGACCTGTATCCTTTCTCATCATATCACATCTGTGATCAGCTGGACACACTCATAAGATAGCCAGCTAAGGTCTAGGTGCTTATTTTTGGCAAAACGATTAAAGAAAAAAAATTTGAGGCAGACCAGTAAAATATAAGCTAATGGCTGCAGTCTCTGCACCATGTTTGAAGTAGAAGAGTTTACTGCTTGGATATGCAATAAGCATTTGCTACTAGCAATCTGCCCAGTAACTTTATTCTTCTTACCATCAATTTGACTTAGGAAACCGCTATCTAAGATAAAAACAAATGTCCCATACATTCAAAAGACCAGCTTAACAACAACTGCAAATAGGTGATAATACCCCAAGAACATACATTTCTGTTCTTGCTTTTCGTGTAATTGTTATAGTACTTTCAAGTCAAAGTGTTATTCATCAGGGGTATGGTAAGTATGACTTATTTAGTTAAAGGTTGCTTTATTTCTAATTGCTCTAATATATTAATATTGTTTGAGGGCATGTTTATTGAAAAGTGAAACGATTTTTCTGAAGGTTCCTAATGCTGTGTGTAGCTCTTTATCACTGAAACCACCATTTCTGCTAAATAGATTTTAGAACATCATGTATTAGTGCTTTTTCCATTAAAGCTTCCCCGATCAGAACCTGCTATCCCCTATCTTCTTGTAATGTACAACAATGATGTAATTTTTCTTATACTATTTCAGGCTTCCAGGTCCCTCTAGGGTGCCAGCTGCAGGCAGCAGCAGCAAGGTCCCAAGGAGCCTCTAATTTAAATAGGAGAAGTCAGAGCTTTAACAGCATTGACAAAAACAAGCCTCCAATTATACAAATGGCAATGAAAAAGGTAAGTGTTTGCCTGTTACATCATTATGGCACAAGTCTAACGTATTCATCATATAAATTACATGCTAAGTCCAATATTTGAGCGGTGTTGTTAATGTCTTTTGGAATGGAAGTCGTGATCTGTGTGGTTTCAGGTTTTCTAACTGCCCCTTCCTGAATTCCAGCTTTCTTCGGGGCTTTTCTTACCTGAAGAACATTTTAAGGAAGTAAACTCATTTATTTTAAAGTGGCTAATTATATATCCAGGTGCAAAATCTGTTCCCAAGAACAATTTCCTCCTGGTTTGCATATAAATAGCATTTTCAAAAAAAATAGCATTTTCTTTTGTCTTCTCATGTTTTATGAACAATTATTGTAAATCATAAATCCATGTTAAGTTTATTTGATGCTTTAGTTTCAGTCAACATAAATGCCATAGTGTTTTGGGCCTCAAAAAATTGAGACATAATTAGGAGGGATATTTAATCTCTGATAGCAGCAGGACACAGAACTAGTGTGACCGTAGTTTTCCCTAAAGAGACAAATTATTCCTGCCTGTTTCTTTTTCTTGAAAGAGTGCAGAATAGAAATACCAAATCATGAAATCCTTGGGAGGAAAGGACACTTCATGGAAATCTGTATTAAAGGCAAATTATATATTAACTAGATGATACCCAGCTCTCTGTGCTGTGCAGAGTGTGTACTGAACTAGGTGCTTGCTTGATACTTGCACTGTGGAGCATGGTCCGTGGAGAGAGTGCATTTTCCATCGAAACCACAAGCACATCAAGAACCTAGACTGTTGTAGGCAGAGGGACTGTGTGAGGGACTAAGGCCTTTGGCTGGCTTTTGAGGTAGTTTCCTCAGATCCATAGACTTTTAACTTCCCTTTTCAGTATTTCACTTTCCATTCACTTCATGCAACATGAAGTTCAAAAGTAACAAACGTGCCTAGTTGGCGGGACAGCTGGCAAGTTCAGCCAGGTAGGAAGCTTTTTGCTCAAATTAGATCATTTCAAATTGTTTCATATAGACAATGTGATCACACAGCTTTCTCCAACTTTGACATGAAATGACAGATAATCTATGAATCGGACACTTTCATGAATAGTTCTCATGCATTAAAACAAAATTGGACAGATCAGAAATTCCTGAGAGCAAAGCAGCGTGTCTTAATCCCGGTAATATTCCCTATTCTTGAACTGAATGGAAAAAGAAGAAAATAATGTATAATTGGAAGTTTAGGAGTTTGTCTTTCAAACATAGATTAAAACTTCTAATTTAGGAACCTAAGGAATTTGATGAACACTTCTGCTTTTTCCTGAAGGAAGGGGAGACAGCAATTTCTCAGGAAAACTTTCTTCTTCATTTTGCGACTTTCTTAGAAAGTGTCACACAGAGTCTGTATGTGCTCTGAAGTTGTAAGGGGTTCATGTACATAGAGATGTGCTGACTGGACTTCATATAGGG